>NC_056000.1:128332405-128954571 GCF_018446385.1 Zingiber officinale | reverse complement strand
TCGCTAGCGTGGATCTCAGGCCGGTCGGACGACGCTCGGCGAACCTGCAAGGAAGTCGGGCCGGGAAGGGGTTCCCGGCGACGACCCTCCGACGCTCAAGTCAGGCAAAGCTCAACAAGAAAGTGGCTCCGAAAGTTGTAGAACGCGTACCTCCGGCGAAGGATGAGGGCCTTTATATAGGGCTGGGGAGAAGCGGATGTACACATACCGAGGTGTACACGTGTCCTTAGCCCATACCCTAGTAAGGGCTTGTCAGTGAGCTCACCTGATCCCATACTGCTACAGTTCAAGTATGTCTTCGACGGGACAGCGGAATCCCCTGTCGTAAGATTTGGAGTATGACCTAAACGTGGAACATGCCCGCTGTCAGGAAAAGATGTCCCTTGTCCTTTTCCCCTTTGCTTCTGGCCGGTCGTCCGGGCGGCCGGCCTGCACTCCGGGCGTCCAGCCGGCTTGCTGCCTTACGTCTGGCCGGGTGCATATAGTGGTCTACTTGGAAGATTCTCGGTGATGTGCTTTGTGGAGACTGTTAGCAGTATGTTTCCTTATTTTTTGGCCGAGCGTGTCCTCCGCTCGGCCCTACGATCCTGTAACATGAGCGTTGGGGCCCAGCTTCCTGCTGGGGCGCCCTTTGCCATCAGTTAGACCCCGGTCAGCCGGCCGGGCGTTCGACCCACCCATATCCGGTCGGCCACCTGACCCTTTGACTTCCACGTGGCGTTGACTCCCTAGAGCTGGGGTCCCCTGTTCTTACCGCCGGATCACTTGTTTTTAGCATGCAAAAACTCCTAGAAAGGTTTCTTACCTTTTAAGCATGAAGTGTCTTTATCTAAAGAGATGTCTCCAATGACATCAAAGGAGATTGAGGACATGTAGGTAGTTCTTTATGCTTCGGCAGTTAGACAACCTAATGTATGCTATGCACGAGATCAGAAATATGTTTTGCCAAGGGCATAGTTAGCAGATATCAAAGTAACCCTATACAAGGACATTGGACTGCAGTAAAGCATATATTAAAAGTACCTTAGAGGCACTAGAGATTATATGCTAGCTTACAAGACAGTTAATTTGGTTCCTGTAGGTTGTACGGATTTTGACTTCCAATCGGATAGGGACAATAATAAGTCGACCTCGGGGTTTTGTGTTTACTTTAGGAGGAAAAGTCATAACTATGGAAGAGTGATAAGCATAGGTGTTTTTCTGGACTCCACCATAGAAGTTGAGTATATGGCAAGCCTTTGAGGTAGTCATAAAAGATGAATGACTTAATAACCTCAAGATAGACTTAGATATGATTTTTAGTTTGTCCAAAGATTATTACAATTTATTGTAATAATAATGGTGCAGTAGCAAACTCGAAGAAACCATGAGTCTATAAGGCAAGTAAACACAATAGAGCGCAAGTACTACCCAATACGAGAAATTATATAACGAGGAGAAGTTGTTGCCGCCTAGATTGCATCAGATGATAACCTAAGGTCCTTAAGGCAAGAGCTTTTTAAAAGGCATGTGAATCAGATGTATGACAGCAGATATGACATCTTAGTCTTTTAGTATAAGTGGGAGATTGTTAGAATGTATACTAAAAGCCTAGCTTTTGGTATAAAATATTTATCTAGAAATAAGAATCACATTGGTCAAATGTCTACATTTGTGATAAATGTAGTTGTTCAATTAATTTATATTGTAGATAACATGGTGTGTGGTGTCACACACAGAAGATCATGTTATCAGTACCTTATAAATTATAAATAGTAGCTCAAGACCATGATGGAAAGGAACAAACCATTGGAAGGTCGTAGTGTAATTAGGTGTTAGTTTATCTTAACTATATAATTACACTAGTACACTAAGAGTGTATTGAGTAGGACCATTAGAGGTTGTTTCTTTTATACTGACTTTATAAAGGAACAAAGACCTCAGTTATTATGGAAATGTGTGCTCTTAATCCTAATATAATAACAAGCACATATATTTGATATTTATTTCTTTAATTTATCAATGGGTGAGATTTAGTTCGATGAATCAATAAGCCCGATAAGTTGGGAAATGATATCACTTATAGTGTGTGTTGTTGATTATAGAAGGAAACTGTGTCCTAGTAATCTAGGTTGAGAATGTCCCCAAGAGGAGCTCATAAGGATTGTCATGTTAAACCCTGCAGGTGGACTTAGTCCGACATGATGATGAAGTTGAGTGGTACTACTCTTGGAGCTAGATATTAATTAAGTGAGTTGTCAGTAACTTACTTAATTAGTGGACATTTGTTATCTTAAACACAGGGATACTAACACACTCATGATAAGAAGGAGCCCAAAATGTAATTTGGGATTGGTGCGGTAGTTCAATAATAGTTCTCTAGTGGAATGAATTATTATTGATAAAATTAAGTTGTGTGTTCGGGACGAGCACGGGATGCTTAATTTTATCGGGAGACCAAAACCAATTCCTCCTCTCGGTCCCTATCGTAGTCTCTAGTATATTGAGATTTATACCCACCACATACCCACCTTCTTACCCATCCAATGGGGCCGGCCAAGCTAGCTTGGAACCCAAGCTAGGGCCGGCCAAGACCAAGTGGATGAGCCATGTAGGTGGCCGGCCACTAGAATATTAAAGAGGATTTTTATTAAAATTATTTCTTATGTGGATATCATGATTTTAAAAGAGAGTTTAAAAATTAAAAATTTCCTTTTATAGCTTTCTACAAAAGATTAAGAGAAGAGATTAATCTCTTTCCTTATTTGTAGTTTAAAAGGATGGTTTTAATTTTTGGTAAAAACTTTCCTTATTTGTAAATCATCTACATGTTTAAAAGAAAGTTTAAAATTTGAAATCTTTCCTTATTTGTCGATTAAAGGAGGATTTTAAATTTTAAGAAAACTTTCCTTTTTAACCATGTTCATGATTTAAAAGAGAGTTTAAAATTAAATATTCTCTTTTATAAGTTTCTACAAAAGATTAAGAAAAGATTTGATATCTTTCCTTATTTGTAGATTAAAAGAGATTTTAATAACTTTCTTTTTATCCACATGTTTAAAAGAAAGATTTTAATTTATTAAATTTCCTTTTTATAAACCAATCATGAAGGGATAAAATTATTGGAGAAATTTTTATAAATTTCCGGAAGCAAATAAGGAAGTTTTAATTGGTGTTTAAAATTTTATTTGCTTGGAGATATTATTTGTTATGGCCGGCCATTGTAATTTGAAAAGAGAAAATTGTTTTAATTAAATAAATTTTCCTTTTCAATGGCAAAAGAATTAAGGAAGTTTTTATTAAATTTTCCTTATTTGCCAAGACCAAGGATTATAAAAGAGGGGTAGAGGAGGCTTTAAGGCTAAGGACTCTATTCTATTTTTCTCCCTCTTTTCCTTGGTGTGGTGGCCGGCCCTTCCCTTTCTCTTCTCTCCTCTTGTTGTGGCCGAAATCTATCATCTCTTGGAGCTTGGAGGATGTGGCCGGATCAAGGAAGGAGAAGAAGGAGAGAAAGCATGCATCCCTTGGAGCTTGGTTGGTGGAAAATTCTTCATTCTTTGGAAGTTCTTGTACTTGGCCGAAACTTGAAGGAAGAAGGAAGAAGGTGCCTAGGTGGTTCTCATCTTGGAAGATCGTTGCCCACACAACGTCCGAGGTTAGAAGAGGAAGACGGTAGAAGATCAAGAGGTCTTTCTAAAAGGTATAACTAGTAATTTTTCTTTCCGCATCATACTAGTTATTTTTGGAAATAATACTAAATACAAGAGGCATACGATTCTAGTGTTTCGAATTTGTTTTCGATATAGTGCTCTTTTGTTTTTCTTTTCCTTGTGATTTGATTGTTCTTTTCGGTTGACCTAAAGTTATTTTAGGAAATTAAATATTAGCTTTCCTTAAAAGGTTTTGTCTAGTCGGTGGTGGTTGCTCCCATATCCAAGAAGGTCATGTGCCTCGCCACGTCAGTACTGGGAACCAATTTTGGAAATTAATATTTAATGGAATTAATAACTTAGGTGATTTGGATCAAACGTGTTAAGTTCCGCAGGAGATCCAAGTCAAAACCTAAAAGAACAAATAGATTAAGTTTTGGATCAAATGTGTTAAGTTCCGCAGGCGATCCAAAATTTAATTTAAAGGAACATATGGTAGCTAGGAAAAGGTTCAGACCTTTGTACAAAATTTTTGTACAGTGGAACCTCTAGGTTTTCCGAGTGGCAACCAACAACCATTTGTAGCGAAACACAGTAGAAAGAACCCTTTGTCTTATTTTCCTGATGGAGTTTAATTTGAATTTAAGCATTAACATGATACCTGCAACCTGCAACTTAAAAAGCTCACAGTAGATGGTTAAATCAGACGAGTCAGAAGTTGCAGAGAAATATTATTGTGGATCGGTCAGCAGACCGATCCACAGCCTTTTTGGACCGATAAGGCCATAGCCTGATCGGTCCAGGAGAGCCCTGATCGGTCTGTTGACCGATCAGGCTATAGGTGGATCAGTCCATAGACCGATCCCCCTATCCTTTCTCCCAAACTCCGTTGCCTCCTGATCGGTCTACAGACCGATCAGTAATTCTCACAGAGAGTTACTGATTGGTTACTGATCGGTCTGGTGACCGATCCGATAACCATAGTATCACTGGATCGGTCAACAGACCGATCCAATTCCTACGTAGGTTTAGAGCTTCCCAGCCCTAAACCCTAAAGCCTTCCTGATCTAGAGAACGAGCTACCGAGCCCTCTCTGACCTAGTCCGGAGAACGAGCTACCGAGCCCTCTCTGACCTAGTCCGGAGAACGAGCTGCCGAACCCTCTCCGACTCCGTCCGGTCCAAAGAACGAGCTACCGAGCCCTCTCTGACCTAGTCCAGAGAATGAGCTACCAAGCCCTCTCCGACTCCGCGTGCCAAGTTTCCATACTTGGACTTTTCCCTTCCACCTGATCAACCTTGATCAGTAATCAATCTGAGTTTAATTAATATCTGATACAAACTTAAATCAGTGTCAACATCAAAACAACAGCCAGGTCAGACTGTATCAACAGTTTAGAGTTAGGCAAAAACGTCCGGTTGGAGAGGGTACATCTCGGCAGCCCACTCGGCAGCCCCCTTCAGTGCCTTCTGGAGGACGGTTTCCCTCCGAGGCTTGCCGTACTCGTTTTGAGAACACCGACTTCAAAATGATGAGTTGTCATTATCTCAATCATCCCTATTTCACCGGAATTGCCCCCGAAATCATTGACATTAATGTGCATTATGGGTTTGAAAAGTTATTTCATTGCATGACTACCATCAATTTAGACCTGTGTAAGGAATTTTACAATAATCTGTGTCCATCTAGTACTGAGGGTCATGCATATGTCACTATGGTCGATGGGACATCCATTAGCTTCACCCCTGAAATACTGAGGTCCTTCTTAGGGTGTAGGCGGTCTACTAGCACCTTTACATGTTTTCTTCAGGTTGAGGAGCCTCTCTCTGATTCACTTTTTCATGTCTCTATTGATCTGATTTATCAGCATTATTTTCATATTCCCAGGGCTCCACTAAAATGTATTTTTGATGTCACCCGCATGTCAGCCCCCAGTTACATCCTCTATAAGGTTGTCATTGCCTGTCTTCTGCCCATCGTGACCAAAGGGCAAGCCAAAATCCGTCTTCCTCATTTAGTTCTGATGTATGCCCTAGAGCAGCGTCTTGATATCGATATTGCTCTTCAGGTCTATGAGTCTATCATCCATTTTTCTAGACCAATTCAGGGGAAGTTATACATGCCCTTCTGTCATGTCTTGACATCATTTTTCATTCATAAAGGGATAGATGTCACTAGGGGTGCCTTGCATCAGTTGTCTAAGGACTTTGATCAGTTAGAGCCTCGCCAGATGTCTTTAGCCCAGATTGAGCAGCGTGACAGTGTTATGGTGTGGCGTCGCTGCCCTGGCTAGGATGATTCTGATTCCGATGATGATGCGGAGGAGGTCTCTGTCCCTGTTGCAGAGCCAGCACGTGCCTCCCTGCGGGAGCGTGTCTTTCACTTGGAGGAGTTTATTCGCGAGGAGTTTTGGAGCGTTCGCCAGCAGTAGACAGAGATGTTTGATATGATGCGGCGCTGGGATCTTGCCTACTAGGGCCCCCTCCTCCTCCTCCTTCCCATGATGATGCTTCGGCGTAGGGACTTTGTTTTGTTGCTTGGTGTCGGGTGGACTTTTGGCTCTGATTTGTTTACTCTTTCTCACCTTGAACATTGTTGATGATGATATTGTTGGATGTTATTATCTCTTTTGCCTATGTCACCTGAGACCTTTTGTCTTTCTATCTATACATGCTCATTATGTTTATGGTGTTACCGTTTCTCTATGATTATGTGTCTTTATTTATAACTATTCATGTACGCATATGCTTCTGTTTATTCTTGTACGGTTTTGTTTGCTTTTTTAAAGGGTATGCTATGTTTCTCTGAAATTGTTGTTTCTTCTTTCCTTTTTGATGTATGTCAAAGGGGGAGGATAAGATAAGTTTAAGTTAAAAATGCTTTTAATAGAGCATATGTTAAGGGGGAGTTTTAGATTATAATGTTTTTAATAAAGTATATGTTAAGGGGGAGTTTTGGATATCATGATTTATGTTTCATAATAGAGCATATGATAAGGCGGAGTGTGTGTAGATTTTTATGCCTCATGGTTCATGATTTATATCATGCTTATAATCTTCAAAGTTATGAATTTGTATTCTTCATGATTTTACGCTTTATGATAACAAATATCAAAGTTTTGGAAGTTATGTTTCATGCTTATATTATGTTTGTAATTTTCAAAGTTAATCTTATGTCTAACTTAAACATATTGTCACACATCAAAAAAGTGGGAGATTGTTGATACAATCGATCTAGGATTAAATGAGGCGATCTTTGTTTTTGATATGTGTGTCAAAGAGTTTAAGTTAGGATTTATATTAGTTCTAATATGTACTTAAGTTGTGCAGGACTTGGTAAATTGCACAAGCTTGGAAAGTTTCATGGCTCAAGTTCTTGAAGATTGGTGAAGGATGATGCATCTGAGGGACCACGGACAAGAAGCAAACGAAGTGAAGGGAAGTGAACCTCAAGGCAATGTGAAGGATGACACGAAGAATAGCTGCAGGCTTGAGTGCATATGAGGGACAAAGGCTGAGGAGGAAGACTTCAAGGGCAACTCCGGACACCAGCCGACTGGTGCAGTCGACTGGGAGCGAACAGAATGTCTCTGTTCGCTCAGTTCACAGACATCAGTCGACTAGTATAATACCGTTGGGATGATGACGCACAGGATCTCCACAGATTCGAACAAAACAGTAGCTGTTGTGTGCTACCAGTCGACTGCATGTTTCAGCAGTCGACTGGTGTCGGGAATTCCAGCATACTGTATATAAAGTTGGAAGCTTGGAGAGAACAACTTAATTGATTTGAAATTACTGTTTAAGCTTTCCAAGTGACCTCCAAGCCTTACTACTCTTATTCTCTCCTCCCTAAGCTCATTAAAAATCTTGTAAAAGGAGGAGATCATCTAGTAAAGGTTTCTCCACCATCACTCTTGGATTGAAAAGGAGAAGATCTTAGTGAAGCTTGATTGGGTGTGTGCGTGCCTTGGATTAGTCATCTCAAGGAGGTGGAGACCAAGAAAATCGAGGAGTTAGCCTTGTTCTCTTATTGTTTTTTAATTTCATTTCTTTTTGTGCTTCCGCTAACAAATTGTAGGTGAAAAATCAAAGAAAGGCTATTCCCCCCCCCCCCCCCCCCCCCCCTCTAGCCATACGCAAAGGTCCTATCAGTTCAAACTGGAAATTCAACTCAAGTCAAAAAGCTTGAGGAAGAAAATTCTAGTATGAAAACTCAGGTTAAGGATTTGAAGAAGACATTGGAACGATTTTCCAAGAACCTTGACCTAATTCTTGGGATACAAAGAGTCATTTACAACAAATCTGGATTAGGTTTTAAAACCAAAAAGAAATATCGATCCTATCTATCTTTAGTGAACGGACCAAATAGTAAAATAGTCCAAGCATGAGTACCTAAGTTCAACTTAGTTAATAAAGTTGGACTTAGTTAATATTGGGTCCCCAAGGATCAAGTACACTACCTTGATAGACTATATCGCGACTATGATCCAGGGAGAGCCAAAAGAAAAGATGTATTAATGAAAAGATAAATCATTAAAAATTAAATTAAGTTAAATTAAAATCTTAAATCTAAGTTATAAATTAAACCATTAAATAAATATAAATCTAATGTATAAATAAAAATACATAAAATTATCAATAATGTAGGGGGAGGCTCCGGAATAGCTGACACCTCCAAAACTAACCTACCCGACAGGGTAACCCAAACCAAGCTACCCGGCAGGGTAATTAGGACTAATTATAAAGGGAACAAGTTTAACTTGACCTATGGTACTGGTGAAATTTTGGATGATAGTACGTTAGGGAAGTTTAGTCTATGCATGTCTAGGAAGATATGACTTTGACCAGGTGCATTTGGCTAAGTGGAACTAACCGAAGCTACCCTTTATGGATCCTAATCAGTTAGACCAAGGATTTGTATTAAGTTAAGTGGATATGACTATTTGGAAAACCTCGAAGGCATGGTTACTCTAATAATGTCCAAGTGACTCACCATAGCCCAGAAGTTTATCCAAAGAATGTCTATTTGTTGAGCCCAAAACTAAACCTGAATCTAACATAAAGTTAAACCAAACCCTATAATGGAACCTAATTCATCTCACAAAATTATAGGATTTCCTGATTTGAAATTTAGATCGGGTGAGATGACTAAGGATTAAATTAAACTAATAATTAATAATTTAAATTAAATTAATAAATCAAATTAAATTAATTAATAATTCAAATTAAATTAATAATTAATAATTCAAATTAAATTAATAATTAAAATTCAACTTAAATTAATAGTCAATAATTCAAATTAAAATTCAACTTAAATTAATAATTAAAAATTAAATCAAATTAACAATTAAGATCAAATTAAAAATTAAAAATTGTTTTGAAAACTTATTTAAAAATTATTTTAAAAACTTATTTAAAATTGTTTTGAAAACTCATTTAAAAAAAAAAAAGGGTTCACAAATTACCTTAACCAATTTAATTAAACCTATTTAAATCCAATTAGATTAAATCAATAAATCATCTCACAATCACTCATTAGGGAGCTAACTTCAATCGAACTATCTTTTCATCAAAATGATTCCAATTCAGATACTTTATGTGTAGGAATTGGATCAATGGATGTTGGATAGTGGATGCTCCAGACATATCACTGGAGATAGATTGAAGTTCACAAAACTCAAGTTAAAGAATTTAGGCTCAGTTGCATTCGGCAACGACGGTAAACTTAAGGTAATCGGAAGAGGTAACATTGAACTCAATTCAAACTTTATTATTCGAAAAGTTTTATTAGTTGAAAATTTTAACTTTAATTTACTCAGCATCAGTCAATTATGTGATGTTGGTTACTTAGTTAACTTTACCAAATCTGAGTGTACAGTTAAAAATGCTTATAACCCTGAAATTATACTTAAGGGTGTTAGGAGAAATAATGTATACACAATTAACCTACCAACATCCTCAACAGAGTGTCTCTTGACACAACACGAGGAAACTGAGCTGTGGCACAGGAGACTGGGTCACACTCATACTAGACTCATTTAAAAAATGAGTCAAAATGGTCTAGTTAGAGGTCTACCCAAATTAAAATTCATTAATTCAACATGTGATGCTTGTCAACAAGGTAAATAAACCAAGTCAAATCATAAGTTAACCAACCTAAATAAAACAACTTCAATACTTGAGCTCCTTCACCTAGACTTGTTTGATTCGCATGGAGCCAAGTCACTAAGCAAAAAACCAATATTGCTTAGTAATAATCGATGACTACTCAATATTTACTTGGGTAAATTTTATAAAAACTAAAGATGAAACTTTTGAAATATTTAAAATCTTTTGAAAATTAATAGAAAATGAAAAAGACACTCATATAAAATGAATCAGAAGCGACCATGGGGGAGAATTTAAAAGTCGTAACTTTACTGAATTTTGTGATATTAATGAGTATAAACATGAATACTCTTGCCCTAGGACCCCCCAACAAAATGGTCTAGTAGAACGTAAAAACAGAACCCTACAAGAAGCCGCTAGGACCATGTTAAACGAATACAATCTATCTAATCAATTCTGGGTTGAAGCAATTAATACAGCCTGCTATATACAAAATAGAATTTTAATTAACAAATTTTAAAATAAAACACCCTATGAAATATACTATAATAAAATCCCTAATTTAAACTATCTAAAAGTGTATGGATGTAAAGTATTCATTTTGAACACTAAAGACTATTTAGGAAAATTTTCATAAAAAACAACCCCAGGAATATTTTTAGGATACTCAACAACCAGTAGGGCATATAGAGTATACAACAAAAATATCCTAAAAGTTGAAGAAACAATAAACGTAATATTTGATGAAAAAAATAATCTACCCAATATAATAAATGAAAATAATAATCCAGAACATGCTAACTCAACAAATACAGAAGATGATGATGAAATTCAACTTAAACCCAATGAATCTGAAGAACCAATTGCTAACCCAAATGTAAGACCAACTAGAACAAACACAAATCACCCATCTGACCAAATTTTGGGTGATCCAACTCTAGGAGTTAGTGTTAGGACCTTCGGACGCGGCTAGAGAGGGGGGGTGTGAATAGCTGATCCCAAATTCTCGTTTCTTCCTACAATTTGAGTTAGCGCAGCGGAAATAAAAGATAGAAACGAAACGGGAGAATATCAAACCTCAAACGCGACGATATAACGAGGTTCAGAGATGATACTCTTACTCCTCGGCGTGTCCGTAAGGTGGACGAATCCTATCAATCCGTCGGTGTATGGGACCCCAGAAAATCGGCTAATAAAAACTCCTTCTGGGTGGAGAAACCTCGCCACAATCTCTCTTGCAACAGCAAGATCAGAGTACAAGAAATACAGCAAGAAGCCAAGAACAATATGAATGTACAAACACTAGTTTGCTTGCCTTCTCGTCGACTGTTGATGAAGCAGCAACTTCACGGATGCCAACCACAGCAGCAATTGTTCAGTTGGAGACCCAGCCGAGGGAAGCTCACACGAAGCTTCAGTAATGGAGAGCTCAACAAAGCTCAGATCGCAGGAGCAAGAAGAAGTCCAAAGAATCTCTAGAGGCCCTCCACCTCCACCTCTTGATTTATATGAACCTACGAAGAAGACAAAGAAGACACAGAAATCTAGCCGTTGTGACTCAACGGCTAGGCCTGGACCGATCAGGCTATGGCTTGATCGGTCCAGGAAATCCCTGATCGGTCTGTGGACCGATCAGGCCCTAGGCTGATCGGTCCCCAGACCGATCCCAACTCTCACAGAGAGTTGGTTGCAGAGCCCTAATCGGTCTGTGGACCGATCAGGCCATAGGTGGATCGGTCCACCGACCGATCCCTCCTATTCCTTCTCCCAATCTGTTTGGTTACTGATCGGTCACCAGACCGATCAGATGACCCACAGTGAGAATCAGTGTATCACTGGATCGGTCAGCAGACCGATCCAGATACCCATAGTATCATTGGATCGGTCAGCAGACCGATCCAATTTCCCAGCCTTAAACCTAAAGCCTTCCTGATCTAGAGAATGAGCTACCGAGCCCTCTCTGACCTAGTCCGGAGAACGAGCTACCGAGCCCTCTCCGACTTCCACGTCTGGTCCAGAGAACGAGCTACCGAGCCCTCTCCAACTTCGTCCGGTCCAGAGAACGAGCTATCGAGCCCTCTCTGACCTAGTCCGGAGAATGAGCTATCGAGCCCTCTCCGACTCCATCCAGTCCAGAGAACGAGCTACCGAGCCCTCTCTGACCTAGTCTAGAGAACGAGCTACCAAGCTCTCTCCGACTCTATCCAGTCCAGAGAACGAGCTACCGAGCCCTCTCTGACCTAGTCCGGAGAACGAGCTACCGAGCCCTCTCCGACCTCCCATGCCAAGCTTCCATACTTGGACTTTTCCCCGTGCCCAGCTCCCTGCTTGGACTTTTCCGTGCCAAGTCTCCATACTTGGACTTTTCCCATGCCAAGCTCCCTGCTTGGACTTTTCCGTGCCAAGTCTCCATACTTGGACTTTTCCCGTGCCAAGCTCCCTGCTTGGACTTTTCCGTTCCAAGTCTCCATACTTGGACTTTTCCCGTGCCAAGCTCCCTGCTTGGACCTTTCCGTGCCAAGTCTCCATACTTGGACTTTTCTGTAATCAGGTCAACTCAAGTCGGGTCAACCAGGTCAACCTTGACCAAAGGTTGCACCCACAATTCCCCAAGTTCCTATTCTTGTCAAACATCAAAATATAACCTCTCCATTCTTATCAAACATCAAAATATACCTCGAGTCAGGTCAACTCGAGTCGGGTCACCCAGGTCAACCTTGACCTAAGGTTGCACCAACAGTTAGAACTAGATTATCCTACAGAAACCTTAGCCAAATAGCCCTAATCTCCAAAATTGAACCCAAAACTGTAGACGAAGCCCTACTCGATCCAGACTGGACCTTAGCAATGCAAGAAGAATTAGTCCAATTTGAAAGAAACCAGGTCTAGGAATTAGTACCTAAACCCACTAATAAAACTATAATTGATACTAAATGGGTATTTAGGAATAAATTAAATGATCAAGGTGAAATAATTAAAAACAAAGCGAGGTTAGTAGCTAAAGGGTTCAATCAAGTAGAAGAATTAGACTATGATGAAACCTATGCCCCTGTAGCTAGACTTGAATCCATTAGGATGTTGCTGGCCTACACAGCACATAAAGGATTCAAGGTGGCAAAAGGCGAATGCGCTCGCCTACAGCGCCCCCGCCAACCCGTCCCAGGGCCAACACAGAGGAGGTAAATCACGGGCGGCTACTAGCCTTTGAAATAATGACTTGCACATAAGGGAGGTATTTACCTCGACTTTGCCGAGATTCGAACCCCAGACTTCATGGTGGCAACACCTCATGCGCTAGCCACTAGAACCATCCGAGGGGACATCACATAAAGGATTCAAGCTCTATCAAATGGATGTAAAATTCACCTTTTTAAACGGATTTATTAAAGAAGAAGTGTATGTTAGTCAACCCCTAGGATTTGAAGACTTAGAAAATCCTAACCATGTCCTTAGACTAAAGAAGACCCTATATGGACTAAAACAAGCACCTAGGGCTTGGTATAAACGGTTGTCTAACTATCTAATATCAAAAGGATTCAACCAAGGTCAGATAAATCCTAGGCACTTTCAAAATTTGGATTTAGCCTAGGCACTAACCCTAGAAATCATGTTCCCCTAGTTTCAGCCAGAGCATCTCACAAGCACACTAGGCATAACTTGTTTGTGTTTGCAAAACTTAGAACGGCGTGAGATGCATAGGATACAACCTAGACTTCAGAATGCTTATTTCTGTACATCGCAGTAAGTCTGGGCGTTAAAAACTAATATTACATTAATCAAATTAAGTCATCCAGACCTAGTCAAATATAACTAGAATAATTGACTTAATTTGATTAACCAAGTGAAAGTTGTTGCTCTCTAAGTAATCAGCTAGTAGCTAACTGGTTAGACATGTGGGCAAGAAAATTAAGTGTTTAATTTTAATATTCTTAAGATACTCATGCTTGGACTTTAGGGCTTTTTGAAATTATGTGAACATGGCCTTAATTACAACTTTACAAATTTAAAATCCAATATTTTTTTAGTTCAAAATCAAAGCTAAGTACTTTTTAACTTTAGCTATATTTTCTAATAACATTTTCAAAGTTATTTCAACTTTTGCTAAAGCATCTTTTCGAATTTAAACTATCTTTTAAAGGATTTTTCAAAATTGAATGTTTTCAACTAAATGTTTTTCAAAAAGCTTGCTAACATTTTAGTTAAGTGACTTCTATAGTCGTTTCCAAAACTAGCTAAGATAAATATTTTTCTCAAAAGAATTAAGTACTTTTTAGAAAATGCCTTTAAACTTAGCCAATTTTGAGAAAAGTCTTATCTCAAATGGAATTAAGCATTTTTCGAAAAAGTTTCTCAAGTTTAGCTAAACTCTTTTCAAAATAATTTACCTAAGTACTTCGAATCTATAAGATCTAAGTTTTCGAATCTAGCTAACGTGTCTCAAAAAAGATCTCTTGTGAATCCTTAAACATTTACTTAGCTAACGTTTTACAAGACCATTAATTTCAAAAAGCTAAGTCTTTATCCCTCTATTTATATTAAGGCCCTTATCTTTTCTAAATATTTTTTGAAAAATTAAAGCTAAGGCCATTAATCACAAATTCCCTGTTACCCCCTTGTTTATTTTGATGTATGGCAAAGGGAGAAAGTAGGAAAATTCAAAGTAGAACTTAAATTCAAATTCAAATTAGAGGACTCTTATTAAGGGGGAGCCTTACATCGTTGAAGGCTTAAGTTTGTTTCATTTATTAACTTAAGCTTGCTTATGCTTCTTACTTAAACTTTGAAGATCATTATTGTATTTTTTTCTTAACTTTGAATTTCGGTTGCCATAATAAAAAAGGGGGAGATTGTTGGTGCAGGAAGCATCCGACGATCGAACCCGAGTTTTGATAATGGGAAAGGGTTCAAAGTTAAGATTAATTGTTGTCTAACGTACTTGAATAAGTGTTTTCAGAAAAGACCTAACTGAGGTTAGGCAGGTGAAAATCCTAAAGGGTGGTAACCTTAGGTCCTAGGGGGCAGTAACCCTAGGTGAAGGAAAACCCTAAGGGACGTCAACCTTAGGTCCTAGGGGGTGGTAACCCTAGATGGAGGAAAATCCTAAAGGAGGGGGGTAACCTTAGGTCCTAGGGGATGGTAACCCTAGGTGGAGAAAAAAATCCTAGGGGGCAGTAACCCTAAGTCCTAGGGGGTGGTAACCCTAGGCAGAAAGTCCAATCGGTCTGGAGGACCGGACTGACATCAGGTAATCTCTCCTGAGGGGAGTAGGTGAGGATGCGTTCTCCGTAGAGGGAACAGTAGGCGTCGGGTCGACCTAGAGTTTTCGGTCAGAAATCCGAAGTCAAACCCGGACAGTCCGACGACTGTCAAATACTACTTTTACTATATTTTATGTGTGTTAACTTTGTCTTGCAGGATATGTGTGTGTTTTGTGAACTAACATGCTTTGTAGGGACAAATGAGCAAGGCCAGCCTCGGATGAACAATGTCCGAAGCGCCTCCATGGAACTTGGAGGCGCCTCGGGGTGCAAAGGAGCTGAAGTCTGCGCGGCAGAGCTGGAGGTGCCTTGGACTGAGCTGGAGACGCCTTGGACCACAGCTTGGAGGTGCCTTGGACCACAGCTTGGAGGCGCCTTGGACCAGCTTGGAGGCGCCCTCAAGTGGATCAGAGGAGAAGATTTCAGCGTTGATCCATGCGACTGACTCGGCTGCTTTGAGGCACCTCGGAAGGGCTTTAAGGCGCTTCCAGCAGTGAATAAAAGGGGTGTTCAAGGCAGCAGCTAAATCATCAATTCTCAAGTGCTTTACTACAACGTGCTGCTCCAAAAGACGCCCTAAAGTGCTGTTATAAGTCCCCGACGACCCGGGGCTCCAAGATTTTGATTCTGTTGTCGGTATAATTATTTTTTACTATTGCACTTATTGTAATACATATTTGTACTCTCTTTGCGCGATATAGTTGTTTCCCACAGAAAGCGATCAACGATGGCGGGCCTTGGAGTAGGAGTCGTCCTAGGCTCCGAACCAAGTAAATACTTGTGTTCGCTTTTGTTGTCTTTTATTTTCGCTGCTTTAACTCGACAGTTTTACGAATCTGAAAAGCGTGAAAGCCACGAGCACTATTTACCCCCTCCCTTCTAGCGCATCTCCATCCAACACACGTTGGGCCTGATATGCACTCATATCAGGCCCGCAATGGGCCTGATATACTCTCATATCAGACCCAACGGTGGCTGATTTCTTTTTTTTTCAACACTTTCTACTAAACCTATGGAGCTTTAAACCATGATTTGCTGGCACCATTGGAGTCCTTGCAATTCCAGATTCCCACTCGAACTGAAATGGGTCAAATCAGAGGTGTCTAGGTCCATCAGTGGGTTTTGACCAAACCCCACTGATGGCCCTCCCCTACTTGGATTTACCTGAAATCAAGTTCCCTGTGAAGGTCTAGGTGGGGAGATGGTATATAAGGTGTCAAAACGTATTTATACACCCTGGAAACTAAGTTATTGCTCCGTGCCAGTTGGCACAGAACCCACTGATGGTCATGCTGTAGACTTAAACCCTATGATAGCACCTTCAAATTTTATTTTATTTTATTTTATTTATAAGGACCATGGTAACACGTGTTGAGTTTATAAAAGGGGGAGATAGAATCAAGTTTTAAGAAACGATTTAATATCAGACCACGTTGGGCCTAATATGCGCTCATATCAGGCCCACGTTGTGCCTGATATGCTCTCATATCAGGCCCAACGGTGGCTGATTTTTTTTTTCAACACTCGATACCACACATATATAGCTTTAATCATGATTTGCTAGCACCGTTGGAATCCTTGCAATTCCATAATCTCACACGAACTGAAATGGGTCCAATCAGAGGTGTTTAGGTCCATCGGTGGGTTTTCACCAAAACCCAGTGATGACCCTCCCCTACTTGGATTTACCTGAAATAAAGTTCCCTGTGATGGTCTGAGTGGAGAGATGATATATATGGTATCAAAACGAATTTATACCCCCTGGATTAGAAGTTATGGCTCCGTGTCATTTGGCACAGAATCCACTGGATTAGAAGTTATGGCACAGAAGTTAATGATTATGAGAGCACATTTTGAGTTTATAAAAGGGAGAGATAGAATCAAGTTTTAAGAAACGATACCATACCAGGCCTAAGTTGGGCTTGATATGCACTCATATCAGGCTTAAGGTGGGCCTGATATGCTCTCATATCAGGCCCAACGGTGGCTGATTTTTTTTCAACACTTGCTACCACATATATATAGCTTTAAACCATGATTTTCTAGCACCGTTGGAGTCCTTGCAATTCTAGAATCCCACTCGAACTGAAATGAGTTAAATCAGAGGTGTCTAGGTCCATCAATGGGTTTTGACCAAAACCCACTGATGGTCCTCTCCTACTTGAATTTACCTGAAATAAAGTTCCCTGTGAAGGTCTGGGTGGGGAGATGGTATATATGGTGTCAAAACAAATTTATACACCTTGGAAACTAAGTTATGGCTCCGTGCCAGTTGTTGGATGTGTTATCTTCTTTTTCATTATATATATATATATATATATATATATATATATATATATATATATATATATATATATATATATATATATATATATATATATATATATATATATATATATATATATATATATATATATATATATAATCTATCTGCTTTTTTATTTCCTCAAATTCTCATTCAATTAGAAGGTTTCAAAGGGGAGGAGTTATAAATTTAAAACAATGTCTTTTAAGTTTGGAGAACCAACAACCACCATTTTATTTTTAAGTCAAATATGTGGTAGAGAGTAAAAGTATGATACGATACTATTAGCCGTATCTCACTCCCCATGTTGTAGACTTAAACCCTATGGTAGCACCTTCTAATTTTATTTTATTTTATTTTTTTGATAAGGAGCATGGTAACACGTTTTGAGTTTATAGAAGGGGAAGATAAAATCAAGTTTTAAGAAATGATACCATACCAGACCCACGTTGGGCCTGATATGCGCTCATATCAGGCCCACATTGGGCATGATATGCACTCATATCAGGCTCACGGTGGGCCTGATATGCTCTTATATCAGGCCCAACGGTGGCTGCTTTTTTTTTAACACTTGCTACCACACATATATAACTTTAAATCATATTTGCTAGCACCGTTGGAGTCCTTGCAATTTCATAATCTCACTCGAACTGAAATGGGTCAAATCAGTGGTGTCTAGGTCCATCAGTGGGTTTTGACCAAAACCCACTGATGGCCCTCCCCTACTTGGATTTAACCTGAAATCATGTTCCCTGTGATGGACTGAGTGGGGAGATGGTATAAATGATGTCAAAACTTATTTATACCCCCTGGATTAGAAGTTATTGCTCCGTGCCAGTTGGCACGGAACAGTGACCTATTTTTTTTTTTTCAATGACTTCAATCTTATTTTTCAAACTAAGGATGACTACAATCCCTTTGTCTGAGTTTGAACTCATTTATATTTCAAAACATATTTACATTACTTTGAAATTTCAAACCCCTTCCTGTTGAATTGAAATGCAGAGATATACTAAACCTATATGGTGTGAAGTATTAATTATGCCTTGCAAGTGATGGTCGACACTTCTCATACCTACAATACCACTATATCACAAAATAAATACTACATAAAATGATATAACAGAAATATCACTTTCCAAAATTGTTTTTCTTACAATCCTATGTATGTACTGCATACAAAACATATGGATCAACTCCTCCAATTTACAATTAATTCAAGAACCAGGGGCTGGCGGCATTCTACAGGTCCTCCGATTATGGCCCAATAGTTTACACCTACTAGATTTGACTTTTACCTTCCCATTATGTTTCAACTCGATCCTTGCACTCTTTCGCCTACCTGGCTGCACAAGGCTACGGGGACATAGAACTATAATGTTGTTTACTCCCCTAGGCCAAAATCCCTTGCTTCGACAAGGGTAAATACGATCCATGTATGTCGCATTCCAATTCTGTGAATGAAAATAATGTTCACAATATGGGAGTGTATCCATGTTCCCGTGAATGGTGACGACAATTGCATGTGAGCAAGGCAATCCTGAAATTTGAAACTCCCAGCAGTTACAATATTTTCTCTCCAAATTAACAATGTATGAAGCACCCCATGTCTCTACTTCCATTTCAGATTGAGAGTAGGGGTGGACTTTATATCGTCTAGCTTTCACCCTCCTTGATTCCATTTCTTTGGTAGCATGAGGTGTCAACGCAATATACCATTTCGACGCTTCCTCCCTACGGTTAAAGAACCATTGAGTAACCTTTCTTCTGGTATTATCAATTGACCTGTTTATGGGAAGTTCACGCGTCTCCTTGAACAAAACATTTAAACTCTCTACACAATTGGTTGTTAGCATTGTGTACCTTCTGCCACCAAAGTGTGCATTAGCCCATCTTTTAGGGTCAATGTTCTGAAGCCACTTATGAGCATCTGGATGTTTTTCAAGCATGGACTGCATTATGAGATCATATTGGAGTGTTGTGTTTGCTCGAGTTGCTGCCTAAAACAAGCCTAAACCTGACCTACTGACAGTATCTATTATCATATTGCAAGACATGTAGTGGCAATAAAAAGCATGATGGGGGGTAGGATATACTTTCCTAACTGCTGATATATCGCGATGTCTATCTGATACTATAGTCATTGACTCTGGATCAACATCAAAGAATCTCTTCGTATGATCCAAAAACCACTCCCATGTAGACCCACATTCAACTTCAGCGATTCCAAAGGCTACTGGGAGGACATTGTCATTAGCATCAATTGATGTAGCCATCAACAACACACCCGGATATTTGCCTCTTAGGTATGTGGCATCAATTCCGATCAATTTGCGAAGATAAGACCTGAATACTCTTCTACAAGCTCCAAAACCCCAAAAACAACGTTGGAACTAATTATCCCCATTCCTGTGTAGTGCCACATAGGTTTTAGGATCCCTGACTCTTAACTCACGCAGATATAGTGGAAGATCTCTATATGCTTGGTCATAATCTCCAACAATTTTCTTCATCGCTTTCTCTCGAGCTATGTATGCTTTTCTGTATGATATTGTCACTCCAAACCTAGCTTTTATATTTGCTATAATCATACTTGGCTTGTATTATTCATTAGCAAGAAATTACTCTTTAACAAAAGAAGCTACAAAGGATGAAGAGCATGGTTGATGATCAACACTTTCCCTAATGGTGCCACATTGATGTTCCTTTATATATTTCATAACAATGAACTCTACATCCCCTCGGGTAACCACTCTCCATTTACACGGTTGATTGAAACAGATGACTTTTACTTTATTTTTCCGAGTGTCGATTGAGTTATATCTCATATGTTTAACCATGTCATGTTTCACAAGTGCATTCTTGAACTCCTATCGAGACGAAAAAATCTGTCCAACAAAAAATTCATGCTCATATGTTGCCTCTTCAACTGACCTTTGGAGCAATCGAGAATTTAGAATATATGGATCATCAGCTATTGGAAACTCCTCCTCTAAGTCACTGTACTGCTCTGGAGATATTTAATATTGTTCAATCTGCATATCATCAGCTAAGAATTCTTGTACATATGTATTACATTGCAATTCTTCTCCAATTCGATTACAATACCCTTCCTCCTCCCTCTAAGTAGGCTCAAAGTAAACATCAAGTGTTGTACAAGGATTCAGAACTACATCTTCTTGAATACTAGCTTCTTCATTTATATCAAATGTTAAATTACTGCTTCTATTTCTATTTGTGTTAGGCACACAACTATACTGCGAAGATGATATAATATTTGTTCTGGATACTTCTCCTACATTAGCTTCATGCCCAATGCTAGAATTTGTATCAAGTGTATTCCATATCTCAGAGAGAATTTCTTCAGTTATATGATCGTCCCTGATAAATAAATTCCAAACTAATTTAGTAAATTTGTAACTACATAATCAAGTGCTGTCGTTAATTTGTAATTTTGCTCAATTGAAACCACTAGGAAGGGTTGAGCGAGGAAAAGATCTATATGATGTAAAATTCAACTTTTAACCAAAGATCACGTTGAGCCTGATATTGATGATATCAGGCCCACGTTGGGCCTAATGTCATTGATATCAGACCCCTACTGAAGTAGACACTTCTTGTAAACTAGGATCACCACTGACTAAACCCTAAACCCTAAATAAAAAATGGTTAGCCAAACTTAACTATCAACTTCAGAAACTAACAAGACTTAAAACTATTACATCATATTGCAGGTGTTGTTGAATATTTATTTCCCACACAACCAAAATAAATCATAACAATCATTTTTTCCACCACTCTTTGGTACTGTAATTTTTATTTACTATCACTATCCTAATTTACAGTAATAAATCTATACATACATGTCTAAATCTTTAAATGTATTTTTCTACTAATTTTCCTCTTGCAAGAAGTTTGTCTTTCTCGGCTGACGTTCTTAATTGCAGTTGTCCTTTGATCTCCTCTTGAAACTCTTACGCCAATATTCCGAAAACCTAACTGGTCTATTGCAATCCCGCCAACCAGCACGAGCAGTAATGGTAAGCGCAGGGTTCATATTTCTTTCGTGTTTATAACACCACAGAGAGGGATGGAGGGAGAGAGACGATGAGATGATGTGTATCCGTACCATAAATTATTTTTCAATTCGATTTGTGCCTTAGATGCTTGGAAAATAATAATTAAAAAACATAGTTGTCAGGTAGTCAAAGGTATAATCTGAAAATTAAATTGGTTAAACTATACTTTTTCATAAATATCAACCTACTATATACTTTTGATAAATATAATATCCAAGCAACGCTACGTGATAAATTGTCGTTTCAATCTTTTCAACTACGGCCGGTAAAAGTGCAATTAAGCTCGGCCTCCAATTAAACCTTCGTGAGGGTTGGACTGGCATGAAGATATTATTATATCTATTTTCGCTCTGCCAGACAAATAGGTGGTTGGATTTAATGTTCTTGATCTTAGTGACCTTTGTATCCTTGATTAGATTTAAGGCCGCTCGAACGTAAATACAAAATAGTCTCATATAGAGCTCTGGATAAATTTACAGTAGGTACAATTTATGATGTGATTTATGTATGGCTGAGTTAATGATCGGTCGAAAGATATTCAGGTATATTAATCATGTAATTGATTTAATTATCGATCGAGATATATTCAATAAAAGATATGTTAAACAGATGATCGATTTAATGACCCGTCAAAATACATTCAACAAAAGACATTTCTCAAATGACCATCTTAATGGAATGACCGATATATATTTAGCAAACAAGTAGCCGATAACATTCTAACTGTCTGTCAAAATTATCAGAAAATATTCCTCCGAGGCTTCCTCATAAATTAATTGATCAGTTATAGGAACATACTCTTTCAAGCACTTCATCAAAAGCCTAGTCCATAAGTAATAAAAGATGTATGTCTTTGGATAGATAAAAGATTTCTTGAACAATTATGACACAATATTCATGTTGTATTTTTCTTCATCTTCTAATAAACTCTGAGGTACCGGAGATCACCTCACGATCACAGAAGTTATGTGAAGTGGTATAAAAGAGGGATCCTCTTCGTTGGCAAGGTTTGCAAACATCAACATCTGAATCTTATTTTCGTGCGAGCACCTTTCTTACTGTTCTTCATCCACCTTCTCGAGATTGTACTAGCTTGAGTGTCAAAGGATTTAGCTAAGAATCTCTACCTCGATCTTAGATCAATAATACGTTGTTGGATTATCGAATTATACATATGATCGTTAAGGAATTTCAACTCAAATCGAAAGATTCATCTATTGAAGCCAGCGCACTATCTCTTTAGCCTTAATCAAATTTTGATTTCTGATTTTTTTTAATTCTTTAAATACTTTATCACTTTACCATGATATAATCCATTGCTCATAAAAAATGCAACATAAATATAGATAGAAAAAAATAAAGATGAAAAATGAAACGAAACAAAGTAAATGGATAAGGACGTCGTTGGATAGATGAGTCCGCTGTCTTTATCACTAGCAAGTCATTTCAGGCTTTCGGCCTTGCTCTAGATATTTTGTTTCGATTATGGTTGCATTACCCTAGGTATTGATCTTATTCATACAATAAATTTATAAGAAATTAATATTTTTAGCATTTTAAATTCCTATTTTTTAATTTAATAGCACATAAATATCAATAAAATATAATTTTAACAGTAATAATAGTTAGGTAAACCCAGACTTATAATTTAAATTGATAGTATGACAAATAGACAAATATAATAAAAACCTTTTAATTACTATAAATATTTATTTTTTATTTTTTATACCTTTATTGAAAAAAATCACATATTGATAAAAGCCTTCCTAAATCATAGCCTTACAATATGTCTATTAATATTTGATTGTTGCTCCAATTAAGCACATCTTTATTATTTTCTTATATTATTCTGCACTTGTTCTCAATGCGTATTAAAAAAAAGTTAATGAACTAGATAGTAACACTATTCTGAACTAGGGGTTTGATCTGATGGAAAATTTTCATTTGTTATTAGAATAAATTAAGAAATATTCATAATGGATGATTTAGAAATTCATTATTTTATTGGTAGTAAAAGGTGAATACGTTCATTCCTAATGTCTCCGTCAACCCATTCCACGCCCCTAGCCAGGGCCGTCTCAAGATTCCTTGAGGCCCTAGGTAAAAAAAAATTAAAAAACAAATTTTTTTAATATATTTTAAATTTTTTTAACATTTTTCATTTAGATTTGGGATAGAAAATAATAATTTTAAAAAAATATTTTTTAAATTAGTTATTAAAAAGAATTAAATATTATTTTTTTAAAAAACTATTTTTTGATATAAAATTTAGTTTTCTGATGGGTATTTTGATAATAATTTTATTTTTTATTAATAAAATTATTAAATTATTTAAACTTTTTAGTTAGAATGTCAAATAGACTTTATTAATTTTAATTTTAAAAATTGATTTTGGCTAATGCATTTTACTTTGTATTTTAAAATAAAAAAATCTCTAATTCATATTATTATCGAGAAATAAAAAGAAAGTGCGAGGAAGAAATATTATCGGTAAAGGAAGAGAGTATCATCGGTGAGGAAGGAGAAATATGCAAAATCATGGATGAAAAAAGAAAATGGTACAATGCAATGATGAGAGAACTATTAGGATTTTTAAAGAAATATTGAGGAGAAAAGAATTCAGTTTTATAAGAATAGTATTACTAATTGTAAAATAAAATGGGAATCAGAGTAATAATAAAAAAACAGAAAGAAATATGTTAATTTAAAAATGAATTATATTTAAGGTAGAATAAAATCTCATATAAAATTATAGTAGGCAATTAATAAGGTAGAATAAAATCTCATATACAATTATGGTAGGCAATTAATGATGAAATAAAGATAAGTACAAGGTATAAATAGGAAGTGTAATCGATGATGAATTAATTGACAATGTGTCATTAATGAATTAACAATACATTTATAATTAATTAATATTAATGATTCTAATTTAATTTTTTCAATATATTTAATTAATTAATCAATAGGCCCCAATAAAATTGGGGCCCTAGGCATAGGCCTTAATGGCCTATGCCTTGAGCCGGGCTTGCCCCTAGCGCCCCCACTAATCCATCCCAGGATCAACACGAAGGAGGTAAATCATAATCGGCTACTAACCTTTGGAATAATAACTAGCATATAAGTGAGGCATTTACCTCGAGTTTGTCGAGATTCAAACTCCAGACTTCATTGATGGCAACACCTCATGTGCTAGCCACTCGATCCATGCGAGAGGATTAGAAATTCAGTATTTCATGATTAGATGTCCAACTTACAAATTTTTTTTTTATCATAATTAGAATTATAAATATTTGAATGATAATTTAATGCCCATCGGCGCCCAATGCAGCCGGAGTTTCTATCAAAACTCATTCAACGTTGTGCTAATGACCTTTCACTTGACTTCATAGAATTTTGCTTTTAACAAAAATACCCTCGAGACATAAAATTTTACGGGAAAACTAAAAAAAGACACTTTTTATACGATTTGTTAGAGGGGACGCCCCTTTTGTATTTGGGCACCCATCTTGCTTTTATATACTTCTCTAAATTATCATTATTTTTTTTGTGTTATTATAGCCGATACGAGTTTATAATATGGATATATATTTCAACTCTAATAAATATAAAAATATTTTACAATAACTATAAATTATAAAAAATAATGAACAAGGTACTCTCGAACATATTCGATCCATAAAAATTTTTACATATGCACACGCAAACTCTAAACTCATAAAAAAAAAATTTTAATTTTTTATATCATATAATAAATTGATAAAAATAAATATTACATTTGATCTTAACCAAATGACTAAGAAAATTATGTTTTTTAACGTCGTGAGTCTAAGATATTTATAGAAGAATTTTTGCTCATGATGCTATCAATCCTAAAATGTGAGATTAAAATTTTTTTATAATAATATGTATTTTGAATATAAAAAATAAACAGAGAAAATTATTAATAAATCTTAATTTATTATCAGTGTGAAAAAAATATTAATATAATTTAATTTAAAATTTTATCAAAATTAATTATTATAGCGTTCAAATTTTTAATTAAATAGTAATAATAAGATAGTAAGATTATATTATAACATCATTTCAATTCTAATCAACACTAATGATATTATATTATAGTAATTACCATTCAATGTATGTAGGTTAACAGCAATCAATACATGTCAACGTCATATTATAACGGTTATAAATCATAACTACTGTAAAATAAATATATTATTTTTAGTCAATATCAGTTAATATTATATTTTATAGTAATTATAAAATTATAATTATCTGTTATAAATTACTATAATTATTTAGCAGTTATGATGTTATACTGCCTACGATAGTATAAAAAATAATAATAACTTTAAAAAATAAAATGTACGTTTTTTTATAACAATAAAAAAATATCCGTGTGAGATGATTAAAAAATATATATATATATAAGTGCCCTGATTATAAAATTTCCCAAGGCTTTGAAATTTTTTTCACAAAATTCGATAGATTAGTATATATTTTGCAAATAGAGATAAATTGGAGCATTTTGACAATAAAAAAGGGGCAAAATGGAAAGAGTTCCGTAGTCATGGTCATAACGTCACCCCTGCAAAGCCTAAGGGTCGAGTCGGTCATTCGATATTTCTGGCGGCTTCTCGTCGATCGTTTTAATTACTGGTCGCGTTATCGAGTTCCTTCCCCGTCGTTGGACACGATCCTCACTACGTCGCTACGATCCTTCCCGTTCCAAACCCTAAAAATCTGCGCAGATCCGGTCGCTTCCTCGGCCTGAAATTGTAGGAGCAAAAGGATCGAAGGCCTCAGCTCATGTCCGTGGAGAGATCGTTCGAGGCGTGGGAGGAGGTGCAGCGCCATGGCCTTGACCTCGCGGATCGCCTTGCCCAGGGTTTCAACGGCCTCCTCCAGTCTCATATCGCTCCCCCTGCCTTTCCCTGGCCTCCCCCCGGCAAAACCGACCCTGTAATCTCGCCCTCGGCCGTCGCCGCGGATGGCGTATCAGCCATCCTCGCCATCGGCAACCGCCTCGGCCAGGCCGGCGCTGAGTTGGGCGACGGTATCAACGGGGTTGTGCAGCAGTTCTTCCGGAATCTACCTGTGCCCTTTTGGCATCAGGAGGATGAGAGACGGGCGGCTCAGCTAAGGTTGGATCTTGATAGTGCTAGGAGGAGGGACGAGGCCGTGGAGATGCGATGCAGCAGTGCTTCTGCATCTGCTTCTGGTTACGAGGAGATCAGATTGACTGCAGAACAGTTTGGCGGTGGGGGATTTTTGGAGCCGCTGGCAGCAACGGAAGGAGTTGATGATTCGGAAGATGAGGAGAGACTTGAGTTTGATTTGAGTACTTCTAGATGCTTCAGAAAGCCTCAGGTGGGGAATAAGACACTTCTTAAGATTGTTGTACTTTTAATTTTTTTTTTGTCTTAATTGTTTGTTCCCGATTTTGAATGCATCTGATTGTTTATTAAATTGAGTGACCTGATGGATATTAGGTATCTTTGTATTGTATATTTGATCTTAGAAAAGATTCCATGCTTATTAGCCCTTGTGTAGAAGGTTAGATAAGCTTTACCAAAATATGGATAGTCACTCAACTCAGCCTGCATATCTATAATTTGAAGATCTTTACCTAATTTGGTTATGGAAGGTCAATATATTGCTCTTCTACTTTTTGAGTACCTATTTCTCATGCTTCCTCTCATCAATATCTAATAGTTCATGCTGCATTAACAAATGACAAAATTTATGTTTTTCAGTGTAATGTTACTCATTCATAAACATGAAGATATTGAAGCAGTTCTAATATTTTCTGAATTTTATTCTCACCTTTAACTAAGTAAATGCTTGCTGAATTATATGTTTAGCTTTAAATTAGCCAGTATTTGCATAATTTTGTTTGTGTACCATTCTATTTATTGCCGATGTGGATTAATTCATTTCCCATTTGCAAAGTTTTCCCTTATAGTTATTATATTACTCCCATACATTTGTATTAACATATGAATCGAGTCTCATTCTGTACTTTTTCAAAGCTATGTAGTTAGTAATATTTACATAAGATCTAGAGACTTTTTGCTTCTCCAGTGTCATCATTGATTGATGCATTTCTTAGAGGATAATGTTGGTTTGTAACTTCCATGCAGGGGATCATTAATATTACATCAATGTACAATAGTAGGACCAATGAAATTGAAAGCTCATTGGTGGCAAGGGGAGATCTTTGGAGAGTGGAGGCATCACGCAGCGGTTCTTCTTCAAGGAATGATAGTTCACCTCCTTTTCTTATCCAGCTTGGACCACTACTTGTTGTTCGGGATACAACATTTCTTTTGCCTGTTCATTTATCAAAGCAGCACTTGCTGTGGTATGGTTATGATCGGAAGGTAAAACTTTTTGAAAATTCAATGGTAGTATTTTTTTCTGCAAATTATTCATGCCAGGTCCGACTTTATTTTTTAATCATCTTCTACTTTACTTCATGATTTTAAAATATTTTCTATGTAATCCAAATTGACCATTGAGACTAAGCCTGGCCAAAAGCAAGAAATGGGAGATGCCAAAAAATCAGTTGTGTGCAATCCCATATCAGTTTGATAATAAAAAATCAGTAGGAATCACCTAATCTGGAATTTGGATTAAACTGTTTCTGCCATTTTGTTAATGCCAATAAAGAAGAAATTAGAGAGGGGGGTGGATGATTACGTTCTCCTTTTTGTCATGTGGCTAGGTCAGTCATGTACAATGTACATATCATGGAGGTGCTATTTCTCAGGCATGAGTTGTGATCTCCAATTGGGAAGACACTTAATGATTTGCAATTTTGCAGTGGGAAGATAGTATATATGGGTACGAAGGGTGACCCTACTCATGGGATTCAATAATCTTTCATTCTGGATAACTAGAAACTGGGTCTATGATAGATAAGACAAGATGTACTATCCATTACTCTAAAATAAGACGAGAAAAGATATAATATTCTATTGATTTGGCATAAGTGTTGAAATGACAAATTGTCCCTATAAATAGATGTCTGAATCATCTTACTACAATTCGTGATATACTTTCTATTAATAGATTCATTTTGAGAAAGAAAAGCTGAAGAAACTTTGAAGGTTCTCAATGAAAGATGAAAAGAAAAGGGAAGAAAATGAATGAATGACAATAATAGAAAATTGGGATAGCATTATATTTGCTCAAGCAATAAGAAGTTTGACATTCGTGATCCATGCTTTTCTTTGAAAAAATATTATATTGCCTTTGTTGATAATAACTTAATCATATTTGAGGACTTAAGCCTTAACTGTTTTCATGATCAGTTAGTTGAAGTACTGTCCATATTGGTTGACCATATTATTTGAGTAGAAATATAGACAACTTTGGCAAACCCTCTTGTTTCTTTTTCCCCACTCCCTATGTCTTTCTCTCGTTCTCTTCTAATCTGTCATCTACCACCTGTCCCTCCTCCTCCAATAGCTTTCTCCTCTCTCTCTTCCTTCACACGACCTCCTTCCTCTTTGGTTTCCCATAGCTCACTTTACCACCTCCTCTCTATTCTCTCATTGCACTTTTTTAGGTATGAAACTGAAACGTTGGTGATACTTTGTGTCTCATTTGTATACAAACCTATATTCCCACCCCCCCACCCTTTTTTTTTAATTATTTTCTATTATCTGACTTGCACATTCCTAAGTTCTTACCAAGGAATAAAAAAAATGAAGTCATTGATTTAAATATTACAAGGTTCATATATCTTCTATGTTATACTGAATCAAATATATACCAAGTGCTATTTACTTTCTTAATTCAGATTCCAATTTCCTATTGATTGTTCATCTCTTGGATTGTGCACATAGACTGCTATTGCAATCTCTGATATTTAACCATGAAAGCTTAAATTACTTGATTTTTTATATCCATGAAGCTCAACCCTTTTATGGGCCATTGTGTTAGAGACACTTACATTTCCATATCTACAGAATGGAATTCATTCCGTTTGTCCAGCTCTATGGTCAAAGCATAGGCGATGGTTAATGATGTCGATGATCTGTCTATATCCATTTACTTGTGTAAGTTTGTACTCCTCTATCCTGCCTTCACCCTTTCTGTGTTTTGTGTTTTTGTGTTTTTCCTACTTGACATATTTTTTTATCTCACTTTGATTTCCTTGTACAAGTGCTTTAGTCTAATAATTAAACTAATTGATTATAGATGTGCTAGCTATGGAAGTTTAATTTATAAAAAGCATCAAAAGTAAAAGCCATTCAGGTATTTCAAATGATTACTAAGGTAAATATGTTTTTTTAGCAGCGAATACTGATACACATAGGTGCAGAAATGTCTCATGAAGATCCTTATGACGTAGATATGTCTCATAAATATCCTTCTGACCTAAATCTTAATATTCTTACGGTGCACTCATAGTTCAGTTAACATGAAACATACATTGCATTCCTTATCTATCACCCATGCTAATGTCTATTATATGCATGAAGAACTAGATGAAGCTATTGTATGCTCTTGTCATGGCATTTAGCAGAGATCTTTTACACAAATTCTCCAGTTAAGTTATTTGAAATTATCTCTTCTTATATATCAAATTGTTGGCATACATCTAGTTTGCCCATTTCACTATGCTATGACCATCTTGAAAATATATTGTAAATTGAAAGATTTGACAATTTGTCAAAGCAACCATAGTTTAGATGATAAAAACAAAGGACAATTTAGTCAAAGCAACATAGCTTAGATGATAAAAACAAAGGATACACACATACCATATCCTCTGTTTTTTTTTTCAATGTAAATATAAAAGTGCATCCCTTGTTTTGGTAGCGAGCCTAGTGGCACATGCAGTTCATTTTAAGTGATCACTTATTAATATTATTATTATTGACTATTGTATTTCTAAATGATAGTTATAGAAGTATAAGGTCATTATGGGCTCAATCCACAAGCATAACTGAGAAACTGCATCTTCAGGAAAATCTCGTTTCCCTTATTTTTTTTTCCTTTGTAATTATTTTAGACCCCATCAAGAACAAAAAAAAAACTAATAATATAAAAGGTAAACCAAATTGCACTGCATGCTATAACAAATATTTTCCCTTCTGGAAATTTGTACAAATTCTTGATTGAACTCATCTGACTCGGTTCACTAGTTTGATTCAAGTAATTCTACTAAGTTGGAACGGTTGGACAATGTTTATCATCAATTCTTGCCCAGACCATAGTTAACTTGGCTCATGTAGGCCATAGGGTTATGTTATCCTATGGCCTGAAACATGATTAGAATTGTTGTAATGCTCTCATTGTAACAGGTGCAAGTATTTTTTTTCCAACTATACTACTATGTTTGTGGTATTAATAACTTAAAATCGATACCTCGCAATTCTGTGCATTTTCCATGGTGGTATCTTCCCTTTTTATGTTTGAACGTCTTGAAACATTTAGTCATAAACTCAGTTGGCATTTCATTCAGACTGTTGAACTGTGGATGTTCTTTGTTTAATTTCTTTATTTGCCATTGTGTCTAGACATTCATGGATTTGCAATTCCCAAATGGTCAACTGACATATGTGGCTGGTGAGGGCCTGACGACTAGTGCTTTTCTTCCTGTTCTTGGTGGGTTGCTTCAGGCTCAAGGTCATTATCCAGGAGAAACAAGATTCAGCTTCTCTCACAAGGTGAACCTCATGATTCAAGCTTCTTTTTTAAATCATAGAAGATTTCCTACATAGAAACTGTTGTTTTTCTTAATACTGTTATACTTTATAAATAGTTTGAGTAGGTGAGCTTTTGCCATAGTAATTTGCATCTCCTTTGATTTATCAGTTCTATGCCACTAGAGTCCTATGATTTTGTAGTTCTATGGTGCCCATCCATGTCATTTATCTACTAGATGACTTTTTCATAACCTGATGTGCCATTCAACTGTTGGTTCTTTTCTTGTCAGATTGATCATAATTCACTATACTGCATCAAATAACAAGTGAAAGGAAACAATATAGATAAGTTAATTGCTAGATGTAAATTAGAAATTGAATAATTGAACCTAATGTGTTCAACCATGAAAGGTTGTACCATAGCTTGACTTTACTACTGTCTTTTATGTAATAAGCAAATGCTTCTGATGCCTTGTGTTATTACTACACTGAACAAATTAGTGTTTCTTTTTTTGATACAGAACAAAAGTGGAACCCGCATCACACCAATGGTGCAGTGGCCTGATAAATCGTTTTCACTTGGGTTTGTACAAGATTTAGCTTGGAAGAGATCTGGTCTAATTCTACGTCCAACCATTCAACTCAGGTTTTACAATTGCTGCTACTTGATCAACCCTTTAGGTTTTTTTGTAGCATATATAGTGCATGCTTTTGGCCATCTCTTTCCACTATTTTCCTGATACTTTTTGATAGAAATGGATTTCCAGTTCATATTAATGTATTAGACCTAAACTGTATGTTTTTTTAGGAGTTTAGTATATGGATTTCCAGTTCGTATTAATAACCCTCTTTTGGTTATAGTCAACGCTGCATTATATCCATTGTTGATTGTGTTTGCATGCTGAAAGTACATCTAGTTCAGAATTTCAGAAGCCTTAGCCTGGTTGCTATGATTCTTCACCTATCCCGAAGTGAGAGATGAGATTGTGTTACCAAGCTGTTGCTTGACGTTTGCATGTGTACCAACTTTCTATTTTTCTTTTTGCGTGGCTAGTTGTCGTTGTCTGTTTGTTCAAATTAAGATACTTGATTATGAATTTATCTAAATACTCATATAATTTTTTTTCTTTCTGATTTTCATTCAGTCTTTTCTAACTTGCAGTTTATGCCCAACTTTTGGTGGAAACAATCCAGGACTGCAAACTGAGCTCACCCATTCTCTTGAGGAGCGACTTAGTTTAAGTTGTGGTTGTTCTCTTACAACGCACCCATCTGCTTTTGCATCTGTTGCTGTAAGTTCCTTAGCTCTCTGTGACAGTTCTTAAAATACTCTGAGGCAGATACAGCAGCTGTACTCTTTTCCCTTCTTAAGTTGAATTTATTGTGTGCTGACCAATCTGTCACCAAAGGTGGTCATTTTGACCTAATTTCCCTAAAACTTGCAGTTTGGGAGATCCAAGTGGAATGGAAATGCTGGAAAGACTGGTGTAGTTATTAGAGCAGAAATCCCACTAAGTTCGGTTGACAGGCCGGTCTTCTCCGTCCAGTTGAACAATGGTATGGAGTTCTGATCTTCCTTCAGGTCAATTGCATAGTGACTATGTACATAAAGTCACTGACAGATCTATTTAGAAGACATGATATTCCAATGCACAGAAAAATACTTTTCTGCGATGTTTCATAAAACTGTAAAACCAAACTGTTAGTGGAAAATTCACTAGGACAAAGATCTATTTAGAAGACATGATATTCCAATGCACAGAAAAGTACTTTTCTGCGATGTTTCATAAAACTGTAAAACCAAACTGTTAGTGGAAAATTCACTAGTCCAAGGCTTGAGCCCTTTTTTGTAGTCTGTTGTCGTGTCTATAAAATTGTTTGTAAAAGACTGTTGTCTCACAGTCAATGCGTACATACCAACAAGATGAAATCTTACTCCAGCTTCTGCAGTTGTAAACTTACTCGATTGCTTTCTCAAATCACGTTGAATTTTTGTCATTTAGTTCTCAGCTTCTGCAATGGTAAACTTGTAAGTTGTTTTGTGACTTGGAGGTCATGGGTTTGAGTTTTGAAAATAGTTTTTTATAAAAGTAGGATAAGGTTAGTATACTATATCTATCTTAATGGGAGTTTTGTTGACCGGACTATCCTTTGGGTCTCAGGTTCTGTAATATTTCTCTCAACTATGTTTTCAGTCTCGATTCTTAGCAGGTTCATTTTACCTTCGGATCCATTTGTGTTCTGGCGTGGCTTATTGAAAAAAAGGACTAGTTTTTCTTTCCACCCGTAGATTAACTTTGTTTCTTAAACCACCTTTAACCTTTTTATATTACATATACAATATTCACAAATCTAAATTTTAATCGTTCTTACTATATCAAGAACTATATCGTCAGTTGATTTATTTGGGTGGCGTTTGGTTCTCTCCTAGGAATCCGAATGAGAATAAGTATCATAGTATTATGGAATGAAAATAAATATGAATTTGGATATCATTTTTAAAAATAATGTTTGGTTAGTTGAATATTTTCAATCGAAATAAACCTAAATTTTTTTATACTCTTAGAGGAAAATAAGAGAAAAAATTAAATGGGAGGGAAAGTTGAATGTTAGAGAAAAATATGATGAGAGAGAATGATGAGAGAGAAAGTGATGAAAAAATGAAGAGAGGGAAAGTATGAGGAGAGAAAATGAGGAGAGAGTATATGATATGAGAGATTGAGAAAAGAAAAAATATGATGAGAGAGAAAGTGTGCTGAGAGAGAAAAAGTGATGGGAAAAAAAAAGAGATAGAAAGTATGATGAGAGAAACTGAAAAATTGAGGAGAGAGAAAGTAAGTTGAGAGAGAAAGAGAGATAGAAAAATGAAGAGAGAGTGTGATGAGCGAAAATGAGAGATTGAGGAGAAAGAAAGTATGAGAGAGAAAGTGAGGAGAGAGAGTGTGTGATGAGAGAAAATAAAAAGAGAGAAAGTTTAATGAGAGAAAATGAGGAGAGAATGGTAAGAGAGGTTGAGGAGAGAGAGTGTGATGAGAGAAAATAAAAAGAGAGAAAATGTAATGAGAGAAAATGAGGAGAGAATGTGGAGCCGTCATATCAGCGGCCCCCCTAGAGCCGGTCCCACGGATATGGAGGGTATGGAGGGAGATAAATGCAGGTACACAGCTGAAAGCGCATAGCCGAGACATTAACCCCAGGCAGGAGAGAATGATAAGAGAGATTGAGAAGAGAGAAAGTATGATGAAAAAAATGAGGAGAGAGAGTATAATGGGAGAGAAAGTGTGATTGAAGAGAATGAAGAGAGAAAATGAGGAGAGAGAGTGTGTGATGGGAGAGAATATAGAGAGAAAATGGTAGAAAATGTGTGATTAGAGAGAATGATGAAAGAGAAAATATGATGATAGAATAAGAAGAGAGAAAATATGATGGAAGAGAACAAGGAGAGAGAGTGTAAAATGAAAGAAAAATTAAACAAATATACTAAGTGTATTGTTATCCAAAACTTAATTTACATTCTTATTTCATCAAAACCCAAGGGAGGGGTAAATTTTATCCATACCTAAATTTTTGAGTTTATTTTAAAATTTTAATTCTATTTTCATCAACGAAACACAAGATTCCTAAACTCCTAAATTAAACACCACCTTAATTTGTTGATCTGTATGACTCACATTTCAACAAATCCGCGTGTTAATTTATTCTTGGACCCACCTATGAAGCGTACATTGCCCTGGACAATGGTGCCACAGAGTGCTTTTTCAATTTTTCATACATTTAAGAATTAAATTTGAATAAATTTAATAGATGATTAATTTAAAAATATTAGATTGTTCGTATATTTTAATGGAGTGGTAGAGTGTTTTCTTAATTTTTTAGATATACAAGGATTGAGTCTCATCTTTGATAAATTAATGGATAAAATTTTCTTAATAGGTGGTCGATTTATCTTGGTGCAGCGATATAGTATCTTCTTATTTTTCAGACATACAAGGATTGAGTTTAATCTTCATACGGGATCTTTTGGTCCATTTTTTGTGGACCAGAGGAGAGGATGCTCTACAATACAATTGATTGTGATCCCTCTTAGAATTCATTTTCTATCCAGATTATAGTCTGGATTGGGGTGAGCGGTCGGAGGTCGCTCAGAGGTTGCCCCCTGCTTGGCGCCTGGTAGCCCGGCCACCCGCCCACTGTAGGTGGCCTCTAGTGGTCTATCTCGACTCAAATTATAATCTAGGTGGGAAGGTAAATCTAGGAAGGGATCGCAATCAATTACGGCTGAATTACAGCCGTGATTTAACCGCAATTGCATTGTAGACCATCCTCTGGTTCACAAAAAAGTGGACTAGAGGATCCTAGCCATCTAATCTTCAGTGAATAAACAGATAAATTTTTCTTAATGGATGAAAGGACTCATGTGGAGATCTAAATTTACTAAAAGACATACGTTACTTTGATATTTATCAAAGAACGCACCTTGTTAAGTGCATTTCTTATTTTACCCTTATGACAATTTGACTTTTTCTATCATTTTTTTCTTTTCTCCACTATTTTTCTCTCTCTTCTCTTTTTTGTATCGACATGCAAAACATATGAATAACATTAGTCAATTTTTTAATAACATTTTAATACATTTGAAGAAGAAAAAATAAACAATGAATAGCATATTTGAACTCCTTGTCATTTCAGAAATCGACTGGAACTAAAATAAGTGTAATCGGAGCTCTCTAGGTCGATCAGTGGGTTTTGGTCAAAACCCATTGATGGACCTAAAGAGTTCCGATTGCACCCATTTCAGTTTCTATGGATTTCTAAAATTGCAAGGAGTTGAAATATGGTGTCCATTATTTATTTTGACTTTTCATAGATATTAACGTGTAAAATGAAAGAATTGTTAAAAACACCCACGTTGGGCTTGATATGGAATCATATCAGGCTCAACATGGATTTTTTTTGCCGATTCTTTGATTTTATATATTAATATCTATGAAAGGCGAAATAAATAATGGGCACCATGTTTGAACTCCTTGCAACATTAGAAATCCATAGGAACTAAAATGAGTGCAATCGGAGCTTCTTAAGTCCATTAGTGAGTTTCGATCAAAATCCACTTATGGACCTAGAGAGTTCCGATTGCACCTATTTCAGTTCCTATGGATTTTTGATGTTGCAAGGAGTTCAAATATGATGTCCATTATTTATTTCGCCTTTCATAGATATTCATATATAAAATTAAAGAATCGGCAAAAAGACCCATGTTGGGCCTGATATAGAATCATATCTGGTCCAACGTGGACCTGATATGAAATCATGTTGGGCCTGATGTTGACCCCGCGGGTCATCCGAGTTGATATGTGGCGGGTGTTGCCACAATGAGGTTGCAGGGTCGATCCTCGGGCAGCTGGGGAATAAATCCTCTATCCCCATATTACACTCTGTCCGTCACATGCTGGCTCGGATGCTACGATTTACCTTCCTCGTGATGGCCTTGGGTCGAGTACGGCGAGGGTGTTGGGGCGAGCATTTCGCCTTTTTGCCACAAGATTGGGCCTGATGTTGCAAGGAGCTATGTAGGACTGAGCTGGATTTTATGTTTATCGTGCATGCATGATAGGCATGATCATTGGTTATATTAGGTACTTTGAATTTTGTATTGCATTTACATCTAAACCGCTCATATTAGTCTCTTTGCCACCTACATTAAGTTTCATATTGCTTGTTCAAGATCTGTATAACTCATATCGCCTCATATTTGTGACATGTAAGCATGTTTAGTATAACCTTTTTGTCCATATACTGGACTTCATATTATCAAAGTGATATGTCTTGCTCATATCTATTATACCATCAGACTTTAATCGCTTGTTCTTTCCCTCTGATTGTGGGTTTCAAAAGTCTTGTCTGTTATAGTAGTTCTATCTAGCCAAAAGATCAATGTCTACTTTTTAGAGTTAATTAGAAAAGTTTTGTCCTCTTAGTGACAATGCTATCTGCAAGATATCTAACCTCAAACTACAATATCCTTATTGAGCTAGAGTCTAGAGTTGGTAAAACAAGTCGATATCGATACAGAGAACTGGAGATCCATTCGATAATAGTTGAAAATTGATCTGAATCTATTGAAATCTTGTTAAATTGAAAGTGAATATGGATGGAATCAAATAAAAATTTGGACAAATTGAGATCCTTTAAGAAACTTATCATCTGATTTAGCCTCCCCTTTAATCCAACTCAATTCCTAGATAGATCCTTGCAATATCAAATCCAAATTGATGAAAATTGAGCCTGATATGATTTCATATCAAGTCCATGTTGGACTTAATATGATTTCATATCAGGTCCATGTTGGGTCTAATATGATTCCATATCAGGCCCAACATGAGTCTTTTTGTCGATTCTTTGATTTTATATATGAATATCTATGAAAGACGAAATAAATAATGGACATCATATTTGAACTCCTTGCAACATCAGAAATCCATAGGAACTGAAATAGGTGCAATCGGAACTTTCTAGGTCCATTAGTGGATTTTGACCAAAACCCACTAATAGACATAAGGAGCTCCGATTGCACTCATTTCAGTTTCTATGGATTTCTGATGTTGCAAGGAGTTCAAATATGGTGTACATTATTTATTTCGCATTTCATAGATATTAATATATAAAATCAAAGAATCAACAAAAAAATCCATATTGAACCTTATATAGACTCATATTAGGCCCAACGTGAACCTCATATGGAATCATATCAGGCCCAACGTGGGTCTAATATCAGGCCCACGTTGAGCCTGATATGATTCCATATCAGGCCCAACGTGGATGTTTTTAACGATTCTTTCATTTTACATGTTAACATCTATGAAAAGTCAAAATAAATAATGGATATCATATTTGAACTCCTTGCAATTTTAGAAATCCATAGAAACTGAAATGGATGCAATCAGAGCTCTCTAGGTCCATCAGTGGATTTTGACCAAAAATCACTAATCGATCTAGAGAGCTCCGATTACACTCATTTTAGTTTCAATTGATTTCTGAAATTGCAAGGAGTTCAAATATGTTATTCATTATTTATTTGTACTTCTTCAAATGTATTAAAATATTATTAAAAAATTGACTAATATTATTCATATATTCTGCATACCGATAAAAAAAAGAGAAGAGAGAGAAAAATAGTGGACAAAAGAAAAAAAAACAGTAGAAAAAGTCAAATTGTTAAGAGGGTAAAATAGGAAATGCACTTAACAATATGCGTTCTTGGGTAAATATCAAAATAACGTATGTCTTTTGATAAATTTAGATCTCCACATGCGTCTTTTGGTAAATTGTCGTTAATGGATTATTTGCTATGGACATTTCTTGATTTATTTTTATAATTGATGAAAATTTTCTTATGATGTATTCTTATAATTAATGGGCGTAATGGGCGTAAGTTAGATATAATAATAATAATAATAATAATAATAATAATAGCTTAAAGAAAAAAATATTTCGTTCTAAATTTTTAATATTTTCTTAAATTATTCTTGAACCCTTAACTTTTAATATTTTCTCAAATTGGCTTCCATAATTAAGTTTGAACGATTGACGTGCTTTAACCTCGCGAAGTGTGCACCTCTCGCCGCCTCAGCGTCACTCAAACACTTGGCGTTCTCTTCGCACGTCTCTCTCTCTCTCTCAATCTCTATCACTCCCCCTTTCCCGTTCCCTGTTAATCAATTACCATGCCCTGCGCTCCACATCGATCGCCATGGAGGAACACACACTCGACCTTGTACTCGTCCCCTTGGGCCTCTTCTCCATGGCGTCCTACCACGCATGGCTTCTCCGCCGGATCACCACCCACCCCACCACCACCGTCATCGGCATCAACACCATCAACCGCCGCATCTGGATGAAGACCATGATGGAGGCATGCGACATCTCCTTCAGGGCTTCATGCATGCAAGCAACATGTTCGCAAAAATGCTAATTAGACCTACTCTGTTTTCTTTTCAGGATCCGGCGAAGAACGGCGTGCTGGCGGTGCAGACGCTCCGGAACAGCATCATGGCGTCGACGGTGCTGGCGTCGACGGCCATTGCGCTGAGCTCGCTCATCGCCGCGATGATGACCGGGTGTGGCGCCTACACCGCAAGGAACCACCACTTGGTGGGCGACCTCTACTCCGTCAAGCTCTTCGCTATCCTCCTCTGCTTCCTGCTCGCCTTCCTGCTCAACGTGCAGTCGATCCGGTTCTACAGCCACGCCAGCCTGCTGGTGAACGTACCTGTAAAAAGCCACCGGTGCGCGGCGGAGTACGTGGCGAGAGCGTTGGACAGGGGAAGCCTCTTCTGGTCGCTCGGATTGAGGGCTTTCTACGTCTCGTTCCCTCTGTTCCTGTGGGTGTTCGGGCCCGTCGCCATGCTCTGCTGCTGCATCGTCCTGGTGATTCTCCTCTACTCTCTGGATGCGTACTCCGGCTGGGGCATGGAGACGACGCCGCCTCCGGACGAGGAAATGGCCGTACTGTGAAAACGATGATTAATCAATGCATGCTTTGGAATGACAACGGACCATAGATCAGCTCGCTTAGATATGAGCAAAATATTTTTATAGATTGTAGTTGTGTGACTCCTAAAATTAATGTTTTGCATTGTAATACAATGCAAACTTTGATATATATCTGTTAGTAAATGTTTTAGAATTAATATTTGTGCAACGCAATTATATATACACACACGATTATGTTATACCTCCCGTCCCATGGGGATGGTACAATAATTAACACAAAAAAAAAAAATACAGAATTATCGACGGATATTTCCATTGGTAATCCATCGCTAGAGGGTTTTACCGACTGATTTCCAACGGAAAGCAATCTGTTGCGAGAATATGCATCGGGATCTATTTTTCGGACGGAAGTTATTTTCCGTCGGTAATCTACCGACGAAATTATAATTTCGTCGATAAACCCTCTGGACAGCTGGCGCCCATTTTTCCGACGGACGTTGTATTTCCGTCGGAGCATAGGAACTCTGATAAAAATGTTGTATCGTAAAAATACCGACGGAATTATATTCCGTCGGTGATTACCAACGGAATGGGTAATTCCATCGGTGTTTACCGAAGGAATTACCCATTCCGACGGAGAATACCGACGGAAATACCAATTCCGTCGGCAAATACCAATGGAAATACCATTTCCGTCGGTATTTTACGATACGGAATATCGACGGAATACATATTCCGTTAGTAAAATACAAAAAAACTGACAGATACTATTTGTATTCTCATTCAACCATATATACAAATTATATATCCATATAAAATGAATCATACAATCACAGATACAATCACAATTTACAAATAAACTAACACAATCACAGTTTACATATTCTAACAAACCATATATAGATACAAACAAACTAACACAATCCACAGATCGATATAGAAACAAACACTCCATACATATAAAAACATATAGAAACAACACACTCCATACATATAAAAACGTATAGAAACAAACATAATATAAACAAAGCATTTCCGTGCTCAAATATATAAATCCATATCATGATAACATATACTCCAAAAATAACTAATAGTGTAAAATCTTGCAAAAAGTAAAATACAATAAATTATGATGAGATTGATATCGATGTATAATTCAAAATATTACATAGATGTATAATAAATTTTACATTTAAAAATATAAATACCTAGATAAAAAGAAAATGATGATGATGATAATGATCGTGCTGAATATGTACACTCTGACGCTTGAAATATATAGTAATGTAATATTTAGAAATGAGCATATATTTTGCATGTAACTTGTATGATAAATAAAGATTTAAATAGTAGTTGAACAAACCTTGAAACATGCTAATCACCACGGTCTAATGGGTCTTGAGTCTCCTGTGACTCAAGAACATCTGACGTCTGGGTGCGAGCGAAATTTGCCATGATCTCTCGCATACTGGCAAAGAGAGTATCCTGGTCGGTCCTCCTCTTTTCCTCAGCAGCCCTCCACTGATCCATAGAAGTCATCCTCTCATCCATTAACTTTAGTTGAGTGCGCAGTTCTTCATTTTCGCGTCTTCATGACTACACCTCACTAGAAGAAGAGGAACTAGCACGACCCCTAAGAGTCCTCAAACGATCAAATGCCACTTTGGCCTAGGAGCCAAGGCCGTAGAGGGTGAAGTTTTTTGTCCTTCCACCGACAACATCATAATATATCTCATTTAGCGCGTCGGTGGATAGAGACTGTGACTCCTCCCCCTCTGATGGTGGCTGAGAGGTCTGAGTCACTCTTTCTGTCATTTGCTCCTGTGTTCAAAATTATAATATTGATCAATATTTAATTTGATAACAATTATTAAAGTTAATCAAAATAGAAATGCATGAACAAATGTAATAAAGTTAATAATCTTACATGTAGGGCCAGATCGAGAATCGACAAATGACCCATCTTTCTTCTTATGGGTCTTCAGAAATACCTCCATGCATGTGGGTTACCGAGCAAGATCATGCTCCTGCATACATAAATATTTTGGGACATAATTATACATATTAATGCGATAATAAAATAAAAAATTGTTAGAAATTATAGCTTTAAATTAAATTACCAAATCTATAGCATGCTCAACAAAAGATTTTGATCCTGACGTATGCCGGGTGATTCCGGTGTTTGAGTCACCTGGCTCTGTATTTCTATTAGATCGAGCCTTTTCAGCATTTTCTCGCCATCTTTCTGCAGCCCAGCTGACCATCCATGCACTCCATGTCGTCTCTGAAACATATGTTGTTCTAGTGTCCCTTTTCCTGATATAATACATGAGGTCTCTGTAAAGTTTAGCACAATAATTATTTCATGTAGCTTTAAACTGTTCTTCTTGGTCATCTTCCCATGTATATCTTTTCTGCAATTATAAGTATATATTTTAGTATACGAAATTTTACTTACTACGAATTCATTATAATAAAATATCTTCATCTCCTTGTCTACATACCTCCATGTAGTACCAGAAGCACATACTCTCTCTTTAAACTTACTAGTAATATAAGAGGCTACCCGGTGGCCATTAGGAACAAATCTGCAAGGAAACAAAATAGATATGAAAAGTATTGAAGAAACCAATGAACTTGTTTTACTAATAACAAAAATACATACGTATCTCCCACAACTCTAATAACCTTGTAGTCACAGGGTGTTACTGTCTTCTGCTCAGTCATAATAATATATTTGCACAATAACATAGCATGCATGTACTAGTAATAATATATCTACATAATATATCTACAAACATGCATAACATTAACATTAACATCAGAATACAAAAATATATCTACACACATTCATAACATTAACATTAGCAACACAATACAAAATTATATAGAAAATAACAGTTCAGACATCATATTAGCAACTAATTAATCAACATTAATAGTTTCAAAGTCTTCATTACTAGACTCTGTAGTACATATTCATCTTCACTGTTGGGCATCTCTCCATTGTCTATCTCTTCATAAGTGACATTAACATCAACAAATAATTGAGATGTTGATTCAAGTTGTGTATCAATTGAATGTCTCTCAACTTCGTCATTCTGAAATGCATCAGTAGCCTGAGTGGTATTCAACATTTCTATAATCGAGTGAGGCTTCATTCGACAAACAGACAACCATTCACTGGGTCTTCTTCTCTTTGTAGGGTATTTAAGATAGAAAATCTGTGCTTCTTGTACCCCGAAAAGAAAATGTTCAAACTTGTTGAACTTTTTGTTTGTATTAACCTCAACTAACTTATACTTTGGATGTATTATGGTACCTATTATTGGGGTAGGATCATAACATGAACATTTAAATAGCACACACCTCTTAATAGGTAATGCAGGATGATCTCGTCCGGAAGCTGAGTCGGATGAAGGCGGGCTGCGCTGTTGCTGGTGTTGACGGAAAGTCGCTGCTAAGCCTGGTCGATCTGGCACCCGCTGGAAAAGCTGACGCAAGCGGAGGACGAGGGGTGATGACGAAGAAAGGATCTTGCACACACTTGGACGAGCCCACGAGTCGTTAGAGACCAGAAACCAGGGAAAAAGTCCCCGGGTCAGGCCCTCCGACGCTCAAGTCAAGTACTTTTTCCCCAGAAACACAAAGCAAGGACGAAAAGTAAAGACGATAATGAAAAATGATAAGTGAGCGTACCTGCGTAAGGACGAAGCCTCCCTTTTTATACTGCTGTAGACGTTTCTGGAGTCTGGCGAGTGTCAGGGAATGTTGGGTGTCAGTCCTTGTCTAGCGGTGATTGACACGGGGCATCTTCTTATAGGTCGAAGAAGGAATCTGGGGGTAACGAGCCCTAGACCATTAGCATATTCCTTGACACACTGTGATTATTCTCTGATGGGTGGTTACGATTCCCTGACTTGCTTGTCCTGTAGTGTATGCTTGCCTTGACCTGTTAACCCTGAACTGGGTCTTCATACTGGCCAACCCCGACCTGTGGGTATAGACATGTCGCCAACTTGCACTTGCCATATCACAAATCCCGATCTGCACGTTCGGCCCTATCCTGCATGTCTTGTCTTATGAACTACTGACCTGCCTTGTGAGCTACTGCCCTGCCTTGCCTTACACAGCGACCTGTACACTTTAGTCTGGTTCTGATTATCTCACCTCTAGATCTGTACGCCTTAATTTACTTCTGCCTATCCCGAGTCCTGACCTGTGTACGTCTGTCGCGACCTGTATCCATGGCTGGCGCATCCCGACCTGTACGCTTCTGTCCATGTGTCTTGTGCCACATGACTGTAAGTCCCGACCTATATCCTTGGCTGGCAAATCCTGACCTGTACGCTTCTGTCCATGTGTCTTGTGTCGCATGATTATAAGTCTCGACCTGCATCCTTGGCTGACACATCCAGAGCCGTACGCTTCTATCCATGTGTCTTATGTCGTATGATTGTAAGTCTCGACCTGCATCCTTGGCTGGTATATCCCGATCTGTACGCTTCTGTCCATGTGTCTTGTGTCGCATGATTGTAAGTCCCGACCTGTATCCTTGGCTGGCACATCCCGACATGTACACTTCTGTCCGCGTGTCTTGTGCTGCCAAGCTATAAGTCTTGACCTGTGTCCTTGGCTCGTATATTCCTGACCTTTGTCCTTGGCTCGTATATTCCGACCTGTATGCATTGATCCATGTGTCTTGTGCCGCTAAGCTATAAGCCCTGACCTATGTCCTTGGCTCGTATATTCCTGACCTGTACGCGTTGATCTATATGTCTTGTGTCGCCCAGCTATAAGTCCTGACCTGTATCCTTGGTTGACACATCCCGACCTGCGATCCTGGCCTCTGGGTTCTTGACATGTGGATCTAGCCTCGGGATCCCATTCGTGCCTGACCCAGCCCATCTTGTAACTGGGCCCTTTGAACTACACGTAGACCGGATTCTTGACATTCACGTAGGTCAGACTTTTGACCCCCACGCAGACCTGACTTCTGACCGCCACGCAAGCTTGACTTCTAACCGCCATGTAAGCTTGACTTTTGACCATCACACTATTAGAGTGTATACTAAAAGCCTAGCTTTTATAACATTTATTTATGAAATAAAAGAATCACATTGGTCAAATGTCTACATTTTATTTGTTAAGTGTAGTTGTTCAATTAATTTATATTGTAGATAACATGGTGTGTGGTGTCACACACAGAAGATTATGTTATCAGTTCTTTATAAATTATAAACAGTTGCTCACGACTAAGGTGGAAAGGAACAAATCATTAGAATAGTTGTAGTGTAATTAAGTATTAGTTTATCTTGACTAATAAATTACACTAGTACACTCTAAGTGTATTGAGTAGGACCATTTTAGGTAAGTTCTTTTTATACTGACTTAATAAAAGAACTATACCTTAGTTATTATGGAAGTGTGTGCTCTTAATCCTAATACAATAACAAGCATATATATTTAGTATTTATTTCTTTAACTTATCAAAGGGTGAGATTTAGCTCGATAAATCAATAGGTCTGATAAGTTGGGAAATGATATTACTTATAGTGTGTGTTGTTGATTATAGAAGGAAACTGTGTCCTAGTAATTTATGTTGATAATGTCCCCAAGAGGAGCTCATAAGGATTGTCATGTTAAACCCTGCAGGTGGATTTAGTCCAATATGACAATGAAGTTGAGTGGTACTACTCTTGGAGGTAGATATTAATTAAGTGAGTTGTCAGTAACTTAATTAGTGGACATTCGTTATCTTAAACATAGGGAGACTAACACACTCATATATGAAGGAGCCCATAATGTAATTTGGGATTGGTGCGGTAGTGCAATAATAACTCTCTAGTGGAATGAGTTATTATTGATGAACTTGAGTTGTATGTTCAGGGCGAACATGGGATACTCAAGCTCATCGGAAGACCAAACTCAATTTTTCCTCTATGTCCCTGTCGTAGCCTCATTAAAGCCTTAAGTCCACCCATATAAAGCCCTTCTTGGTGTCCAAGAAGAGACCGACACATGACTTGGTGACCAAGCCAAAGGGGTCGGCCAATCTCCTTCACAAAGGGACCGACCCTTTGCTTGGTGTCCAAGCAAAGAGGGGTCGGCCATAATATGTCAAATAAGGAGGAATGTTTTGAATTTTTAAAATCTTCTCTTTGTAGAAAACTACAAGTTTTAAAAGAGAGTTTTTAAAATATAAAACTTTCCTTATTAATTAGACCACATGGTTTAATAGAAAGTTTAAAAATTTTAAAACTTTCCTTTTTTAACCATCCTCATGGTTTTTATAAAAAAAGAAGAGAAGTTTTAAAATTGAAATTTTGTAACCATGTTAAAAAAGGAAAATTTAGAAGAGAAGTTTTAAATTTTAAAACTTGGTTTTAATTTTTAAAACTTTCCTTTTTTAACATCCACAATAGGTAAGAGAGCTTGTAAAATTTTATAAGAGGATTTCTTCTTTTATAAAATTTTATAAAAATTATTTCCTTCCTTTTTAAGGGGCCGACCAAATTAAATCATCATTCAATCTATGATTGATGATTGATTCAATCAAGAGGAAAGAAAAGGAAAAATAAAAGGGAAAAGGAAAAACAAGAGGAAGATTTTAATTTTTGTAAAAAGTCTTTCCTTATTTGCCTTGGGCAAGAAATATAAAAGAAGGGGAGGAGAGACCTCATGACATAACAATTCTTATTCTCTTGGTGGAGTTCCTTCTTGTGGCTGACCCTCTCTCCCTCTCTTTTCCCTTTGCTCTCTTTTGCTCCTTGGTGGTGGTGGTGGTGGCCGAGACTTAGAGAAGGAGGAGAAGTTCTTTGGGTGGTGTTCATCTTGGAGGATCGTTGCCCACACAACATCCAAGGCGAGGCGAGGAATACGGCAGAAGATCTCGAGGTTATTAGCATACAAAGAAAATGTATAACTAGTAATTTTCTTCTGCATCATGCTAGTTATTTTTCTTTGTTAGAATTTCAAACACAAGAGACATTAGATTCTAGTTTTTCGAATTGTAATTCGAATTTGTGTTTTCTTTTTGTTTTTCAAATTTGTGATTCGATTGCTCTTGTTGATTAAACCTAGAGTTATATAAGGAAATTAAATATTAGCTTTCCTTAAAAAGTTTTGTCCAGGCGGTGGTGGATGCTCCCATACCCAAGAAGGTCATGTGGCTCGTTATGCAGTCCTGGAAGCCAATTTTAGAAATTAATATTTAATTGAATTTATAACATAGGTTGATTTGGATCAATAGTGTTAAGTTCCGCTTGCGATCCAAATCTAAACCATTAAGAACAGATAAGTTAAATTTGGAATCAATAATGTTAAGTTTCGTTTGTGATTCCTAATTTAACTTTTAAAGAACACAATAGGTTGTTTAGGAAAGGTTCGACACTTGTACAAAATTTTTGTACAGTGGAACCGGTATGATCTTCCTAGGACCAACCAACACCCACGGGCTTGACCTCTGACCACATCATCTTTCGGACCCCACGATCATGCACCGTATCACAGGATATTCAACTTCTATGATTTCCTCAAGTCTACCATAGTAATCATACCGAGTGTTATTGTTGTTCATAGATCCTTTGACGCAAACATCAAAATTATAGGTTAATCTTCGTGAATCTTGTAGTGCCACGTGGAATTTGAGGCCATTAACATAGAAACCAGAGGAGCCCTTTATTTTACGAAGGGGTCCTGATGCAAGATTCATGATCCTATCATCAGTCACATTTGATATTCTACGGTCTTTAACCTACACAATTAGTAGACATTAGAACACTACTTAACACACATGAACTTAAATATTTGATAAAATCTCCAACTTACATATATTTCAAACCATAATGCAAATTCAACCTCTAACTTTTCAGCTATGCCATCTACATCCATTGATGGATTTTATAGATATAGTTGTTGTTCATATAAGCTGGAAAAGAAGGTAATTTTAAGGTAAATGAGATATCAAGCAACAAATTGAACGGGGGATAATTTTTTAATTAGAGAAGTCAACTTACTTTATGTATGGGTTGACTTCTTCACAATTTAAGAGTATGTATGTTCTTGTAGCATGATATTCTTCTGGAGTTAAGAATTTAGAAATAGATGCACCCATTGGTTTGCCAGGAAACTTAAAAATAGAAAGCATCAAATGATCTATTGCTTGAGCATCATCCATTGATCTATTGCTTGCCAAACATTATACGGAAGTAAATAATGGAAAGCTACTGGAATAAGTCTTTGCATGAATACATGACAGTCATGACTCTTCATTCCAAACATCTTTAACCTATTCATATCCACACAACGAGCCATATTTGAGGCATACCTATTTGGGAATTTTACTTCCTTCAATCAACTACATAAAGTCTACTTCCCGTATTTGTCTAATGTATAACAAGTCTTTGGAAATCTACTAGTTGTTTCATTTTGATGCAACTCTGGTTTGTTTACTAATTTTTTTAATTCTTCACGAGATTTTGCAGTGTCCTTAGTTTTTCCAGGCACATTCATCACAGTGTTAAAGATATTATCGAAGAAATCTTTCTCAACATGCATGACATCTAAATTATGTCGAATGAGTAGATACTTCCAATAGGGGAGCTCCCAAAAAATACTTCTTTTTTCCAACCACACTGGCACATCCTAACAATGTATCTATTTATCTCATCAAAACCAGATTGAGATACTGGTAGAAATCCATAACTATTTATTTATTCAATGATTTCTTTACCTGATGTATGGAATGCTGGAGGAGATTTTCTGACTACAACATTTTTTAGATTTTTTTTTTTATTCCGCCTGAAAGGGTGATCAATAGGTAAAAATTTCCGGTGATTATCAAACAAGATACTTTCCAACTACAAGGTAATGAAAAGACATCAAAATCTGTCATGCAGTGTGGACAAGCTAATTTTCCCGTTGTGCTCCATCTTGACAACATTGAATATACTGGAAAATCATTGATCATCCATAATAATGCAGCATGCAATCTAAAATTAGTTTTACTTGCAACATCATAAGTCACTGACCCTACATTCCATAAATCATTTAATTCTGCAATTAGAGGTTACAAGAAAACATCTATCTTCTCTTTGGGATTAGTTGGACCAGGAATAAGCACAGTAAGAAACATAAATTCATCTTTCATGCACATCCAGGGTGGTAAATTGTATGATGTTAATATAACTGGCCAGGATGAATATTGCTGTCCCGATTGACCAAATGGTTGAAATCCATTAGCGGAAAGTCCCAATCTCACATTACGTGGTTCCATTACAAACGAGGAAAATACAGTATCAAGATGTTTCTATGCAGAGAAATCACAAGGATGACACATAATACCTCCTTCATGCTCATGTTCATGATGTCATGTCATGTGACAAGCTGTAGCGACAGATGCATACAAACGTTGTAGTCTAGCAGTTAAAGGAAAATAATACATCACTTTCCAAGCAATATTTTTCTTCTTCTTCCTTGGTATGCGAGTACCATTCTTATAACGAGGGTGAGTACAGATTTTGCATTCACTCAGTTCGTTATCTTCATGCCAAAATATCATGCAGTTGTTTACACAACAATCAATCTTCTATACAGACAAACCTAAACCTCTAACCAATTTCTTAGTACTGTAAAAACTATCTGTTATTATATTGTCAGCAGGAAGTAACTCTGACATCAATTGACATATATCATCATAACATCTTTCAGAAAAATAATGTTCTGCTTTCATATTCAATAACCTTACAGTAGTTGATAATTGCGAGTGACCTGAGGGAATGCCTTCCCACACTTCTCTTTCACTAGCCTTTAACATTTCATATAGTTGTTGATATTTAGGTGCATGTCTTTCCTTTATATTGGAATAATCTGTTGGGAATCGCACGGCCGGCTTGAAGGGGGGTTGGATAGACGGCGCCCCCAAATACTCGCTTCTCCTACGATGTTAGCTTGCGCAGCGGAAATACAAAACAAACAAGCTAAACTAAAGACAAGAATAAGAAAGAGCAAACAAACCAACACACGCCGATTTACGTGGTTCGGAGATAAAGCTCCTACTCCACGGCTGTCCGTAAGGTGGACGATCCCTCAATCCGTCGGTGGATTAATCCCCGGAAACTCCGGCTAGCACAATCCTCCTTGTCGGTGGAGAAACCTCACCACAACTAGATCAAGAGCACTTGGATTGCTAGGGCACTAGTTGACTACTAATTAGAGGTTACCCACCACTAATTTCGTCAACTCAAACCAAGCTCCCAAGCTTTGGTTTTATAGGCCACGGGTTGGAAAACCCCGCCTACAAGTCGACTGCTAAAACATGCAGTCGACTGCCCTCTGTGGAAATTCGACCGTTACATCCCAACGGCTCGATTCCACACATTCTGTTCGCTGCCAGTCGACTGCCCCAGTCGACTGCACCAGTCGACTGCTAAAACATGCAGTCGACTGCTACAGTACTGCTACAGTAGCGCTACAGTAACGCTACAGTACTGCTACAGTAAAACCCTAAAAACTAGGATTTTACTCCGAGTACAATCTCTCGTGCACTCGTACCCTCACCCTTATGACTCACTTGATTCTTCCTTTGCAGCTTTGACCTTTTGCCTTCAAGCCTACTTCCTTTGGCTCTCGTCCCTCGGATGCATTCAAGCCCGCGGCTCGTCCCCAATGCCATCCTTCGCGTATGCCTCGAAGTCGCTTCCCTTGGCTCTTGTCCTCGCTGTCTTGTCCACGGTCCCTCGGATGCTCCATCCTTCACCGGACCCGAAGCCATCAACCTGAGTCACATGTGTATCCTGCAAACCTGCACAACTCAAATACACATATCAAATACAAGGGTGAACCTAACTTAAACCCTTTGCCCAAACACCAAAACACATGGTCCCGTGGACCATCGGGATTGCTCCAACAATCTCCCCCTTTTTGGTGTTTGGCAATACGTTTAAGTTAGGGAAAACAAATAGCAAATAAACATGCTAATACAATGGACTTACGATGCCAAGGCTACACACTTGGACTTACTCCGCCGAATGGACTTACGTTGCCAAGGCTACACACTTGGCAACCGCCGAAACAATGCACAGGGCTTTTTAAGAACCTATCCCAAGGCTCCCCCTACACCTAAGCTCCCATTGAGCTAGGATTTTCCACATAAGGCTTTTGAAGGACCTATCCCAAGGCTCCCCCTTTACCTAAGCTCTCCATTGAGCTAGGATTTTTACAACGGGCTTTTTAAGAACCTATCCCAAGGCTCCCCCTACACAAAGGTACTTTCAGGTTTTCCTAACTAAACCTTACTTCTCCCCCTTTGCCTAACATCCAAAAAGTTCTCCAACAATATCCCAATTATTGAAAACTTGTCATCCAAATGACCCTAAACTCATGTATGTATTACCCATGGATCCCATACATCTATATGAGCTGACCCGGTCAAAATCTAGTGCTGAAAATACTTTCAGACTGGTATCATTCGACTGCAAGAAGTACCAGTCGACTGCCCCATGAAAACGAGCTTACAGAGACATTCTGTGCTCGTGAACAGTGTTACCAGTCGACTGGTAACTGTACCAGTCGACTGGTACACTATTCATGAAAAAATCAGCCTTTTCTGGCCAACTTCAGAAATGCGCCAGAAATTTCACAGACCTCCAAAAATCCCCAAATTTTGTGGAGAGGTCTATTATATCAATATCTACTTGGGAAAAATATATATAAAAATATATCTATCACCAATCCCAAGATTGACACAAAACACAAAACTAGCTAAAAAGTTCAATTGAACCTTGACCTAAAGTCCTAGTTTTGGCTTCCTCTTGATGTATTTGCCCATACCAACCCACAATGCATCCCTAGCATTGGTTTATATAGCATCTATACTTCCAAAACCAATTATCATGCAATATGACCCCAATTGTCATATTTCTTGCATGAAACATAAACCATGTGTGCCAATTCCCTAGGTTTGAGACTCAAGTCCGTCTCTAAACCACTTGGCACACTCCATGGCTCCTCTAGACCCCCAAGTAGAACCCACCTGAGATCCATTGGCCATGGGTCCCAAATTGACTCTTTGAGCTCCCCCTAGAGCTCTTAGCCTTAGCCACCTCCCTAGGTGACTCTTCCACAATGGCTAGGCCACATCGATCCACCCCCGGTGACACTTGGCCTACAAATGTAACTTCTTAACCTTGGACACCTTGTCCTTGGTTAATTTCTTCTTACCATTAAATGACTTTTCCTTGCCATTTATTGACTTCTCCTTGCTATAGTCATATGCAACCCTAGCATAAGACTTTCCCTTAGCTTTGGAGACATTAGATCGGTATCCCAAACCCGATCTATCATTGTTGGGTCTTTGGCTACCCAACACCATACCTAAACCCTTAGATCCAACATTGAATCTTTCTAGGGTTTTCTCCAACTTATCAAGCTTTACCTTCAAAGCTTGATTTTCCCTTTCTAGGTTCCTAAACCTAGAATCAACATGTCCACCATGGACATTCCAAGACCTACCCATTTTTCTAGGCATATGTCTCCCCTTCTTGTGATTAATGCCTTGGGTCTCCTTAGGTCTACCATTTCTAGATTTTTCATGAATGGGTCTCCTAGGGTTTTGATCTACATTAATCCTATTCTTATCATGATATTTAAAATCAAAATTTTGCATGGGCATATAATGATTAACATTATTTTTCCTAACATGCATGGGAACATAAGAATTTGAATTTGAATTACATTTCAAATTAGGGTATACCTCCCTTACCCTTGAAGCTCCCCCTTGACTTGAGCTCCTCTTCTTCTTCTCCCACTTCTTTAGATGCTCCAACTTCTTGAATTCTCCCTTCCTTGAGCATCTTGTGTGGTAGTGTCCAAGTTCTCCACACGTGAAGCATCTAATGTGCTTCTTCTCCTTCTTCTTCCAACAACTCAACTTAGATTCTAAAGAGATTGAATTGAGTTTAGGAGATACCTCTTTCTTACCCATAGGACATCTACTCTTGTAGTGTCCTTTCTCATTGCACCCGAAACAAATGATGTGATCTTTTGACTTTGCTTCGGTGGAGGTGCTCACTAGGTTGACTTCTTCCAAGATTTCTTCTTCTTCACTTGTCTTGGAATCTTCTTCAATTCTTGAGGATGTAGATGATACCTCATCTTCCTTCTCCTCCTCGGATATTGAGCGTGACTCAACTTCCGTTTGCTCCACCTCCTCTTCTTGAGCTACTAAACCCAACTCCTTGGGCTCCACATCCGATTGGTCCTTCTTCTCCTCTTGGACCACTTCATCACTTTCTTCGGATTTTTCTTCTTCTTCTTGTGTAGGCAAAAATTCCTCCCATGGAAATTTCTTCACTTTGCTCCATAATTCATGGGCATTTTCATACTCACCTACATCACTTAACACGTTAGAAGGCAAAATATCTACCAAAATTGATATTACCTTATCGTTTGCCTTTGACCGTGTGATTTGCTCCTCCGTCCAATGTCGTGGTCGGAGCTTCTTCCCTTTCTTGTCTTTTGGGACTTCGAATGGTTCCTCCACCACCATCATTGTGTCCCAATCCGTTTCGAAAAAGTTCTTCATCTTCACCATCCAAAAGGTGATATCCCATAAGCTTCCTCCTTCGAACTTCGGTGGTTCTATCAAGTAGGTCATCTTCTTGCTTCCTTGGCGGTTAGTCCTATAGAGAGCGTCCTCGCTCTGATACCACTTGTTGGGAATCGCACGGCCGACTTGAAGGGGGGTTGGATAGACGGCGCCCCCAAATACTCTCTTCTCCTACGATGTTAGCTTGCGCAGCGGAAATACAAAACAAACAAGCTAAACTAAAGACAAGAATAAGAAAGAGCAAACAAACCAACACACGCCGATTTACGTGGTTCGGAGATAAAGCTCCTACTCCACGGCTGTCCGTAAGGTGGACGATCCCTCAATCCGTCGGTGGATTAATCCCCGGAAACTCCGGCTAGCACAATCCTCCTTGTCGGTGGAGAAACCTCACCACAACTAGATCAAGAGCACTTGGATTGCTAGGGCACTAGTTGACTACTAATTAGATGTTACCCACCACTAATTTCGTCAACTCAAACCAAGCTCCCAAGCTTTGGTTTTATAGGCCACGGGTTGGAAAACCCCGCCTACCAGTCGACTGCTAAAACATGCAGTCGACTGCCCTCTGTGGAAATTCGACCGTTACATCCCAACGGCTCGATTCCACACATTCTGTTCGATGCCAGTCGACTGCCCCAGTCGACTGAACTACTATAGAGCGCTACAATATTGCTACAGTACTGCTACAGTAACGCTACAATGAAACCCTAAAAACTAGGATTTTACTCCGAGTACAATCTCTCGTGCACTCGTACCCTCACCCTTATGACTCACTTGATTCTTCCTTTGCAGCTTTGACCTTTTGCCTTCAAGCCTACTTCCTTTGGCTCTCGTCCCTCGGATGCATTCAAGCCCGCGGCTCGTCCCCAATGCCATCCTTCGCGTATGCCTCGAAGTCGCTTCCCTTGGCTCTTGTCCTCGATGTCTTGTCCACGGTCCCTCGGATGCTCCATCCTTCACCGGACCCGAAGCCATCAACCTGAGTCACATGTGTATCCTGCAAACCTGCACAACTCAAATACACATATCAAATACAAGGGCGAACCTAACTTAAACCCTTTGCCCAAACACCAAAACACATGGTCCCGTGGACCATCGGGATTGCTCCAACATAATCAACTGCGACATTCATTGCATCGTGAACCATTGATTGCATTCCAATATCATAAGTTAATGAGTCATGTGCAATAAAAGTTGTGTCAGATAATGAACCACCGGAAGACCCAATTGGTTCATACAAATAAAGTTCTCTGTGATAATACCAATTGTAGTAATTTGGGACAAAATCATTCCTACATATATACATTTTTACAGTATCTTCATCATAGAAAGCTCTATTTTAACATTTTTTATGATTGCACGGACACTTTAATTCTGCACCATTCATACATTCTGGATGACTTTTAGTAAAGTTGACAAATTCTTCAACTTTAGCAATAAAATCATCTCTAATAAATCCATTTTCTAATCGATTGTACATCCAAGTTTTGTTCATAGACATTTTCACCTAAAACTAATAAATTGAAAATTAAAAATTAGCTTAGATTAACGTACAAACACAAAACAAACAAAAGAACGATATTATGTTACAGATTAATATACGAACATAACATATATCTAAATTAAACAATACTAAATAATATAAAATACAATAAACTAAATTATACCTGAAGATGTGAAGGTCTACCGGAGAAGAGCAGTAAATGCTATCTGTTTATAAAATAAAAATAATTTAGTACAAAATTTATCAAAAAATTAACAGTAGAAACAAGACCGACACAGGTTAACACAACAACATCCAACACACCCGTCAGCAAGTTACTAGCGGCAGGCAACGGCCGGCACAAAGAGAGAGGAAGAGAAAAACGAGGGAGGGGAGAGGTCATACCCGCGAGATCGGGGAGGAGGAAGGAGCTGCCCGCGCGCGTGGAAAGAAAGGAAAGGGGGTTAGGGTTTATTTTAGCCGGCTTTATTGATGGAATATATATTTCGTCAATAAAGTTTTTTTTAAGAAAAAAAAAACAAATTACCGACCGAAAGTATTTTTCCGTCGGTGAAGTTTTTTTTTAAAAAAAATAACACATTACCGACGGAATTAAATATTCAGTTGGTAATGTCTGAATAATACCGACGGAATTGAATTTTTCATCGGTAATTTAGATATTACCGACAGAAGATCCTATTCCGTCGGTGATTTCCGATTACTACCGACGGAATATTTTATCCATCGGCAAACCCGTATGTAAAGCTGTATTTTTTTGTAGTGTAAGACATAGAGTATTATCACATGAGATTTTAAGGTCAAAAATTCGACGGATCTGAGCATGCCTCTCCCATTACTTGTCACATTAGTCATTCGTGATTTAACTCCTCCGTGTTGACCTAGGGACGAATTGACATGGAAATTGGGGGTGAGCGAATCACCTTTTGCCACATGATTATGTTACCTGCAATTTCGTCCAAGACAAATCCAGGCATTGATTAATTCAATAGTTTTTTTTTACTTTTTGAGAATTAGATTTTATCTTTAGAATTTAAGGGTTGAATTAGGAATGTAAATGAACCAAACGGTTCGCGAGCTATTCGGAGCTTGATTCGGTAAAAAACTCGTTCGAGTTCATTCGTTTATCTTATCGAGCCGAGCTCGAGCTCGAGCTCGATTTCGAGCTCGACAGTTTTATCGAGCCGAGCTCGAGCTTAAGGATATTCGGCTCATGAGCTCGCAAACATGTTTGTTTATAGGTTCGCGAGCCAAAAAAACGAGCCTTAAATTGAGCCAAAAAACGAGCTATAAAACGAACCAAAAAAACAAGCTCTAAATGTCACGCCCCCTAAGGAGTACCTGCCAGATAAAAATCCGACAACATCTCCCCTGTACCGGTAACAATCTGAAACATCAATACATACAAAATATACATCAGCCGCATACGGTTGGAATATATACACGACCACGCAGTTATAATCATAGCCCATACGGCTGGAATGAAACAATCACGACCACACAGTTATATATAAAGCATCTCACACGGCTGTACTAAAAACACAGCGAAAAAACGAAGGAAAGCTCACACAAATCAAATAAATACAATGCATGTTGGCACGGCTTAAACACAAATACAACACCAAAACTATAAGATAGCCACATGGCTACACACAAATACAATAACACACCAAATACAACAAATACCAAATACAAATAAAGCATATACAAAAACCCGAAACGGTCTCTGGATGTGACGTAGGGCCCGACAGACAGGATACTCCAAGCGACACACCAACTATCTACAAGATACCTGAAAACATAAATGCATACATGAGGTGGTGAGTATAGGTAAATCAGCGGGTAATAGAAAAGATAGTGCATGGTCTATAAACAAACATGGAGATCATAAGTACAGTCTCAGTAGGGAATAAAAAACATTATCATACTATTATAATCAATGCACCTAAACATATCTGACATAATAACCTGACATATAAATTGTACAAACCATAACCAACATAATAACAGATACATACCCAATCTGAAATTGACACATGGTAAAATAATCAGTAAACTCATCGGATCTGCAACAGATATACCCATGACACTTGTGCAATATAAATACGACTGCATATACATGTAAAATAAATGATATGTATGCAACATGACAACCATATGCAACAATTATATCTCAAACAAGTGCAACAAATCACAATCACATGCAACTAGTATCTACTAGGCATGTATGCAAATATATATCCACAGATGCATCACGTATCATATGCAAAAGTACATGCATACTCCATGGTCACCCCCGCCACCTCTCTAGAAACCACGACCCCTGTATGGCTGATAGGCTTGGGTCTGTGACGACTGTACTACCCTCCAGCCCACTATATAGTGGTCGAGGCGGACAATCCACTAGTAGCTATCTAGCTACATAGCATCAGGGTCCCTGACTGCTCACAACGCCGGATCTCACAAAACCTCGTGACCGGGTGGCACAACAGGACTAGCGGCAACTGCTCCAACTACCACTACCCATGAGTGGCCGAGTGTGCGGCGCTATTCCCAAACCAACTGACGACTCTCTCACCACAAGGGAGACAATGGTCATCAGATGCAATGAATGATGAACAAGATATATATATAATCATGATACAAACCCCGTCATCATCCATGCAACCCCTAAATCCACATACGTACTCCACAACATGAGTATAATCATAATGATACCTCCATATATCCCACCAAACATATGTACACCACTACACATGTATAACCAACTAAAACTCTCCAATAATTCCACCAGACACATGTACACAGAACATAAGTACAATCAACATGTATCCTCCAATAAACACATCAGACACGTGTATATACAACAAACCTACAATCAACACAACTCCTCCAAAAATATATAACAAATACGTGTGTACATACAACATGCAAATGTATAGTCAACATGATGACTCCTATCACACATACCAACCTACGTACAGTCCACATCATATACCCAATCAGCATGGTAATACCAACAACCCGACAATCCCTACAAGACTTACTCTACATATGTAATCACAACAGAGTAGATATCAAGAGTTGAGACTGTATATGAATTAAATGGAACACCTCAAAGATCAAGCATAAGTCTCAAGCAAGAATTCAACAAACGAACACGATATAAGGTAAAGCAGCCTAATCCATCGAATAATAACCATGCAATAAGTACAAGAAAATCTACATAGAAGCCAAGGAAGAAATATCCGCCTTTATCTGTCGATCGAGTCAAACCATCCCATGTCGAGACGCTCGTCCCGAATCCAAGTCCTCATTTCGAATTGCTCCTCCATCAACTCACGACCAGGGATGTTCACTGTTAGAACAAGACAATCAGAATTTGCTGACAATACTGCCCTCCCAATAAAGCGATCCTAATCAAGTGACAATCCTCAATCTATATCAACAACTACCAAAGTAAAATCCCCAAAACATGTATCCTACATATTTCCTTACCTCCTCTTTTCGAGCTGCTACTGATGGCATAGCACTGGCAGAGTTAGCTGCTGACTACGGTGATGTGGTGACTAGCACCAAGAAATGCTCAATACTAAGAAACGTTGCTGCCTTCCAAAACAAAACTCTCCAAATCAATACCATGCAAAGGCTTAATACCTAAATCAAGAGCTAGAGTAGAACCAATTACCTTCAAGATCAAACCAGTTCCATAAACTCCTCTCGAGTGAACACTGTTGCTGTGATCATGAGCAAAAGCAGAAGGTAGGGTGACATCGGCCATATAGAGCAACCCTGTGTTAACCCAAGCTAGGGCAATGGATCTTCTTGATCCAAGATCCTGTCGTGAGGAGGCAGATAGGGCTCAAGTTCAGCAGTCGGCTGTAACTCGATCCCAAGAAAGGTAAGGGAGAAGAAAGGCTCCACGCTGCCAGAGAGAGAGAGAGAGAGAAAGGAGGCTCGGCCGGCGGTAGGCTAAGCTGCATCGATGCGATCAGAATGCCCACAAAGCGCCCGATGTCATTAGGAGAGAAATCGTCGGAGAAGGGAAGTTAGGGCAGAGGCGAGAGGAAGAATGGGCGGGGAACAAAAATGACATCATCGGCTAACCTCATGGCCTCCAGCGACGATGATGGCATGGAGCTAACGACGCTAGGGCACGACTGGGCGACGGTGGAGATCGGAGAGGAGAAGCTTCGGTGGCATTGTCTGCTCTGATGTTGCGAGAGCTCAGCGTTGAGGGGTACAGAGAGCACTGCTTGACCGTCGACAATGGTGAATCGGGAGGAGGCGGAGAGCTTTGGCCGAGGGATTTGGGGGAGGAAGATGGTGAATCCGGGAAGGAGGGGGATAGGGCGAAAGGGGGGTTTTCGGGAGAAAGAATAGGAGAAGGAAATTATAAACCTAGGTTAATTAAAACTTAGGTTAGTTTAATTAAATGCTAAATTAATTTCTCAATCAACTCCCAACTTATTTTGGGTATCCCAAATAGGTCTCCACTAGTCCCACGATTTATCCCCTCAAAACGAGTCATACGGACTCCGTTTAAATCCCGAAAAATTTCTAAAAATTTTAGAAAAATCCAATAAGATTTTTCGTCCAATAACATTTATTATTTAATTTTACGGTATCTTACACTAAAACGAGCCTTAAAATAAGTTTTAAAATGAGCCAAAAAATGAGCTCTAAAACGAGTCGAAAATGAGCTCTAAACGAGCTCGAAAATGAGCCCGAGCTCGCTTAACGAGTTAGGCTCGTTAATTTTGATAATCGAGCTAATAATGAGCCGAGCTCGAACTGTTCGCGAGCTTGATAATTCTAAAATGAGCCAAGCTCGAGCCTAATATTGTTCGGCTTAGTTCGGCTCATTTACATCCCTAGGTTGAATTTAGGGGTCCAAGACAAATCTAGGCATTGATTAATTCAATAGTTTTTTAAAAATTTTGAGGATTAGATTTTATCTTTAGAATTTAGGGGTTGAATTAGTGCAAGTTAAAAAAAAATTAAAATTAAAAAAATTTAGATGCTCACTGGTATATATTTAGTGTGCGTAATAGTATTTTTTTTTATATTTTTATAATTTTAAGATTAGGCTAATTAGATTTTACCTTGAGTTATATTGTTTAAGTTAAAAAATACTCACGGTGTAATATAGGATTTAGATTTTTAAAAAATATTTTTTTAAAAAAAAATTGGGAAATTTTACAAGTGCCTGATGAGGGCTTCCACAATGATACGTTAATGCTTGAGACATTAATGTCAATGTGGATGCACGGTAGCATTAGGATATTAATGTCTCCATGAGTTGTTATCATCATGAAGTATGGAGTTTGAATTTCGATAAAGTCGAGATAAATACTTTCTTTATGTGCTAGTCACTATTCTAAAATTAATAACCGTCCTTGATTTATCTCCTTCATATTAATTCTGAGATAATTTAATTGGACACTGGGACGAACATATTTATTTATTTATTTTTTTTTCTTACCACCGTTAATATATGATGTATTAATGGCATTCCGGATGCCCTACCTTCTTTTATATTCGTATGACCGGACTTTAGATGGGACAGTTCTATATTTTTGTTTATGTTAAAAACTTATGTAGCAAACTGATTTATAAATTTGTATTTTATTTTTAAATAAATAAATAAATAAATAAAACAAGACTAATGATAAAAATTGTATAACGGGGAATGCCCGCAAATACACGGGAGCAATTGATCGTGGGGAATCGCGAGGAGAGGGATGGTGGATCACAACGCGCTCGTGGAGGAGGCGGCGCGGCTGGCGGAGGCTGCCCAAGAGCTGCAGGACGCTGCCGCCGCCCTCATTTCCAGGACCGGGAGCGAGGAGCAATCCCTGCGCCAGCGCACTCTGGCCCTCGAATCCGACCTTCGGAGGATCCAGGCGTCGCTCGACTCCCTCGCCAAGAAGAAGTGTGGTCCTGGCGGCGGAGGATGCATCGATCCCAAAATCGCTGAGAAGGTTGGACGTTTCTACCCCCCTTTTTGTCTCCTCTGGATCTCGATTTTGCTGGCTGAGTTCGAATCTCGGTCGTTTGGGATTTTCTTTTGTTGTAGGTTGATGAAGAGTTGTGCAGGGCAAGATGTCTTATCGTCGATGGTGACATCGCATCGCTACTACCCAGCAAAGCTCATGGTGAACTATGGATGAAAAGATTCGGGTTTTAGTTTCTTTTAATGTTAAGCATGGAGGGGGTTTAGGTTCTATCATTTGTGCATTCAGGTCTGTTCTTGAAGAGTTTTCTTGGCCCTCTCAATGTACGAGCAACAAGGAAGGATGTGCAGCTGAAAGTGAAGGAGGAGTATAATAGCTATAGGGTAAGCTCTTATTTTTTTACTTATTTTTGCCAATAAGTTTAACCTTAGTCAAGATCAGTATTTTAAAGGTACTAGAAATTTAAGGAGCCAAGGTCCTATGTCAGTGGATGCACTAAGCTTTCCCTCCTCAGTGCCTTCCCAAGAAAAATAAGGTGCTCATTCTTGGAAATTTTGGTAAGGTAGAAATTTGATTCATCTGCATGTCTTGAAAAAATGACCATAATCTACCAAAGGCAGTTGGAAGTCAGAAATCAGTGAAATGGGGATCAGTAAAGTTTGTTATATTAATGTGTTATATTTTAGTCTATGTAGAACATCTAGTTTTGGACGTTATGTCTAAATCTTCTGCTCATATAGTGCAATTATAATTTTAACACCACAATATTTTCCCTCTCAACATGGTATCAGAGCATATCCTCTTTTAGAGCTGAGATTTTCTTCAACAATCTTGTTGCTTCTCTCAGACAAATAAGGCTACATGTGATGTATTGACATCCTCTCAATCATTCATCTTGCTGCAAAATCCTTATATCTCTTACTCCCTTCATTCTTCTTTATATAATATCCTAATTTTATTTTTGTTGCTCATTCACCCCTGTCATCATGATGTGATAAACTAGCCATCATTTCTTCCAGTCTTCAATGCTCCTCCCTCATAATATGTCACATGTGCTTCTTCCTCAGATTATATTTGCTTGAGCAGTATAAATCTAGATTGAAGTCCATCATTACCCTTCTTGTTTAACCACAACATTGTTGTTGTTAGATGCAACATCGTCTACTTGAAGTTATCACTAACTAGTTCCCCAATTTATAGTGTGGGACTCATTAGCTTCTCAATTCACAAAAATATGTTGCATGCCAAATTTACTAGGCCTTTTCTTCATTGACCTTCACTGTGGTTGCAAGGATGAGTACAATGACTATGGAGCCTAAGAGGAATGGTGACGAGATGTTCAGGCAGACAGTGTAGTCCCTTGCTGTGGATTGATGGTGCCACTTTAACCTTTAGGATCGCTGAATCTTCTTGACCCATACACCACCCCCATGATCTTAGGTAACACATTGTGGCTTCTACCCCACCCATGGTGAGATTTAGGTGCTCATCTATGGCCTTGCCAAGGACAACGTGCCTTGAGCATGTGTAAGTTGTAACTACAAGCTCAGTGCCATTGAAGATACCTCCACCCAACCATTCCTGTTCAGCAACATTTAGTTGTAGGGCACAAGTCCAAAACTCTAGGCCTAGCTGTGTGTCAACCTAAAGTGATGCTAACTTAGTAAAAAATTGTGGTTGATAAAAAAAAGAGCAACTTATCTAAAATGATCACACCATATTCAGAAATAGATCCAATAGAAACTATATAGATTTAAAACAATTATTTTTATCATCTCCATCTCAAGTTTTCTTTTCTTCTCCTATTGTCTCGAGCCACTATATCTTCAGGGTGCAATTTCCACCATCATTTTTCATCCATCTTGTGTGCATGATTTGACATTGAATTAGTTATTATCCATCTCTTGTAACTTTTCTAGTAGGGTAGATGTCTCTTCTGGCATCTTCTCAGTCTCCCAGAATACAATGATTGTAAACTCAGTCTCATGGTGTTTTGCTCCTCTAAAAGTTGTTGAAATCCTAGTCCTGTCCTTGTTTGCAACACTTAGGTTTCTAGGAGTTTTACAACAAAAGATAATTGTAGACTTTTTTCTAGTATATTCTCTCTCAACTAATATGAGAACTTTATTTAGTCTCCTCTCTAATATCTTCTCTTCACCTCTCAAAATAGTGTATGCCACTTGGTCTCAGTAGCTCTTCGTCACAAGTGCAATCATAGATTTATGGCACTTACTATTTGTTTAGATACTTTGCTGTTATAATTGCAGGATATGTGCAATGAAAGATTTAATTTTCTTTATGCCAGGACAGAACCGCCTTCTTATTTCTTGTATTTCCATCCACTTTGCTTTTTTTGCGATCGTGGGTTTGGGATGAATGTTTTCCACCCTTGCCTGTCCAACTATATCAGGTATCTGAATAGTGTAACCACAATTAAAGTAGAGCAATATCATATAGGACATACCTGATTTTATAGTTTATGCATGTGCTTTCAGGCTTGGCTGTTATATCTCTACACAACTTTAGCCTTGCGGGAGAACATATTGCGAGTAAATGGAAGTGACATTCGTCCTTGGTAAAAAGATTATTGCTCCTCTCAATTCGCATAAAGGAAAACAGACAATAGTTTCAGATTGCTTAGTCATATTTTCTGAATTTGAAGTAATTGATAGCTGTTTAGGTTACAGTTTCTTCTGGTCAAAATAAGTATGCATACTTTCACTAAACATATGGCAAGTATTCTTTCATATAAATACATTGTGTTCCCACATGACAATTTGTTTAAGTAATTGATTTTGGCTTCTTGAAAGATTATATTAATGTTGTTTATTTTATCTTCTTAATATTTGTGAATATTTTAATTAATTAACGGTGCAAGAGGTGTTGAAGGTAACTGGTGCTGGTGTAAACCGGTGTGCTGTCTCCTAGATATTAGAGAAGCATCATAGGAACCATTGATAACATAATACAGCATGTTTTCTTCAACACATTAGAGAAGATCATCTAGGTTTCTATTAGCCACTCGTGTTGGTAGATTGGTTTGAACATGATATGTTGATGAGGCAACCATGAGTAAGAGGATGGGTAGAAGAATCCTTTGGTGTAGTTAGTACCGGGTAGTAGAATTGGTGCATTTTCTTTCTCATGTTGATTCAGTTGAGCATTGACTTATGCTAGCTCTTTCATCATATAACAACTCTTTCCAAATAGCTTATTATTCTTTGGATTAACTCTTCCCAAATACTATGCCACAATCATAAATAAAAGAATTAACCCATTAATTTTGTGTGGCTGAACCATTGATCTCAAATGCTTGAGCCTAAAATAATCATAGCTCACTAATTTAAACATATGAACCCCTTCCATTAGCTCACAATTTGCCATGTGGAATTAACTAGGTTGTCACAATATTAACAATGCAACTTCTCATCAACATGGATGTGAGTGAATGAACTAACAACAAGTTCAATGACGGCCACCAAATTGTGCAATCTCACTGCTAGCCATTAGTACAACACCAGTACCAACCATGATGTAGCTATCGACTCAAATAAGAATGCCCATTAATGTAACAAGCAACACCAATGGATGCGCTACAACTCAAATCACATTCAACCAACCAAGACAAATGCATGATTGAAAAACACAAATTTATCCTATCTCATGATGGAGAAGTGTAAGATTATTAAATTTAAGGGCACTCTACTTAGGTACAACTTTCAACCAATTGAGTAGCTCAAATAGTGTTTATGACACACCCACCTCTCTAACTCAAAGAATTCAACTTGATCAGTCCCTCCACAATTTTTCCTTCTTTCCCAGATATTATACATTTATGTATATGTTTCAACAGCACATATATATGCTCTTGGCGTTTATATAATAATTTTGTAGTGAAATTAAATGTTTGTACATTGGGTGCTTGTGCAGGTGGATTTACCATCATTATTGTGCCATGTTGATGGCTATTATAAGTCTCACATGGGAAATAAAGAGACAACCTGATTGTGCTTATAAGCAGGTACAAGCATAAATCTTCTCAAGCATAATTGATGAAAGTGTCTCTTGAATAAGCACAGATAGGTTTCTTTCAGAGAGGAGTGCAACTATTCCTGGTGTGGGCCATGATGCAAGGTGTTTCCATGCTGTTACAGAACAGATATCAACGGCAAAGGCTCTATACTCGCATTGCATTGGGCAAGGTGACAGACTCAAATGTTGCTCCTATTTCATGAATTGTGAGAATTAAATTCAAAGAGATTGATCTTATAAAATGATATTCTTTAGTCTGTATACCTAGACTCAATGACCAATATTTTCAGATTTACTATGAATCATTTAACAGGAGTACTCGTTGGAGGTGCTCTGACCTAGTCACTACTGCAGTAGGCATCATTAGTAAATCATATTTGCCAATTAACAGTGTTGGATCTGCTAAATTTTGCTGACGTGATTTTTCTTTGCAAAACCTGAAACATTTGTAACATGCTTTATTGAATTATTGGTGATTGGCAACTTGAACATACAAAGAACTAAAAAGCATTGGAACTACCTAAAGCAGATGCCACTTGAAATGATTCATTCTTAGTTGTTTCAGTTGTCCCTAATTATTTTCAGTATCAAAATAGGATACTTTGACAAAGAAGGCATCAATAAAGTTAGTGTGTCACTTTCATTTCTTAAGCCTAACACAATCAGTCTAAATCTCATTCTAAGTGAACAATTGTAATTGAAAATTAAAAGAAAACGTTAACCTCTATACAGATTTGATTTGACTATATTTCTGTTAATATTTCCACATAAGATAAACAAAAAGTGAAGGATCAATTTGAAAACAATACTGATCAGTGCTGAAGTCTTTGATATGGTTCAAAATGGCATTGATTTTGTATTTGATGCACTCTACTGCAATTATTTGACAATATAGAATGGTTTTCTCATTCTTGTTCTCATGCTTGAAACTTGTGAATTGCGATTTGTTTTGGTTGGTTCATAGGCAAAAAGAATGGATGTTGTATGGGGAGAAACTGCTGGTGTTGAAGGTCAGCTCCTACTGTTATGCCCCATCCTTTTCATTTTGCAGGTAATATAGTAGAAAAGATTACCTTTTATACACTTATTTTCATGCTCCATTTTTTAGGTTCTATGACAGATATAAATTCCAATAAAGGAATAGAACCAAATGGATCTTAAAGTTAAATTTGTATATTTAAATCTAACCTTAGAATGGTAGAACAGCTCATTTTTCACATCAAGTCTACCAACATATTTATATTGCTCATGAACTAGTATAAGTTTTAGCAAATGTAGGTTTAAGCAAGTTCATATAACAAGTCAATTCAAAATTTATATACACAATCAATAAGTTAGAAAGTGAAGCTTTTCTAGTACTGCCTTACAAACTTCTTTGCTCCAGGGATTTGAAGCATTTGTCGGCTTGTTACTGCTACGGACTGCTATTGTTGGTGTGATCCAGGAGTGGCAGGCAAGATCTCTTCGCTAACTTTTTCACACTTTGATTCCAAGTTGAAGCGTCTTCTTTGGGATTTTTTTTTCAGGTTATCGTCTGTGGAATATTGCTTGTTCTGATGGCAATAGGTAATTTCGCAAACACACTGCAGACGCTTATGGCTAAATCAAGATTCAAAGCGAAGATGAAAAGAACAAAGAGCAAGCAGGACTTATGATCATGAATTCACTCAAAAGGCATCGTTACCCAGAAAATGCTCGAGCTCACACCATCTTTTGAAACCGCTGCCATGTGACAAAATGTCAAATCATGTGCAGAATGAAATGCTGTGTGTACAGATCGGTCTGGTGCCATATTAGTTTATCGAACAATGCCTCATCATAAAGGTTTCGTGTGGTTCTGCTCAATTAAGTCGCTTGTTCTTGCGAGATCGTGAATGTTTTGTTTTGTTGTTGTTGTACTACAAATGTGAAATCTGAGAGAATTGTGAGACTTAAAGATGGAATAAGGTCTGATCCAGTTGAATTCTTCTATACGTGTAGAATTGCGTCTGATTAAATTGGGAATGTAACGTCTGATTAATCGGATATTATTTTAATCAATTGTTAAAAAGAAATAAATTAATTATTCAATTACCAAATTATTAATTAATTAATTTTACCTTAAATTAGTAATTAATTATGAAATAAATAAAATATTTATTTAATTTTAAATGTTGTCTATATTTCCATAATAATTAGTTTCTTAAAATAAATTATTGTTTTAATAGCTTGATTTAATATACAAGTTAAGATCAATGCTAATTAATTCCTCTGGTACTAATTTACTATTTTAATGAGTTGGTTTAAGGCATGCATTAATTGTATTGTTACTTTAATAAGAGATTTATTAAATTATTAAATTATAATTATTTAAATAAATAATAATTAAATAATCTATTTCTTAATTAGCAATCAATTGAAATAATCATCAATTTTTTTCTAACAAAAAGGCTTTAAATGTATATCAAATGAGTATCATTGCACTTTAATGTTTTATTAGAGTTTATAGGTGATCCTGTCCGAGCGCTGAGTCGATGGACGTTGGGGACGTGACGCTCTCCGTTATTCTCTGATGATGGTGTAGACCTCCGGCGAACCTGCAAAGAAGCCGAGCCGGGAGGGGTTTCTCGGCGGCGATCCTCCGACGCTCAAGTCAGGCAGTGAAGAAGGAGAGGAGCAAAGCAACGCTACTGTGGCTACATTGATGAGAATCGCATACCTCCGTCGAAATCTGGGGGTCCTTATATAGAACCCCGGAGAGGTGCGGGCACGCTTCTCGATGCGTGCACGCTTCCCCAAACATACCTCAGTAGGGTTGTGTCAGAAAAACATGTCTAACGCCATTCCGTAATCGTCCGAGCATATCCCTGACGTGACGGTGGAAACTTCCACTGTACGATACTCTGTCCGCTCCGGCCACCGACCATGCTGTTTGTCGGCGGTAGGTGTCTCGAGGATGATGTTACCAGCGGTCCCTTCTGTCCCTTTGCGCCTCTTGCCTGTTTCCGGGCCGAGCGGACCGGTCGCTCGGCGCTCATGGCCTCCGGGAATGCGCATACCTCGGACCGGGCGGGGAAGCCCTATTCATGTGCTCGGATGGAATTGCGCCTTATTGTCCTGTGGCTCGGCCGAGCGGCCTGTCCGCTTGACCCAGAGACTCTTTTACCTTGAGCATCGGAAACCCGACCCCTGGTCGGGCTGTCTTTCGTCCGACCTGGGAGACCCTTGGCCGGATGTTCGGTCGGCCGGATGCTCGGTCGGCCCGCTAGTCCGTTCGGCATGACCTCTGTCCGCTCGGCACGACCTTGGGGGTGACCCTCTTGACCATTGACCTCCACGTGTCGTTGACCTCCCGCCAACGAGGGTCCCCCGTCCTTACCACCGGATCACATGCCTCCCCCTCAAGTCTAGTCGAAGGAGGTGCTAAGTCCGACTGACTGGACTATGAGTTTGGCCAAGCGACAGCCATCCTGCCACTCCCGAAAGTGTACCTCCGCTCGGCCACTATCGGGTCGAATAGCGTCGGTCGGCTACTTGCCGAGGGCTGCCCAACTGGCCTGTCGATGGCTTGTGATGATGTCCGCGGGATCTTCTCGGAATGCGTGCAAATCTCAGCCATTATGGTTGAGCACGCGAGTTCTGCCTCGTGATGAGGCTCATTAAATGCCCTCCTCTGACCGAGTGTCACGTGGCGCTGTTGACGTCATCGTACGGCCGCTGCCTTACGCCCGATGCGACGTTCATCGGTTTGAAATGGACGGTTGGATGCGGGCCTCGGGTTATGTGACCTGCATCCGACGGCTCGGGCGGATCGAGCCCATCCTTATAAAGCTCTCGTCGCCTTCTTCCGCCGCACTTTCGCCGTCGCGTGCTCAGAAGCCTTTTCCTGCGCTCCTTGCTCCGGTGACCTCGTTCCTCGGCACTCCGACGACCCCTTACCCTCTTCTTTCGATGCTCATCTTTTCTGTAAGGTTCTCTGCCTTTCTCCCTTCGGTTCTCGTGTTTTCTTTGCGTTCCTTGCCGCGTTCTTGCCTTTCGGTCGCTGTTCCGGCGATGGCTAGCTCTTCCTAGCCCACGGACCTCGCTCTCGGCCCATGATATACTACCATGGAGTCGCGGTTCGATCGGCGTGATGCCGAGAGCGTGATAAACGCTTATGACATCCCTTCTGATTTCGAACTGATTTTACCCTCGCCTTCCGCTCGGCCGCACAAACCTCCGCGCGACGCTTTTTGTCTTTTCCGCGACCAATTCATAGTCGGTCTGCGGTTTCCTCTCCACCCCTTCATCGTTGAAGTTTGCAACTTCTTTGGCATTCCGCTTGCCCAGTTGGTTCCCAACACTTTTCGTCTTATGTGCGGAGTTGTGGTATTATTTAAGATATACAACATTCCCCTCCGCCCGGAGGTCTTCTATTATTTCTACTATCCTAAGCAGTCCGAGCCGGACACTTATCTATTTCAGGCTCGACCCAGTTTAGTATTTTTTGATAAACTACCCTCTTCCAACAAACATTGGAAAGAGTACTTCTTTTTTCTTCGTATCCCCGGTCGACTTCCTTTCCGGACCAAATGGCAGGTCGAACCGCCCACCTCCCCCGAACTGAAGAGGTATAAAATCCGACTGGATTATCTTTAGGCAGCCAATATGCTCATCGATCTGAAGCTCGACATCAACAAGTTTCTTCCTGAAGGCGTGATGTATATGTTTGGCTTGAGTCCGAGCCGAACCCCCCTCCCGAGCAGCTTTGGTAAGAAATTTACTTGTGCATTTGCCTTGAGTTTTAACTGATTTTCTTCCCTTTTCCTTGCAGCGAACATCGTAATGGAGTCTGTGCTGTTTGAGATCTTGAAGAGAAAAGCGGCGGCGCTCGAGGCAACCGCTGCCAAGGAAATGGAGTAGTTGGGCCTCGCCCCGGTTGGCTCTCACAAGGGTGAGAGCGAGGCAAATGCAGGGGAGTCGGCCACTTAGGCTTCGCCTGCGGAAGCGACGGGTGGTGCAACTTCCAGCCGGGAGCCGACCGTTCGGGAGGTGGGCTCCGATCCAGAGGACGAGCTCCCACTCAACCAGAAGAGACGGCGTGTTGAGATGCCCCTCCGTTCGACCACCTCCGCAGTGCAAGCGTCCGAGCGGACGGGCACCGCATCTCCCCACGGCAAAGCACCATCGGTCGAGGCGCTCTCCTCCGACCGGACCCCCTCCCAACTGGATCCGCCTGCAGACCCCATCGAAGCGGTGTCAGTCAGCTCCCTTCCTCTTATACCCCGCCGAGTCCGCCGCTCGGGCATTCTGTCCTCGATGTCCAGCCCGGCCTCCGATCCCTTGGCGTCCGCTCACACTACTCCGGGTCGGCGCCGCACTATTAAGGTCACCCTGCACCTCCCCACTTAGGTGTTTATGGCCGAGTCAAATCAGTCGACGGCTCCTGAACACATGATTACTATCAAGGGGCCCCTTGCTGTGATGTGGGTGGACGCCTGGGCCCGTGTTGCCATGATACCGCTCGACAAACTGGCTGACAACCACATGCAGCAGTCCACAGGGCTAAGCCTCATTTCTGCTCTTTTATGTAGTCTTCCCGATCGGCATTTTAACACTCCTGCGTACATCAGAGATGGGTGGAAGACATCGCTGTCGCCAACCGCTTGCCATGGTGGAGGAGGAGCTGAAGAGACTGAAGAGTCCGGGCGGCCCGTCTTCTTCTCAAAGCCCATCATATGCTGAACTGCAGAAGGAGCTTACGAAGACCAAGGACCTGCTGGAGACCGAGCAGAAGATGACGGCTGACCAGGCATACATGCTGGCCCAGTTTGAACAGCAGGTCAAAACTTATGACCTCAAGATAGAACTCGCAACCACTCGGAAAAATACCGCTATCGCCAATCTGGAAGCGAAGAATGTGGAGGCCCGAGCTTTGGAGCAGCGTGTGAAGGAGCTAGCCGTACTGCTGGACGGAGAGCAAAAAGGTCGTTCGGAGGAGGTGACCAAACTCAAGGACGAATTGAAGGCCCTGTAGGAAGCTCTCGACGCTTCCCGCGCCGCCTTCAAGGAGTACCAGGAGGCGGAGCCAGGCCGTGTCGCCACCTTGAGGCAGAAGTACATCCGCTCGACGGAATTTGCTGAGAAGGTCTGTGACCGGATGGTCATTGCCTTCGAGTTGGCCATCACCGCCACGACGGATTATCTGAAGTCCAAGGGTCAACTCCCCAAATCCATGGTCATCCCTGCTACGGAGCATGCGACGCTTCTTACCACCATTCCGAAGCATGTTTTCAATTATCTTGAATGAAGTGTTTTCTGTAACCCTCCCGATCGACGAACTTATAAATGTAACTTTGGAATGTCAATTTTTGCTCTGTTAGCCTTCCGTGAAGTGTTTCTTGTAACTGCACTGCTCGGTCGAACGACCTTCATTCCGCATGGAACTTCTATTAATTTTTCGTTGAAGTGTTTTTCTCAACTGCGCCGTTCGGTCGAACGACCTTCCATTCTGTTAGCTTTTCGCTGGTCAGCGCTGGTAGGCGCACGCCATTGTTTTCTCCTTGTCCTTAGGATCAAGGCTTGCTGATCATCGGCCCTAGACGCTGGGCCTCAGTATATCTGCGCGACGCTGTCCCGTCCGGGGGGTTTATAGTCGCCGGTCCGACCCTAGAGTTTAACGTCGCCGCTCGACGGTCTTCAAGCCGGGGGGTTTATAGTCGTCGGTCCAACTCTAGAGTTTACGTCGCCGCTCGACGGTCTTCAAGCCGGGGGGTTTATAGTCGCCAGTCTGACTCTAGAGTTTAACGTCGCCGCTCGACGGTCTTCAAGCCGGGATGTTTATAGTCGCCGGTCCGACTCTAGAGTTTAACGTTGCCGCTCGACGGTCTTCCGACCGGAGGGTTTATAGTCACCGGTCCGACTCTAGAGTTTAACGTCGCCGCTCGACGGTCTTCCGACCGGAGAGTTTATAGTCGCCCATCCGACTCTAGAGTTTAACGTCGCCGCTCGACGGTCTTCAAGCCAGGGGGTTTATACTCGCCAGTCCGACTCTAGAGTTTAACGTCGCCGCTCGACGGTCTTCGGGCCGGGGGGTTTATAGTCGCCGGTCCGACTCTAGAGTTTAACGTCGCCGCTCGACTGTCTTCCGACCGGAGGATTTATAGTCGCCGGTCTGACTCTAGAGTTTAACGTCACCGCTCAACGGTCTTCCGACTGGAGGGTTTATAGTCGCCGGTCCGACTTCAGAGTTTAACGTCCCCGCTCGATGGTCTTCAAGCTGGGGGGATTATAGTCACCGGTTCGACTCTAGAGTTTAACGTCGCCGCTCGACGGTCTTCATGGAGTTTTGCCATTCGGCAAAAAATGCTCATATCCTTTGTTTTTTTTTTAATTTTTACACCTGCAACCAAAGGATACAGACGAACAAGGCATACATGAGATGAATTACACTCGCACACCTTTTACCCAGCACGGTATGGCTGGAGGTGGTTTGCGCTCCATGGTCATTCTAGCCGCCGTCCATCCTCACTTTCCAGGTAGTAAGCACCCGATCGAAGCTTCTCTACAACTCTGAAGGGCCCCGCCTAGGGAGCTTCCATCTTGCTCACATCGCCGACCGGCTTCAGCTTCTTCCACATTAGGTCGCCGACCTAGAAGGCTCTGGGAATTACACGCCTGTTGTAATTCTGCTTCATTCTTTGCCTGTACGCCACCAGCCGGACGGCTGCTTTAGCTCGTGCTTCGTCAACTAGGTCCAACTCCAGCTACCTCCACTTGGCATTATCCTCATCGTAGCTCTAGATCCGATCGGACTCTACTCCGACCTCGACTGGGACGACCGCCTCGCCCCCGTATACCAAGTGGAACGACGTTACCCCCGTCCCCTCCTTTGGGGTGGTGTGAATGGCCCATAGTACGCCCGACAGCTCGTCCACCCAGCTTCCTCCCATGTGGTCGAGCCGAACTCGAAGCATTCGCAGGATCTCCCTGTTGGCTACTTCGGCTTGACCATTGCTTTGAGTATATGCCACGGAAGTGAAGTGTTGTTCGATGCCATACCCTGTGCACCATTCTTCGAGTTGCTGACGGACGAATTGCCGCCCGTTATCCAAAATGAGCAGACGAGGAATGCCAAACCGACAGATTATATTCTGGCAGATGAACTTCTTGACCATCTACTCGGTTATCTTGGCCAGTGGTTCGGCTTCGGCCCACTTGGAGAAATAGTCGACCGCCACTAGTAAAAACCTCCGTTGCCTGGTTGCCATGGGGAAAGGTCCTACTATATCCATGCCCCACTGGTCGAACGAGCAGGACACAGTAGACGCCTTCATCTCCTTCGTTGGCCTATGGGAGAAACCGTTGTATTTCTGACAGGACAAGCAGGTTGCGACGGTCCGAGCGGAGTCTTCCTGTAGGGTTGGCCAGAAGTATCTGGCCAGCAGGATCTTCCTAGCCAACGATCGCCTGCCCGGATGACCTCCGCAAGATCCTTGATGTACTTCCTGGAGAATATATTCTGTGTCTTCCGAGCTGACACACTTCAGCAGTGGGCGGGAGAACGCCTTCTTGTAAAGCAGGTCCCCAATGAGCGTGAACCGGCCGGCTCTCCTCCTCAGTAGCTAGGCTTCCTCCCGATCGGACGACATGACCTCCGAACTCAAAAAATCTATTATGGTTGTTCTCCAATCGCTCGGGAATGTGAGGCCTTCCATCCGGTCGATGTGCACCACCAAGGACACCTGCTCAATTGGATGTTGGATGACGATCGGTGATATTGAGCTAGCGAGCTTGGCTAATTCATCCGCTGACTGGTTCTCGGCTCGGGGGATCTTCTGTATGACAACCTCGATGAAGTTATTTTTGAGCTTTTCAAAGGCCTTCGCGTAGAGCCGGAGCCTTGCGCTGTTTATCTCGAAGGACCCCGAGAGTTGCTGAGCGGCCAATTGGGAGTCAGAGTACAATATCACCCGGTGGGCTCCCACATGCCGAGCGGCCTGTAGGCTGGCTATGAGGGCCTCATATTCCGCCTCGTTATTTGTTGCCCAGTAATCCAGCCGGACGGACAGAAGCATCTGTTCTTCTTGAGGAGAGAGAAGCAAGATGCCGATCCCACTCCCGAGCCGAGTGGACGACCCGTCCACAAATACCTTCCATAAAGCTTCGGGTTCAGGATTTTGTACCTCTGTTATGAAATCCGCCAAGGACTGCGCCTTGATCGCCGAGCGGGGTTGATACTGGATGTCGAATTCACTAAGCTCCGTTGTCCACTTAATGAGCCGCCCGGATGCCTCAGGGTTTAGGAGTACTCTTCCCAGCGGGCTGTTTGTCATAACGATGATAGTATGCGCCAAGAAATTAGGACGGAGCCTCCGTGCGGCCAGGACTAGGGCGAATGCGAGCTTCTCGAGACCAGTATAGCGGGACTCAGCATCTTTTAAGATGTGACTCAAGAAATACACAGGCTGCTCTTCTTCGCCTCCCCTCACCAGCGCCGAGCCGACAGCATGCTCGGTTGATGACATGTATATACGGAGCGGCTCGCCTACATTCGGTTTAGCCAGTACGGGCAATGAATTTAGATAGGCTTTCAGCTCCTCGAACGCCCGGTCGCACTCCTGATCCCATTGGAATTTGGTTGCTCGGCGCAAGATCTTGAAAAATGGTAAGCTCTGGTCGGCTATCTTAGAGATGAATCTCGACAATGCCATTATCCGGTCGGTGAGGCGTTGCACTTCCCTTAGATTCCTGGGAGGCGGCATGTCTTGCAGTGCTTTCACCTTGCTAGGGTTCGCCTCTATGCCCCGCTCGGAATATATCCCAAGAAGCGCCCGTCTTTTGCTCCGAACAGACATTTTTGGGGGTTCAGCTTGACTCCATACCTCCTCAATGTTCGGAAGGATTCCTCTATGTCTGTACAAAGATCCGCCGCTCGGAGTGACTTGATTAGTATATCATCCACGTAGACTTCCAGGTTGCGCCCGATCTGCTCCCGGAACACTTTGTTCATTAGCCGCTGGTATGTGGCTCCGGCGTTTTTTAGTCCGAATGACATCACGTTGTAACAGTAAGTGCCGTTCGCAGTAACGAAGCTCACTTTGTCCTGATCTTCCCGGGGGAGTGGCACTTGGTGGTAGCCCTGATATGTATCCAGCATGCATATCAGCTCGCATCCAGCAGTAGAGTCTACTAGTTGGTTGATTCGGGGTAGAGGGAAAAAATCCTTCGGGCATGCCTTATTTAGATCCCGAAAATTGATGCAGACTCTCCATTTGTTGCCTGGCTTGGAGACCAACACCACATTGGCGAGCTAGCTCGGGAATTGCACCTCCCGTATGTGGCCGGCCTCCAGAAGTTTCTCAACTTCAGCTCGGATGATGACATTCTGTTCGGCGCTAAAGTCCCTCTTCCTCTGCTTCACCGGCCGAGCGTCCGGTCGGATGTGGAGTTCATGCCGCGCTACGCTCGGCGAGACCCCTGACAGCTCGTGGGTCGACCAGGCGAAGACGTCGCAGTTTTGCTAGAGACATCTGATCAGCTTCTTCTGGCTCGGCTCCAGGTCGGATGCGACAAACGTAGTGGCATCTGGTCGGACAGGGTGGATCTTTACCTCCTCCTTTTCTTCGTAAACTAAAGAAGGTGAATTTTCGGTTATAGCATTTACCTCGACGCATGGTGCCTTCCGGGTGACCTTGGCCTCGGATCGGACCATCTCTACATAACAGCGCCGGACCGCTAGCTGATCACCTCGGACTTCTCCCACCTGATCTTCGACGGGGAATTTGACCTTTTGGCAAAAGGTGGAGACGATCGCTCGGAACTCGTTGAGAGCCGGTCGCCCCAAGATCACATTGTACGCGGAGGGAGCGTCGACTACAATGAAGTTAGCAGCCCGCGTTCTTCTGAGCAGCTCCTCTCCCAGCGAGATAGCCAACCGGACCTGTCCAACCGGCAAAACTTCATTACCGGTGAACCCGTAGAGGGGGGGGTTGTCATCGGCAGCAACTCGACTCGGTCGATTTGCAATTGGTCGAAGGCCTTCCGGAAGATTATGTTGACTGAGCTGCCTATATCAATAAAGATGTGGTGAATAGTGTAGTTAGCTATTACCGCTTGGATGATGAGGGCGTCATCATGCGGGACTTCGACTCCTCGAGGTCCCTAAGCCCAAAATTGATCTCGGGTCCGCTCGCCCGCTCCTGACTACAGCCGACCGCGTGGATCCCGAGCTGTCTTGCATGCGCCTTCCTTGCCCTATTGGAGTCGCTTCCGGTCGGCCCTCCGGCGATGATGTTGATTTCACCCCTCGACGCATTGCCTCTATTCTCCTCCTCCCGAGCGGATGGTCGGGGTCGTTCATGCGATGCCCGAGGAATGGCCCTGTGCTGCTGGTTATGTTGCCTCTCGGGAGATCTCTTTTCTGTACACCGGCCAGGACTTTGGTGTTGATGTCGTCGATTCGGCGAAGGTGATCGACGACGATAGCTCCTTGGCGTAGGATGAGCGATTGGGGGAGGCTCCGACAGTCGCGGGTGTTGTGAGTTGCTGACTGATGGAGCGAACAAAACATGGGAGTCCATATCTTCCCTTTCGGTTTAGGCCAATTGGCCGCTACTTGTTGGACAGCGTGCGGCCTCTGATGAGGGCGGGCTACCTCTGCGCGGGGTCATCTCGGTGGTTGATAATTGGAAGGCAGCTTTCGCTCGGCATGAGCTGGTGGCTCGGATGGTGTTTCATTTTTCCTCGCCATCTGAGCTTCCTCCACGTTGATGTACTCGTTGACCTTGTTCAACATGTGGTCGTAGCTGCGAGGCGGCTTTCTGATAAGCGAACGGAAGAAATCACCGTCCACAAGCCCCTGTGTGAACGCGTTCATCATAGTTTCTGAAGTGACCGTCGGGATATCCATGGCCACCTGGTTGAAACGCTGGATGTAGGCTCGGAGCGACTCCTTCGAGCCTTGTTTGATGGCGAACAGACTGACGCTGGTCTTCTGGTAGCGCCTGCTGCTCGCGAAGTGATGGAGGAAGGTCGTGCGGAACTCTTTGAAGCTCGTGATGGATCCGTTCAGTAGCCTCCGGAACCATCGTTGTGCCGATCCAGAAAGGGTGGTGAGGAACACTCGGCACTTCACACCATTTGTATATTGATGCAAAGTGGCTGTGTTGTCGAACTTACCCAGATGGTCGTCCGGGTCGGTGGTCCCGTTGTATTCCCCGATCGCCGGGGACGCGTAATGCCTTGGTAGTGGGTTGCGATGGATGGCCTCGGAGAATTGCCTATTGATCCACTCGGGGGACGACTCTGTCCGTGGCGCCTTGCCCTTCCTTGCATCGTAGAGGGGCGCCTCATTGGACGAAGAGCCCCGGTCGAGGTTGGCTTGCGCGACTTCCGAGGGCGTTTGGAACAGGGCCCTATGGAAAGGTATAGGGGCAGGCGGTGCTTCCATCTAAGTGCCAGTCGGACCTTTGTTTTGCCCCCATATCGAGAGCTGTTCCGGTCGGTCCTCTGGGGATGCCCTGCCGCCCGACGTGGAAGTCGCCTGTTGTGCCATTCGCTCAGTTTGAGCTTTCTGCTGTTGCTCCACAATCTTCGCTGCTCGCGCTTGGATGAGTGTGTCGAGCTCTTCGGGGGAGAGTATCACCATGAGTTGGCGTCCAGCTTCTTCCATCTTCTCTGCTCGGATTCAGGTGCGTTCCCACAGACGGCGCTAATTTGATCCTGTCCGAGCGCTGAGTCGATGGACGCTGGGGACGTGACGCTCTCCGCTATCCTTTGATGATGGTGTAGACCTCCGGCGAACCTGCAAAGAAGCTGAGTCGGGAGGGGTTTCCCGGCGACGACCCTCTGACGCTCAAGTCAGGCAGTGAAGAAGAAGAGGAGTAAAGCAACGCTATTGTGGCTACAGTGATGAGAATCGCATACCTCCGTCGAAGTCTGGGGGTCCTTATATAGAACCCCGGGGAGGCGCGGGCACGCTTCTCGATGCGTGCACGCTTTCCCAAACATACCTCAGTAGGGTTGTGTCAGAAAAGCATGTCTGACGCCATTCTGCAATCGTCCGAGCATATCCCTGACGTGACAGTGGAAACTTCCACCGTACGATACTCTGTCCGCTCCGGCCGCCGACCATGCTGTTTGTCGGCGGCAGGTGTCTCGAAGATGATGTTACCAATGGTCCCTTCTGTCCCTTTGCGCCTCTTGCCTGTTCCCAGGCCGAGCGGACCGGTCGCTCGGCACTCATGACCTCCGGGAATGCGCATACCTTGGACCGGGTGGGGAAGCCCTGTTCATGTGCTCGGATGGGATTGCGCCTTATTATCCTGTGGCTCGGCCGAGCGGCCTGTCCGCTCCGCCTAGAGACTCTTTTACCTTGAGCATCGGAAACCCGACCCCTGGTCGGGCTGTCTTTCGTCCGGCCTGGGAGACCCCTGGCCGGATGCTCGGTCGGCCCGCCAGTCCGCTCGGCATGACCTCTGTCCGCTCGGCACGACCTTCGGGTTGACCATCTTGACCATTGACCTCTACGTGTCGTTGACCTCCCATCAACGAGGATCCCCCGTCCTTATCACTGGATCAATAGGTTTTAAAAATATATTTTTAGTTAAAATATATGACAATCTTAGAAAGTTTTAATTAATGTTAGTTTTTTTATTATTATTTTGAACATTTTATCATTGCCAATTATTTTTAGCTAAAAAAATACTTAACTTAGCAACCAATTAAAATCCCATCAAGTCAACTTTGTTTGCAGGCGATTACAATAGATTAATGCATAGTGCGGGTTAAGTGGAGAGGCACTGTTTTACTAAATTTTGAAGATTAAGGACTGCTAGTATTTCAAGACTTAGGAGTATTTATCTCTTCCGTATTAGTTGTAAGACGGATTGATGGGTACTGGAACGATTGCAATCACTTTACGCCGATTTGAAAATTAGGGGCTAGATATATTCTTTGTTAAATTGTTAAAGAAATAAAAAAAATGATAGAATTCATGATTTTGTCTATTTTTCTAAATCTTTGTATTTGGGGCTTAGGCTCAATTAATCTGAGAGGCAGATGATCTTCCGTCTAGTTTGCTCATCGGATAAATCCGAAAGCACTAACAATTTCTCATCTAACAGTTAACATCCTATATTTTTTATTCTATTGGAGGAAAAATATTATGTAGTGTATCATAATTGAGATTCAAACCATGAATACTTAAGTAGTCCATTGAAATGCTTTCCTTGGTTTAATTTGATCTAGTATCTAGTATACTCTTATTTTATTCAAATCAAACTCAATGCCAGTAACAATAGAATAAGAATTCATGCTGATCCTGTCCGAGCGCTGAGTCAACGGACGCTGGAGACGTGACACGCTCCGCTGTCTCCGGCTGGTGGTATAAATCTCCGGCGAACCTGCAAAGAAGCCGAGCCGGGAGGAGTTTCCCGGCGACGGCTCTCCGACGCTCAAGTCAGGCAACGAGGAATGAGAGAGGCAGCGTAACTATGGCTACAGTGAAGATTGTGCATACCTTCGTTGACGTCTGGGGGTCCTTATATAAGACCCCGGGGAGGCGTGGGCACGCTTCTTGATACGTGCACGCTTCCCCAAACATACCTTAACGAGCCCATGTCAGAAAAGTACTACTGACGTCATTCCGCAATCGTCTGAGCATATCCCGGATGTGACGGTGGAAGCTTCCATCGTATGATCCTGTGTACGGCTCGACCGCCAACTCTGCTGTTTGTCGGCGAGAGATGTCTTGAGGATGATGTTATCCCCTACTTCCTTTGTCCTCTTGCGCCTCCTGTCTGTTCAAGGGCCGAGCGGTTCGGCCGCTCGGCAGGCATATCATTTCTGCCCCAGTTGTAGGTATCGATCCGACTGGGAGGACTCCCTGTCGTATGCTTGGATGAGATTGCCCCTGCCTGTCCTTGTTGCCTTGTGCACCGGCCGAATGGACAGCCCGCTCGACCTTGAAACCTTCTTACCTTGAGCCTCGGAAACCCGACCCCTAGTCGGGTTGTATTTCATTCGGCTCGGGGGATTCCCGGCCGGTCGACCATCTCAGTCCGGTCGGTTGGGTAGCCGGTCGGCCCTCTCAGTCCGGTCGGTCGGGTCTCAGGGTTGAATCTCTTAACCTTTGACCTCCACGTGTCGTTGACCTTCTGCTAGCGAGGGTCCCCCGTCCTTACCACCGGATCACATGCCTCCTCCTCAAGTCTAGTCGAAGGAGGCGCTAAGTCCGACTGACTGGATTGTCGGTCGGCCGGAGTGACACCGCTCTGCCACTTTCTGAAATGTTCCTCCTCACGGCCGCTCGGCCTCTTACTGCCGTTGGCTTTGCTACCGTGTCGACGGTCAACGTTGACGCCCTTCAGATCTCCTCGGGATTCGTGCAAATCATCTCCATTAAGACCGAGCACGCGCTCTGCGCCGTAATGGCGCTCATTAAATGCGTCCTTATGGCATGGTGCCATGTGGTGCCTCCGCTGGCATCATCGTACGGCTCGGCGATGTGTCCGATGGGACATCGGCGGTTTGAAATGAACAACCTGATGTGGGCCTCAGTTCCTGTGACCTGCATCCGACGATCGAGGCCGATCGGGCCCGACCTTATAAAGCCGTCACCTTCTTCCTCCGCCGCACCTTTGCCTTCGCGTGTCCCGCAGCCTTCTTCGGTGCTTCAGCGTTCCGGCGACTCCGATTCTCCGTTTTCCGACGATTCCCCACCGCCTTCCTTCGATCCCCTGCTTCTTTGTAAGGTTCCTCCGCCTTTCCTCTCTGTTTCCCTCATGTTTTTTTGTCAAGTTCTTGTCTTCTGGTCCCTGTCCCCTTCATCATCTTCTTCCTTCTGCCGTGTGTCTTTTTCTTGCCTTTTGCTTTCTTTCCCGGTCGGACAATGGCCAGTTCTTCCCGACCCGCAGACCTCACTTTAGGCCCCTGGTATACCACCATGGAGTCTCGCTTCGATCGGCGCGACGCCGAGGCCTTGCTTGATGGTTATGATATTCCGTCCGACTTTGAACTCGTTCTACCCTCACCATCCGCCCGGCCTCACAAATCACCGAGCGGAGCTATCTGTTTTTTCCGCGACCAATTCACAGCCGGTCTACGGTTTCCTCTCCACCCCTTCTTCGCCGACGTTTGCAATTTCTTTGGTCTTCCGCTCGCCTAATTAGTTCCCAACACTTTTTGCCTTTTGTGTGGAGTGGTGGTACTGTTCAAGATACACCGCATTCCTCTCCGTCCAGAAATTTTTTATTATTTTTATTATCCCAAGCAGTCCGAGCTGGGTACCTATCTATTCCAGGCTCGGCCCGGTCTAGTCTTCTTTGATAAGCTTCCCTCCTCCAATAAACACTGGAAGGAGTATTACTTTTATCTTCGTCTCCCCGAGCGGGCTCCCTTCCGAACCAAATGGCAGGTCAGACCGCTTACTTCTCCCGAGCTAAAAAGATTTAAGACTCGACCGGACTATCTCCAGGTTGCGAACATGCTCGCGGCAAGCTCGATATGAGCAACACCAAGGCGTCTTGTATATATTCGGCCCAGTAGCCGTACTCCACTCGAGCGACCCGGTAAGAATTTAACATGCGTATGTACTTTGAGTGCTAACTGATTTTCTTCTTTTCCTTTGCACGAATATCGCCATGGAGTCCGTGATGCTCGAGATTTTGAAGAGGAAAGCCGAGGCGCTGAGGTGGCGAGACTGGGCATCACGCCGGTCGGCTCTCACGAGGGTGAGAGCGAGACAAACGCGGAGGAGTCGGCCGCTCAGGCCTCCCCCGTGGAGGTGACGGGAGGCGCTACATCAAACAGGGAACCGGCTGTCCAAGAGGAAGGCTCCGATCGGGAAGGTGAGCGCCCGCTCAGACAAAAAAGGCGCCGGACGGAGACACTGTTGCGATCGGCTACTTCTGCTGTTCGTGTATCCGAGCGGGCGGGATCCGATTCTCGTGGGAAAACTCCAATGGTGGAGGCATTATCCTCCGATCGGACTCCGTCTCAACTAAACCCGCCTGCCAACCCTATTGAGGCTGTGCCAGTCAGCACTCTTCCACCTGCCTCCCGCCGGGTCTAGCGCTCGGCTATTTTGTCCAAGTTCTCCGCCCCGGCCTCTGCTTCCTCTACATCTGCTCACACGACTCCCGGCCGGAGCCGCACCATCAGGGCCACCCTGCACCTTCCCACCGAGGAGCTTTTTCCCGAGTCTGATCGGCCGACCGTGCCCGAGCATATGATCACCATGAAGGGGTCCCTCACCGAGATGTGGGCCGATGCTCGGGTCCGTGTTGCGATGATTTCGCTCGACAACTTAGCCAACAGCCAAATGCAGCAGGCTACTGGGGTAAGTGTGTTTTCTTCCAAGTCCTTTACGCCATCTTTCCTATCGGCTATTGAAACTCCTGTTTATGTCAGAGATGGGTGGAGGAGATCGCTGTCGCCAATCGACTGACCATGGTGGACAAAGAGCTGAAGAGGCTGAAGAGTTCGGGCGACCCGTCCTCCCAGGGCCCCTCATATGTCGAGCTGCAGAAAGAGTTCAAGAAGACCAAAGATTTGTTGGAGGCTGAGCGAAAGAAGACGGCCGACCAGGCCTATACTCTGGCTGAACTCGAAAAATAGGTCAAAACTCTTGACCGAAAAATAAGCCTAGCCACCGATCGGAAGAAGAAGGCTATCGCCGATCTGGATAAGAAAAACGTCGAGGCGCGGGGCCTGGAGCAACGAGTTAATGAGTTGATGGAGTAGCTGGACGGCGAGAAGGCAGGCCGCTCGGGGGAGGTGACCAAACATAAGGACGAACTGAAGACCTTGCAAGAGGCTCTTGAAGCTTCCCAAGCTGCCTTTAAAGAGTATCAAGAGGCCGAGCCAGGCCGGGTCGCAGCCCTGAGGCTGCAGCACATCCGCTCGAACGAATTTTCTGAGAAGGTCTGCGAGCGGATGTATACTGCCTTTGAGTTGGCCATTGCCGCCACGAAAGACTATCTGAAGTCCAAGGGTCAGCTTCCTGACTCCGCTACCATCCCGGCCGAGGACTACACGGCGCTCCTTTCTTCCATCCCGAAGACCGTTTATGATTTTCTTGAATAGTGTTTTTTGTAATCATTCCGACCGGCTCTAATGGCCTGAATTTTAATGAAGATATGCCGTCCTTTTGTTAGCTTACTCTTTTTTTTCGTTAAATCGCCAATACTTGTGTCTTCCGATCGGATCGCGAACTACCACCGTTCGCGTCCCCCACCTTTCCTTCTCGTTAATCGTCTCTCATCCTGCCTTCCTCGCTCTCCAAAGGAATTTTTCATGAAGTTTTTTTGATAACTGGGCTGCTCGTCTGAACACACCCACCTCTTTAAATGGAGTTCCCGTTAGATGTTCGCGAAGTTCCTTTTGTAATCTTGACCATTTGTAACTTGGCCAATCGGCCGCTCGGCTCACAGGTTGACCTTTTTAGTATCTTCTTGCCGATCGACCCGGACGGAAGTACGTTATTATTTTCTTCTTGCCCCTAAGAACAAGGCTTGTCGATTGCTGGTGTTTATCACCGAGCCGAAGCCCGCATGACTTGTCCCGTCTAAGCAAGACGTCTTCCGGCCGGAGGGTTTATAGTCGCCGGTTCGACTCTAAGATTTAACGTCGCTGCTCGACGGTCTTCAGGCCGGAGGGTTTATAGTCGCCGGTTCGACTCTAAGATTTAACGTCGCTGCTCGACGGTCTTCAGGCCTGCTGGTTCGACTCTAAGATTTAACGTCGCTGCTCGACGGTCTTCAGGCCGGAGGGTTTATAGTCGCCGGTTCGACTCTAAGATTTAACGTCGCTGCTCGACGGTCGCCAGGCCGGAGGGTTTATAGTCGCCGGTTCGACTCTAAGATTTCACGTCGCTGCTCGACGGTCTTCGACATCGAGCCCGTGGCTTGGATAATATACATTCGGCCGAACGGTGAGGGTCTTCGACATCGAGCCTGTGGCTCGGATAATATACGCACGGCCGAACGACGAGGGTCTTCGACATCGAGCCCATGGCTCGGATAATATACGCCCGGTCGAACGACGAGGGTCTTCGACATCGAGCCTGTGGCTCGGATAATATACGCCCGGCCGAACGGCGAGAGTCTTCGACATCGAGCCTGTGACTCGGATAATATACGCCCGGTCGAACGGCACGGGATCTCCACCACGCCTTCATGCAGTTACCCACTTGGCGTACAATGCTCATGCCTTTGCTTCGTTCTTATAATTTTCATTCCTGCAACCAAAGGCTATAGTTGAACGGAATATTCATGAAATATATTACATCGGCACACCTTTCATCCGGCCCGATAGGGCTGGAGGTGGTTTGCACTCCATGGTCTCTCCAGCCGCTGTCCATCCTCATCCTCCAAGTAGTAGGCTCTCGATCGGAGCTTCTCGACGACTTTGAAGGGTCCTGCCCAGGGAGCCTCCAGCTTGCCTACGTCCCCGACTGACTTCACTTTCTTCCAGACCAAGTCACCCACCTGGAATGCTCGGGGAATCACGCGGCGGTTGTAGTTCTGCTTCATTCTCTGTCTGTAGGCCATCAGCCGGACGGACGCTTTGGCTCGCTCCTCGTCGATCAAGTCCAATTCTAGCTGCCTCCGCTCGGAATTACCCTCGTCATAGTTCTGGATCCGGACGGACTCTACGCCGACTTCGACTGGGACGACCGCCTCGCCTCCATACACCAGGTGGAACGGTGTCACTCCCGTTCCCTCCTTAGGGGTCGTGCGGATGGCCCATAGGACTCCCGGCAGCTCGTCCACCCAGCTTCCTCCCATGTGGTCGAGTCGAGCCTGAAGAATTGAGAGGATCTCCCGGTTGGCTACTTCGGCCTGACCGTTACTTTAGGGATACGCCACAGATGTGAAGTGTTGCTCTATGCCATATCCCTTGCACTATTTCTCGAGCTGCTTTCCGACGAACTGTCGCCCGTTGTCTGACACGAGCCGACGCGGAATGCCGAACTGACAGATGATGTGTTGCCAGACGAATTCCTTGACCATCTGCTCGGTTATCTTGGCCAATGGCTCAGCCTCCTCCCACTTGGAGAAGTAATCGACTACTACCAATAGGAACTTCCATTGTCCGGTCGCCATAGGGAAAGGTCCTACGATGTCCATGCCCCACTGGTCGAACGGGCAGGACACTGTGGACGCTTTCATTTCCTCCGTCGGCTTATGAGAGAAACTGTGGTACTTCTGACAAGAAAGACATGTTGCGACGGTCCGAGCGGCGTCCTCGTTTAGAGTTGGCCAGAAGTATCCGGCCAGCAGGATCTTCCTAGCCAAAGACCGACCGCCCGGATGACCTCCGCAAGATCCTTGGTGTATTTCTTGGAGAATGTACTCGGCGTCTTCCGAACCGACACACTTCAACAGAGGTCGGGAGAACGCCTTTTTGTAAAGCTGATCCCCGATGAGCGTGAACCGACCGGCTCTCCTCCTCAGTAGCTGGGCTTCATCCAAATCGGATGGCGTGACACCTGAGCGCAAAAACTCCATGATGGTTGTTCTCCAATCGCTCGGGAATGTGAGGCCTTCCATCCGGTCCACATGCGCTAACAATGATACTTGCTCGACCGGTTGCTGGATGACGACCGGCGATATCGAGCTTACGAGCTTGGCTAATTCATCTGCCGCCCGGTTCTCCGTTCGGGGTATCTTCTGGACCACCACCTCGGTGAAGCTGGTCTTGAGTTTTTCAAAGGCCTCCGCGTACAGCCTGAGTCTTGCATTGTTTATCTCAAAGGCGCCCATGAGTTGTTGAGCGGCTAGCTGGGAATCCGAGTGGATCACCACCCGGCTGGCTTCAACATGCCGTGTGGCCTGCAGTCCGGCTATGAGGGCTTCGTACTCTGCCTCATTATTTGTTGCCCGATAGTCCAGCCGGACGGACAAATGCATCTGATCTTCCTGAGGCGAAAGTAGCAGGATCCCAATTCCGCTTCCGAGCCGAGTGGACGATTTGTCCACATATACTTTCCATGTAGCTTCGGGCTCGGGCTTTTGTACCTCAGTTACGAAATCTGCCAAGAACTGTGCCTTAATCGCCGAGCGCGGTTGGTATTGGATGTCGAATTCGCTTAGCTCTGTCGTCTACTTGATGAGCCGTCCGGATGCTTCAGGGTTTAGGAGTATCCTTCCCAACGGGCTGTTCGTCATCACAATAATGGTGTGCGCCAAAAAGTAAGGGCGCAACCTCTGAGCGGCAAGGACCAAGGCGAAGGCCAACTTCTCGAGACCGGTGTAGCAAGACTCAGCATCCTTTAAGATATGGCTTAAGAAGTACACCGACTGTTTTTCGCCGTTCGGCCTTACTAATGCCGAGTCCACAGCATGCTCGGTCAAGGATAAATAAATGCGGAGTGGCTCGCCTACGACTGGTTTTGCCAACACGGGTAAGGAATTCAGGTAAGTCTTCAGTTCCTCGAACGCCCGATCGCACTCCTCGTCCCATTGAAACTTGGTAGCTTTACGCAGAATCTTGAAGAACGGAAGCCTCCGGTCGGCGGTCTTAGAGATGAACCTTGACAGCGCCGTTATCCGACCGGTGAGACGCTGTACCTCTCGAAGATTTCTGGGAGGCGGCATGTCTTGCAATGCCTTTATCTTGCTGGGGTTTGCCTCTATGCCCCGCTCGGTCATGATGTAACCCAGGAAGCGCCCGTCTTTTGCTCAGAACAGACACTTCTGAGGGTTACGCTTGACTCCATATCTTCTTAATGTTTGGAAAGTCTCCTCCATATCCGCATAGAGATCTGCCGCCCGGAAGGACTTGATAAGTATGTCATCCACGTATATTTCCAAGTTGCGCCCGATCTGCTCTCTGAATACCTTGTTCATCAGATGCTGGTAGGTAGCTCCTGCATTCTTCAGCCCGAACGACATTACATTGTAGCAGTAGGTGCCGTCCGCCGTGACGAAGCTGACCTTCTCCTGGTCTTCTCGGGCGAGCGACACTTGATGGTAGCCTTGGTATGCATCCAGCATGCATATTAGCTTGCACCCGGCCGTGGAGTCTACTAGTTGATCGATCCGGGGCAGGGGGTAGAAGTCCTTCAGGCATGCCTTGTTCAGGTCCCGGAAATCGATGCAGACTCTCCATTTGTTGCCCGGCTTGGAGACCAACACCACATTGGCGAGCCAACTCGGGAATTGCACTTCCCTTATGTGGCCGACCTCCAGAAGCTTCTCCACCTCCGCTCGGATAATTACATTCTGCTCGGCGCTAAAGTCCCTCTTCCTTTGCTTCACCGGCCGAGCGTCTGGTCGGACGTGAAGCTCGTGCTGCGCTACGCTTGGCGAGACCCCTGGCAGCTCATGGGTCGACCAAGCGAAGACGTCGCGGTTTCGCTGGAGGCATCTGATCAGCTTTTCCTTCTACTTCTCCTCCAGGTCGGATGCTATGAAGGTGGTGGCCTCCGGTCGGGAAGAGTCAATCTGTACCTCCTCCTTTTCTTCGCAAACCAAAGAAGGTGGTTTTTCGGTTATAGCATTTACCTCGACTCGCGGCACTTTCCGAGCGGACTTGGCTTCGGCTCGGACCATCTCCACATAGCATCTTCGAGCTACCAGCTGGTCTCCCCGCACCTCCTCTACTCGATCTTCCACCGGGAACTTGATCTTCTAGCAGAAGGTAGAGACGACCGCCCGGAACTCGTTGAGAGCCGGTTGTCCCAAGATAACGTTGTACGCCGAAGGAGCATCAACCACGATGAAGCTGGAGGTCATCGTCCTTCTGAGCGGCTCCTCTCCCAACGATATAGCCAGCCGGACCTGGCCGACCGGCAAGACTTCATTCCCAGTGAACCCGTAGAGGGGGGTTGTCATTGGCAGTAGTTCAGCTTGGTCGATTTGCAGTTGGTCGAAGGCCTTCTTGAATATTATGTTGACCGAGCTGCCTGTGTCAATGAAAATGCGGTGAATAGTATAGTTAGCTATTACCGCTCGAATGATCAGGGCGTCATCGTGCGGGACTTCGACTCCCTCGAGGTCTCTGGGCCCTAAGATGATCTCGGGTCCGCTCGCCCTCTCCTGGCTGCAGCCGACCGCGTGTATCCTTAGCTGCCTTGCGTGTGCCTTTCTGGCTCTATTGGAGTCTCCTCCGGTCGGTCCTCCGGCGATGATGTTGATCTCGCCTTGAGACGCGTTGCCCCTATTCTCCTCCTCTCGAGCGAATGGTCGAGGGCGTTCATGCGACGCCCGATGGTGGGCTCCGGGCTGCTGACGATGATACCGCTCGGGGGATCTCCTTTCTATTCTTTGAACGGGGCTCCGTTGTCAATGTCGCCGGTCTGGTGAAGGTGATCGGCGGCGGAAGCCCCTTGGCACAGGATGAGTGATGGGGGGGAGGCTCCGACAGTCGCGGGTGTTGTGAGTAGTTGACTGATGGAGTGAACAAAACATCAGGGTTCATACCTTCCCCTTGGGCTTGGGCCGATCAGCCGCGACTTGCTGGACGGCGTGCGGCCGAGTGTGCTGATGAGGACGGGCGCCTTCGGCTCGCGGTCCTCTGGGGGGCTGATGACTGACGGGCTGCTTCTGCTCGGCGGAAGCTGGTTAGTCACTTAGGGCTTCCTTTCTCCTTGCTGCCTGAGCTTCCTCCACATTGATGTACTCGTTGGTCTTATGCAGCATGTGGTCGTAATCCCGAGGCGGCTTCCGGATCAGCGAGCGGAAGAAATCACCATCCACGAGCCCTTGTGTGAACGCGTTCATCATTGTTTCCGAGGTGACCATCGGAATGTCCATGGCCACCTGGTTGAAGCGCTGGATGTACGCTCGGAGCGACTCCCTCGTGCCTTGCTTGATGGCGAACAAATCGACGCTGGTTTTTTGGTGGCGCCCGCTGCTCGCAAAATGATGGAGGAACACCGTTCAGAATTCCTTGAAACTAGTGATAGATCCGTCCGGCAGCCTCCGGAACCACCGATGCGCCGATCCCGATAGGGTGGTGAGGAACACTCGGCACTTCACACCATCTGTGTATTGATGCAGAGTGGCAGTGCTGTCGAACTTACCCAGATGGTCGTCTGGGTCGGTTGTCCCGTTATATTTCCCGATCGCAGGGGGCACATAATGCTTCGGTAGTGGATCACGCAGGATGACATCTGAAAACTGCCGGTTGATCCGCTCGGGTGACGCGCCCATTCGGGACGTCTTTCCTTTTCTGACGTCCCGGACGGGTGCTTCGTCAGATGAAGATCCCTTGTCCTGATTAGCTTGCGCTACCTCCGAGGGCGTCTGGAATAGACCCCGATGAAAAGGTATTGGGGCGGGCGGCGCCCCCATCTGGGTGCCGGTCGGTCCCTTATTTTGCCCCCATATGGAGAGCTGCTCCGACCGCTCTTTGGGTGGCGCTCGGCCCCCGATGTTGATGTCGCCTGCTGCGCTGCCCGCTCGGCCTGAGCTTTCTGCTGCTGCTCCACGATTTTTGCTGCTCGCGCTTGGATGAGCGTTTCGAGCTCCTCAGGAGAGAGCGTTACCAGAAGTTGACGTCCAGCTTCTTCCATCTTCTAGGCTCGGATTCAGGTGCGTTCCCACAGACGGCGCCAATTTGATCCTGTCCGAGCGCTGAGTCGACGGACGCTGGGGACGTGGCACGCTCCCCTGTCTCCGGCTGGTGGTGTAGATCTCCGGCGAACCTGCAAAGAAGCCGAGCCGGGAGGGGTTTTCCGGCCACGGCCCTCCAACGCTCAAGTCAAGCAACGAGGAATGAGAGAGGCAGTGTAACTGTGGCTACAGTGAAGATTGTGCATACCTTTGTCGACGTCTGGGGGTCCTTATATAGGACCCCGGGAAGGCGTGGGCACGCTTCCCCAAACATACCTTAACGAGCCCATGTCAGAAAAGTACCACTGACGTCATTCCGCAATCGTCCGAACATATCCTGGATGTGACGGTGAAAGCTTCCACCGTATGATCCTGTGTACGGCTCGACCACCAACTCTGCTGCTTGTCGGCGGCAGATGTCTCGAGGATGATGTTATCCCCTGCCTCCTTTGTCCTCTTGCGTCTCCTGTCTGTTCAAGGGCCGAGCGGTTCGGCCGCTCGGCAGGCATATCATTTCTACCCCGGTTGTAGGTATTGGTTCGACCGGGAGGACTCCCTGTCGTATGCTCGGATGAGATTGCCCCTGCTTGTCCTTGTTGCCTTGTGCACTGGCCGAACGGACAACCCGCTTGGCCCTGAAACCTTCTTACCTTGAGTCTCGGAAACCCGACCCCTAGTCGGGTTGTATTTCATTAGGCTCGGGGGATTCCCGACCAGTCGGCCATCTCAGTCCGGTCGGTCGGGTCTCAGAGTTGAATCTCTTAACCTTTGACCTCCATGTGTCGTTGATCTTCCGCCAGCGAGGGTCTCCCGTCCTTACCACCGGATCACATGCAAATTCTTTTCCCTTCCAACTTAGAGAGAAAATCTATCCCTTCTCTCTAGGATTTCTATAGGGACGATGGTTGGAAGTTGGTTAGGAGGATTTCTATGGTCGTGTAAGTTTTTTTTTCTTTCATTGACGATGAGGGACCTTGTTCACGACTATGAAATTGCTTTCTTTAGAGTTAGTGGTATTTCTTCCTATCTCCCTCACATACCCTCTTCTCGGTGCTTCCTCTTTCCCTTTCTCGGTTGACTCCTTTCCTCCATTTGTTTTGGCTTGTTTTATTTCTTGGTTTCTTGGTTGTTGTGTTTCTAGTTCAGTGGTGCAAACAGACCACTATGGTTCTATTTTCAAAATTTTCAATGATCGCAAGAGCTTTTCTTGATTACTCACCTAGGAAGGCGAAGCAAAAGAGAAAGGTATACTAAACTTGGTAGGTATTTATAGTAGTTTTGCGCAAGGCAATAGACAGTTGGTCTTTCTAATTTATGCATGTTGTTCATATCCTTTTCCCATTATTTCCTACACAAAAGCTGATCGGAAATTGTCGACTCAGCCTACTGTTGATCGTTTCCAGCTTGCTGGCAAGTCTACTGTTGGACCTATTGATGCGGATGCCAACAAGGATGCTGAGATGTCACAGGTTGCTGAGGTTGTTGTACCTAACTTTAGGGCTAATGAAATAGTTGCTGATGTTGCTGGCACAGCTATAAAAGATGGTGTGAAACTTATTGGATAGGCTGAGGATGCTATCCCGAGGCTGGGCATGGTTGTGAGTACGGATTATCACGGTAGTGGATATACCACACAAGTAGATCATGACAATGTTGGATATTGGGGCCTTAAATGTGTAGAATCGAAAAGAATTTAAATATCTCCATAATGACATGATATTGTCTACTTTGGGCCTAAGTCCTCATGGTTTTGCTCTTGGGCTCTACCCAAAAGGCCTCATGCCAATGGAGATATCTTTCTCTTATAAACCCATGATCTTTTCTATGTGTTTTCAATGTGGGACTATGTTTGCAACCTTGCAACCCCAACAATCCCCCCCTCAAACAAAGGACCATGGGCTTCCCACGTCCGATCCTCGACCCACCAGGTCTTCCTGCCCCTCGGTCTACTAGGACTTCCTGCCCCTCGGTCTACCCGACCTACTAGGACTTCCTTGCCTAGCCGCAACTAGGACTTCCTGCCCCTCGGTCCACCCGACCTACTAGGACTTCCTGCCTGATGTCTGGTCCTCTTGATCCGAACATAGGAGCCCCCACTTTCTTTGTTCGAGGTCAATATTGTACTCACATGGTCCAATCAGACCATAGCTCTTGTGCACAGTCGGCGGTTAAACCTTCTGGCAGTTCGGGCTCTGATACCAATTGTAGGATCGAAAAGAATTTAAATATCTCCACAATGACATGATATTGTCTACTTTGGGCCTAAGCCCTCATGGTTTTGCTCTTGGGCTCTACCCAAAAGGCCTCATGCCAATGGAGATATCTTTCTCTTATAAACCCATGATCTTTTCTATGTGTTTTCAATATGGGACTATGTTTGCAACCTTGCAACCCCAACAAAATGGACCAAAACGATTTTGAGGAAGGAAGCCATCAATTGTTGAAAGTCGTAATTAACTTCAAAATTGAAATCTACGATTCACGTAGATAGATTTAGACTATTAATTTGCTCAAAACCGATTAAGGGTGAATGAGAAATTAATGTTTAAAGTCGGCCCAAAATAACATTTATTATTCATTAATAAAGTGCATGGGAGAATAGTCCCACATCGGAAATTCTCGATGTGTATTCTCTATTTATTAATGAAGATGTGTTAATGGAGTTAACACAAAAATAAAAGGACAGGTGCTCCCTTAGCCCAGGGCGAGCAGGTGCTCGCACCTGTGAGCCCGCCACCCGCCACGTGCACACGTGCACAATGGGCGCTTTGTAGGCGCACTTTGCACGTACGCATTGAGGAGCTTAAATTTATGCTCCAGGTGACATTGCAGTGCCTACGTGGCACTCGGGTGACGTGTCAGGCTCGTACCTGACGTGGCAGTACTTATGCGACATCCTCGTGGGCAAAGGGAGATGATTGGACAGTTGACTTAGGGAATGGATGGCTACCGTTGATCAACGTTGATCAAATAGGTATGATGGATCGCTTGTGATGCGATCTAGAGCGATGGATCGCAAAGAGTAACGATCTGACGGCTTGGGATGAGACTTGATCTGAAGCATCGAATCAATGGATCCAGATCCGATGGCCGATGACAATAGGCGGGATCTGAGGGTCACAACTCCTCAGATCTGATGGATGAGATTGAAGTGGGCTTGGAGAAGGGTTACAACCCTTCAGAATGGATGATCTAGATCGATCCAGCCCAAAGAACACATCCACTCACCCAAAGGACACTCAACCTCTTCTTTCAGTATAAATAGAACCCTCCAGATGATGGAATATTCACTCAATCCTCTCTTCTCTTCCTCAAGCATTCATCTCATCTTGTGCATTCAAGAGTCCAAGAAGTCTACTAGAAGGTTCGCTGGTCTCGGAAGTCGGAGTGCTACGATTCCGAGACGTTCGTCATCATTGTATCTTGGGAACGAATTGCAACAATCCGTTAAGCACCGTAGCGGAGCAATATCGTTTACGGAGATAGTGTCGAACACTAGCCTCAACGATCAGTTTGCATACACCAGAAGCTACCCGGGCTAAACAGTCGTAAACGATATTTCGTGCAAACTGATATGGCTACCAACGACATTCCGACGGCCGTTCCGACCATCATTCCGACCGCCATTCCGACAACCATTCCGCACGGAGAAAAGCCGGAGAAATTCACCGGAACCGACTTCAAAAGATGGCAGCAGAAGATGCTGTTTTATCTAACAACGCTAAACCTTGTACGGTTTTTGCACGAAGACACGCCAGCCGCTACGGAAGGTAGTAAGGCTGCTAGCGATGCGTGGTCTCACGGAGATTTTCTGTGCCGCAATTATATACTCAACGCCTTGGACAACACGTTATATAACGTATATTGTTCTCTGGAGATGACAAAATCTTTGTAGGAATCCCTTGAGAAGAAATACAAGACCGAAAATGCTGGATTGAAGAAATTCATCGTCGGTCGGTTTCTGGATTTCAAGATGGTGGACTCAAAAAGCGTCTCATCTCAAGTCCAAGATATGCAATTAATACTGCATGATCTGGACGCCGAAGGCATGAAGCTGAACGAGACATTCGCAGTTGCTGCGGTAATTGAGAAGCTCCCTCCGTCATGGAAGGATTTCAAGAATTACCTAAAGCACGAGCAAAAGGAGATAGGGCTGCAAGATCTGATCCTGAGGCTACGAATAGAGGAGGATAATCGAAAGTTATCCGACTCCAGAGGAACCAAGCAGACTATAGACGAAATGTCCAACCTGGTCGAGCTGAACGCTAAAAAGCCGAAGCAGTTCAAAAAGAAGGCTCAAGCAAAGAAGTTCAAAGGCTCCTGCTACAACTGTGGAAAGGCAGGACACCTGTCCAAGGACTGCAGACGCCCAAAGAAGCCAACCAAGGGGCCAAAGGATGCTGCGAATCATGTCGCAACCTCTCTTGAGGACCTGGATCTCACTCCAGTTGTATTTGAAGCCAACTTGGTGGATACCAACCCGAAGCAGTGGTTCATTGATACTGGAGCAACTCGTCATATCTGTTCCGATAAGGCGATGTTCTCCAAGTATACTCCGATAAATGGTAGGAAGCTCTATATGGGTAATTCCACGACGTCGCCAATTGTTGGACTCGGAAAGGTTGTTCTGAAGATGACGTCCGGAAAGGAGCTAACACTCATTGATGTACTCCATGTTCCCGACATCAGTAAGAACCTAGTTTCTGGAGCGGCATTGGTCAAGGCCGGATTTAGGCTAGTGTTCCAGTCAGACAACTTTGTACTTACGAAGAATGGTGTCTTCGTAGGAAAGGGGTACCTAGAAAAGGGTCTATTCAAAATGGTTGTAATGCCTGTACTCCGAAATTTTGATGGTAATAAAATAAATGCTTCCAGCTATGTTGTTGAGTGTTTTAATTTATGACATGATCGACTCGGACATGTGCATAATAATACTCTCAAACGTCTCGTCAAATTAAATTTATTACCAAACGTCAATGTTGACGGAACACACAAATATGAAGTGTGCGTGGAAGCGAAAATGACGAAACTACCTTTTCATTCGGTGGAAAGGACAACAACTCCTCTAGAGTTAATACATAGTGATCTATGTGACTTGAAATTTGTGCAAACTAGAGGAGGTAAAAAATATTTTATTACTTTTATCGATGACTGCACAAAGTTCTGTTATGTCTTTCTTTTAAGAAGTAAAGACGAAGCCTTAGAGGCGTTCAGAACCTATAAAACAGAAGTTGAAAACCAACTTGACAAACGAATTAAAATAATTCGAAGCGATAGAGGTGGAGAATATGGTGCATCGTTTGATGAATTTTGTACAGAATCTGGCATTATCCATCAAACAACGGCGCCTTACTCACTTCAATCAAACGGTGTTGCCGAACGTAAAAATCGGACACTAAAAGAAATGATGAATGTCTTGTTGATAAATTCAGGCTTACCTCAAAACTGGTGGGGGGAAGCAATATTATCGGCAAATCACATTCTCAACAGAATCTCTCATAAGAAAAATGATAAAACTCCATATAAACTATGGAAAGGCCGCGAGCCATCGTACAAATACCTGAAAGTGTGCAAAGGTCGAAGTACCTAAACCAAAGCAAGTAAATATCGGACCTAAAACGTTCGATGGGGTATTTGTCGGATATGCCCATAATAGTAGTGCATATCGTTTCCTAGTTCACAAATCAGACATTCCTGATATACATGTGGGAACAACCATAGAATCTCGGAATGCGATATTCTTTGAAAACGTATTCCCAAATAAAAAGGGAAACGTTGAAAGTGATAACAACGGAAGTTCAAACAAAAATGACGTTACCGAACTTAGCTATTATAAATGGACCATTGACGATCAAAGTGAAGAGCCACGTCGTAGCAAACGGGCTAGAGTTGAGAAATCGTTCGGGCCAGATTTCATGACTTTCATGTTAGAAATGGAACCAAGAACATTAAGTGAAGCTCTCTCTAGACCTGATGCTCCAATGTGGAAAGAAGCTGTCAATAGTGAAATTGAGTCTATCATGAATAATCATACTTGAGAATTAGTAGACCTTCCTTCTGGTAATAAACCATTAGGTTGTAAGTGGATACTAAAACGTAAGTATAAAGCTGATGGATCAATTGACAAGTATAAGGCCAGACTTGTAGACAAGGGGTACAAGCAAGAGGAAGACTTTAATTACTTCGATACATACTCACCGGTGACAAGGATTACGTCCATACGAGTGCTAATAGCCATTGCAGCACTCTATGACCTTGAAATACATCAAATGGATGTTAAGACTACGTTCTTAAATGGTGAGTTGGAAGAAGAAATTTATATGGAGCAACCCGAAGGGTTCATGGCTCCTGGAAATGAGAAAAAGGTGTGTCGACTTGTTAAGTCGTTGTACGGACTTAAGCAAGCGCCTAAACAATGGCACGAAAAATTTGACAAAGTAATGCTGTCAAACGAATTCAGAATAAATGAATGTCACAAATACATTTATGTCAAAAACACACCTGAAGACTATGTAATTGTCTGTCTATACGTTGACGACATACTAATAATGGGCAGTAATCATGATGTAATCATGACTACAAAGAAAATGTTGACTAGAAATTTTGATATGAAAGATATGGGTCAAGCAGATGTCATATTGGGAATTAAAATTTTCAGGACATCAGAAGGGATAGTTTTAACACAATCCTATTATGTAGAATCTGTATTGAAAAAATTCAATGCGTACGATCTCTCTACAGTGAAAACACCTATGGATCTAAGTCAACACATAGCGAAAAACCATGGTGAGACCATATCGCAGTTGGAATATTCTCGGATAATAGGCAGTTTGATGTATCTTACAAACTGCACACGTCCGGATATTGCCTGTACGGTCAACAAACTGAGTCATTTTACGAGTAATCCAAACGACACCCATTGGAAAGCATTGATGCGAGTTCTCAGATATTTGAAATATACTATGAACTATGGATCACATTATGGAAAATATCCCACTGTGTTGGAAGGATATTGTGATGCTAATTGGATATCAGATACAAAAGACTCCAAATCCACTAGTGGATATATATTCACGATCGGTGGGGGAGCAGTATCTTGGAAATCCACTAAGGAGACTTGCATTGCTCGGTCAACTATGGAATCCGAGTTTATAGCACTAGACAAAGCAGCTGAGGAAGCTGAATGGCTGCGGAATTTCTTGGAAGATATTCTGAGCTGGATGAAACCTGTGTCTGCCGTACTAATCCACTGTGATAGTCAATCGGCGATTGGAAGGGCACAGAGTAATATGTATAATGGGAAGTCATGACATATATGTCGTAGACATAATACCATTAGGCAGTTGATCTCGAATGCAGTGATTGCAATCGACTATGTTAAGTCCAAAGATAATTTGACAGATCCTCTAACGAAGGGGTTGAGTCGAGATCAAGTATACTGCTCATCAAGAGGAATGAGATTAAAAATCTACAACTGAAAACGACTGTAGCGGTAACCCAACCTTGTTGACTGGAGATCCCAAGATCTTGGTTCAATGGGACAACGAAGTTACAGAAGTTGTGGTCCAGCACATTAGATAGTTTATCTCTATCCCAAGCCTAGGATGAATTTGTGCTGTCCTACCTCATGTAGTGAGGTTAAGCTTATGCTTTTAGTGACTTCTATACCTGATAAGGAGGAGTATGGTAGGATACTCTTGATAGAAGTGTCACCTATGTGAGTGTGAAGACAGGTCGCTTCAATGAAACACTCATGAATCCAAGATGGTATCCATGGCCGAAACGGAACCAACCATGAGAACCTAAAGTAGGTGAGATAGATCTCTGTGTGGGTGTTATTGTCTAAGTATACACCAACAGCTGAGCAGTTCAAGACATCACGTTCACTGCGCAGCCTAGTATACTCGATAGCATTTCACTACGGAAGGTTCAAAGCCACAAGCTACCTCTCCCGATGTAGTGACTTATCGATTGGACTCTTGTAAAGTGTCAGCATGCATACACGCATTGCATTAATTTCAATTCATGTGGGGGATTGTTGGATATTGGGGTCTTAAATGGACCAAAATGATTTTGAGGAAGGAAGTCATCAATTGTTGAAAGTCGTAATTGACTTCAAAATTGAAATCTACGATTCGCGTAGATAGATTTAGACTATTAATTTGCTCAAAACCGATTAAGGGTGAATGAGAAATTAATGTTTAAAGTCGGCCCAAAATAACATTTATTATTCATTAATAAAGTGCATGGGAGAATAGTCCCACATCGGAAATTCTCGATGTGTATTCTCTACTTATTAATGAAGATGTGTTAATGGAGTTAACACAAAAATAAAAGGACATGTGCTCCCTTAGCCCAGGGCGAGCAGGTGCTCGCACCTGTGAGCCCGCCACCCGCCACGTGCGCTCGTGCGCAATGGACGCTTTGTAGGCGCACTTTTCCAGGTGACATTGCAGGTGAAGCATCGAATCAATGGATCCAGATCCGATGGCCGATGACAATAGGCGGGATCTGAGGGTCACAACTCCTCAGATCTGATGGATGAGATTGAAGTGGGCTTGGAGAAGGGTTACAACCCTTCAGAATGGATGATCTAGATCGATCCAGCCCAAAGAACACATCCACTCACCCAAAGGACACTCAACCTCTTCTTTCAGTATAAATAGAACCCTCCAGATGATGGAATATTCACTCAATCCTCTCTTCTCTTCCTCAAGCATTCATCTCATCTTGTGCATTCAAGAGTCCAAGAAGTCTACTAGAAGGTTCGTTGGTCTCGGAAGTCGGAGTGCTACGATTCCGAGACGTTCGTCGTCGTTGTATCTTGGGAACGAATTGCAACAATCCGTTAAGCACCGTAGCGGAGCAATATCGTTTACGGAGATAGTGTCGAACACTAGCCTCGACGATCAGTTTGCATACTCCAGAAGCTACCCGAGCTAAACAGACAAATCTTGGGCTAATCTATTCAAAGATGCCTCTATACCAGTTCAAATGAATGGGGCAACAGATTCAAATCAAGACTGATGATATTGATACTGTGGAGCACTCCGTGGGTCATTGCTTGGTGGGATGTTTCATGGGGAGGCATCCAGGACGTGGAGGAGTAGAGCTCATTGCGAATCGTTGGGGTGTTCCTAGTAGTTTCTTCTTGCATAAGAGCGGATGGGTGTTTACAAATTTGACAAAGTGGAGGATAGGGATTGTATTTTGATTGAAGGGGTATACTTTGTTTTTGGTATTCCATTGTTCTTGATGCAAATGCTGAATTGTTTCCTCTTTGATGAAGATGGTCGTTATATTTTGGCTTGTGTTCAAATCCATGGTCTTCCATCGGATTGTTGGACTCCGATGGTGCTTAGTTTGAGCTGTTCAGATATTGACAAGTCCTTGTATATGGACAAGCTTACGTAGACTCAGGAACGACTCACATATACTCGGCTTCTTGTAGAGATCGATGTCCAAGAGGAGAGAGTGCTTGAGGTCTCAATGACTTTACCTACCCGAGCACAAGTTGAATTGAAAGTCACCTATGAAGTTACATCAGATTTTTGTGAAACTTGCAACTAGATTGGCAATAAGTAAAGGGAATGTAGGAAACAAACTACCCTTGAGGCTGCACACACAGGAGAGAGGTATGGACATTCCCAATTGGTTCATCGACGGTTCTGATCAAGGTAACGATAAAGGAAAGAGTACCGAGTAGGTCAGCTAATATGAATGGTGCATCCAACACAGTGGTGGTCGTGGGAGGAAGAGACATGACCTTGGCGGTAATTGAGAATCTAGAGTTGATTGCCATAGTACCTACACAATAATCTATATGGTGTGAGACATCAGTGAAAATCTTGATACTCTTACTATGAGTAACATTCTGTTTCATCCTTTCACAAGAATCAGGAAGGGAATGGATTACTGCTTGAACATGTTGTTTATCGATCAACGCATGACCAACAGTCTTAAGCTCTCGAATCATATTATCCATTTCCCTCATATATTAGGTCATGGTGACATTCGAGCATTTTTTTTATAGCTATCAAACTTAATTGTTAGCTAACGAAGCTTACTGAGACTTACCCCATTATTCTTCTCTCTAAGGGTTGCCCATACAGCATGAGCTGATGGTAATGGCTCATATTCGAATATCATGTCATCCACCATTGAACTAATCAATATTCCCTTAGCAGTGGAGTCCTTCCTTTTCCATGTCTTATAGACATCAAGGCGTTATGCTGTAGAACTATTTGCCGATTCTTCCAAGAACTAATTTACAGCTTCTAGAACTTCTTATTCCTCAAGAATATATTGTATCTTAAGGTGTCATATTCTGTAGTTATCCCCATATAATTTCTCTCCCTGATTGAGTTCAGCTATGATGTTCTTAGTTGTCATAATCTACATAAATAAATACATTATTTATTATTTTAGTGTAATTCATATGTATGTAATTAATTATTAACTTAGTGTAAATTAGAATTGGTTTGAAAAATCAAATGATAGCTATGTTTCCACTCATTATTTGTATGTATCAATCCAATCAATATTTATCAATTATATTATACACATCACATCTAATGAACTAATCATAAAATGAACTAAGATTATTTTCATATGAACTAATCATATATATGAACGAATCATAAATAAAATGAACTAATCATTGAATATGAATTAATCATAAGCAAGTTAGTTAACACATAACATAACTGTTTTGTTTTTCATAGAATATAGAACTGTTTGTATAAAACAACAGTATCCACTATATTATTTTCAGAAAAACTAAATGAGCTAAAATAGTTTGTACGTAATGATGGTAAACAGAATACTAATAACATAGATAAGCTAGTACCACTCTCACTAGAAAATATACTAGTGCAGTGGGCAATACTATCCTGTTCATGTCGGACTCGACGATGGCAAGATTAGTCTCAAAATCATCCTTCAGATCCATTTTTGGATTTTCCACACACTCTTCCAGATCCTCCTTTGATTATTCATGATCCATCTCTAGACCCTCTTCGTAATCCATTTCTGAATTCTCCTCAAATTCTTCGAGGTCTATTTCTAGATTGTCCTCAAATTCTTTGAGATTCATTTCCAGATCCTCCTCACATTCTGCCAGATCCATTTATTCGAGATCTGGATCCTCCTCAGATTCTTCAGAATCTCATTCCAATTGAAGTAACTCCCTACACATCTCTAAATATGAGATGCGTCCTTCAGAATGATCTCATAGTTGGTGTGATATATCACTGAGATGTTTCGGCAATGACTGAACAAGAGCTCATCTTCTGTCTTTCTCCAGGACTTGAAACTCTTCTCGTTCGAGTTTCTAGAATATCGGATCGAGCCGACCAATAAGCCATCCGATTACATGATACGAGTCATATTCTAGCTCCTTGATGTCCTCCCAAAGCTCATGTTGTCGTTCATAGCGATTAATCATCGTGTATATTATTCATGGTATTTAGAATTGAAAATAATGATGTCAGTACAAAACCGACAAATCAATAACAAAATCGGTCAAATTCAATTCTCACATATGCATAAAACAAATGTATACAAAATACATAAGTAAATAAGAAAAATAAATTTTCTTATTTGGGGAGTTTCTAGTTGACTGACACATTGGATCTATTGACCAATTCCTATGTTCGGTCTATTTTCCAATCAGAATTAATCTAATTGGAAAGAGATGTCTTATCTATGTTTCTTCTTATTTATATCTATCTTATTTTATCAAATCTTAACCCATTAGATAATTTGACTCATATGATCAAATCTGACCTATTAGAACGAATCTAGTCTGATTTGGATAGCCCGACCTATGTAATTAAACTAGTCCAATTAATTCAAAAATAAACTGATATGGATAAATCAACCAATGGTCTGAACTAGATCTTGATATTATTAAATCAAATTGGTCTAGTTAAATCAACCAATGATTTAAATCAGACCTATGTTTGATTGAATCAAGCCAATCTAGTTTAATTATCAATTAATTAAATCTTAATTAATCAATTTCAATTGATTAAATAGTTAATAGATTCAATAGTGAACGGATTAAACAAATAAACAAGTTGGGCAATTTATTGAACCATTCATGCATAATTTATGTTCATGATTTTTATTTCATTTTGTGCTAGGAAAAATACTGTAACATCTTCTCCACCACGACAAACGCCCTGGTCATCGATCGTCGGCCTTTTAGTGTAGTTGCAGGCGCTCATTGACCACGGATACCGATCACCAGCTCCTCGTCGACGCTTGCGTCAGTTATGGTGACGGAAAGAAAATGACTCAGTCATTTTTTCTGTGCACAATTATACATAAATGTCGCAATGTGATCTCCGATCGCCGGAGGAATTTCTACTCTCCAAAACAATGGCTCTGATACCATGATTACTACGTATAAAAAGGATTCATATAAAACTAATAACTCACAATGATACTTAGAGAAAAAGATCGAAGCAGACGCTAAAGAAGATGCTATTGATACGTCGAAAAGATTATTATTTGGAACCTCCTCAGATTTTTTATAAACTAAATCTCTCTATTAGATATTTTCCTTGCACCTTTACCCACGATCAGCTCCAATCCTTTATCTTTACGATTGCTCTTATAAGCTATATAAAAAAGAGAATATATTGATCTGTAACAAATTTTATAATGGCACATAATAGAGGAAGATAAATATAAATAGATATCTCTTCATCTTTTCTAATGTTGCAACTAATATAATGTCCAATAGCATCTGCATAATGAGAAATTTGTTTAAAGTTTTCTGGAGATAATTCCGAGACAAAGATCAGCCAAGTTTTCTGAAGATAATTCTGAGACAAAGGTAGAAATTTGTTTAAAGTTTTCTGGAGATAACTCGGAGACAAAGGGTCAGCCAAGTTGTCTGAAGATAATTCCGAGAAAAGGTAGAAATTTGTTTAAAGTTTTCTGGAGATAATTTCGAGACAAACGTCGGCTGACGAAGGCTCATTATATAATGGCAACTTGTGTAATATTTGTTATATGACAAACTAAAAATCGATCTGGTTTCGAAAATAAAGTGTCTTGTGTTGAAATGATGTATATCTATCGTTTTTTTATTTTTATATATTTTTACCGTTCCAGAAAAGAAAAACAATAGAATAAGAGATGGCTACGTGATAAAACAAAATAAATAAGAAAACTAAAATTTGAATGAATATTTTAAAAGTTGATATTTGAAAGTACATAAAATAAATTATACTTTAAATTTAATCGTATAAGGAAATTAAGGAGATGATGATTTATTGCAGAGTCATCACATCCTTCGGTCCCCTACAAATATTTATCATGGCAAACCTTTCTTCGAGAAACGCCTTCGGCAATTATGACTTGAAATGGATTTTGAAAGATCAATCAGTTACCACGTGTAAGACTCATTACCACGATAAAATTATACAAAAATGTATTTAATAATATCTACAAAATGAGACGTGTAGGCATATTTAAATCGGCAATTTAACAAATGAGCGCTCAGACATTGGAGAAAATTTAAATCACCCATCGTATTTTTAGAATGACTAAAGTCATTATTAATTTAGGTATCTCTCCCGCTAATATTAACTTTTTATACGTTACTTTTTAATGTATTCAGAATATATGTGAAATATTTAAATTTTAAAATAATTTTGATAATTTAAATTCATACAACTTTAATATCTTTCTCATCTCCCCTCCTTTTCATCTGTCAATTTATATAACTCAAATTTATTTATTTTTAATTTAACTATTAAAATCAGAACCAATATTTGACCTCCAAACTCTACTCTTTCATATGAATACAAATTCATAGAAATTTAAATAGCCTAGGTGCATCAGTGGATTTCAATCAAAATTTATTAATCGACCTATAAAGTTTCGATTGCACTCATTTCAAGTCTTGTGAGTTTTTAAAGTGTCAAGGAATCTAAATGTGCTCTCCTATATTATTTTCGGACTCCTCTAGCAGTGCCAAGGAGAAAAAAGTCTTCAACTAGAATGTTTGAGTCTGATCTCCTAAAGGCAAGGACGACGTTAGATCTGAGAGTAGACTAAGATTAAGTTAAGCCTGATATGGGGAGACCAAGTCCAACTTGGTTCTGGTTTACTCTCAGATCAAACCCAACATGGTCTTAGTCTTCGAGAGACCAAGCCCAAGCATTATAACTTAAAGCGAGCATAAAACTAGAGCACATCTTAAAAGCCTGAAATAAGTAATGGAAATAGGCAATGGAAGTCAAGGTGCTTAGTATTATGCTAATTTTAAGTTAAAATGGTTGGGTATGGTCTCTCGGACTCTAAGATCACATTGGGCCTGATCTGAGAGCAGTCCAAGCTCAAGCGTTCTAGTTGAAGATTTGTTTTCTTCCTGACATTACAGTGAAAGATCGAAAATAGTAAAAGATGACACATTTGAACTCCTTGACACTTCAGAAACTAATAAGATTTGAATGAGTGCAATCAAAATTTTTTAAGTAGATTAGTAGATTTTGATTAAAATTTACTTATAGACCTAGACTATTTAGATTTCTTTGAATTTACCACTATATAAAAGAGTAGAGGTTGGAGAAGGAAGATTTGACATTAAATGTTAGTTTTAATTTTAGTAGTTAAAATTTTAAAAAATAAATTAAAATAAATTTGAATGGTATAAATGACAGATGAGAGGAAAAGAGAGATTGAGTAAAAGAGAAATGGAGAGATTTAAGATGGTATGCATTCAAAGGATAGAAATAATTTTTATATTTAATTTTTTGAATGCCCATAAGATGCCTTGAAAGTAAGAATTAAAATATATATAGTTGACAAGAGGGTTAGAATAGGAAGATCATCCAAATCAATAGGTCATTTCGTCATTCGTAATGTATGGCAAGTGATTTAAAATATGAAAAAAATTTGCATGTAGTCCCTATTGGTAAATACAATTTTATATGTAGTTCTCATTGAAATAAATCTTTGTTTCCACTCCCTAGTCAAATATATTTACCTAATTGTCTCTGATATTTTAAGTATAAAAAGTTTGAAAATGATTATAATTCCTCTTAAATTCAGTACATTAAACTAGAATCTAATATATTTTTTTATCAAATTGAACGTGATTTTTTTTCCACCTCAATTGGATGAAAAATATACTAGATTTTCTTTAAATGATACTCAATTGAATGGAAAATATACTAGATTTTCTTTAAATAGTACCGAATTTAGGAGAAATTATATTAAATAGGAAAAAAATCGTACTCAATTTAATAGAAAATATACTCGATTCTAATTTAAAATGTTGATTTTAATAGAAATTATACTCATTTTTAGACTATTTATACCTAAAAAATATGAAGGACAATTTTAATAGAAAATATATTCGAATATATTAGATTTTCTTTAAATGATACTCAATTGGATAGAAAATGTACAAGATTTTTTTAAATGATATTTAATTGGATAGAAAATATACTAAATTTTCTTTAAATACTATTGAATTTAGAAGGAATTATATTAAAATAGGAAAAAAATCATGCTCAATTTAATAGAAAATATACTCGATTCTAGTGTAAAGTGCTGATTTTAAGAGGAATTATACTCATTTTTGAATCTTTTATACTTAAAAAATCTTAGGGGTAATTAGGTAATAAAATTTGCATGAAGGAATTAAATCAAATAACCTTAAATCTACGTGGCGCTTGAATAACTTCTCGTTTAAATTATAAAAGGATTTTAAAATGAAGTAATAAAAGTGCAATATAATTAGAAAATTTCTCATATTTTTAAGACCACTCGGCTTGTGAAAATCATATTTGTACAAAACGAATAACTCACAATGATACTTAGAGAAGAAGATCAAACCAGACGCTGCCGAAAATACTGCTGCTATCGCCGAGAAGATCATCTCTTGGAACCTCTGTTGGTGCAATATTCCCCAGGTCAAGGTTGACTGTGTTGATTGAGCTTGAATTGAGTCAAGCTCGAGTCTTGATGTTGTGGTTTCGATGTTTGACAATACATAGAGACAATACATGGAGACAAGACATGGAGATTGCAGGTGCAATTGTTCATGTGGTGAGATTGTAAATGGATAGTCAAGTAGGTCAAGGTTGACTGGATACTTGACTGAGAAATCCTGGTGAGTGAAGCCAGGTGAAAGACCTAGTGAGTGAAGCTAGGCAGAAGAGAAATCCTGGTGAGTGAAGCCAGGTGAAAGACCTAGTGAGTGAAGTTAGGCAGAAGAGAAATCCTGGTAAGTGAAGCCAGGTGAAAGACCTAGTGAGTGAAGCTAGGCAGAAAGGAAGTCCTGGGAGTGAAGCCAGGCAGACATGAAGTCCTAGTGAGTGAAGCTAGGCAGAAGGGAAGTCCTGGTGAGTGAAGCCAGGCAAGAAAAATCCAGATGGATCGAGGATGATCAGACATCTGGTGTTGGGAAGCCCAAGTTGGTCAAAAGGATTGACCAGATACTTGACACGAGAAATTCAGGTGGATCAAGGTTGATCGGACACCTGGTGGAGATAAGGCCAAGTGGGTCAAGGTTGACCGAACACTTGGTGAGTGAGTATAGCAGGTCAAGGGTGACCGGATGCTAGGCATGATATACCAACAGGTCATAGGTGACCGGATGTTGGTTTAAGGGGCTTTGGACTTGATTTTGGCAAAAACAATGAGCTGATCGATCAGCCGATCGATTAGCTCATGTCCAATCGATCGACCAATCGATTGGGTGAGTCCCCGCGACAAGCTTCCTCCCAATCGATCAGTGGATCGATTGGGGAGAAGTGTCGTGCGAACAGAACAACTCTGGATCGATCGGCCGATCGATCCAGAGCCCCCAATCGATCAGTGGATCGATTGGGAGGTGCGATTTCGCGCGATAAAGGCTGGATCGATCAGCCGATCGATCCAGACAATTCCCAAGAGCACAGAGGCGCTCTGGATCGATCAACCGATCTATCCAAAGCCTCCCCAATCGATTGGGATCCGACCGTTGGCATTGTATTTAGCTGCTGGCGAGCTGTTCTCTCGGTAGAACTTACGGCCTTCTTCTCCAGCGAGCACAGATCTTCACAGGGCTTCTCCACAGAGTTCTCACCGCCAATTTTTGAAGTTCTTGGAGGTTCTTCCAAGTCAAGAGGCGGATCTACAGCAAGAAGAAGAAATCTAGGGTTAGGGTTTTTCTTGTGCTAACTTGTAAGCTTTTAGCTTGTATTGTGTTCCCTTTCCCTTTCTTCTTGTAGTGTGAACTTGTAGGGCTTCTCTGCCTTTGGTAGTTACCATAAAGGAGTGTTTTATTAGTGGAGGGTGCGTGAGTGTGTAGATCCTTGGATTAGTCACCTCTTGTGAGGTGGATACCAAGTAAATCCTCGAGTTAGCATTGTGTGTGTTGTTTCTTTGTATTTCCGCTGCATATCATTGAAGAAACAAGCAACGAAGAGCACAAGAATCGCGCCAAGCTATTCACCCCCCCTCTAGCTACATAATCGGTCCCAACAAGTGGTATCAGAGCAGGTTGCTCTTCACCGGAATCATCACCGGAAAGGGGAAAGAGCTAGAGGGTGAAGATGTTGGAGCAAAATTCTTCAAGTCAAAGATTTTATCAAGCTCAACTTCAATGGAATTCCAAGACAGACTTGAATTTGATACAAGGGTGCCTCCATCATTTATTTCAACAAGCTTCGATCTTTGGAAATCAAGGATCGAAAATTTCTTGATGATGGAGATAGAGCAATGGTTTGCTCTAACGGAAGGTTTCAAAGCTCCAAAGAATTCAAGGAGCAAAATTCTCAAGATGAGCAAGTGAAGCCAAGAACAAATCCAAAGATGTGAGGCAAATGACAAAGTGACCATGCTTTTGGTCAATTTATTGCCAAGCAACATCTTGAAGCAAATTGGAGATTTTGAAGATGCCAAAGAGCTATGGAGCAAATTGGCAAAGATTCATGAGATCCCCTCCACTGTACCAAACCAAAAAGAATCCAAAGAGGGTGACTCATTGGAGCAAGACCAAGAGGTGGATTCCGAAGGAGAGAGATGCTCAACTTCCGAAGAAGAAGAAGCCTCATCTTCAAATGAATGCAACGAAAAGGGTAAAGAGGGTGCATACTCTTTGTTTTTTGTAGAAGATGAAGATGAAGAAGCCTCTACCTCTAGGATTGAGGGGGAGCAACCTTTGGTGACGCCGGATCAAGAAGAAGGAGAAGCTTCTACATCCGTGTCAAATGGAGAAGAAGACGATGTATCCTCCAAAAATCAAGAAACATCAAATGGAGGATCATGTGCCATCTCTACACATGAAGGTATAACTAATTCAATTAAAAATAAAAATCACATTGTATGTTTTGAGTGTAGGGAACATGGGCATTACAAGAGCAAGTGCCACAAGTTGGCCAAGAAGAAGGGCCAAGTTGTACTAAAGGGCAAGAAGAAGCCCAAGGAGACCATCCCTACAACAAAGAAGAGCAAGGAGCACATTGTGTGCTTCTCTTGCAATCAAAAGGGACATTATAGGAGCCAATGCCCCAAGGGGAAGAAAGCGGTTAAGGCTCATGGAGGAAGCACAACTCAAGGGGGAGCCTCCAAGGTAAAAAGAAAGGTATCATTTATTGAGCCTACTCCCTTGAATAATGGTAAAAAGCATGCTAGTTCTAATTTTTATCATTTTAATGCTATTTACCATAAGAATAGAAAGCATGAGAGCTTTAAAGAAAAACATGTGGCTCTACATGCTAAAACTACCACACCTAGGTTTAGGAAAATAGATGAAAATCTAGGCAAGAAAACTAAGAGTTTTAGTTACAAGCCTAAAAATAAAAATGCTCATGAATTCATTGAAAAACCTAAAGCTAAGGACTTAAGGATGGAAAATCAAATCTTGAGGTCAAGACTTGATAAGTTAGAAAAGACCCTAAAAAGGATGGAAAATATCCTAAAAGGGCAAAATGAGCAAAACCTAGGTTTAGGAGCACAAAGGTCATCCAATGGCCATGGAGGTTTGGGATACAAACCCAAGGCTAAGAAGGATATAATTTCTTACCATAGAGTTCCATATAGCTATGGAACCGAGTCTAGGTCTAAGGGTCAAGTCAAAAGTACAAGGGAAGTTATCCCTAGGAGTATTTTTGCAACTAAGATGACTAAGACTTCTAAGAAGTCTAACAAAGTTACTAAAAAGGCCACAAGGGAAGAAATCCCTAGGGTTGACCTAGAAAAGGTGACCAAGGCTTCTAAGAAGCCAAACAAAGTCACTAGGAAGGTATCTAGGGAGGTTATCCCTAGCGAGTACCTAGAGCATCCAAGGAGCACAAAATAGGTTTTGGGTTCCTAGGAGCATTTTCTCTACCCCATAAATGGGTTAGATAGTGTCAACTCCGATTAGAAGGGTAGTTAATCCAACTTTGATGAAGTTGACACTCGGAGAGCATTTTCAAGGTTATTATTAACCTTTGAAAATGATAAGGGGTATATGTTTACTCTTTGGAAGAGTAAAATGTGCCACAATTTGAAAGTTCAATTTTAAATTAAATTGGCACAATTGGAAAAATCATAAAGAACTATCAAGTTGGGGGTTTGGTATGTTCTTAAGGAGTAAGGGCAAAAATTTAGAACTTGATCTTGATGATTACTCCTTGAAGAAGAAAATTGTGCTAAAATTTGAGGAATATGCTTAATTTGAATTGACACAAAATTAGGAAAAGCAAAAGAAATGTCAAAATTGGATTTTGGCATTTTCTTGGGAAAAAGTGGGCAATCTAGGTTTATTTTTAATTGAGCTAAGGTTTTAGGATACTTAGATAGGTAATCTAGGTATATTTCTGTAATGCTAAAACTTGCCATGCTTTGTTTGCCCATCATATGCCATGACATCATATTTGTTTTTGCATTCATGCTTTATTATGAAAAACACAAAAATATCATGTCATGTCATACATACATCATGTAGTTATAGAAATTTTCTTTTGAAAATTATTTCTTTTTGATGTATGCCATAACATCATCATGCATTATTTTATTTCCTTGTAAATTAAGGACTAATGGCATTTATTAACAAGTAACATTCTTGGTGAATGTTTACAACTCAAAATGCCTAGATAGATATGCATGATCCCTAGATTAGGGCAAAACCAAAGTTTACATCTCACTAAAGAACTATAAGGTGACTTGTATGTGTTTTAGTACATATTATATACAAGTAAGATGTTAGAATGATGAACAAAACTCAAGATGTTGATTTAGTGCATTCTTTTGAGTTTTAGGTTCATCAAAACACATAGTTATATGTTTTACAATCATTGGGAAAGCTAATGTACAAGTCATGTGCATTGAGCCCAAGGAACATGGTTGGATATTGGTTTTGAAAATGTTTTAAAAATACCTTTGGAAAACCTTGATGAAGACTATCTTTTGATAGTAATCATCATTGAATAGTTGAGTACAAACTTGGAAGAAAATACTAAACTTTTTACAAGTTTTCAAGTTTGTGTCAATCTTTGAAAATAGAATGTATTTTCCTAAAAAACTATTTTTCCTTGATAGTATATTCCCTAAATAATGTCTACAACAAGTTTCACGATTTTTGGAATTTTGTAGATTTTTCTAGGGGTTTCTGAAATTGACTCAAATGGAATTTCAGCCTTTTAAGAGCTTTAATCGATCACCCGATCAATTGAAGGGTCTCAATCGATCGGGCGATCGATTGAGAGCAAGCTTCTCACAAACAGAAGTTTCCTGGATCGATCCACCGATCAATCCAACCCTCCTGAATCGATCAGTGGATTGATTCAAGCAGGTTCAATCGATTGGGACCCAACTCCAATCGATTGGGAATGCTGATTTTGACTGGTAAAGCCTGATTTCAACATTTTGGACCATCTTTAGTCTAGGTAACAATTCCTAACCACTCAAAACACATTTGTATACATTTAGGGAGAGTTTTCATGATGAAAACGAGGATGGATTGGTTAAGGAAGACTAGGTAGAGGTTTATGTTGAGATTTGGTTTCAATATTGAATTTATGAACCTCAAAACTTCTAAATTTGGGTTTCCTAAAGGTTCAGGGATTCCAAGTCATTGTTGGTGCAATGACAGAAGTTACGTTCATGTCTTTAGGGGGAGTTACTCTTTAAGGGTCTGAAAATCTAATTTTTATACACTTTGGAAGGTGGTTTTACCTTCTTTAGTGAAAATGCTCAAGGTTGAGCATTGGAATACAATGGAGAGTGGATATCTTCATTGTTTAGTGATATATGCTCAAGGATGAGCATTTAATGAAAATAAAGGGTATGAGACCTTTATTTGAATCGTGTTGTGCACATTGAGTGAAGTTGTGAACAACGGTGAGTAACTCTTCATGGAGAGAGTTTCTTTTTTATGTGTGACAATAGGGGGAGAATGAAGGGTTTAAGTTAGGCCTTCATTATCTAAGAGGGAGTTTGCCCTCTCAGGGGGAGAATGTAGGGTTTAACTTACGTCTTCATTACCTAGTGGCATGAAGAAGATTGAGGCTATGGGACTAGCCTAACTTAAAGAAGGTATTGTCAAACATCAAAAAAGGGGAGATTGTTGGTGCAATATTCCCCAGGTCAAGGTTGATCGTGTTGACTGAGCTTGAATTGAGTCAAGCTTAAGTCTTAATGTTGTGGTTTCGATGTTTGACAATACATGGAGACAATACATAGAGACAAGACATGGATATTGCAGGTGCAATTGTTCATGTGATGAGATTGTAAATGGATAGTCAAGTAGGTTAAGGTTGACTGGATACTTGACTGAGAAATCCTGGTGAGTGAAGCCAGGTGAAAGACCTAGTGAGTGAAGCTAGGCAGAAGAGAAATCCTGATAAGTGAAGCCAGGTGAAAGACCTAGTGAGTGAAGCTAGGCAGAAGAGAAATCCTGGTGAGTGAAGCCAGGTGAAAGACCTAGTGAGTGAAGCTAGGCAGAAGGGAAGTCCTGGTGAGTGAAGCCAGACAAGGAAAATCCAGATGGATCGAGGATGATCGGACATCTGGTGTTGGGAAGCCCAAATAGGTCAAAAGGATTGACCAGATACTTGACACGGGAAATCCAGGTGGATCAAGGTTGATCGGACACCTGGTGGAGATAAGGCCAAGTGGGTCAAGGTTGACCGGACAATTGGTGAGCGAGTTATAGCAGGTCAAGGGTGACCGGATGCTAGGCATGATGTACCAACAGATCATAGGTGACCGGATGTTGGTTTAAGGGACTTTGGACTTGATTTTGGACAAAAACAAGGAGCTGGATCGATCAGCCGATCGATTGGCTCATGCCCAATCGATCGGCCGATCGATTGGGTGAGTCCCCGCGACAAGCTTCCTCTCAAGTGGATCGATTGGGGATAAGTGTCGCGTGAATAGAACAGCTCTGGATCGATCGACCGATTGATCCAGAGCCCCCAATCGATCAGTGGATCGATTGGGAGGTGCGATTTCGTGCGATAATGGCTGGATCAATCAGCCGATCGATCCAGACAATTCCCAAGAGCACAGGGCGCTCTAGATCGATCAACCGATCGATCCAAAGTCTCCCCAATCGATTGGGATCCTACCGTTGGTGTCGTATTTAGTTGCTGGCGAGCTGTTCTCTCGGTAGAACTTACAGCCTTCTTCTTCAGCGAGCACAGATCTTCACAGGGCTTCTCCACAGAGTTCTCACCGCCAGTTCTTGAAGTTCTTAGAGGTTCTTCCAAGTCAAGAGGCGGATCTACAGCAAGAAGAAGAAATCTAGGGTTAGGGTTTTTCTTGTGCTAACTTGTAAGCTTTTAGCTTGTATTGTGTTCCCTTTCCTTTTCTTCTTGTAGTGTGAACTTGTAGGGCTTCTCCGCCTTTGGTAGTTACCATAAAGGAGTGTTTTATTAGTGGAGGGTGCGTGAGTGTGTGGATCCTTGGATTAGTCACCTCTTGCGAGGTGGATACCAAGTAAATCCTCGAGTTAGTATTGTGTGTGTTGTTTCTTTATATTTCCGCTGCATATCATTGAAGAAACAAGCAACGAAGAGTACGAGGATCGCGCTGAGCTATTCCCCCCCCCCCCCCCCTCCTCTAGCTATATAATCGGTCCCAACAACCTCCTCGGATTTTTCACAAACTAAATCCCTCTCTACTAGATGTTCTCCTTGCACCTTTGCTCGTGATCAACTCTAATCCTTTATCTTTACAATTGCTCTTAGACATTTATAAAGAGGATAATCTATTGACATGTAATGGATTCTATAATGACACATAATGGAGGAAGATGAATATAAATGGACACTCTTCATCTTTTCAACGTGGCAACTAATATAATGTCCAATATAGTGAGAAATTTGTTTAAAATTTTTTAAAGATAATTTCGAGACAAAGGTAGGCTGACAAAGGCTCATTATATAATGGAAACTAGTGTAATATTTGTTATATGTCAAGCTCAAAATCGATTTGGTTTCGAAAATAAAGTGTCTTGTTTTGAAATGATGTATATCTATCGTTTTTTTATTTTTATATATTTTTACCGTTCCAGAAAAGAAAAACAATAGAATAAGAGATGGCTACGTGATAAAACAAAATAAATAAGAAAATTAATTTTTAATGAATATTTTAAAAGTTGATATTTGAAAGTACATAAAATAAATTATACTTTAAATTTATCCTATAAGGAAATTAAGGAGATGATGATTTATTGCAGAGTCATCACATCCTTCGGTCCCCTACAAATATTTATCATGGCAAACCTTTCTTCGAGAAACGCCTTCGGCAATTATGACTTGAAATGAATTTTGAAAGATCAATCAGTTACCACGTCTAAGACTCCTTACCACGATAAAATTATACAAAAATGTGTTTAATAATATCTACAAAATGAGACGTGTAGGCATATTTAAATCGGCAATTTAACAAATGAGCGCTCAGACATTGGAGAAAATTTAAATCACCCATCGTATTTTTAGAATGACTAAAGTCATTATTAATTTAGGTATCTCTCCCGCTAATATTAACTTTTTATACGTTACTTTTTAATGTATTCAGAATATATGTGAAATATTTAAATTTTAAAATAATTTTGATAATTTAAATTCATACAATCTTAATATCTTTCTCTCATCTTCTATCTCTCCCACTCGTAGAAAGTAAATCTCTCTTCCTCTTATTCTCATATGTCAATTTATATAACTCAAATTTATTTATTTTTAATTTAACTACTAAAACCAGAACCAATATCTGACCTCCAAACTCTACTCTTTCACACGTGATTACAAATTCATAGAAATTTAAATAATTTAGGTACATTAGTAGATTTCAATCAAAAATTATTAATCGACCTATAAAATTTCGATTGTATTCATTTCAAATCTTGTGAGTTTTTGAAGTGTCAAGGAATTCAAATGTACTCCCTTTTATTATTTTCAGACTCCTCTAGCAGTGCCAAGGAGAAAAAAGTCTTCAACTAGAATGTTTGAGTCTAATCTCCTAGAGACAAGGACGACATTAGATACGAGAGTAGACCAAGATTAAGTTAAGCCTGATATGGGGAGACCAAGTCCAACTTGGTTCTGATTTACTCTCAGATCAAGTCCAACGTGGTCTTGGTCTTTGAGAGACCAAGCCCAAGCATTATAACTTAAAGCGAGCATAAAACTAGAGCACATCTTAAAAGCCTGAAATAAGTAATGGAAATAAGTAATGGAAGTCAAGGTATTCTAGTATTATGCTAACTTTAAGTTACAATACTTGGGTATGGTCTCTCGGACTCTAGGATCACATTGGCCCTGATCTGAGAGCAGTCCAAGCTCAAACGTTCTAGTTGAAGACTTGTTTTCTTCCTGACATTACTGGGGAAGACCGAAAATAGTAAAAGATGACACATTTGAACTCCTTGACACTTTAAAAACTAATAAGACTTGAATGAGTACAATCAAAATTTTTTAAATAGATTAGTAGATTTTAACTAAAATTTACATATAGATTTAAACTATTTAGATTTATTTAAATATACCATCTTATAAAAGAGTAGAGTTTGAAGAATATAGATTTGATGTTAAATCTTAATCTTAATTTTAGTAGTTAAATTTTAAAAAAATAAATTAAAATAAATTTGAATGATATAAATGACAGATGAGAGGAAAAGAGAGATTGAGTAGAAAGAGAAATGGAGAGATTTGTTAAGATGGTATGCATCCAAAGATAGAAATAATTTTTATATTTAACTTTTTGAATACCGATAAGATGCTTGGAAAGTAAAAATTAAAATATATATATAGTTGACAAGAGGGTTAGAATAGGAACATCATCCAAATTAATAAGTCATTTCGTCATTCGTAATGTATGGCAAGTGATTTAAAAATTTCTTAAATCTACGTGGCGCTTTAATAAATTCTCGTTTAAATTATAAAAGGATTTTAAAATGAAGCAATAAAAGTACAATATAATTAGAATTTTTCTCATATTTTTAAGACCACTCGGCTTTTGAAAATCATACTTTTCGCACAGGGACACGATTGGAAGGGTTTGTCACTTATGATGCAGGGACCACAGGAAAATGATCCAGGAAAACGAGCTCCCACATCAATTTTTTTTTGTCCAAGAAATATATCATTCGTATTTACAGTCAGATTATGATCGTGATCCAATCGCAAATAGTTACGATTCTTTCCTGGATTCATCGTACTCATTAAGTTATAACTTTTATTCGGAGTGGGCGATCGGAGATCGTCCGAAGGCCTCTGATGATGGATAAGTGGCCAGATTACTGGACGCCAAGTCAGGGTGTCCTCTGGACGGCCTCCGACCGTTCGCTCCGAATAAAAATTATAACCCGATGTGGACGGTGAATCTAAAAAGGGATCACAACTATTTACGATCAGATCACGACCGTAATCCAACCGTAAATACGATATATCTCCTAGACCACAAAAAATGCTCTAGAAAATCCTGCCTCCACTTATGTGTATGTTTTTGGAAATGGCAACCACACATGGACAAATTAGCTAGATAAATAATTGCAGCGAGTGGCGTGGAAATTGGAATGCAACATCCCGCCAATGGATTACTTCGTCTTCCTCCTCCTCACCCTCTCCCTTTGCGTCGCCGCCAGGTTTCTTCTCCCCTTCCTATCAACTAGCAGGCGGCGGAAGCAGAGCACAGGCGGTGACGCCCTCAGTCTCCCTCCCGGCCCGACCTATATCCCCCTTCTCACGCCCATCCTGTGGCTCCGCCGCTCCGCGTTCGAAGTCGAGCCCTATCTCCGCCGTCTTCGCCGAAATCACGGTCCCGTCTTCGCGCTCCGCATCACCTCCCTACCGGCCGTCTTCGTCGCCGACCGACGCCTGGCCTACGAGGTGCTCGTCCGCCAGGGCGCCGTCTTCGCTGACCGCCCATCGACGAACCCGGCCAACCGCCTGCTCTCCAGCAATCATCACAACATCAACTCGGCCTCCTATGGCCCGAAGTGGCGCCTCCTCCGCCGAAACCTGACCTCCGGGGTCCTCCATTCCGCCCGCATCCGGCGCTTCGCAGAGTCCCGCAGGTGGGTGCTAGGGATACTCCTGCAGCGGCTGCGAGCCCGGGCGGACGCCGACGGTGGCGTCGTGGTGGTCATGGAGAGTTTCCAGCACGCCATGTTCTGCTTGCTCGTGCTAATGTGCTTCGGCGAGAAGTTAGACGAGAAGGCCATCGGCGACATCGAGAGCACGCAGAGGAATCTTATCAAGTTAGTCCCCAAGCTTAACGTCTTCGCCATATTTCCCCAAATCACCAAGATCGTGTTCCGGAATCTGTGGAATAGAATGATCTGCATCCGCCGTAGGCAAGAGGAGCTCTTCCTTCCTCTGATCCAAGCACGGAGGGGGCGCAACCACAGTACGGGAGAAGAAGAAAAAGAAGAGAGGGCTTACTCCTATGTGGATTCGCTGCTGGGAGTACGGCTCCCGGCGGATGGAGGTGAACGAGAGCTCAACGACAGTGAGATGGTATCCCTCTGCTCCGAGTTCATGAGCGCCGGCACCGACACAACCGCGACCGCGCTGCAGTGGATCATGGCGCACCTAGTGAGGGAGCCGCGGGTACAGCAGAAGCTATTCGACGAAATCCGTGAGGTAACGGGAGAGAATCACGAGGTGAGCGAGGAGGACGTGCTGCAGAACCGGTTGCCGTACCTGAAGGCGGTGATCCTGGAGGGGCTGCGGCGGCACCCGCCCGGCCACTTCGTGCTGCCGCACACCGCGGCGGAGGACGCGGTGTTGGAGGGGCACCTGATACCTAAAGGCGCGGCGGTCAATTTCACAGTGGCGGAGATAGGGTGGGACGAGGAGGAGTGGACGGCTCCGATGGAGTTCCGACCGGAGAGGTTTTTGACCGGAGGGGAAGGCGAGCGGGTGGATCTGACGGGGAGTCGGGAGATCAAGATGATGCCGTTCGGGGCGGGGCGGAGGATGTGCCCGGGGATGGCCCTCGCACTGCTCCACCTCGAGTATTTCGTGGGGAATCTAGTGAAGCAGTTCGAGTGGAAAGCCGCGGTCGAAGGCGGGGAGGTAGACTTGACAGAGATGGTCGAATTGACCGTCGTGATGAAGCATCCCTTGCAAGCTCGGATCACTCCAAGACGTACTATGCCGACGGTCCGTGTCTAGAACTGGAGTTCACCGTGGGCCAGTACTTTGTTGTTGATGATGCGAATGCTATGTGAAGCCCCAATAAAACTAAATCTGGATATTTGAATTATTAAAAATAAATGCAATACTTATAGTATTAAAAAGCTTGAATTGTAATCGATTATAATTTCTTGATTTATCTTCTCTTGATCATGAGATCGATTATATAGACTGTTGGTACGATGGATTTTATCTTTTACTATAACATAAAAAAAATTATTTGGCCACCTTATTCAATATGAGAGTAGTGTTGGGACACTCCGAATCTAGGGTGAATAATTCGTCTCGCTCAATTGCTCACTTCGTAAATGTTGTTGCAACGGATAAACTTTAAGCGACAAACTCCACAATGCTAACACTAAGAATTACTTGATATTCACTTCAAGAAAAACTGACTAATCCAAGGATTCATATTGAGCAGACTCTCCGTTATCAAAAATACTTCTTCTCTGAAACAAACCAGAAATGGAGAACTTCTTACAACTCACACAAGCAATACAACTCAAAACAAGAAGTAAATACACAAATACAAATGAAAAATCTTCTTGCAGTTGGGATATGCCCGATGCGGGTACGTGCTAGAACACGTTTTGTAAACATACGCAACGGAAAATAAAACAATAATAATCCTAATTATTACATCACACACACTACACACATACAAGGATACAACATGACAAACATAATCGCATAATTAAAATTTTACGGGAAGTAAATTTATGCTAGGTATACCTTATGGATGACCTGTAACGAGAAGAGCATCAATCGTAACGACGTTGTCGAACCTCGTCTCTATTCGTATCCACGTCGAGCTTCTCAAGACAACTCCTTCAGTATAAGCCTCTCTTTCGGAAGTTACTAGCCACAAGTGAAGAAGAAAGATCAAGAGGAAGAATAAGAGAAGCACACAAGGGAGAATTTACTAGCCATAAATGGCACCTTGTGGTGGTCATGACAATAAGAGGGAGAGCCCTCTTGTTGGCAGCGGGATAGGGATAAGAGGGAGAGGAGGATTGAATTTCCAAAAGTTAATCAACTAAATAATGAAACTTATATCTAATTCTCTCCCAATTACATCTATATATAACCTTCTTTAATGAATTAGATTAGAAAACTCAAATTCAACTCATTATCCCTTAACCAAAAATTAACCAATTAACCCCTTGGTTTGATTCACAACTAAACAAAATTGGTTCATAACTAATTCATGATTAAACCAAATATGGTTCAACTCTACTGATCCGGCGGTAAGGTGGGGCCCACCCGGGAGAAGATCATGGCCACGTAGAAGGTCAGGAGCAAGGCAGTCAACGTTCCTGGATCATCGCCCGACCGAACGCCCTACTGGTTCGGTCGGATCAAGGAATTGTCGAACCAACATCACTACGGCTCGGCCAGGTACCGAGCTTCCGACGCTCAGAGAAGTTCATCGTCGAAGCGTGTGCCGAGCGACCATCCCGCTCGGACTCTCACTAGGTCCCGAATCTGGCAACACAGAGACTCGGCTCCCTCGTTCGGCAACAGGGGTCAGATCAGTCGAATGGCGCCCGAGCGGTCTTCCCACTCGGCCCTAGACACGATGACCCCAGGACATCGGCGGTTAGCGGAGTGGATCTTCCACTCAGCCCCCATGAAGAGTAGCCATCTGACGGACACGGATCGGCTGAGCGGCTCTCCCGCTCGACACTCTCCCGACCGGACCAGTAACGGACAAAGGGAGCAGCTGGGAATATCTTCCAAGGAACCAATGTCGCTGACAGGTGGCACGACTGGCGGCATGGTCAGACAGAATCGTAGGGTGGAAGCTTCCACTGTCACTTCAGGGATATGCTCAGGCTGTTGAGGTATGCCGACAGACATGCTTTTCTGACATGTCCTTTCAAGGCATGCTTTGAGGAGCATGCACGCCTTGGGAAGAGTGCATGCATCTCTTGGGAGCCCTATATAAGGACCCCAGGGGCTTCGACGGAGGTATGCCCATTTTATTGTAGTCACAGTTATGATGCCACTTTCATTTCTTTGCTTGCTTGCTGCTTTCGTCGGAGGTCTGACTTGACCGTCAGAGGGCCCGGGGAACCACTCCTTGGCTCGGCACTGACGCTTTTGTACTTGTAGGCTAGTCTCAACGAAGGTCCACGCACGGTCAACAGGAGCGCCACATCCCCAGCATCCCTCACCTCGACCCTCGGACAGGATCATCTACTATAAGAGATGTAGCCCATCGCACTTCCATTATGACAAATATTTTCATATTTGTCTTATGTATGGTCCAACTAAACATTTATATCTTGATCTAAGAATCATATTCTTTAACTTGTTTTATGTCTTTTAGAGACTCGTTAGTACGTGTGATCCAATAGTTTCCCAGTTTATTTTGGTCATCCATAATTAACTATTTAATTATAGAACGATCATGAGTGACACCTAGTAGTACATCATGATCCCCAATTAACAAAAAAATCATAGTTGATCTTAGAACTAATTATTGTTGGATCGTGAAAGTCAATAAAGGGGGGTGGGGGGGGGGTGAATATCGATTTAAAAATTAACGAGAGTACGCAGCGGAAAAAGTAAAGTAAAGAGAGATGACACAAGTAATTTTTACTTGGTTCGGAGCCTGTGTCGACTCCTACTCCAAGGCCCGTACACAAGGGTGTTTTTGGTGGACAATCACTAATAATTCGAAATGAGAATTACAACGAAAGTACATGAATTATTAGTAAAAAAATGCCGACAATTATGAAAACTAAAACAGAGAGAAAAAGAAACTTGTCAGTGAGCTTTTGGCAGCGTCGCACGAGCATTGAAGATCTGATTGTCGGTTGTTGTCAAAGCTCCGCCTTTGACCTTTCTTGTATAGGAGGCTCGGGGCGCCTGGAACCTTCAGGGCGCCTCGACCATAACGTAGCCGACCCAACCAGGAGGCTCCACGTGGCGGCGATACGAAGATGATAGAATTTGCCTCCGAGCGCCCGGACCTCCGGGCGCCTGGGTACCTCCTGGGCGCCCGGACCCAAGTTTTCCAGCAAACTCCTTCCTGTAAGAAAAACTTTAGTCCAAGGCAATTATACCCTGTAACACAGATTGTTAGCACAGTTTTATATATAAGAAAAATAGTAATTAGATTCCGTCTCTCCGATACCTGAATCTAGTCAAGATCTCGACTTAGAGTTCCGAGATGGTTCTAAGTCGGATCGGTGCCTAAGTTCCCTTCCCGGGAATGCGTCTTCACAGTTATTCCCCTCCAGTGACTTACCTCCACTTACATGCCAGACGTCCGATCAACCCTTCGACTCGTCTGGACTTCGTGCAAGCTATCCGGTCAGCCCGTCGACCTAGCTGGACTTCGTGCCAAACGTCCGGTCAGCCCGTCGACCCGTTTGGACTTTGTGACAACTATCCGGTCAGCCCGTCGACCTAACTGGGCTTCGTGCCAGACATCCGGTCAGCCCGTCAACCTGTCTGGACTTCTCCTGCACACTTGGTCAGAGTGTTAGATTAACAGCAAAACTAACTTAACCTATTTTGTTATTCATCAAAACTTGGGTTTGACCGTTAGTGCTAACCGCACCAACAATTATAAATCCTTCAGCAGCTATAGTAAGTTGTGTCTTGTTCCTTTCACTCGTCTTATACCCACTTGGTTCAAGACATGGTTTATGTGTCTATCCTCACTAGACTGACTACGTCACACCTAGCCCAAGTAATACTTGTTGGTGCAACATCCCTCAGGTCAAGGTTGACCAAGCTTGAGTCTTGGTTTGAGTTTTTGATGTTTGACAATACCAACACTATCACTTACAATACCACATGTAAGTTAGGCTAATCCCATAGCCTAAACATTCTTCATGCCACTAGGTAATGAATACATAAGTTAAGCCCTTCATTCTCCCCCTAAGAGGGAAAACTCCCTCTATGTAATGAAAGCCTAACTTACTCTCTTTCATTCTCCCCCTATTGGCACACATCAACAAATTCACTTGTTGAAAACTCTCCCCCTGAAGAGTTGCTCATCGTTGTTCACAACTTCACTCGTTGTGATCAACATGATAATGAAGGTTGTGAACAACGATGAACAACTCTTCAGGGGGAGAGTTTTCAACAAGTGAATTTGTTGATGTGTGCCCAAATATGAGGCATGGTTTGATGTGTGCCAATAGGGGGAGAATGAAAGAGAGTAAGTTAGACTTTCATTACCTAGAGGGAGTTTGCCCTCTTAGGGGGAGAATGAATGACTTAACTTATGTATTCATTACCTAGTGGCATGAAGAAGGTTTAGGCTATGGGATTAGCCAAAAAGGGGGAGATTGTTGGTGCAACATCCCTCAGGTCAAGGTTGACCAAGCTTGAGTCTTGGTTTGAGTTTCGATGTTTGGCAATACAAGGTTGATTGAAGAAGAGTCAAGTAGGTCAAGGATGATCGGATACTTGACTGAGAAGTCCTAACTAGGATGTTAGGCAGAAGGAAAATCCTGGTGAGTGAAGCCAGGTGAAAGACCTAGTGAGTGAAGCTAGGCAGTGAGGAAATCCTAGTGAGTGAAGCTAGGTGAAAGTCCTGGTGAGTAAAGCCAGGCAAAGGAAAATCCTGGTGAGTGAAGCCAGGTGAAAATCCTAGTGAGTGAAGCTAGGTGAAAGACCTGGTGAGTGAAGCCAGGCAGAAGAGAAGTCCTAGTGAGTGAAGCTAGGCAGAAGGGAAGTCCTGGTGAGTGAAGCCAGGCACGGGGAAATCCAGATGGGTCAAGGTTGACCAGACATCTGGTGAAAGTCCAAGTAGGTCAAAGGGATTGACCGGATACTTGGCACGAGGAAGAAAAGTCCAAGTAGGTCAAAGGGATTGACCGGATGCTTGACAAGAGGAGAAAAGTCCAAGTGGGTCAAAGGGATTGACCGGATGCTAGGTTTTATGTACCAACAAGTCATGGTTGACTGGATGTTGGTTTAGGGGGCTTTGGACTTGGTTTTGGGCAAAAACCAAGATCTGGATTGATCAGCCGATTGATTCAGCAGATTTGGATTGATCGGTAGATTGATCCGGAGATCTGGATCGATCGGTGGATCGATCAAAGATCATCGATCGGCCGATCGATCCGGTGAGTCCCAGCGAACAAAAACTCGGATCGATCGGTGGATCGATCGGGTCCTAATCGATCGATGGATCGATTGGGGGCCTTGATCGCAGAAGATCCGGATCGATCCACCGATCGATCCAGGCTATTCCAGAGAGCACAGAGGCGCTCTGGATCGATCCGTGGATCGATCCAAAGCCTCCCCGATCGATTGGGAGCAATCCAATCGATCGGGATCCGACCGTTGGCGTCGATTTAAGCCGCAGGCGTTCATTTCCTTCGGCAGAACTTCACCGATTCACTTCAGATACTCTCCAGCACCTCCATAGCTCTCTCCAAGCTCCAGATCGCTAGTTCTTGAAGATTCTTGGAGGCTTTTCCAAGTCAAGAGGCGGATCAAAAACAAGAAGAAGAAGTTAGGATTAGGGTTTTTATTGCACATCTTGTAAGTTTTTGCTTATCTTGTATTTCCCTTTCTTCTTCTTGTATTGAGAGTGTTGTAGGACTTCTCCGCCTTTGGTAGTTACCATAAAGGAGTGTTATTCATAGTGGAGGGTGCGTGAGTAGGTGTGGATCCTTGGACTAGTCACCTCTTGTGAGGTGGATACCAAGTAAACCAACCTTGTTAGCGTTGTGTGGTTTGTTTCTTGTATTTCCGCTGCGTATCTTTAAAAAAACAAGCAACGACGAGCACCTAGCGAGCGACAAGCTATTCACCCCCCCTCTAGCTACTTTTCGGTCCTAACAATACTTTCTCGTTCTACGGATTCAAATTACTCGTTCATGTGTACAAGAGTCTCGTATTCTTAACATGTGATGCTTTGGCCAAAGATTTTGAGTAATAATCCTAACGAGTGGTCATAGAATATACATCTCCTTGAAAGGAGCGGTGAATCCTCTATGGGCTATCCAAACATCTTCGGGTATTTCGACTTATACCCAATCATTCCGGGTTCACACCTCAATGATGTGGCCTAAATGTGTTTCCTCGAAATGCATTGTGGGCATCCATCGTAGATGCCTACAAGATTTCGAAGAATCTTTCAAAGTTAAAGTTATATGAGCTATTTTGTGAACTTGAATTACAAGAGCAAACTAACGCCAGAACCGAGAAAGGTGTTGCTCTTTTTGCAGGTTCCTTCAAGGAAAGGACAAAAGTCAAGCCTGAACCTAAAGATGAGTTTGACCAAAATCAGAAGTCAAATAGCAGAAGAACCGAAGCTACCTCGCGCTGATGGCCCGCGAATCAGAATTGGAAGATGGGTCCGAACCTGAATCGAGCCATAAGTCCGCACTCATTTTTGAAGGTTCCAGCGAGGTAAATTTTTATTTAAGCAGAAAGTTTTTTAAAGTTATTTCTTATTTAAATAGAAAATTAACCAAACAAAAAAATCAAAATAAATTGCTCTTTGAGGAAAACAAACACCTCAAGGAACAAATTGAAAAATCTAATCCAAATCAAGTTTTAACACTTGAGGAGGAAAATTCAACACCAAAAGATGATATTAATAGACTAAAATTGACTATTAGAAATCTTTACAACCAGATCTAAAAATTTAGATTTTATCTTAAATAATCAAAAGGCTGTATACAATAAATTTAGACTTGGATAGAAGTCAAACTCAAATAAATCGTTTATTTCATTTGTATCTCAAAATAAAAAAAAACCAAAGCTTGGGTTCCGAAAGCATGTTTAACCACTCAAGTAGGAATTAATCAATATTATATACCTAAAAATAAAATATATTATGTAAAATCTAAAAACCCAATTCAGAATTCTAACTATAAAATTAAATCAACTAAACCAAAATCAAATAATAGAAATAACTATAGAACCAAAATAAAACCAAACTATCATCAAGTTGATTACAATTATAAAAGTAATCGACATAAACCCAAAACTAAAATTTAACTCAGATTAATAATTCAGGAGGAGGCTCCAAACTAGTTGGCACCTCCAAAAATAACCTACCCGACAAGGTAATTAGGATTAGCTGAAAAAGGGACTAAGTTTAACTTGACCTACGGTACTGGTGAAGTTTTGGATGATAGTAGATTAGGGAAGCTCAGTCCATGCATGTCTAGGAAGATATGACTTCGACCTGGTGCATTTGGCTGAGTGGAACTAACTAAAGCTACCTCTTACGGATCCTAACTAGTTAGACAAAGGTTTTATACTAAGTTCAATAGATAGGACTATTTGGAAAACCTCAAAGGCATAGTTACTCTAATGATGTCTAGGTGACTCACCATAGCCCAAAAGTTTATCCAAAGAATTTTTATTTCTTAAGCCTAAAGCTAAACCTAAATCTAACACAAAGTTAAACCATATCCTGACATTGAACTTGACTCATTTCACAAAAATTAAAGGATTTCCTGATTGAAAATATAGATCGGGTGAGATGACTAAGGATTTTAAAATTTAAATTAAAATTAAAAATTAAATTAAATTAAATTAGCGACATTAAAATTAAAATAAATTAAAATAAATTAAAATTAAATTTAATTAATTAAAATAAAATAAAAAATAAATTAAATTAAATTTAAATTTAATTAATTTAAATTATATTAAAACTAAAATTAAATTAAAACTAAGTTAAAATTAAACTAATTTAAAAATTATTTTAACTTCAAAAATATTTTAACATAAAAATTATTTTAACATAAAAATTATTTTAACCTAAAAATTATTTTAAAAATTACTTTAAGATAAAATTATTTTAACTTAAAAATTATTTTAACCTAAAAATTATTTTAAAAATTATTATAGCCTAAAAATTATTTTAACTTTCAAATTATCTTAAAAATTATTTTTTTTTAAAAATTATTTTAACTTCAAAATTATTTCTAAAAAATATTTTTAAATCATTTTATTTTAAAAATTATTTTAACTTAAAAATTATTTCTAAAAAATATTTTAAAATTATTTTAAATTAAAAATTATTTAAATCAAAATTTAATTAACTTAACTAAAAATTAAATTAAAATAAATTTAAAATTTAATTAAATTAAACTAAATTAAACTAAATAAATTATGGTAAATTTAACATTTAAATTAAAAATAAAACTTAAAACTTAAATTAAGTTAAAATTTAAAATTTAAACTTAAAATTAAACTTAAACTTTAAAGTTAAATTAAAATTAAAATTAAATTTAAATTAAGTTAAACTTAAATTAAACCTAAACTTAAAATTAAAATTAATTCTAATTTATGTTACTTAACTTAAATTTCAACTTAATTTAACAACTTGAAATTGATGACTTATTTAATTTACTTTATTCCTAATATTAATTAGAAAAAAATTAACCTAACCTAATTATTTCCTAACTTATTTAACAGATTACTTAATATATTAAAAAGTTATTTTAAAAATCCTTTAAAAATTATTTTTAAAATTTCTTAAAAGTTATTTGAAAAATTATTTTAAAAATATTTAAAAAGTGATTTTCAAAATCATTTAAAAATTATTTTAAAAATTATTTAAAAAATATTTTAAAAATCTTTGTTGGTAACAAAGGTAACTAGAAAGTGCTAGGTTAAGGGGGAGCAAGGACCTTAAAAATATGTTGCACATTTTAACATACTCAAACTCTAGTATAAATTAAGTGAGAGTAATAAATTCAGAAAGTGCAATAAATTCAGGGGGAGTAATAAATTCTATGAAGTAATAAATTCAGTGAGAGTATCAAATTTAGGGGGAGTATCAAATTCAGAGAGAATCAAATTTTTTTTATATTTACTTAGAAAATTATTTCCTTAAGTTTTTTTTGGATTTTTTTTAATTATTCCTTATCAAATTTCTTTTTAAAATCTTTTTTGAAAATCCTACATCACTTTTTAAAAAAATTCTTTGAAAATCTTTCTTTAAATTTTTGTTGGCAAATATTTTTAAAAGCCTTATTTCAAAAATAATGTCAGATTAAAGGGAGGATTAATTCAAATTATTTTCATACTTAGTAAAATTATTTGTAACAAAATTATTTTCTCTTCTTTGAAAATATTTTGCAAAATTATTTTTGAAAAGTGTTATACATTTCCTTGAAAATACTTTAGTAAAATTGTTTTAAAATTGCTTTACTTTTGCAAATTTATTTTTGAAAATTATTTTGAAACTTGCTTTAATTTTGTAAGCTAAAATTATTTTAACTTAAAAATTATTTTAACCTAAAAATTATTTTAAAAATTATTATAGCCTAAAAATTATTTTAACTTTCAAATTATCTTAAAAATTATTTTTTTAAAAAAAATATTTTATTTTAAAAATTATTTTAACTTCAAAATTATTTCTAAAAAATATTTTAAAATTATTTTAAATTAAAAATCATTTTATTTTAAAAAGTATTTTAACTTAAAAATTATTTCTAAATAATATTTTAAAATTATTTTAAATTAAAAATTATTTAAATCAAAATTAAAATTAACTTAACTAAAAATTTAATTAAAATAAATTTAAAATTTAATTAAATTAAACTAAATTATGGTAAATTTAACATTTAAATTAAAAATAAAACTTAAAACTTTAATTAAGTTAAAAATTAAAATTTAAACTTAAAATAAAACTTAAACTTAAACTTTAAAGTTAAATTAAAATTAAATTTAAATTAAGTTAAACTTAAATTAAACCTAAACTTAAAATTAAAATTAATTCTAATTTATGTTACTTAACTTATGATCCTGTCCGAGTCGCTGAATCGACGGACGCTGGGCACGTGGCGCTCTCCCCTATCTTCGGCCAGCTGCATCGACCTCCGGCGAACCTGCACAGAAGTCGGGCCGGGGAGGGGTCCCCGGCGACGACCCTCCGACGCTCAAGTCAGGCAAGCAGACAGTAGATATGAGGCTCCAACATGCGAGAGAGCGTACCTCCGGCGAAGGGTGAGGACCCTTATATAGGGCTGTGAAGAGGCATGTGCACTCATACCGAGGTGCACACGTGTTATGTGCCATACCTTAGTATGGGCTTGTCAGATGGGCTTGCCTGACCCCTTACTGCTACAGTCTGAGCACGTCATTGATGGGACAGTGAGCCCATGCCTTAAGATCCTGCGTATCACCTGCTGTCAGAGGATGTTTCTGTCCTTGTCTCCATGCCGAGCGTCCGACCGGTCGGCGGTTTCCTCACGTCCGACCGGTAGGAGCTTCCTGATCCGCTCGGGAGCTTCCTGGTCGCGTGCTCGGGACTGTTCGCAGTGTTTCATTCTTTCGGCCGAGCGGGCCATTCGCTCGGCTCTACTATACTGTTCATCATGAGCGTCGGAACCCCGACTCCCCGCCGGGGTGTATCGCTTCCGCTCGGAAGATTCAGCCGGTTATCACCATCATAATCAGCTCGGCCAAGCTTCTGGTTGGCCTTTTACCTTTCGACCTCCACGTGGTGTTGACTCTGCTAAATGGGGTCCCCCATTCTTACCGCCGGATCACTTGCCTCCCCTTCAAGTCTAGTCGAAGGAGGCAGTGAGTCCGACTGACTGGACTGTGTGTCCGAGCGGGCGGTCGTCGCCTTATCGATGCTGCTGACATCCCGTGAGCCGTTCGACCCTCATTTCAAATTTAGCCGCTCGATATTTATAGCCGGTCGGCGCGGCTCTCGATGTTTAACGACGGTGCTCGTCGATCTTCCGCTCGGGGATTTATAGACGCCGGCTCGTCTCTCGATGTTTAACGTCGGTGCTCGACGATCTTCCGCTCGGGGATTTATAGACGCCGGCTCGTCTCTCGATGTTTAACGTCGGAGCTCGACGGCGCGGATATTTATAGCCGGTCGGCGCGGCTCTCGATGTTTAACGACGGTGCTCGTCGATCTTCCGCTCGGGGATTTATAGACGCCGGCTCGTCTCTCGATGTTTAACGTCGGAGCTCGACGGCGCGGATATTTATAGCCGGTCGGCGCGGCTCTCGATGTTTAACGACGGTGCTCGTCGATCTTCCGCTCGGTTTATAGACGGCTCGTCTCTCGATGTTTAACGCCGGAGCTCGACGGGTCGGTAGCGGCTCTCGATGTTTAACGACGGTGCTCGTCGATCTTCCGCTCGAGGATTTATAGACGGCGCGGCTCTCGATGTTTAACGTCGGAGCTCGACGCTATTTAGGCGCGGCTCTCGATGTTTAACGACGGTGCTCGTCGATCTTCCGCTCGGATTTATAGCTCATCTCGATGTTTAATGCCGGAGCTCGCGGATATTTATAGCTCTCGATGTTTAACGCGGTGCTCGTCGATCTTCCGCTCGGGGATTTCGTGTCTCGATGTTTAACGTCGGAGCTCGTTTTTATAGCCGGTCGGCGCGGCTCGATGTTTAACGGCGGTGCTCGTCGATCTTCCGCTCGGATTTATATCTCTCGATGTTTAACGCGGGCTCGGATATTCCGCCGGTTCTCGATGTTTAACGCGGTGCTCGTCGATCTTCCGCTCGAGGATTTATAGACTCTCGATGTTTAACGCCGGAGCTCGAGCGGATATTTATAGCGGTCGGCGCGGCTCTCGATGTTTAACGACGGTGCTCGTCGATCTTCCGCTCGGATGTTTATAGACGCCGTCTCGTCTCTACGCCGGGCTCGACGCGGATATTTATAGCGGCTCTCGATGTTTAACGACGGTGCTCGTCGATCTTCCGCTCGAGGATTTATAGACGCTCCCTCGATGTTTAACGTCGGAGCTCGGCGCGGTTATTTATAGCCGGTCGGCTCTCGATGTTTAACGACGGTGCTCGTCGATCTTCCGCTCGAGGATTTATAGACGCCGGCTCGTCTCTCGATGTTTAACGTCGGAGCTCGACGGCGCGGTTATTTATAGCCGGTCGGCGCGGCTCTCGATGTTTAACGATGGTGCTCGTCGATCTTTCGCTCGGGGATTTATAGACGTTTAACGCCGGAGCTCGACGGCGCGGTTATTTATAGCCGGTCGGCGCGGCTCTCGATGTTTAACGACGGTGCTCGTCGATCTTCCGCTCGGGGATTTATAGACGCCGGCTCGTCTCTACGGACGGGCTTCGACGCGGATATTTATAGCCGGGCGGCTCGATGTTTAACGACGGTGCTCGTCGATCTTCCGCTCGGGGATTTAGACGGCGCGGCTCTCGATGTTTAACGCCGGAGCTCGACGGCGCGGATATTTATAGCCGGCGGCTCTCGATGTTTAACGACGGTGCTCGTCGATCTTCCGCCGGACAGTGCGGCTCTCGATGTTTAACGCCGGAGCTCGGCGCGGATATTTATAGCCGGTCGGCGGCTCTCGATGTTTAACGACGGTGCTCGCCGATCTTCCGCTCGGAGGATAGAGGCCGGCTCGTCTCTCGATGTTTAACGCCGGAGCTCGACTTCGTCTCTCGATGTTTAACGTCGGTGCTCGACGGCGCGGTTATTTATAGCCGGTCGGCGCGGCTTAAAATATACAGCATTAGCGCCATATTACACCACTTTGCTTCCCGCACGTGGCCTTCGATTTTTGTGTCGATGATTGGGTATCGTACGCCCGGCCGAACGGCTCGGGGCCTTCGTTCGTCGAGCGCTTGGCTCAGATATTATACCTCCGGCCGAACGGCTCGGGGCCTTCGTTCGTCGAGCGCTTGGCTCGGATATTATACCTCCGGCCGAACGGCTCGGGGCCTTCGTTCGTCGAGCCTTTGGCTCGGTTTATGCACTCCCGGCCGAGCGGCACGTGGTCTTCCCATCGAGCTCTTGGCTCGGTTTATACACTCCCGGCCGAGCGGCACGGGAGTTCTTACTTAAACTACCAATCTGAGCAACAGGTAATTGAAAGAACTGACCTATCGATCGGCACGACTATGACCCAATTTCTCAACTCCCGAATACCCGTGGAGTGAGGAGCATACGTTATACTTGTCGAAACTTATTGGCCAGTTGCCTCGCCTGATGAAGACCCCTTTGTCGGACCGATATCGGGGCAGGAGTTGCTCCCACCTGAGGGCCGATTGGACCCTTATTTTACTCCCATTTCTAATGTTTCTCCGGTCAGTCTTCCTGGGTCGCTCGGATATCCGCTCAGCTTGAGCCTTTTGTCTCTGTTGCTCCACGAGCTTAGCTGCTCTTGCCCCCATTAGAGCGTCGAGTTTCTCCTGGGGGAGCATCACGATGTGAGGTCATCCAGCCTCGTCCATCTATTCCGCTCGGATACAGGCGCGTTCCCACAGACGGCGCCAAATTGATCCTGTCCGAGTCGCTGAATCGACGGACGCTGGGCACGTGGCGCTCTCCTCTATCTTCGACCAGCTGCATCGACCTCCGACGATCCTGCACAGATGTCGGGCAGGGGAGGGGTCCCCGGCGACGACCCTCCGACGCTCAAGTCAGGCAAGCAGACAGTAGATATGAGGCTCCAACATGCGAGAGAGCGTACCTCCGGCGAAGGGTGAGGACCCTTATATAGGGCTGTGAAGAGGCATGTGCACTCATACCGAGGTGCACACGTGTTATGTGCCATACCTTAGTATGAGCTTGTCAGATGGGCTTGCCTGACCCCTTACTGCTACAGTCATTGATGGGACAGTGAGCCCATGCCTTAAGATCCTGCGTATCACCTGCTGTCAGAGGATGTTTCTGTCCTTGTCTCCATGCCGAGCGTCCGACCGGTCGGCGGTTTCCTCACGTCCGACCGGTAGGAGCTTCCTGATCCGCTCGGGAGCTTCCTGGTCGCGTGCTCGGGACTGTTCACAGTGTTTCATTCTTTCGGCCGAGCGGGCCATTCGCTCGGCTCTACTATACTGTTCATCATGAGCGTCGGAACCCCGACTCCCCGCCGGGGTGTATCGCTTCCGCTCGGAAGATTCAGCCGGTTATCACCATCATAATCAGCTCGGCCAAGCTTCTGGTTGGCCTTTTACCTTTCGACCTCCACGTGGTGTTGACTCTGCTAAATGGGGTCCCCCATTCTTACCGCCGGATCAACTTAAATTTCAACTTAATTTAACAACTTGAAATTGATGACTTATTTAATTTACTTTATTCCTAATATTAATTAGAAAAAATTAATGTAACCTAATTATTTCCTAACTAATTTAACAGATTATTTAATCTATTAAAAAGTTATTTTAAAAATCCTTTAAAAAATATTTTTAAAATTTCTTAAAAGTTATTTGAAAAGTTATTTTAAAAATATTTTAAAAGTGATTTTCAAAATCATTTAAAAGTTATTTTAAAAATCATTTAAAAAATATTTTAAAAATCTTTGTTGGTAACAAAGGTAACTAGAAAGTGCTAGGTTAAGGGGGAGCAAGGACCTTAAAAATATGTTGCACATTTTAACATACTCAAACTCTAGTATAAATTAAGTGAGAGTAATAAATTCAGAAAGAGCAATAAATTCAGGGGGAGTAATAAATTCTAGGGAGTAATAAATTCAGTGAGAGTATCAAATTTAGGGGGAGTATCAAATTCAGTGAGAATCAAATTTTTTTTATATTTACTTAGAAAATTATTTCCTTGAGTTTTTTTTTGGATTTTTTTTAATTATTCCTTATCAAATTTCTTTTTAAAATCTTTTTTGAAAATCCTACATCACTTTTTAAAAAAATTCTTTGAAAATCTTACTTTAAATTTTTGTTGGCAAATATTTTTAAAAGCTTTATTTCAAAAATAATGTCAGATTAAAGGGAGGATTAATTCAAATTATTTTCATACTTAGTAAAACTATTTGTAACAAAATTATTTTCTCTTCTTTGAAAATATTTTACAAAATTATTTTTGAAAAGTGTTATACATTTCCTTGAAAATACTTTAGTAAAATTGTTTTAAAATTGCTTTACTTTTGCAAATTCATTTTTGAAAATTATTTTGAAACTTGCTTTAATTTTGTAAACTTATTTTTGAAAATTATTTTGAAAATTGCTTTACTTTTGTAAACTCATTTTTGAAAATTATTTTGTAACTTGATTTTGCAAACTTTTTTTAAAAAATTATTTTAAAAATTACTTTAACTTACGAAAAATAAGTTAACTTACAAAGTTAGTAGGTTTTTGCCTTAATATTTGGCAAATATCACTTTTGAAATTATTTTCATGGTAACGTAAAAACTAAGCTATGTTGACAATTATAAAAAGTTAGTAGGTTTTTTAATATATGTTCAAAAGTTATCCTTCAACACTTAGCTATCTTAAAAACGTTAGTAGATGTTAAAAATTATTTTTGATATAAAAATTGAAAGTTTGTGTTTTTTAAAGTAACTTCCCCCAATAAACCTTAAAATTTTCTGTTATCAAAATTTTTCTTTCTTTCCTTAGCCAATTTTGTCTATGCTTATTTTTTTGATGAATGTCAAAGGGGGAGGGTTAGGTGGATTAAGTTAGGTGAAACATCAAAATAAAATAACACTAACTTAAACCATCCATGTCCTATATTTATTCATTCTTTTTACATATTTTCACTAACTTAACTCAGGTTGTCATTGCATCAAAAAAGGAGAGATTGTTGGTGCAGTTAACACTAATGGTTTAATGATAAAGTAGGTTAAGTTAATTTCTTAGTGATCTAACACTTTGACTGAGTGTGCAGAAGTCTAGATAATTTACCGGATATCTAGCACGAAGCCCAGCTAGGTCGACGGGTCAACTGGATAGCTGGCATGAAGTCCAGCTAAGTCTACGGGCTGACCTGATAGCTGGCACGAAGTTCAGACAGGTCGACGGGTGGACCGGATGTCTGGCATGAAGTTTAGCTAGGTCAACGAGCTGACCTGATAGCTGGCACGAAGTCTAGACAGGTCGGCGGGCTGACCGGATGTCTGGCAGGTAAGTTAAGGTAAGTCACTAGAGGGGAGTGACTTGGTGAGGACGTGTTCCCCGTTCGAGGGAACAGTAGGCATCGATCCAACTTAGAACCATTTCAGGAATCTAAGTTGAGATCGTGAATAGATTCTGGTCTTGGGAAGACAGAATCTAATTACTACCCTTCTGAAAATAATTGTGCTAACACTTTGTTTTGCAGAATAGTATAAATTGTATTTTGCCTCGGATTAACATTTTCTTGCATGAAAAAGGAGTGCTGGAAAATGATGGTCCGGGAGCTCGGAAGGCAAAACTTATCTCGACAGCTTGGAGTGCGCTGATTGGTTGGCCGACGTCACGGTCCAAGCACCCGGAGCACTCCTATAAAAGAAGGCTTCCACCAAAGCTTCAACAACAACTCTCTTCTGTGACTGCTCTCGTGCGCGTTGCTTCCAAGACGCTTTTGCTATGTTGTGAAGCCTCTCCGACAACTAAGTTATTTAAGTCATTATTTTATTGTTGTCTGTATTTTCATTCTATAAATTCTTGTACTTATTACGATTTATTAGTGATTATCCAATAAAAGCACTCTCACGTGCAAGCCTTGGAGTTGGAGTCGTTGAAGGATCTGAATCAAGTAAAATTAGTTTGTGTTAGTGTTGTGTTTTTTAATTTTCCGCTGCATACTCGATTCGATTTTCGAATTCTCGATGATCACTATTCATCCCCCCCCCTCCTCTGGCATTTTCATGATCCAACACTAAGATCATTTTCATATGAACTAATCATATATATGAACGAATCATACATAAAATGAACTAATCATTGAATATGAATTAATCATAAGCAAGTTAGTTAACACATAACATAACTGTTTTGTTTTTCATAGAATATAGCACTGTTTGTACAAAACAACAGTATCCACTATATTATTTTCAGAAAAACTTGTTGGTGCAAGATGCACCAGAATCAAACCTGAGTTTTGATGTTGTCAAAGGTTCAAGTTAAGTCTTGTTATAATCTAACAAGTTTACTAAGTGTGCAGAATGTTTACTCAACCGGGAAAGACCTAGTTGGAGGCTAGACAGGAGAAATCTTAGCAGATTGTGGAACCCATGTGAAAGTCCAAGTAGGTCGAGGGGAGACGAAGCTTGGCAGTATGATCGAGAGGTCTGAAGGACCGAAGATCAAAGGAAAAGTTCTGGGGATCCGATCAAGGCTGAGTGAGAAGTCCAAACTAGATCTGGAGGATCAAAGTTTGGCAGGTAGGTTGAGGTAAGCAAACTGGAGGAGCGACAGTGAGGTCAGGTTCCCGGAGGGAACAACCTTATGTCGCTGATCCAACTGAAGAAACCGGGAAGGTTTCCAAGTTGAGATCAAGACAGTACTATTGCTGTCTTTTATATTATTCATTATTATGCTGTGTGCTAACATCTGTGTTGCAGGAAGTTTTTGTTCTAACACTGTGTTGCAGGTCAGACTGGATCGGTCGACCAAACCAGCGGTTCAGTCGACCGAACATGAGCATAACAGAAAGCAAACAGTTTAGAACAGATCAAAGTCAAAGTTCGATCAAAGCTTGATCGGTCGACCGAATAGTAAGATCGGTCGACCGAACTTGATGACTCAGCAAAGCCAGCTCGTCAGCACCGATCAGCAAGCAAAGGAAATAAGCTGATCGGTCGACCGAACCTGGGGATCGGCCGACCGATCCAATCAACATTAATCGCACATTAATTCAAGATTCTGGCAGACTTCGAAGAACAAGGTAAAAGCTTGTTCAGTCGATCGATAAAAGGGTTCGGTCGACCGAACCATTGAAGGCCAATTAATGCAGAATTTATGATCCAGCGTCAGATTCCAGCTGTGGGTGATCAGAGCTGGTTCGGTCGACCGAACAGATGGATCGGTCGACCGAACCTCAGTCCACCTATAAATTCAGACTCGAAGATAGAGACTAGAGAATAACTTTCTGATCACAAGTTACTACTCTGCAAGCGACTCATCTTCAGTGCAAAGCTACGTCATTTGGAAGAACCGACCAACGCTACATCTTCGATTCATTTGTCGGTATACTTGTTTTTTGTTCTATACTTAATTGCTAATAAGATAGTAGGTTTGTTACTATCTTATTCTATTGTACTTGTACGATCTGCTTCTCTCTGAGGAGTTCGGAGAGAAGGGTTTTAGTGCTTTGCCCATCGGTACGGTTAAGGACCGCGGGCCTTCGAGTAGGAGTCGAGCTAGGCTCCGAACGAAGTAAAACATTTGTGTCTCTATTTACTTTCCGCTATGCACGACTTTGATTTAAATACGAAAAGAATAGTTTTTAAAAAGAAGCGATATTCGCCCCCCCTCTATCGCGCTACTCGATCCTATCAATTGGTATCAGAGCAAGGTTAGCTCTGAAATTTCTTAACCGATTTTCTAAGCATCTTTAAAATATTTTCTTTTCTTCAAATTTCTTTAATATTTTTCATTATCTCTTTTTTCAAGCACCACTAATCCCAAGACAAAAGTCTTGGAAATATTTGTTTTTTAATCTGTGCATTGCAAGGATGTCGAATTCATATCAGGAAGGCTATAGCACAGTCCGACCTCCACTATTCAAAGGAGAAAACTTTAGCTACTGGAAGAATAGGATGGAGTGTTTCCTGAAGTCTGACATCGAGCTTTGGTTCACAATCTTGAAAGGTTATACTCCTCCAACGAAGGACGGAACAACTCTAGAACCGGAAGAATGGACCCCACAAATGGTCAAAAAGGCACAACTAAATTACAAGGCAATCAACACCATTCAGTGTGGACTCACAATGGAGGAATTGAACCGAGTTGGTCCCTACGACAACGCCAAAGACTTGTGGGACTCACTAATCAAATTACACGAAGGAACCGACGACTCAAAGGTAAACAAACGAGATTTTCTTTTAAATAATTTACTTAATATAAAAATGTTTCCTGGAGAGACGACCTCGCAACTACATGCCCGACTGAAAGACATCCTCAACGGTCTTCACTTGATCGGACACGAACTCGAAAATCGTGACACGATAAGGTACGCTCTGAACGCCTTTCCGAGGAATGCTTTGTGGGCATCAATTGTAGATGCATACAAAGTTTCCAAAGATCTTTCAATTCTTAAGTTAGACGAATTGTTTTGCTAGTTGGAATTACACGAGCAATCTAACATGAGCCATGTCGATAAAGGAGTTGCTTTCTATGCAAGTTCAAACAAAGAGACAAAATCAAAAACGAAGATCGAGTCTGAAAGCGAGTCAGACTCAGATTCAACAAACGAAGAAGAACTAGTCAACATTGTCCGAAGATTGTTGACTAAGAAAAAGCTCAGAAGAAATACTAAAAAGATTCCACCGAACCAGATCCAAAACAAATCAGAAATGATTTGTTATGGATGCAACAAAAAGGGGCATTTCAAAAACGAATGTCCAAATCGGAAAGAAGAACGACCCAAATCGACAAGACGGAAGAAGGCACTTCAAGCGACTTGGGACGAAACCTCTTCCGACGAATCCAACACGGAGTAAACGAAGCACTCGAGTCACCTTGCACTTATGGCAAGGAACGAAGATTCCGAATCCGAGTCCGACGAAGAATACGAGTCCGAGATCGACCTCGATTCCGAGAGAAGCCCCGGATCGAAAGATCCAAATATGGTAACGATTTATTCAAAGTCAAATTTGCTTAAAGTAGTAAAATGTTTGTTTAAAAAAATAGCAAAATCAGAAAAACAAAATAACTTGTTGCTTAAGGAAATAGACCACCTTAAGCAACAAGTTAGCTTGAGTGACTCGACTAACCAAGTTCAAGTCGGAACTTCAACTCAAGTTGAAAAACTCGAGGAAGAAAATTCCGATTTGAAAGGTCAAGTCGAGCGACTCAAGAAAACTTTTGAAAGATTCGAAATGGGATCCAAGTGTCTAAATATGGTACTTGGATCGCAACGAGCCGTGTACAACAAATCAGGGCTTGGCTATAAACCGAACAAAACAAACAAATCATACATGTCTCTAATCAGTCAAAATGTTAGAAGTCAAGTCCAAGCATGGGTTCAAACAAAACACTTAACCAAACCAATCAAACCAAACCACTACTTGGTCCCTAAAAGTCAAATCAATTACTTAGATAGACCTTATCTAAGCTATGACTCAGGGGGAGCAACTAGAAAAACAATCCAACCAACTTAATTAAACCAAACTCAATACTTAGGATTAGGATTATTAGAACGGTTAGCTGAAAAAGGTTTACCAAACCCTATAAAATAGCACCGGAATGGATTGGGATGATAGTACGTCAAGGAAACTCTGTCGAAGGCATGTCTAGGTTGAATATGGAATTCTACCTAGTGCACTAGACTTAGTGGATCTGACCGAAGCTACCCCAGTCAAACATGGGCTAGTTAGACCAAAATTTAGTATTAAGTTTTTTGGGCAGGAACAGTTTGGAAAGTCTTCAGCAAGTGGTCTAATGATATTCAAGTAGGTCATATGCCTCGCCACTGAACTGAAACTTATCCTTAGGACGCTTGCTTGATTAACCCAAAGTTAAGTTTGAATCTAACATGGGTTCAATAACCTCTTTCAATAAAATTAAATCTATTTTGAACTAAATTAATTTTAATTCAAATCTAATTCAAACTAATTCAATTTTAAATTTAATTAAAATTATTTTAAAATTTAATTAAAATTATTTTAAAATTTAATTAAAATTATTTTAAACTTAATTAAAATTATCTTAAAACTTATTTTAAAACTTAATTAAATTATTTTAAACTTAATTAAAATTATTCTAAAACTTAATTAAAATTATTTTAAACTTAATTAAAATTATTCTAAAACTTAATTAAAATTATTCTAAAACATAATTAAAATTATTTTAAACTTAATTATAAATTATTTTAAACTTAATTAAAATTATTCTAAAACTTAATTAAAATTATTCTAAAACTTAATTAAAATTATTCTAAAACTAAATTAAAATTATATTAAACTTAATTAAAAATTATTTTAAACTTAATTAAAATTATTCTAAAATTTAATTAAAATTATTTTAAACTTAATTAAAAATTATTTTAAACTTAATTAAAATTATTTTAAAACTTAATTAAAATTATTCTAAAACTTAATTAAAATTAATTTAAACGTAATTAAAAATTAAAACGTAATTAAAAATTATTTTAAACATAAATAAAATTATTTTAAACTAAATTAAAATTATTCTAAAACTTAATTTAAATTATTTTAAACTTTATTAAAATTATTTTAAACTTAATTAAAATTATTGTAAAATTAATTAAAACTATTTTAAACTTATTAAAATTATTTTAAACTTTATTAAAATTATTTTAAACTTAAAATTATTTTAAAATTAATTAAGACTTATTTTAAACTTAATTAAAAATTATTTTAAACTTAATTAAAATTATTCTAAAACTTAATTAAAATTATTTTAAACTTAATTAAAATTATTTTAAAACTTAATTAAATTATTTTAAACTTAATTAAAATTATTTTAAAACTTACTTTAAACTTAATTAAAAATTATTTTAAACTTAATTAAAATTATTCTAAAACTTAACTTAAATTATTTTAAACTTAATTAAATTATTTTAAACTTAATTAAATTATTTTAAACTTTATTAAAATTATTTTAAACTTAATTTAATTATTTTAAACTTAATTAAAATTATTTTAATCTTAATTAAGACTTATTATAAACTTAATTAAAATTATTTTAAACTTAATTAAAATTATTTTAAACTTAATTAAAATTATTTTACACTTAATTTAATTATTTTAAAATTAATTAAAACTATTTTAAACTTATTAAAATTATTTTAAACTTAATTAAAATTATATTAAAATTAATTAAAACTATTTTAAACTTATTAAAATTATTTTAAACTTAATTAAAATTATTTTAAACTTAATTAAAATTATTTTAAAAATTAATTAAAACTTATTTTAAACTTAATTAAAATTATTCTAAACTTCATTAAAATTCTTTTAAACTTAAAAAAATTAATTAAAATTATTTTAAACTTAATTAAAATTTATTAATTAAAGATCCGTCGACCGAACCGAACTCTTTTAATGTGCCACATGACGAATGTTCAATTATTCGGTCGACCGGACCATTTTATCGGTCGACCGAAAACATAACTCTCATCTGTTCAACTACCCTGTATCCGTGCCAAAATTAAAGTTCCGGTCGACCGAACCGTTTTATCGGTCGACCGAACGTCTGCTCACCGTTCAAAAGGACGAGAGATTTAAGGGATCGGTCGACCGAACCCTTGATCGGTCGACCGATCATCTTCTATAAAAGCAGAAGCTAGCAACCCTCACAACTCATCCAAATCCATTCTTCTACTCTTCAATCTCCTATACTATTCGCCGATTCCAGCCTCTTTCCATCCGAAAATGCCTCGGTAACTTTCTTTTATTCTATTCCTTTTAATATTTTTGCACAAGTTACTTATTGCATTTTTATTTATTTTTTTTATAGTGAGAAAAGTAGAGCTATTGCACAAAGAGAGGCTAACTCTCTTAATCCTAGCCAAGATCCTAGATTTTCTACCGAAGAATTGCGTCTATCCTTTCATAATAAAAAATTTAAGGTTATCGGTACTCGTTGTTTGGATCTCCAATTCTATCAAACCTTTTGTCCTGAGGTCATAGAAATCAATCAACACTATCAACTTGATAGCGTCATCTTTTGTAGACATGCATACAATCCTATTCTCTGTTCGGAATTTTACCACAATTTGTGCGAACTTGATCCCCATCATTTTAGGACTAGAGTTGCTACTCGAGATATGCTGTTTGATCTTGACATATTTCTTCGATTTCTACGGATCCGACCGTCAGTTAACCGTATCTTTTTTAGTAAGTCTCTTCCTGATCCATTACCTGCTCCTTTTTCTCATCTGACTTTAGACCTCATGTATGCTGACTTCTTTGAGGGACCTCGTACTAAAAAAATATCAACTGTACCTCTTAGTCCAAGAGATAACGCTTTTTATAAGATGGTTGTGTCTTGTGTTTATCCTTTATCATCTGGAGATCAGGGCGTTTTGCGTCCAGTTCATCTTTTTATGATGTAAGCCCTTAAACACAGACTAGACTTTGACCTAGGCTACTGGGTATTCAGATCTATCATTTACTATTTAGGGTACAGTACTTCCCTTAAGGTTCATATGATTCAGTGTCATGTTCTTACTGCTTATATTGACAATCTCGGAGTAGGAGTTCATCGAGGCGAGTTGATTGAGTTGTCTGACTTTGATCTTGTCGGGGTTAGGCAATTATCCTTGGCTGGGATTAAGACAAGCGTCGAAGGTCTTGTGTACAAACGAACACATCCACACTACATCCCACCGGTTGTTAACGATCCTATTGATGAGGATGATCCGGTTCCTGTTACTGCGCCTCCTCCTGTGGTCATTGATTCTGGATTTGCCATGACACCCTTCTTCGATTTTCCTTAAAGCAGTTCATATGCTCCTCCTCCTCCTCCAACTAGTGACTTCTTTACCCGTCTGCGAGATGATATTTTCAGTCGCTTTGACTCATTGGAAACAAAAATGGATGATAAGTACAACTCTCTTCAGGGACAAGTTGCTGATATTCGTCATGAGATGATAGAACGTACTGATGCATTACAGAAGGAGCAGCAGAAGATTTTTGATTATCTGAGAGATAATGAGGATGAGGATGAGTGATTTATGGATTTATCTTTTGTGACTTATTGTATCTATTACTTACCTTGAATTATGACTATGTTTAATCTTCAGTGATTCTTTTTTCCAGTCTTTAGTAGTTTTTGATAAATTTTGTAGAATAGGTCCTTTGATTATGAAAATTACTATCTAGTCTATTTTTTAAATTTATTTTTGTAAAAATCCCCATTTCAAAATTTTTGTTTTCAAAATTCTTTAAATTTATTTTCTGGAATAGCCTAGGTCTTATCGTAGAATTGCATGATCCTATAGTTCTATGAGCCAGCATCTCACGAGCATAGTAGGATCCCTTGTTTGATAACTTAGAATGGGTGAGATGCTTAGGTCCTAGCCCTAGATTTCAGATGCTTATGTCAGTGCATCGCTATGAATCTGGACTTTAAATAACAAACATTGATCAATTTGAGTTAACCAGTAAGTAAAACCTTGCTAGTTCTAAAATGCTCAAATTGACCAACCTGAGTCAACTTGCTACTATATTGTGATAGCTAGTCTTGGACAAAGGTTGGACATTTCATCATAAGGACTTTTTCCCTTAGTTTACCAAACCATGCTTGGACTTTTAGGTTAAATATCAATTTAGGGGGAGTTATCTTCAAAATAGTTTTATAAACTTTTTTATTGTTTCAAATTATTTTCTTTAAACACGTTTTCAAAATTTTTAACTTAGTCTATTTATTTTAAAATTGTTTTCTCTAACATCTTTTTCAAAATTAAAATATATATATATATATATATATATATATATATTAATTTCAAGATTGATTTTTTTAGTAATTTAAAAGTGTTTTCTTAAACTCTTTTCAAATTATAAATCATTTTATCATTAAACCATTTTTCAAAATTTGATCACTTGGTAAAATTATGGTTTTGAATCTTAGACAAATGTGATATCATTTCAAAACTTAGTATATTTTTGAACAGTTAGTTTTTCTTTACTAAAAAGTTTTACTTCTTTTTACTTGTCAATCTTTCCTTGTTTTCAAAATGTTAGACTTTCTTATGTTCTATGTTTAGTTTTTTTTTTGACTTCCCCTAATTTTGATGTGTGTCAAAGGGGGAGAGATAGTGAATTCAGGGGGAGATGATTATTTCAGGGGGAGAAATAAGAATTGAAATTGCTTGTTTATTTACTAGTTGCATATGTTTAACTTAACTTTGAACCTTGGTTGTCAAACATAAAAAAAGAGGAGATTGTTGGTGCAAGATGCACCAGAATCAAACCTGAGTTTTGATGTTGTCAAAGGTTCAAGTTAAGTCTTGTTATGATCTAACAAGTTTACTGAGTGTGCATAATGTTTACTCAACCAGGAAAGACCTAGTTGGAGGCTAGGCAGGAGAAATCTTAGTAGATTGTGGAACCCAGGTGAAAGTCCAAGTAGGTCAAGGGGAGATGAAGCTTGGCAGTATGATCGAGAGGTCTGAAGGACCGAAGATCAAAGGAAAAGTCCTGGGGAGCCGATCAAGGCTGAGTGAGAAGTCCAAACTAGATCTGGAGGATCAAAGTTTGGCAGGTAGGTTGAGGTAAGCAAACTGGAGGAGCGACAGTGAGGTCGGGTTCCCGGAGGGAACAACCTTAGGTCGCTGATCCAACTGAAGAAACCGGGAAGGTTTCCAAGTTGAGATCAAGACAGTTCTATTGTTGTCTTTTATATTATTCATTATTATGCTGTGTGCTAACATCTGTGTTGCAGGAAGTTTTTGTTGTAACACTGTGTTGCAGGTCAGACAGGATCGGTCGACCAAACCAGCGGTTCAGTCGACCGAACATGAGCATAATAGAAAGCAAACAGTTCAGAACAGATCAAAGTCAAAGTTCTATCAAAGCTTGATCGGTCGACCGAATAGTAAGATCGGTCGACCGAACTTGATGACTCAGCAAAGCCAGCTCGTCAGCACCGATCAGCAAGCAAAGGAAATAAGCTGATCGGTCGACCGATCCAATCAACATTAATCGCGCATTAATTCAAGATTCTGGCAGACTTCGACGAACAAGGTAAAAGCTTGTTCGGTCGACCAATAAAAGGGTTCGGTCGACCGAACCATTGAAGGCCAGTTAATGCAGAATTTACGAGCCAGCGTCAGATTCCAGCTGTGGGTGATCGGAGCTGGTTCGGTCGACCGAACAGACGGATCAGTCGACCGACCCTCAGTCCACCTATAAATTCAGACTCGAAGACAGAGACTAGAGAATAACTTTCTGATCACAAGTTACTACTCTGCAAGCGACTCATCTTCAGTGCAAAGCTACGTCATTTGGAAGAACCGACCAACGCTACATCTTCGATTCATTTGTCGGTATACTTGTTTTTTGTTCTATACTTAATTGCTAATAAGATAGTAGGTTTGTTACTATCTTATTCTATTGTACTTGTACGATCTGCTTCTCTCCGAGGAGTTCGGAGAGAAGGGTTTTAGTGCTTTGCCCATCGGTGCGGTCAAGGACCGCGGGCCTTCGAGTAGGAGTCGAGCTAGGCTCCGAACGAAGTAAAACATTTGTGTCTCTATTTACTTTCCGTTGTGCACGACTTTGATTTAAATACGAAAAGAATAGTTTTTAAAAAGAAGTGATATTCACCCCCCCCTCTATCGCGCTACTCGATCCTATCAATTGGTATCAGAGAAAGGTTAGCTCTGAAATTTCTTAACCGATTTTCTAAGCATCTTTAAAATATTTTCTTTTCTTCAAATTTCTTTAATATTTTTCATTATCTCTTTTTTCAAGCACCACTAATCCCAAGACAAAAGTCTTGGAAATATTTTTTTTTAATCTGTGCTTTGCAAGGATGTCGAATTCATATCAAGAAGGCTATAGCACAGTCCGACCTCCACTATTCAAAGGAGAAAACTTTAGCTACTGGAAGAATAGGATGGAGTGTTTCCTGAAGTCCGACATCGAGCTTTGGTTCACAATCTTGAAAGGTTATACTCCTCCAACGAAGGACGGAACAACTCTAGAACCGGAAGAATGGACCCCACAAATGGTCAAAAAGGCACAACTAAATTACAAGGCAATCAACACCATTTAGTGTGGACTCACAATGGAGGAATTGAACCGAGTTGGTCCCTACGACAACGCCAAAGACTTGTGGGACTCACTAATCAAATTACACGAACGAACCGACGACTCAAAGGTAAACAATCGAGATCTTCTTTTAAATAATTTACTTAATATAAAAATATTTCCTGGAGAGACGGCCTCGTAACTACATGCCCGACTGAAAGACATCCTCAACGGTCTTCACTTGATCGGACACGAACTCGAAAATCACGACACGATAAGGTAGGCTCTGAACGCCTTTCCGAGGAATGCTTTGTGGGCATCAATTGTAGATGCATACAAAGTTTCAAAGATCTTTCAATTCTTAAGTTAGACGAATTGTTTTGCGAGTTGGAATTGTTGGTTGCTACTCGGAAAACCTAGAGGTTCCACTGTACAAAAATTTTGTACAAAGGTCTGAACCTTTTCCTAGCTACCATGTGTTCTTTTAAATTAAATATTGGATCGCCTGCGGAACTTAACACGTTTGATCCAAAACTTAATTTATTTGTTCTTTTAGGTTTTGACTTGGATCTCCTGCGGAACTTAACACGTTCGACCCAAATCACCTTAAGTTATTAATTTCATTAAATATTAATTTCCATAATTGGTTCTCAGTACTGACGTGGCGAGGCACATGACCTTCTTGGATATGGGAGCAACCACCACCGACTAGACAAAACCTTTTATGGAAAGCTAATATTTAATTTCCTAAAATAACTTTAGGTTAACTGAAAAGAATAATCAAATCACAAGGAAAAATAAAACAAAAGAACACAACATCGAAAAACATATTCGAAATACTAGAATCGTAAGCCTCTTGTATTTGGTATTATTTTCATAAATAACTAGTATGATGCGGAAAGGAAAAATTACTAGTTATACCTTCTAGAAAGACCTCTTGATCTTCTACCGTATTCCTCTTCTAACCTCGGACGTTGTGTGGGCAACGATCTTCCGAGATGAGAAACCACCAACCACCTTCTTCTCCTCCTAGCTAGGTTCGGCCACAACAAGGAAGCTTTACCAAGGATGAACAACAAAACACCAACCAAGCTCCAAGAGATGCAAGTTTTCTCTCCTTCTTCTTCTTCTTCTTCAAGTAGTATCCGGCCACCGCAAGAGCTCCAAAGGAGATAAAGGATTCGGCCACCACAAGAGGAAGAGAGGGAGAGGATGATGGCCGGCCACAACACCAAGGAAAAGAGGAAGAGAACAATAGAAGTTGTAACCCATGAAGGCACCCCTACCCCTTCTTTTATATTCCTTGGCTTTGGCAAATAAGGAAATTTATTTATAATAAAATTTCCTTAACTTTCCTTGATAACAATTAATTAAGAAAAATTAAATAAATTTTCTTAATTAATTGTATGTGGCCGGCCACCTCATGTAGAGCAAATATGATAATTTTAATCAACAATTAAAACTTCCTTATTTGTCTTTGGAAATTTTAAAAAATAAAATTTCCTTTTAAAATCCCTTCATGGTTGATAAAAAGAAATTTCTATAATTTTATTTTCAACATGTGAATAATTTTTCAAAGAGAAAAAATAAAATATCTTTCCAATCTACAAATAAAAGAAAGAGATCTAATCTCTTTCTTTTAATCTTTTGTAGATCTTTTAAAGAGAGATATTTTAATTTTAATTCTCTATAATAAATTATATCTTCCACATAATAAAAATTAAAAATAAAATTCTTTTTAATTTAATGGGGGTCGGCCACCTAAGCTTGGGTTCAAGCTAGAGCCAGCCACACTTCTTGGTTGGCCCTAGCTTGAACCACAAGCTAGCTTGGCCGACCCCTTTCTCATGGGTATGAAGGTGGGTATAGGTGGGTATAGTACTCTATAAATAAGAGGCTACGATAGGGACCGAGAGGAGGAATTGGTTTTGGTCTCCCGATAAAATTAAGCATCCCGTGTTCGCCCCGAACACACAACTTAATTTTATCAATAATAATTCATTCCACTAGAGAACTATTATTGAACTACCGCACCAATCCCAAATTACATTTTTGGGCTCCTTCTTATTATGAGTGTGTTAGTCTCCCTGTGTTTAAGATGTCGAATGTCCACTAATTAAGTGAGTTACTTACAACTCATTTAATTAATATCTTAATCCAAGAATAATATCACTCAACCTTATCGTCATGTCGGACTAAGTCCACCTGCAGGTTTAACATGACAATCTTTATGAGCTCATCTTGGGGACATTATCAACCTAGATTACTAGGACACAGTTTCCTTTTATAATCAACAACACACACTATAATTAATATCATTTCCCAACTTATCGAGCTTATTGATTCATCGAACTAAATCTCACTCATTGATAAATTAAAGAAATAAATATCAAATATATGTGCTTGTTATTATATTAGGATTAAGAGCACACACTTCCATAATAACTGAGGTATTTGTTCCTTTATAAAGACAGTATAAAAGAAACGACCTCAAATAGTTCTACTCAATACACTCTAAGTGTACTAGTTTAATTATATAGCCAAGATAAACTAACTCCTAATTACACTATTACCTTCCAATGGTTTGCTCCTTTCCATTTTGGTCATGAGCTACTGTTTATAATTTATAAGGTATTGATAACATCATCTTCTGTATGTGACACCACATACTATGTTATCTACAATATAAATTAATTGAACAACTACAACAAATGTAGATGATTTGGCCAAATGTGATTCTTTATTCAAAATAAATGTTTACAAAAGCTTAGGCTTTCAGTATACACTCTAACAATCTCCCACTTATACTAATGACTAAGCTGCCATATCTTCTGCCATACATCTGATTCTCATTCCCTCCACATGCCGATCGAAAGCTTTTGCCGGAAGGGCCTTAGTGAAAGGATCTGCCAGGTTATCTGCTGATGCAATCTTGGCAATGACAACTTCTCCTCGCTTCACGATATCTCGTATCAGGTGGTACTTGCGCTCTATATGTTTACTTGCCTTATGGGCTCATGGTTCTTTCGAGTTTGCAACTGCACCACTTTTATCACAATAAATTGTGATGATTTTGGGCAAACCAGGAATCACATCTAAGTTCATTAGAAAGTTCCTGAGCCATACTGCTTCTTTAGCTGCCTCAAAGGCTGCTACATACTCAGCTTCCATGGTTGAGTCTGAAATGTATTTCTGCTTAACACTCCTGCATGCAATGGCTCCACCTCTTAAAGTAAACACATAGCCTGATGTAGACTTACTATTATCCCTATCTAATTGGAAATCTGAATCCGTGTATCCCACAGGGAGCAAATCATCTGCTTGGTAAACTAGCATATAATCTCTAGTCCTTCTCAGGTACTTTAATATATGCTTTACCGCAGTCCAATGTCCTTGTCCAGGGTTACTCTGATATCTGCTAACCATGCCCACGGCAAAACAGATATCAGGTCTCGTACATAGCATTGCATACATTAAGCTTCCTACAGCCGAAGCATAAGGAACTGCTTTCATGTCCTCTATCTCCTTTGATGTCTTTGGAGACATCTCTTTAGATAGAGCTACTCCATGCCTAAAAGGTAAGAAACCTTTCTTGGAATCCTGCATGCTAAAACGAGCAAGGATTGTATCTATATATGAAGCTTGGGACAGACACAACATTCTTTTCTTACGATCCCTTATAACTTTGATCCCAAGAATGTGTGCACAATCTCCTAAGTCCTTCATATCAAATTGTTTGGATAACCATACCCTTACGTCTGATAATACCTTGACATTGTTGCCAATTAACAAAATATCATCTACTATAGTACAAGAAATACCACCACGTTTTCGTTACACTTCTTGTATACACAAGACTCATCCGGACACTGAATAAATCCATATGACTGGATTACTTCATTAAACCAGATGTTCCAAGATCTTGAAGCTTGCTTCAGTCCATAAATGGACCGATTGAGCTTGCACACTAGATGCTCTTTGCCTTTTTCAATAAACCCTTCTGGTTGCTTCATATGGATGTTCTTTTCAAGACTTCCATTAAGGAAAGCTGTCTTGACATCCATTTGCCAAATCTCATAATCCATATGAGCAGCAATGGATAAGAGTATCCGGATAGACTTAAGCATGGCTACCGGTGAAAAGGTCTCCTCATAATCGATTCCCTCTTTCTGAGTGTACCCTTTCGCAACAAGCCTAGATTTGAAGGTTTCTACCTTCCCGTCTGTCCCTCTTTTCCTTTTGTAGATCCACTTGCATCCAACGGCTTTTACACCATCAAGTGGTTCTACGAGCTCCCTGACCTTATTAGAGTACATAGACTCTATTTCAGAATTCATTGCCTTTTGCCAAGATGCTGCATCTATATCCTGGAGTGCTTCGTCATATGTTCGGGGATCAGGTTCATATTTACCCGGGATCAAGTACGAAGACTCTCCCAAAAACATGAATCTATCAGGCTGCCTAACAACCCTCCCACTACGACGAGGCACAGTCTGTGGTTGTGTATCATGTGTGACACGTGTTGCAGTCTCTTGTGGTACTTCATCTTGTATTGTTGGTACTGAAGTAGACGTGTCCTCTCTAAGTTCTTCTAAAACAACTTTACTACTGGGCTTGTGATCCATTATATAGTCTTCTTCTAAAAACTGGGTATTGGTGCTAACAATGACCTTCTGGCCTTTAGGACTATAAAATAAACCACCTTTCGTTCCTTTGGGATACCCCACAAACACGCGAACTTCTGTACGAGATTCTAACTTATCAGCATCTGGTTTCAGCACATGTGCTGGACTACCCCATATCCGAATATGTCTTAGACTAGGCTTTCGCCCATTCCACAATTCTGTGGGAGTAGAAGAAACTGATTTAGAAGGTACTAAGTTCAGAATATACACTGCTGTTTCCAGAGCGTATCCTCAAAATGAATTTGGTAATTCCGAGTAACTCATCATCGATCTAACCATCTCCATAAGAGTCCTATTCCTTCGTTCTGCCACACCATTCTGTTGGGGTGTACCAGGTGCGAACAGTTGGGATTGAATCCCGGCCTCTGATAAGTAATTCCTAAACTCTCCTAAGAGGTATTCGCCACAATGATCAGATCGTAGTGTCTTGATACTTTTACTTAGTCGTTTCTCCACATCAGCCTTGTACTCTTTAAACTTATCAAAGCACTCGGACTTGCGGCGCATTAGGTAAATATATCCGTATCTTGAATAATCGTTTATGAAAGAGACAAAATATTCAAAACCTCCTCTTGCCTGGATAGACATAGGACCACACAAATCAGAGTGAACCAATTCTAACACTTCTTTGGCTCTATACCCCTTGGCCTTAAAAGGCCTCTTGGTCATTTTACCTTCCAAGCAAGATTCACAAGTTGGAAAATTTTTCAACTCTAATGAACCCAAAAGTCCATCGGCCATAAGCCTCTGAATCCTACTTAAGTTAATATGACCAAACCTTAGATGCCAAAGATATGCTTGGTTCATTTCTGAAGGTTCTTTTCTTTTATTAGAGTTAGAAGATGAGTTATAAATTTCCATGTTTTGCTTTGTGGGAGAATTTGGATTTAAAATATACAAATTGCCAACTAATGTACCAGAACAGATAATCACTTTATTTCTCTTAATAATTACATCATTACTAAAAGAAACTGAATATCCATCCAAAAACAGTTTAGAAACTGAAATTAAATTCTTTCTAAAACTGGGTACATAAAGACAATTTCTTAAAACCAAATTTCTATTTCTATTAAAAGATAAGTAGACGTCTCCCACTGCAACAGCCGCCACCTTAGTAGCATTGCCCATGTAGACGGTAATCTCTCCTTCAGATAGTCATCGGGTTTCCTGGAACCCCTGCAAGGAATTGCAGACATGATTAGTGGCTCCCGTATCTACACACCAGGTGCTGGTAGGTACCGCTAAACATGTTTCAACAACTAGAGCATGAGATATACCTTTGTTGTTCTGATTCCTACGAGGACAGTCCGCCTTCCAATGCCCTGACTGCTTGCAGATGAAGCACTTGCCCTTTGGCTTCTTCATTCCAGCTTTAGGTCCCGTACTCTGAGATTTATTCACTTTCTTTGCTAAACCAACTTGTTTCTTCTTCTTCTTTCCTTTCGGTTTAGAAGTAGAACCATTTTCAGCATAGTGAATATGAGAATTGTGACGAAACAAACCTTCTGCTGCCTGAAGTTCTGTCAGTAATTCCGTCAATGAATATACCCTTTTGTTTATATTGTAATTCAGGCGAAATTGCTCAAAACTTCTAGGTAGTGTTTGGAGGATCATATCAATCTGGGTTTCCCCATCAATTTCTCCTCCAAGGATCTGTATTTCGTTCAGATAAGCCATCATCTTTAGGATATGATCCCTTACAGGAGTACCCTCTTGCATGGTGGCTGTCATTATCTTTCTCATGGCTTCTTGCCTAGAAGCCCGATCCTGATGACCAAAGAGTTCCTTGAGATTGTTCATAATATCATAGGCTGTTGGTAAATCTTGATGCTGATGTTGCAATACATTTGACATTGAAGCCAAAATGTAACACCGCGCCATCTCATATGCTTTTACCCATTTCCTATGATATTCAATCTCCTCTTGGGTAGATTCACTAGTGAGTGCATCAGGACAAGGCTCAGTCAGTACAAACTTATAGCTTTCAGCAATAAGAACAATGTCTAGGTTTCTTTTCCAATCTATGTAGTTAGGACCAGTAAGTCTATTCTGTTGTAGTATGATGGACAGTGGGTTGAAAGTCATCCTAAGAATCACAAATAACTTTTGGTCAGAACTCTAAATTTAGAATAATATTGATTCCTCAAACAATACTATTTTAAATTAACCAACACCTCAAAACACCGCGAATATTGTATGCCACGATAGTGTGGACGTATACAAATTCAACATTTGTAAAAGGAGGGTTTAACCCATTAATTTTACTATCTTGTCAACCTAACTTTTTGACAAATAAAATTAATAGTTGGTATCCTTTGGTCACACGAATAATAGCAGTGACTCCGATGGGGAGGATACTATTAGACGTGCCTAAGTGTATACCACTACTTGATACTAAGTCCATTAATAAGATTGTGTCCCTTCCGATGGGGAAGATCACACGCTCTTAATTAACTTCCTATAGTCATCCAAAATGGAAGTTTGTTCTAGTGATCCACAAACAAGCTCATCCGATATGGAGGAAGGCACTCAGAGCCAACGCGCAAGCTTGTTTGCATCACTTACAAACCAGTAATGGAGACCGTGGAATTTATTTAAAATCCCTCTCCCACTTAGTTATTTATAAATGAGGAATTTTAACTATGCTAGCCTACTAGACATGTATACTAACATGCACACACAGCACAATATAAAAGCAATAAATAGAAAATCTAATTTTCAACTATTATGGCTTTTATCTATGGTTGTCCTCCGTGTGTTGTCATCCCAAGCTGCTGCCAAATTTGGCAACCGCCACCGGGTCTAGCTGTCGCATCCATCTTGCTCTTTGTTCCGCTGCGCCTCTGGTCCTCAGAAGGTTCCACGCTTTGCAAGATTCGATTCGCGACATAAATAGAATTTTACAATTTTGATCCTATATTCCTCGAAGGAATGCACATGTAAACTAGATCGAACATAAAATAAAAATTTACATCCATCGATCCTATATTCCATAAAAGGAATGTGCATGTAACTAGATCAAAAATAAAATTCTAATAAAAACTAAATACAGCTCCTGCTGTATTTTATAATATAATCATGCACACACATATAAATTGCCCTTGACATGTCCAAGGGTCCAATCACACACATAAAAAAAACTATAAGCCATAATAGTTGGATCCTGCATCCACAAAGTTAGCACATCCTACTATTAACCTACCTAAATTATGTATAACATGTGCATAATTAAACTAATACCAAATACACACAGGCAAAACCCTAGCTCTGATACCAATTGTTGGTTACTACTCGGAAAACCTAGAGGTTCCACTGTACAAAAATTTTATACAAAGGTCTGAACCTTTTCCTAGCTACCATGTGTTCTTTTAAATTAAATATTGGATCGCCTGCGGAACTTAACACGTTTGATCCAAAACTTAATTTATTTGTTCTTTTAGGTTTTGACTTGGATCTCCTGCGGAACTTAACACGTTCGACCCAAATCACCTTAAGTTATTAATTTCATTAAATATTAATTTCCATAATAGGTTCCCAGTACTGACGTGGCGAGGCACATGACTTTCTTGGATATGGGAGCAACCACCACCGACTAGACAAAACCTTTTATGGAAAGCTAATATTTAATTTCCTAAAATAACTTTAGGTTAACTGAAAAGAATAATCAAATCACAAGGAAAAATAAAACAAAAGAACACAACATCGAAAAACATATTCGAAATACTAGAATCGTAAGCCTCTTGTATTTGGTATTATTTCCATAAATAACTAGTATGATGCGGAAAGGAAAAATTACTAGTTATACCTTCTAGAAAGACCTCTTGATCTTCTACCGTATTCCTCTTCTAACCTCGGACGTTGTGTGGGCAACGATCTTCCGAGATGAGAAACCACCAACCACCTTCTTCTCCTCCTAGCTAGGTTCGGCCACAACAAGGAAGCTTTACCAAGGATGAACAACAAAACACCAACCAAGCTCCAAGAGATGCAAGCTTTCTCTCCTTCTTCTTCTTCTTCTTCAAGTAGTATCCGGCCACCGCAAGAGCTCCAAAGGAGATAAAGGATTCGGCCACCACAAGAGGAAGAGAGGGAGAGGATGATGGCCGGCCACAACACCAAGGAAAAGAGGAAGAGAACAATAGAAGTTGTAACCCATGAAGGCACCCCTACCCCTTCTTTTATATTCCTTGGCTTTGGCAAATAAGGAAATTTATTTATAATAAAATTTCCTTAACTTTCCTTGACAACAATTAATTAAGAAAAATTAAATAAATTTTCTTAATTAATTGTATGTGGCCGGCCACCTCATGTAGAGCAAATATGATAATTTTAATCAACAATTAAAACTTCCTTATTTGTCTTTAGAAATTTTAAAAAATAAAATTTCTTTTTAAAATCCCTTCATGGTTGATAAAAAGAAATTTCTATAATTTTAATTTTCAACATGTGAATAATTTTTCAAAGAGAAAAAATAAAATATCTTTCCAATCTACAAATAAGGAAAGAGATCTAATCTCTTTCTTTTAATCTTTTGTAGATCTTTTAAAGAGAGATATTTTAATTTTAATTCTCTGTAATAAATTATATCTTCCACATAATAAAAATTAAAAATAAAATTCTTTTTAATTTAATGGGGGTCGGCCACCTAAGCTTGGGTTCAAGCTAGGGCCGACCACCCATGAACCAAGGCTTGGCCGGCCCTAGCTTGAACCACAAGCTAGCTTGACCGGCCCCTTTCTCATGGGTATGAAGGTGGGTATAGGTGGGTATAGTACTCTATAAATAAGAGGCTACGATAGGGACTGAGAGGAGGAATTGGTTTTGGTCTCCCGATAAAATTAAGCATCCCGTGTTCGCCCCGAACACACAACTTAATTTTATCAATAATAATTCATTCCACTAGAGAACTATTATTGAACTACCGCACCAATCCCAAATTACATTTTTGGGCTCCTTCTTATTATGAGTGTGTTAGTCTCCCTGTGTTTAAGATATCGAATGTCCACTAATTAAGTGAGTTACTGACAACTCATTTAATTAATATCTTAATCCAAGAATAGTACCACTCAACCTTATCGTCATGTCGGACTAAGTCCACCTGCAGGGTTTAACATGACAATCTTTATGAGTTCATCTTGGGGACATTATCAACCTAGATTACTAGGACACAGTTTCCTTCTATAATCAACAACACACACTATAAGTAATATCATTTCCCAACTTATCGAGCTTATTGATTCATCGAACTAAATCTCACCCATTGATAAATTAAAGAAATAAATATCAAATATATGTGCTTGTTATTATATTAGGATTAAGAGCACACACTTCCATAATAACTGAGGTATTTATTCCTTTATAAAGACAGTATAAAAGAAACGACCTCAAATGGTCCTACTCAATAGTACACTTTAAGTGTACTAGTGTAATTATATAGCCAAGATAAACTAACTCCTAATTACACTATTACCTTCCAATGGTTTTGTAACGACCCAATTTTCCCTATTTCGAGTTCTAAAAGTCCTTATAAAAATCTAGAAATGCTTTAGAAAAATTCTAGAAATTTTTAGAATATTTTTACGTAATTTTTGGAGTTCGTTTGGTATTTTTTCTGAACGAAAGAAGTTTCGACAAAAAAATTGTCCAAGCCGAGACTTGAACCGTGAACCTCGGGTGAAGCAGAGGTTCGCTTAACCAACAGACCAGCCGCGGGTTTGTTAATAAAACCCGAATCAAGTTGTATTTAAGCAAGAGTAGTTAATAGAAATATTGGAGTTATAAAGGGAGAACTTAGGGCTTGATTAGCCGTGACCTAATCTCACGATTTCTCTTCCCTTTCTCTCCCGACGCGAACGACGCTTCTCCTCTCGGGCGAAAACAGAGACGAAGCTAGGGCTTCGTCTCCGGCGGCCGGTGAGCCCCCTTCTCCATGAGTTCTTCATACCTTTGTGATCCTCTCGTCGAGGAGAGCAAGAGGATACCAAGAGATTGTCGAGGAAGCATATATCCGAAGCCCTAGAAGCCTCCTTCTTCTCGGTTGTAAGTCCAAGAACAGCGATGTGAGTTGCTTCTCACCTGCAGTAGGAGTTGTTTCGAGCTTTGATTCGTTTTCATGGCTTTCGGATTCTTGTTTTCCTTTGAATTTCGAAGCATGTTGTAAGGTTTTTGGTTTTGATGTTCCACCGTGAACCCTAAAGAAAGAAGAGAAGGATTAGTGCAGTTTAAGCCTGAAGAACAGTTACAAATATGGTCCTAGATTTCCCGTAGTAGTGTTCTCTTATTAGTTGCATCTTGGTTTTTTCCTTGCTGTGCTACAAGGCATGTAGAATAGTTGCAATTTAAGTTCCTTTTGTTTAGTTGCCGTGTGCCTCAAAGAAGGGAAATAGGCCAATGTTCCTTTTGTTTTGAATTCCAGTAGATTGCAGAATAGTATACCTTGTTAACAGAACGTGACAAACAGCTATGTTCATAAGTTCTTAGTAGCAAATCTTTGTAGTATCGAACATAAAAAAGGATTATCGATTTTGGTTCTTTTTAGTATAAGAAAATTCCATGTTGTTAGGTCAATGAAACAATGATTTTGATGAACTGATTTAATTCATAAAGTTTCAATTGGATTCTTAGTAGTTAATCCATGCATGAAGTTTTGATCTCTAGTAGCAATTTTCTTGGTCCATCTTTTACTTCCCTATGCATGAGTTAGATTTTTATTTGTTAGTTCCTTTGAAGCTAGTTTAAGTTCCGTGAAGCATGATATTCTGTTAATTCCATACAGCAACGATTCCTTATTTTCTAGATTCTATTGCATGCCTAGTAGTTGAATTGGTTTTTACTTTCACAGCATGCTTAAGTTGTTCTAGTTTCCTATTTGCTATTGGAATAACAAGAGCAGTTCTATTTTATATAGCATGCAGATTTTTATAAGCATAGCATGCAGATGTTTATAAGTATAGTATACAGATTTTTAGTACGTAGGGTGTGTTCTAGTGCACACCAAGTTCTTGATAAAATGCTTAGCTCAATATAATGCTACAGTAGACATTTTAATAGCTCAGTAAATGCAGTAGAAGCATTTAAAATAACTTATTTAGTCTTGCTTCATCTTATATGGGACTACGGTCAAATGGGTGGGCTCCCACAGTCGCCTCTAGGTTCAGATAACCTAGTTAAAGCAAGGTAAGAAAATTAGCTATGAAATCAGTATTTTATTTTCAGTGGCACTGCATGGATTAGATATCCATTGGGTTGGGCTCCCACAATCGTCCCTAGGTTTAGATAACCTAGTAAACCCTACTAGACTCGGAACTTGCAATCCCGGGTTTAGTTAGTTGTCGGGCCCATCAGCAGCATGATTATTATTTTAATCTATTATGTAAATAGTTTTCAAAACTTCACAAATTAGTTAGGTGAATACAAGTTAGACTCAGTTTAGCATTAATTAGTTCAGCTTATGTATCAGTTCAGTTTCCTATTGATACTCAGGATAGTTCTATGATTAGCTATACATGTTTAGTATTTCAGTTAGTATGATTCCTTTATTGGTTTATGAGCATGATTAGCTATACATGTTTAGTATTTCAGTTAGTTAGGTTCCTTTGCTATTTATGAGCATGATTATCTTTACATGTTAGCTTTTCAGTTAGTTTCTTTGCTATTTATGAGCATGAGTAGCTTTACATGTTAGCATTCAGTTTTAGCATGTTTTTGTTTATATACATGCATATCGAGTTTTTGTGAGTAGGATAGCGCTCACTAAGCTTTTAGCTTATAGATACTATTTTCCTCCTACTGCAGATAAAGGAAAAGCTAAAGTATAAGGAAGAAGGCGACAAGGTGTGTGTGATGCCAGGACTATGGAGAGATCCAGAATTAGCTGGCAAAATTGTCAAGACTTTTCTTTTAGTTCTCTTTTAATGTTATATTGAAATTGAGTTTATTTCCGCATTTGTAGTTTGATACCTCCTATTGTTGGAGTGATATGGTTGTTTGCCATTGCTAGAGTAGTTTCATATTTTTATTGTGCTATTATACTGCGTGGTTGTGAAATTATATGTTCCAGCCGCCTGTGGCTGAGTATACTCTGTATGTATTTACGGATATGGTCACCGGTACAGGGGAGGCTCTGCCGAAATTTTTCGGTAGAGTTTCTATGTGATTTTTAATCATACCGGTTAAGTAGAGTTAGTAGTCAAGTAGCGTCCACCTTTAGAGAATAGTAGTAGTGTAGAAAGGGTGGTCGTAACAGGTTTGTTCCTTTCCATTTTGGTCATGAGCTACTGTTTATAATTTATAAGGTATTGATAACATCATCTTCTGTATGTGACACCACATACTATGTTATCTACAATATAAATTAATTGAACAACTACAACAAATGTAGATGATTTGACCAAATGTGATTCTTTATTCAAAATAAATATTTACAAAAGCTTAACCTTTCAGTATACACTCTAACAGGAATTACACGAGAAATCTAACATGAGCCATGTCGAGAAAGGAGTTGCTTTGTATGCAAGTTCAAACAAAGAGATAAAATAAAAAACGAAGATCGAGTCTGAAAGCGAGTCAGACTCAGATTCAACAAATGAAGAATAACTAGTCAACATGGTCCGAAGATTGTTGACTAAGAAAAAGCTCAGAAGAAATACCAAAAAGATTCCACCGAACCAGATCCAAAACAAATCAGAAATGATTTGTTATGGATGGAAAAAAAGGGGAATTTCAAAAACGAATGTCCAAATCGGAAAGAAGAACGACCCAAATCGACAAGACGGAAGAAGGCACTTCAAGCGACTTGGGACGAAACCTCTTCCGACGCATCCGACACGGAGCAAACGAAGCACTCGAGTCATCTTGCATTTATGGCAAGGAACGAAGATTCCGAATCCGAGTCCGACGAAGAATACGAGTCCGAGATTGACCTCGATTCAGAGAGAAGCCCCGGATCGAAAGATCCAAATATGGTAACGATTTATTCAAAGTCAAATTTGCTTAAAGTAGTAAAATGTTTGTTTAAAAAAATAGCAAAATCGGAAAAACAAAATAACTTGTTACTTAAGGAAATAGACCACCTTAAGCAACAAGTTAGCTTGAGTGACTCGACTAACCAAGTTCAAGTCGGAACTTCAACTCAAGTTGAAAAACTCGAGGAAGAAAATTCCGATTTGAAAGGTCAAGTCGAGCGACTCAAGAAAACTTTTGAAAGATTCGAAATGGGATCCAAGTGTCTAAATATGGTACTTGGATCGCAACGAGCCGTGTATAACAAATCAGGGCTTGGCTATAAACCGAACAAAACAAACAAATCATACATGTCTCTAATCAGTCAAAATGTTAGAAGTCAAGTCCAAGCATGGGTTCAAACAAAACACTTAACCAAACCAATCAAACCAAACCACTACTTGGTCCCTAAAAGTCAAATCAATTACTTAGATAGACCTTATCTAAGCTATGACTCAGGGGGAGCAACTAGAAAAACAATTCAACCAACTTAATTAAACCAAACTCAATACTTAAGATTAGGATTATTAGAACGGTTAGCTGAAAAAGGTTTACCAAACCCTATAACATAGCACCGGAATGGATTGGAATGATAGTACGTCAAGGAAACTCTGTCGAAGGCATGTCTAGGTTGAATATGGAATTCTACCTGGTGCACTAAATTTAGTGGATCTGACCGAAGCTACCCCAGTCAAACATGGGCTAGTTTGACCAAAATTTAGTATTAAGTTTTTTGGGCAGGAACAATTTGGAAAGTCTTCAGCAAGTGGTCTAATGATATTCAAGTAGGTCATATGCCTCGCCACTGAACTGAAACTTATCCTTAGGACGCCTGCTTGATTAACCCAAAGCTAAGTCTGAATCTAACATGAGTTCAATAACCTCTTTCAATAAAATTAAATCTAATTTAAACTAAATTAATTTTAATTCAAATCTAATTCAAACTAATTCAATTTTAAATTTAATTAAAATTATTTTAAAATTTAATTAAAATTATTTTAAAACTTAATTAAAAATTATTTTAAACTTAATTAAAATTATTTTAAAACTTATTTTAAAACTTAATTAAATTATTTTAAACTTAATTAAAATTATTCTAAAACTTAATTAAAATTATTTTAAACTTAATTAAAATTATTCTAAAACTTAATTAAAATTATTCTAAAACTTAATTAAAATTATTTTAAACTTAATTAAAATTATTCTTAAACTTAATTAAAATTATTTTAAACTTAATTAAAAATTATTTTAAACATAATTAAAATTATTCTAAAACTTAATTAAAATTATTCTTAAACTTAATTAAAATTATTTTAAACTTAATTAAAATTATTTTAAACTTAATTAAAATTATTCAAAAACTTAATTAAAATTATTTTAAACTTTATTAAAATTATTTTAAACTTAATTAAAATTATTTTAAAATTAATTAAAACTATTTTAAAATTATTAAAATTATTTTAAACTTTATTAAAATTATTTTCAACTTAAAATTATTTTAAAATTAATTAAGACTTATTTTAAACTTAATTAAAAATTATTTTAAACTTAATTAAAAATTATTTTAAACTTAATTAAAATTATTCTAAAACTTAATTAAAATTATTTTAAAACTTAATTAAATTATTTTAAACTTAATTAAAATTATTCTAAAACTTAACTAAAATTATTTTAAACTTAACTATTTTAAACTTAATTAAATTATTTTAAACATAATTAAATTATTTTAAACTTAATTAAAATTATTTTAAACTTAATTTAATTATTTTAAACTAAATTAAAATTATTTTAAACTTAATTAAGACTTATTTTAAACTTAATTAAAATTATTTTAAACTTAATTAAAATTATTTTAAACTTAATTAAAATTATTTTAAACTTAATTAAAATTATTTTAAACTTAATTTAATTATTTTAAAATTAATTAAAACTATTTTAAACTTATTAAAATTATTTTAAACTTAATTAAAATTATTTTAAAATTAATTAAAACTATTTTAAACTTATTAAAATTTTTTTAAACTTAATTAAAATTATTTTAAACTTAATTAAAATTATTTTAAACTTAATTAAAATTATTTTAAAAATTAATTAAAACTTATTTTAACTTAATTAAAATTATTTTAAACTTAATTAAAATTATTCTAAACTTCATTAAAATTCTTTTAAACTTAAAAAAATTAATTAAAATTATTTTAAACTTAATTAAAATTTATTAATTAAAGATCCGTCGACCGAACAATTAGTTCGGTCGACCGAACCGAACTCTTTTAAAAACATAATTTCAACTACCGCTCACTCTCCCTGTATCCATGCCAAAATTAAAGTTCCGGTCGACCGAACCGTTTTATCGGTCGACCGAACGTCTGCTCACCGTTCAAAAGGACGAGAGATTTAAGGGATCGGTCGACCGAACCCTTGATCGGTTGACCGATCATCTTCTATAAAAGCAGAAGCTAGCAACCCTCACAACTCATCGAAATCCATTCTTCTACTCTTCTATCTCCTATACTATTCGCCGATTCCAACCTCTTTCCATCCGAAAATGCCTCGGTAACTTTCTTTTATTCTATTCCTTTTAATATTTTTGCACAAGTTACTTATTGCATTTTTATTTATTTTTTTTATAGTGAGAAAAGTAGAGCTATTGCACAAAGAGAGGCTAGCTCTCTTAATCCTAGCCAAGATCCTAGATTTTCTACCGAAGAATTGCGTCTATCCTTTCCTAATAAAAAATTTAAGGTTATCGATACTCGTTTGGATCTCCAATTCTATCAAACCTTTTGTCCTGAGGTCATAGAAATCAATCAACACTATCAACTTGATAGTGTCATCTTTTGTAGACATGCATACAATCCTATTCTCTGTTCGGAATTTTACCACAATTTGTGCGAACTTGATCCCCATCATTTTAGGACTAGAGTTGCTACTCGAGATATGCTGTTTGATCTTGACATGTTTCTTCGATTTCTACGGATCCGATCGTCAGTTAACCGTAGCTTTTTTAGTAAGTCTCTTCCTGATCCATTACCTGCTCCTTTTTCTCATCTGACTTTAGACCTCATGTATGCTGACTTCTTTGAGGGACCTCGTCCTAAAAAAATGTCAACTGTACCTCTTAGTCCAAGAGATAACGCTTTTTATAAGATGGTTGTGTCTTGTGTTTATCCTTTATCATCTGGAGATCAGGGCGTTTTGCGTCCAGTTCATCTTTTTCTGATGTACGCCCTTAAACACAGACTAGACTTTGACCTAGGCTACTGGGTATTCAGATCTATCATTTACTATTCAGGTTATTTCCCTTAAGGTCATATGATTATATGTTCTTACTGCTTATATTGCCAATCTCGGAGTAGGAGTTCATCGAGGCGAGTTGATTGAGTTGTCTGACTTTGATCTTGTCGGGGTTAGGCAATTATCCTTGGCTGGGATTAAGACAAGCGCCGAAGGCCTTGTGTACAAACGAACACATCCACACTACATCCCACCGGTTGTTGACGATCCTATTGACGAGGATGATCCGGTTCCTGTTACTGCGCCTCCTCTTGTGGTCATTGATTCTGGATTTGCCATGACACCCTTCTTCGATTTTCCTCAAAGCAGTTCATATGCTCCTCCTCCTCCTCCAACTAGTGACTTCTTTACCTGTTTGCGAGATGATATTTTCAGTCGCTTTGACTCATTGGAAACAAAAAATGGATGATCAGTACAGCTCTCTTCAGGGACAAGTTGCTGATATTCGTCATGAGATGATAGAACGTACTGATGCATTACAGAAGGAGCAGCAGAGGATTTTTGATTATCTAAGAGATAATGAGGATGAGGATGAGTGATTTATGGATTTATCTTTTGTGACTTATTGTATCTATTACTTACCTTGAATTATGACTATGTTTAATCTTCAGTAATTCTTTTTTCCAGTCTTTAGTAGTTTTTGATAAATTTTGTAGAATAGGTCCTTTGATTATGAAAATTACTATCTAGTCTATTTTTCAAATTTATTTTTGTAAAAATCCCCATTTCAAAATTTTTGTTTTCAAAATTCTTTAAATTTATTTTCTGGAATAGCATAGGTCTTGACGTAGAATTGCATGATCCTATAGTTCTAGGAGCCAGCATCTCACGAGCACAGTAGGATCCCTTGTTTGATAACTTAGAATGGGTGAGATGCTTAGGTCCTACCCTAGATTTCAGATGCTTATGTCAGTGCATCGCTATAAATCTGGGCTTTAAATAACAAACATTGATCAATTTGAGTTAACCAGTAAGTAAAACCTTGCTAGTTCTAAAATGCTCAAATTGACCAACCTGAGTCAACTTGCTATTATCTTGTGATAGCTAGTCTTGGACAAAGGTTGGACATTTCATCATAAGGACTTTTTCCCTTAGTTTACCAAACCATGCTTGGACTTTTAGGTTAAATATCAATTTTAGGGGGAGTTATCTTCAAAATAGTTTTATAAACTTTTTTATTGTTTCAAATTATTTTCTTTAAACACGTTTTCAAAATTTTTAACTTAGTCTATTTATTTTTAAAATTGTTTTCTCTAACATCTTTTTCAAAATTTAAATATATATATATATATATATATATATATATATATATATATATATATATTAATTTCAAGATTGATTTTTTTAGTAATTTAAAAGTGTTTTCTTAAATTCTTTTCAAATTATAAATCATTTTATCATTAAACCATTTTTCAAATTTTGATCACTTAGTAAAATTATGGTTTTGAATCTTAGACAAATGTGGTATCATTTCAAAACTTAGTATATTTTTGAACAGTTAGTTTTTCTTTACTAAAAAGTTTTACTTCTCTTTACTTGTTCAATCTTTCCTCGTTTTCAAAATGTTAGACTTTCTTATGTTCTATGTTTAGTTTTTTTTGACTTCCCCTAATTTTGATGTGTGTCAAAGGGGGAGAGATAGTGAATTCAGGGGGAGATGATTATTTCAGGGGGAGAAATAAGAATTGAAATTGCTTGTTTATTTACTAGTTGCATATGTTTAACTTAACTTTGAACCTTGGTTGTCAAACATAAAAAAAGAGGAGATTGTTGGTGCAAGATGCACCAGAATCAAACCTGAGTTTTGATGTTGTCAAAGGTTCAAGTTAAGTCTTGTTATGATCTAACAAGTTTACTGAGTGTGCATAATGTTTACTCAACCAGGAAAGACCTAGTTGGAGGCTAGGCAGGAGAAATCTTAGTAGATTGTGGAACCCAGGTGAAAGTCCAAGTAGGTCAAGGGGAGATGAAGCTTGGCAGTATGATCGAGAGGTCTGAAGGCCCGAAGATCAAAGGAAAAGTCCTGGGGAGCCGATCAAGGCTGAGTGAGAAGTCCAAACTAGATCTGGAGGATCAAAGTTTGGCAGGTAGGTTGAGGTAAGCAAACTGGAGGAGCGACAGTGAGGTCGGGTTCCCGGAGGGAACAACCTTAGGTCGCTGATCCAACTGAAGAAACCGGGAAGGTTTCCAAGTTGAGATCAAGACAGTTCTATTGTTGTCTTTTATATTATTCATTATTATGCTGTGTGCTAACATCTGTGTTGCAGGAAGTTTTTGTTGTAATACTGTGTTGTAGGTCAGACTGGATCGGTCGACCGAACCAGCGGTTCAGTCGATCGAACATGAGCATAACAGAAAGCAAACAGTTCAGAAAAGATCAAAGTCAAAGTTCGATCAAAGCTTGATCGGTCGACCGAATAGTAAGATCGGTCGACCGAACTTGATGACTCAGCAAAGCCAGCTCGTCAGCACCGATCAGCAAGCAAAGGAAATAAGCTGATCGGTCGACCGAACCTGGGGATCGGCCGACCGATCCAATCAACATTAATCGCGCATTAATTCAAGATTCTGGCAGAATTCGACGAACAAGGTAAAAGCTTGTTCGGTCGACCGATAAAAGGGTTCGGTCGACCGAACCATTGAAGGCCAGTTAATGCAGAATTTACGAGCCAGCGTCAGATTCTAGCTGTGGGTGATCGGAGTTGGTTCGGTCGACCGAACAGACGGATCGGTCGACCGAACCTCAGTCCACCTATAAATTCAGACTCGAAGACAGAGACTAGAGAATAACTTTCTGATCACAAGTTACTACTCTACAAGCGACTTATCTTCAGTGCAAAGCTACGTCATTTGGAAGAACTGACCTACGCTACATCTTCGATTCATTTGTCGGTATACTTGTTTTTTGTTCTATACTTAATTGCTAATAAGATAGTAGGTTTGTTACTATTTTATTCTATTGTACTTGTACGATCTGCTTCTCTCCGAGGAGTTCGGAGAGAAGGGTTTTAGTGCTTTGCCCATCGGTGCGGTCAAGGACCGCGGGCCTTCGAGTAGGAGTCGAGCTAGGCTCCGAACGAAGTAAAACATTTGTGTCTCTATTTACTTTCCGTTGTGCACAACTTTGATTTAAATACGAAAAGAATAGTTTTTAAAAAGAAGCGATATTCACCCCCCCTATATCGCGCTACTCGATCCTATCAAAACTAAATGAGCTAAAATAGTTTATACATAACGATAGTAAATAGTGTTGGGGTTGCAAGGTTGCAAACATAGTCCCATATTGAAAACACATGGAAAAGATCATGGGTTTATAAGAGAAAGATATCTTCATTGGCATGAGGCCTTTTGGGTAGAGCCCAAGAGCAAAACCATGAGGGCTTAGGCCCAAAGTGGACAATATCATGTCATTGTGGAGATATCTAAATTCTTTTGGATCCTACAATTGGTATCAGAGCCCGAACTGTCAGAAGGTTAACCGCCGACTGTGCACAAGAGCTATGGTCTGATTGAACCATGTGAGTACAATATTGACCTCGAACAAAGAAAGTGGGGGCTCCTATGTTCGGATCAAGAGGACCAGACACCAGGCAGGATGTCCTAGTAGGTCGGGTGGACTGAGGGGCAGGTAGTCCTAGTAGGTCGGGTAGACCGAGGGGCAGGAAGACCTGATGGGTCAAGGATCGAACGTGGGAAGCCCATCACTACAAGAAAACAGGGTATCAAAAACAGAATTTTAAAACGGAACAAAAATCCATTTTAAATTTTAATAAATTATAAACGGATTTGCTACGGAAATAATATAGAAAAAAAAAATTTTAAAACAGATTTTAATATAAATTAGAAACAAATTTTTAATGAAATCAAGGAGATGATGATTTATTGCAGAGTCATCACATATGGCAATATCTGACGATACAAGATGAGTATGTATATTTAATTCTTATGAATGGAATAGAATTTGATCACACTATTGATTAGTTACATAATATTTACTTTAATGATGATGCATGTAGGCAACATGATACAATGCATGTAGGCAACATGATACAACGTATGGACTTGATAACATACTAGATGAAATACAGGTATGCGAATTTTATCTCGACATGTAGCACTCAGACTTGCGATCAGAATATCTAATTTAAAACATGATGCAGCACTAAGATTTGCTACGTGGTTAAAGTAGGTTAAAAATTTTATTGGTTGCAGCACTAAGTTATAAACAAGTCTGAGTGCTGCATCATATTATTGGTTGCAGCACTAATTAGTTACTAGGTTGCTAGAGCAACTTGAGTGCTGCATCATGTTATTAACAAGTCTGAGTGCTACCAGTTAAAGTAGGTTGCTAGAATATGATGCAATATTGTTGGTTGCTAGAGCTACATGATACGGGTAGCATTCTGATTTAATTTTAGTTAACAGAAATGGATTAAAGAAGTTATTGTAATGGGTAGACAAATGGATGAGCTAACATTACTAGAGCTGTTGTATTGCCTTAGACAAATGGGTAGCATTCTGATTTAATTTTAAGCTGTTGTATTGCTGTAGACAAATTGATGAGCTAACATTACTAGAGCTACTACTATAACACGTTGAAGTTATAGTCAAACTTCAAAGTTGAACTACAATTGTACAATTGTAGTCAAATTTTTGTGTGCTACAAGTTTTGTGTGCTAAAATTTTTGTGTCAAAGCTGAACTACAATAACATTAGTCTTGTATTGCTACTTCAATACTGCACAATTAGCTAAAATTTAAGTTGTTGTATTGCTGCTCAATTAGTTAAAATTTAAGCTCTTTTATTGCTACTTTAATGCTGCTCAATTAGTTAAAATTTAAGTTCTTGTATTGTTGCTCAATTAGCTAAAATTTATGCTCTTGTATTGCTACTTCAATGGGTAGACAAATGGATGAGCTAACATTACTAGAGCTGTTGTATTGCTGTAGACAAATGGGTAGCATTCTGATTTAATTTTAAGTTGTTGTATTGCTGTAGACAAATGGATGAGCTAACATTACTAGAGCTACTACTATAACACGTTGAAGTTATAGTCAAACTTCAAAGTTGAACTACAATTGAGCTAAATTTATTTGAAAATCACAATGGTAAGGTTAATATCCATAGTTAAACATTGAGCTAAATTTTCTTATTTATTTGTCATAGGATGAGGTGGGAAGACAAATTTCAGATGATAACGTGATTAATGATGCAAGATGCGAAGAAGATAGTTCATCAGCAGTTCGACGAAGAGGACCTAATCACGGGTCTCAAATTCCAACTAATATTGATGAACGGACTAAAATAAATGTGGTTATGAATAAGTAAGTCATATGACCTTTTAAATTTATTAAGTTTTGAGACTTTTGTATTAAATTAATTTTGTTGTTATAATATTCTTAATTTTGTTATCTTTAGATTTGTCGAAAATGATGTTCCTCGTGAAATTACAAATGATATCAAAGGAGTGATTAAAGGAGTATGGCCAACGTGGAAAAAGGTGCCTAATGATATTAAAGATTTACTTTGGGAAAATTTTAAGGTAAGTAATACATTTTTTAATTAGAGCAGCCATTGATTATTTATTCACATATGAAATTATATATAATCATTGATTATTTATTTGTTCTGATGCAGTTGAGATATAATTGGGATAATTTTACCGACAGAGAAATGAAAAAGGTATGGAATGAAAATTCAAGTGAGAGATACAGGGCATCCATTCATTTGGCTAAGAAAGCAGCATTATCATCTGCACAAGAAGATTTAGGAAGGAAACCAGACATATTAGATATGATAGGTAGAGGACCTGATTGGATGGAAGCTAATATATGGAATGACTTGGTTAAAATTCATTGGAATAAAGAAGATCACAAGATCAAATGTGAAATTGCACGGAAGAATAAAATGACAGCGAAGGATGGGTCTACTACCAAATATACTGGGGGTTCAATTTCTTTTGGAGCACACCATGAGAGAATGGTAAACCTCCTTTTCTAACATGTTTATTCCAATAATTTACACATTCGATAAATTTATTATATATTTGACATTTAGATATAAATTCAATGTATCTCATTTGTTTTATTTTATATTGACATGTATTATGTATGATTGTAGAAAAAAGATTTGGGACGAGATGTGGATGAATTTGAGGTTTTTGAACGAATGCATAAAAGAAAGCAAGGTACTGGAGAGTTTGTGGATAACAAATCGGCTCGAGTTAGTGTAAGTCAACATAATTAATTATTCATTAATTTTCTATTAGCTTATATTAATTCTTACTTGTTGGTTTTTATATTTGTTAAACTAATATAAGCTCTTGTAATATGGACATAAACAATATAAAGAGAGACAAAATGTTGATGATCAGTCTACTCGACCTTCATTCAATCTCAAATCATGGTGTGATGTGGTGGGCGAACCATGTAAGGGGAGGGTGTACGGATTTGGACGCAATCAACATTTTAGAAGATCATACAATGGAAGTTCCAATGAAATGTACTCTCATGAGAAGAACAAGGAATTATCTCAAGAAATTGAAGATATGCGTGTTATTAGCAAGAGGATGGAGGAAGAAATTACTGAAAGCAAAAATAAATTGGAACTCGTTATCAAAGAAAATAGACAGAGGGAAGAACAACTTATCAAGGAAGGTAGGCAAAGAGAAGAAAATCTAAAAGAGATGGTTCGTAAAATGATTCAAGAGGCGGGATATACAAATCATTTATATCCAGGAGGATCTGGTCCCCGTGAGCGTCATGATAAGAGAAATAAAGATTAAATTACTTTATCTTTTATTAATGGTTAAATGTATTTAGATGATGTGAATATTTATTTATTTCAATATTAGTTTTATGATACTTTTGCATTAGAAATTAATTGTTTTAAAAATTTTAAATTTGTTTGAAATGTGTGCTTGTTAAAAATATTATGTAGATGATAAATATAAATAATAATATAAATTTAGTGATAAATTTAAAAATGAATCTATATATATATTTATAAATAAATTTATAAACAGATTTTTAAACAAATTAAAATCATATTTAATATGTTATTTGAGATAAATTAATGAATAGTTTAAAACAAAATTTGAGATGGAATTTATAAACCGAATTATAAATGAATTTATAAACAAATAAAATTATATTTTTTTTATGTAATTTGAGACAGACTAATGACGGATTTAAAACAAAATTAGAAACAGAATTTATATTTTCAATTAATTTCATTTGATCAAATAAAAACAGATTCATAAACAATTTTTTAATTTGTTTTTAAAATTTGAGACGAAATATTTACGTCTCAAATTTAGCCACGGGGGTTTCACTAACGGATATTTGAAACGGAATATTCCGTCTCAAATATTCTTTAGAGACGGAAAAATGACTATCAGAGACGGAAGTTTTCGTCTCTGAAGCCCTGTTTTCTTGTAGTGCATGGTCCTTTGTTTGAGGGGGGGATTGTTGGGGTTGCAAAGTTGCAAACATAGTCCCATATTGAAAACACATGGAAAAGATCATGGGTTTATAAGAGAAAGATATCTTCATTAGCATGAGGCCTTTTGGGTAGAGCCCAAGAGCAAAACCATGAGGGCTTAGGCCCAAAGTGAACAATATCATGTCATTGTGGAGATATCTAAATTCTTTTCGATCCTATAAACAGAACACTAATAATATAAATAAGCTAGCTAGCGCCACTCCCACTAGAAAATATACTAGTGTAGTGGGCAATACTATCCCATTCATGTCGGACTATGGCAAGATTAATCTCAAAATCATCCTTCATATTCATTTCTGGATTTTCCACACACTCTTTCATATCCTTCTCTGATTCTTCAGGATCTATCTCTAGACCCTCTTCGTGATCCATTTCTGAATCCTCCTCAAATTCTTCGAGGTCTATCTCCAGATCGTCCTCAAATTCTTCGAGGTCCATTTCAGGATCCTCCTCAGATTCTGCAAGATCCATTTCTTCGAGATCTGGATCCTCTTCAGATTCTTCAGGATCTCATTTCAATTGAAGTAACTCCCTACACATCTCTAAATATGAGATGTGTCCTTCAAAATGATCACATAGTTGGTGTGCTATATCACTGAGATATTCCGACAGTGACTGAACAAGAGCTCATCTTCTGTCTTTGTCCAGGACTGGAAACTCTTCTCATTCAAGTTTCCAGAATATCGGATCGAGCCGACTAATAAGTCATCCGACTCCATGATACGAGTCATATTCTAGCTCCTTGATGTCCTCCCAAAGCTCATATTGTCGTTCATAGTGATTAGTCATCATATATATTATTCGTGGTATCTGAAATTGAAAATAATAATGTCAGTACAAAATCGACAAACCAATAATAAAATCGGTCCAATTCAATTCTCGCATATGCATAGAACAAATGTATATAAAATACATAAGCAACAACAACAACAACCAAACCTTTTCCCACTAGGTGGGGTTGGCTGTATGAATCCTTTTACGCCATTGAGCTCTATCTCCTATTATATTATCATCTATATTTAAATAAATTTTATCTTGTTTTATTGTTGCTAACCAAGTCTTTTTTGGTCTTCCTCTTCCTCGTTTGATATGCATGTTTATCATAGTTTCACATCGCCTAACTGGAGCATTTATTGGTCGTCTAAGTACATGTCCATACCATCTTAAACGTGTCTCTCGGAGTTTGTCCTCAATAGATGCAACTCCGACTTTCTCTCTAATGCTCTCATTCCTTATTTTGTCCATCTTCGTATGTCCACACATCCACCTTAACATCCTCATCTATGCAACTCTCATCTTATGCTCATGTGCTCGAGTCATAGCCCAACATTCAACTCCATATAACATAGTAGGTCTAACAGCGGTTTTATAGAACTTACCTTTAAGTTTAAGAGGTACTTTACGGTCACATAAAACACCCGACGCTCCCCTCCATTTCACTCATCCTGCTTGTATTCTATGTAAGACGTCTCTCTCAATCCCTCCATCATTTTGTAAAAATGATCCTAAATATTTAAATCTCTCGGTTCCGAGCAACTCGTCCTCTCCTATCTTAACAATTGTTTCATTACTTCTAATATTGCTAAACTTAAATTCCATATATTCTGTCTTTAATCTACTAAGCTTAAAACCTTTCCCTTCTAGTGTTTCCCTCCAAGATTCTAGCTTAGCATTTACTCCTTCACGTGTCTCATCTACCAAAATAATATCATCTGCAAACAACATGCACCACGATGTCTTGAATGTGCGCATTGAGTTCGTCCATAATTAGTGTAAAAAGATAGGGGCTTAGGGCTGATCCTTGATGTAACCCTATCTTTATTGGAAATGCTTCAGTTACTCCGCCTGAAGTCTTTACTCTAGTCGTTACATCCTCATACATATCCTTAATTAGTTCAATATATATTACGCTAACACCTCCCTTTTCTAAAATTCTCCATATAATTTCTCTTGGGACTCTATCATAAGCTTTTTCTAAGTCAATGAATACCATGTGTAGATCTTGTTTTTGCTCCCGATATTTTTTAATTAATTGTCTAAGAAGATGTATAGCTTCTATTGTCGACCTTCCAGGCATGAATCCAAATTGATTTTCTATCACTGTGGTCTCCTTCCTTAATCTTTTTTCTATTACTTTTTCCCAAAGTTTCATAGTATGACTCATTAGTTTAATACCCCTATAGTTTGCACAATTTTGTATGTCTCCCTTGTTCTTATATAAGGGAACTAGAGTACTTATTCTCCATTGATCAGGCATTCTTTTCGTTTTCAATATCATGTTAAATAATTTTGTAAGCCATTCAATACCTTGTTTCCCTAAGCACTTCCATACCTTTATCGAAATATCATCTGGTCCAACGGCTTTTCCATTGTGCATCTCATTTAAAGTTTGTTTTACTTCTGAAGTTTGAATTCTACGATAAAAATTAAAATTTCTATGCTCATTTGACCTAATTAAATTACCTAAGTTAAGTTGGTCACCTAAACCTTCATTAAAAAGTTGATGAAAATACCTCTTCCACCGCTCTTTTATTTCTCCATCATTTACTAATACCTTATTACATTCATCTTTAATACATTTTATTTGGCTAAGATCTCTTATTTTCCTTTCTCTCACTTTAGCTATTCTATAAATATCTCTTTCCCCTCCTTTTGTATCCAATTTTTGATATAACCGTTCAAAAGTTTCATTTTTTGCTTCACTCACTACTTTCTTAGCTTCTTTCTTGGCTATTGTATATTTTTTTAAGTTTTCCTCGTTCTTACAAATATATAATTCCTTATAAGCTATTCATTTTTCCTTCACTTTCTCTTGTACTTTCTCATTCCACCACCAAGATTCTTTACTTAGTGGTACATGTCCCTTTGACTCACCAAGTACACTCTTAGCTACTATTTTCAACTTTGATACCATCTTATCCCAAGTTGTATTAGAGTCATCGTATATTTCACCTAATGCTTGTACTTCTACCTTCTCCTTATATATATTTTGTTTCCCATCCTTTAACTTCCACCACTTAATTCTAGGAATTGTATATATTTTCTTTCTATTGATACTATGTTTGAGGCGTATATCCAACACTACTACTCTATGTTGGGTAGTTAAGTTTTCTCCTGGGATGACTTTTCAATCTTTACAAATCTTTCTATCCTTCTTCCTAACCATAAGAAAGTCAATTTGCGATTTATTATTCCCACTTTTGAATGTGACTAAGTGTTCTTCTCTTTTCTTAAAAAACGTATTAGCTAATATAAGGTCATATGCTATCGTAAAATCTAATATAGTTTTCCCTTCCTCATTCCTCGTTCCAAACCCATAACTCCCATGTACTCTCTCATATTCCTCATTTTTCACTCCAACATGCCCATTTAGATCACCTCCTATTAAAATCATTTCATTTGGTGGAATATTTTGTAATATTTCATCTAAGTCCTCCCAAAACCTTGATTTGGTAGCTTCATCTAATCCTACTTGTGGTGCATATACGCTAATTATGTTCATAGTTTTTTTCGCCACTATTATCTTAAGGGTTATAATTCTATCTCCTTTTCTAACTACTCCTACAACTTCATCCTTTAACAAATTATCTACAATGATTCCCACTCCATTTCTTGCTTTACTCTTTCCAGTGTACCATAACTTAAAACCCGAGTTCTCTATTATCTTTGCCTTCTCGCCTATCCATTTTGTCTCTTGTACACGCAAAATACTAATTTTTCTCCTAATCATCATATCTACTACCTCCATTGATTTACCAGTGAGAGTTCCTATATTCCATGTTCCAAATCTTAGATTATTAGTTTTCCTATCATATTTGTTCTTATCTAACCTATGGTGTGAGAACTTTTGCCTATTTAACACTACACCCAAGTTCTCATGGAGATGTAGCGGTCCTTGCTGAGACGTTACAGTCGGACCCTGTAACGCGAACTCTTGCATATTTATCACTACACTCGAGTTCTGGAGATGTAGCGGTCCTTGCCGAGACGTTACAGTCGGACCCTGCAACGCGTTCCTTCCGGGGAACAACCTAGCATTGGCACAATAGTTTAATGGATTCATTCATTGAATATTTGCCATAGTTTGACACTGGCTGGCAACCTAACGCAACCCTCCTCCTTTATCCGGGCTTGGGACCGGCCATGACCAGTCATCATGGGCGGAGTTTATATAAAATACATAAGCAAATAAGAAAAATAAATTTTCTTTATTTGGGGAGTTTCTAGTTGACTGACACATTGGATCTGTTGACCAACTCCTATGGTCAGTCTATTTTCCAATCAGAATTAATCTAATTGGAAAGAGATGTCTTATCTATGTTTCTTCTGATTTATATCTAACTTATTTTATCAAATCTTAACCTATTAGATAATTTGACTCATATGATCAAATTTGGCCTATTAGAATGAATCTAGTCTGATTTGGTTAGCCTGACATATGTAATCAAACTAGTCCAATTAATTTAATAATAAATTGTTATGGATAAATCAACCAATGATCTAAATCATATCTTAGTATTATTAAATTAAATTGGTCTAATTTAAATCAGACTTATGTTTAATTGGATCAAGCTAATCTAGTTTAATTATCAATTAATTAAATCTCAATTAATCAATCTCAATTGATTAAATAGTTAATAGATTAAATAGTGAACGGATTAAACAAATAAATAAGTTGGGCAATTTTTTGAACCATTCATGCATAATTTAGTGTTGATGATTTTTATTTCATTTTATTCAATCGATTAAAATTTCATTTTATTCAATCGATTGCAAACATGACAAAATTTCTGTGCTAGCAAAAATACTGTAACAACTTCTTCTCCGTCACGACAAATGCCCTGGTTATCGATTGCCAGACAAACGCCCTGGTCATCGATCGCCTTCCTTTTAATGTAGTTGTGGGCGCTCATTGGCGCCCACGGATACCGGTCACCAGTCTCTCGTCGACGCTTGCGTCAGTTATGATGACGGAAAGAAAACGACTCAGTCATTTTTTCTGTGCACACAACTATATGGTAAATGCCACAATGCAATCTCCGATCGGCAGAGGAATTTCTCCTCTCCAAAGCAATGTTTTTGATACCATGATTACTAAATATAAAAAGGATTTATACAAAACGGATAACTCACAATGATACTTAGAGAAGAAGATCGAAGCAGACGTTGGCGAAAATGTTCTTGCTATCGTCGAGAAAATCATCGCTTGGAACCGTACCTCTTTAGATTTTCCACAAATTAAATCCCTCTCTACTAGATGTTCTCCTTGCACCTTTGCCCATTGCCCATGATCAACTCTAATCCCTTACCTTTACAATTACTCTTAGACATTATATAAAGAGAAGAATCTATTGACATGTAACGGATTCTATAATGACACATAATGGAGGAGGATGAATATAAATGGACACTTTTCATCGTTTCTACGTTGCAATTAATATAATGTCCAATATGTAGTGAGAAATTTGTTTAAAATTTTTTAAAGATAATTTCGAGACAAGGTCGGCTGACGAAGGCTCATTATATAATGGCAACTAGTGTAATATTTGTTATATGTCAAGCTCAAAATCGATTTGGTTTCGAAAATAAAGTGTCTTGTTTTGAAATGATGTATATCTATCGTTTTTTTATTTTTATATATTTTTACCGTTCCAGAAAAGAAAAACAATAGAATAAGAGAGATGGCTACGTGATAAAACAAAATAAATAAGAAAACTAAAATTTGAATGAATATTTTAAAAGTTGATATTTGAAAGTACATAAAATAAATTATACTTTAAATTTAATCCTATAAGGAAATTAAGGAGATGATGATTTATTGCAGAGTCATCACATCCTTCGGTCCCCTACAAATATTTATCATGGCAAACCTTTCTTCGAGAAACGCCTTCGGCAATTATGACTTGAAATGGATTTTGAAAGATCAATCAGTTACCACGTGTATGACTCCTTACCACGATAAAATTATACAAAAATGTATTTAATAATATCTACAAAATGAGACGTGTAGGCATATTTAAATCGGCAATTTAACAAATGAGCGCTCAGACATTGAAAATATTTGAAATATTTAAATTTTAAAATAATTTTGATAATTTAAATTCATACAACTTTAATATCTTTCTCTCGTCTTCTCTCTCCACTCCTAGAAAATAAATCTCCCTATTTTTCATCTGTCAATTTATATAACTCAAATTTATTTATTTTTAATTTAACTATTAAAATCAGAACCAACATTTGACCTCCAAACTCTACTCTTTCATATCGTTACAAATTCGTAGAAATTTAAATAGTTTAAGTGCATCAGTGAATTTCAATCAAAATTTATTAATCGACCTATAAAATTTTGAATGCACTCATTTCAAGTCTTGTGAGATTTTGAAATGCCAAGGAATCTAAATGTGCACTCCTTTATTATTTTCGGACTCCTCTAGCAGTGCCAAGGAAAAAAAAGTCTTCAACTAAAATGTTTGAGTCTGATCTCTTAGAGGCAAGGACGATGTTAGATCTGAGAGTAGACCAAGATTAAGTTAAGCCTGATATGGAGAGACCAAGTCCAACTTGGTTCTGGTTTACTCTCATATCAAGTCCAACGTAGTCCTGGTCTTCGAGAGACCAAGCCCAAGCCCAAGCATTATAACTTAAAGCCTGAAATAAGTAATGGAAGTCAAGGTGCTCTAGTATTATGCTAACTTTAAGTTAAAATACTTGAGTATGGTCTCTCGGACTCTAGGATCATATTGGGCCTGATCTGAGAGTAGTCCAAGCTTAAACGTTCTAGTTGAAGATTTGTTTTCTTCTTGACATTACTGGGGAAGACCGAAAATAGTAAAAGATGACACATTTGAACTCCTTGACACTTTAAAAACTAATAAGATTTGAATGAGTGCAATCAAAATTTTTTAAATAGATTAGTAGATTTTAACTGAAATTTACTTATAGATTTAAACTATTTAGATTTATTTGAATATACCATCTTATAAAAGAGTAGAGTTTGAAGAATATAGATTTGATGTTAAATCTTAATTTTAATTTTAGTAGTTAAATTTAAAAAAAAAATTAAAATAAATTTGAATGATATAAATGACAGATGAGAGGAAAAGAGAGATTGAGTAGAAAGAAAAATGGAGAGATCTGTTAGGATGGTATGCATATAAAGGATAGAAATAATTTTTATATTTAATTTTTTGAATGCCGATAAGATGCTTTGAAAGTAAAAAATTAAAATATATAGTTGACAAGAGGGTTAGAATAGGAAGATCATCCAAATCAATAAGTCATTTCGTCATTCGTAATGTATGGCAAGTGATTTAAAAATTTCTTAAATCTACGTGGCGTTTTAATAAATTCTCGTTTAAATTATAAAAGGATTTTAAAATGAAGCAATAAAAGTGCAATATAATTAGAATTTTTCTCATATTTTTAAGACCACTCGGCTTTTGAAAATCACACACGGACAAAATTTGAAGGGTTTGTCACTTATGTGTAATTTTTGGAAATGGCAACCACACAAGGACAAGAGTAACTAGATAAATAATTGCAGCGAGTGGCGGGGAATGCAACATCCCGCCAATGGATGACTTCGTCTTCCTCCTCCTCACCCTCTCCCTTTGCGTCGCCGCCAGGTTTCTTCTCCCCTTCCTATCAACTAGCAGGCGGCGGAAGCAGAGCGCAGGCGGTGACGCCCTCAGTCTCCCTCCCGGCCCGACCTATATCCCCCTCCTCACGCCCATCCTGTGGCTCCGCCGCTCAGCGTTCGAAGTCGAGCCCTATCTCCGCCTTCTTCGACGAAATCACGGTCCCGTCTTCGCGCTCCGCATCACCTCCCTACCGGCCGTCTTCGTCGCCGACCGACGCCTGGCCTACGAGGTGCTCATCCGCCAGGGCGCCGTCTTCGCTGACCGCCCATCGACGAACCCGGCCAACCGCCTGCTCTCCAGCGATCATCACAACATCAGCTCGGCCTCCTATGGCCCGAAGTGGCGCCTCCTCCGCCGAAACCTGACCTCCGGGGTCCTCCATTCCGCCCGCATCCGGCGCTTCGCAGAGTCCCGCAGGTGGGTGCTAGGGATACTCCTGCAGCGGCTGCGAGCCCGGGCGGACGCCGACGGTGGCCTCGTGGTGGTCATGGAGAGTTTCCAGCACGCCATGTTCTGCTTGCTCGTGCTCATGTGCTTCGGCGAGAAGTTAGACGAGAAGGCCATCGGCGACATCGAGAGCATGCAGAGGAATCTTCTCAAGTTAGTCCCCAAGCTTAACGTCTTCGCCATATTTCCCCAAATCACCAAGATCGTGTTCCGGAATCTGTGGAATAGAATGATCGGCATGCGCCGTAGGCAAGAGGAGCTCTTCCTTCCTCTGATCCAAGCGCGGAGGGGGCTCAACCGCAGTACGGGACAAAAAGAAGAAGAAGAAGAAGAAGAAGAAAGGGCTTACTCGTATGTGGATTCGCTGCTGGGAGTACGGCTCCCGGAGGACGGAGGAGAACGAGAGCTCGACGACAGTGAGATGGTATCCCTCTTCTCCGAGTTCATGAGCGCCGGCACCGACACAACTGCGACCGCGCTGCAGTGGATCATGGCGCACCTAGTGAGGGACCCGCGGGTACAGCAGAAGCTATTCGACGAAATCCGTGAGGTAACGGGGGAGAATCACGAGGTGAGCGAGGAGGACGTGCTGCAGAACCGGCTGCCGTACCTGAAGGCGGTGATCCTGGAGGGGCTGCGGCGGCACCCGCCCGGCCACTTCGTGCTGCCGCACATCGCGGCGGAGGACGCGGTGTTGGAGGGGCACCTGATACCTAAAGGCGCGGCGGTCAATTTCACGGTGGCGGAGATGGGGTGGGACGAGGAGGAGTGGACGGCGCCTATGGAGTTCCGACCGGAAAGGTTCTTGGCTGGAGGGGAAGGCGAGGGGGTGGATCTGACGGGGAGTCGGGAGATCAAGATGATGCCGTTCGGGGCGGGGCGGAGGATATGCCCAGGGATGGCCCTCGCACTGCTCCACCTCGAGTATTTCGTGGGGAATCTGGTGAAGCAGTTCGAGTGGAAAGCCGCGGTCGAAAGCGAGGAGGTAGACCTGACAGAGATGCTCGAATTTACCGTCGTCATGAAGCATCCCTTGCGAGCTCGGATTACTCCAAGAAGTACTATGCAGACGGTCCGTGTCTAGGACTGGAGTTTCACCGTGGGCCGCAGTACGTTGTTGTTCATGATGCTATTGCTATATGAAACCGAATAGAACTAAATCTGCATATTTGGACAATAGAATTAAACATCTTGAATCTCAGTCATTTGGCCCGGTCCAATTATATATGTCAAATTATTATTATCAGTTAATTTTAATTAGCTTATATAATAATTAGACGTTTTAAATATATTTCTTTATGATCATCTTTTCAAAATTATATTCATAGCGCAACCATATGAGTTCTCATATTTGTCAACTCAAAAAATCTTTATATGATCTTCGATAAGTTCCTCGTACATAATTTCATCGATTATATATTTAATTAGTTACAAGCTTAAAGATTTTCTGAATCAAATATTGACTCATTTTTATTTCACAAATATAATGATGGATTTATGATATTTTTTTTTCTTATTTATGTGGATGACATCCTAATAACTGACAACTATCACAAAGATATTATAACTTTATTAAGTCTTCTCCATCAAGAATTTCCTACTCGAGATTTGGGTATTGTTCATATTTTCTTGGTATTGAACTTATTCCATATGAAGATGATTATCTCCTCTCTCAAAGTAAATACATTATTGAGCTTCTTTAAAAAGCTAAAATGGATAGAGCATGTCCGGTCTCTACATCTATTGCTATAAACAACTTCTTTGCAACTTCATCATCTCCTGTGATGTCTGATCCATAAAACTATAGAATCATTATTGGAGCCTTACAATATGTCACTATCACACGCCATAATATTACCTTTACAGTAAATTGTACTTGTCAGTTCATGCATGCTCCCACTGAACAAAATTGAGGTGTAAAAAGAATATTTCGCTATCTTAAAAATATAGATCTGCTACATTAACGAACCCCCTAATGCCGACCCCATGGATATGGAGGGAGATACATACAGGTACACAGGCGTCAGGCGCATGGTGGGGTAAGCCCTAGGTCGTCAGTTCCTGAGAATCGACCCCTGACCATTACGCTAGATATGTCATGCACTCATCGTCTGTGCTACGCCTTAGGGGCTATACTTCGCTATCTTAAAGGTACTATTCTATATGGTCTGCTTTTATATCGTCAATCGTCCCGAAATTTACATGTCCATAGTGATGTGAATTGGTCAAGTTCTCATAAAAGAATACGCTCTACCAGTGGATATGCAATATTTCTTAAACGAAACTTTATCTCATGGAATTTGAAAAAGCAACCTATAGTATCTCGTTCAAGCACTGAGGCAGAATATAAAGCAATAGTAAATATAACATCCGAAATTATTTAGCTTCAATCAATTCTTTCTGAACTTCATCTTGTATCAAATATTATACCAAAAGTTTGGTGTGATAATATTGGAGCAACATATCTCACAACAAATCCAATCTTTCATGCTCGTACAAAACTTGTGGAAATTAATTTTCATTCTGTTTGAGAGCGTGTGGTGACTCAACAATTATCGGTTTCTTATATTTCTACGGAGGATCAAATTGTTGATATCTTTACTAAGTCATTACCCAAGCAATGTTTCAACAAGCTAGCAAGCAAACTCAACGTCAAAGATCTCCTGTCGAATTTGTCAAGGGGTAAAAGAGGATCATTCAATATAGTTACACCAAAATAAAATTAGGATCTATTAATTATTCCCTTCAGTGATTAGTCTGTCAATTGACGAAGCTTATAATATTTCTTTTATTTATTATTCTGTCAATTGAATAAGTCTTATAATGTATTTATAAATTGTCCCTTTATAAACAAACCAACATAATCAACAATTTTATTATTTCATCTCATTTCTAGCTAATACGGGTTGTAACAAGTGGACCCAGAAGATAACGTGGCGGTCAAGACCAAGGTGAAGTGGCGATCAAAGTCAAGGGAAGAGAGCATTCCCCACCTGATTTCATTGTTCGCCCAACGCTAAGGCTCTCGAGTCCAGCCCGATCAGATTACAAGCCGTTCGGGAGAGGGCCGACCGACCCTTAAGTCGGTCGAATATATGGGATTTAGTGCTTTACTCTTAAACTAAAAAGACAGCATATCCGATCACTCAATAGCTTGCCAGGTTTAAAGATGGTCAGCCGTATAGGTTAGCTGAAATGTTTAACCCACCTCACAATCGATCTGCCATAGGTATGGTCAGAATAAGGGTCGGTCTCCTCGAGCCTCATAAATCTCTCTATGCATGCCAGACCAGATAAAAGGTTGGTCAAGCTTAAGGCACTTATTCTCACAAATCTCTCTATACATGCCTGGCAAGATAAAAGGTCGGCTGAGTCTAAGACTCTTCGCTTCATATTAATTCCGACCCGACCCTCTTTGGCCCATTTGGCGGCCCATTTGGCGACCCTCGGGTCATCGACCGTCGGCCCTTATGTCGTCGGCCCATTTGGCGACCTCTCATGTCGTCGACCGACGACCCTTTGGCCGTGCCGTTACTCACTAGGACTTTCCACCCCTGGCAAGTGGATTTTTGCCTCCCCCAGGATTTAGAGTTCGAATCCTGGGGAGACAAAAATCCACTGACCAGGGGTGGAAAGTCCTAGTGAGTAACGGCACGGCCAAGGGTCGTCGGTCGCCAAATGGGCCGACGACATAAGGACCGACGGTCGACGACATGAGAGGTCACCAAATGGGCCAAGAGGGTGGGTCGTTACAGGTATGGTTATATCACTACCCCTATGAGCATGTGTAATCAGGTCATAACAACACGAAATGCGACCTCTCATGTCGACGACCCTTGGCCGATCGTTACTCACTAGGACTTTCCACACGGCGTTGGTTTTGCCTCCCGGGTTGAACTCTAAACCTCGGGGCTTAAGTATTAGGTTTATGAATCCCGGTAACCAAGTCTGCTCGCCAAATGGGCCGACGACATAAGGGCCGACGGTCGATGACCCGAGGGTCGCCAAATGGGTCGCCAAATGGGCCAAAGAGGGTCGGGTCGTTACAATAAAAAACTCTAAACCTCCAGTCTTAAGTATTAGAGTTTATGAATCCTGGTAACCAAGTGAGCTCATCTCACTTGGTTACCAGGATTCATAAACTCTAATACTTAAGCCTGGAGGTTTAGAGTTCGAATCCTGGGGGAGGCAAAAATCCACTGGCCAGGGGTGGAAAGTCCTAGTGAGTAACGGCACGGCCAAAGGGTCGTCGGTCGACGACATGAGAGGTCGCCAAATGGGCCGACGACATAAGGGCCGACGGTCGATGACCCGAGGGTCGCCAAATGGGCCGCCAAATGGGCCAAAGAGGGTCGGGTCGTTACAAATTCCTAAATGAATTTTCAACACACACAGTTCGTCATATGGTTTCTTGAATAGATTTCAGCACACCCAATGCATCGTATCATTTTTCGAATGGATTGTAATACGATACAGAACATAACTGAGCAGCTTAATGCAAGGGTAGGCATAAAGATGGCCGGCCTTATAGGCCGGCCGGAATATACTAAGCCGACAACATGAGCAGAGAATCCTCAAAATAACAACCACATGTCAGAAAATATTCTGTTAGAATCTTTTTCAAGGATTACATCAACAAACCACTTATAACAGCATATTCCTTTAAGGGCCTCAGCAACAGTATAAACTATAAATGACAAAAGAGATATATATAAGTAAACGGATAATTATTACACATTGTCTAGGTTGTACACTTTCCATTACCCAACAACCTCTGATATTCTTAGCCACCTCATGATTGCGAAGGTTATGAGATGTGGTATATAAAAATGGGTCCTCTCCGTTGGCAATGTACGTTCTCTGAACATCTAAAATTTACTCTCTCAGGCACGTGCTCTCCTGTTCTTCAATCCGCCATCTGGAATTGTAGTGACTTGAGTGTCGAAGGGCCTTCGCTAAGGACTCTCTCCTGGTTTTTGGGTAATGACATTTTGTTTGCTCGTTTGAGTGTGCACAGGATCGAAAAAAAGCCTCTCCATGGAGTAAAAAGTCTTCTCTCAATTAACAATCAAGCCACCGTGCCCAGCGCGTCATCTCTTCGGTTTTCAAACAGGATCATAATTAGCACTGTCTATGGGAATTTTCACCTAAATCTAAAGATCAGAGATGGAAGAAACTGGACAACTCACCACCATCACCTTAAATGCAAGAAGATATAGAGATGCACATCAACGCTCGAGCACAAAAATTAGTGCAGCAGCAGCAACAAGCAGCTACTAGTGGTAATTTGCCACCTAATCCTGGAGCGTCGACAACAACACATCATAGGGAAAGAGGAGCTTGAGAGGAAGGCCCCTCCCATCTACCTCCCGCATCTCATTCGCCAATCTCGCGTCATCGAGCGCTCTTCATATGTCATCCAAGTACATGGGCCAAGAAGGATTACATCAAGAATCTTATGGAAAAGCACCTATCCAAGATGGGCGCAAGGGAAAAGCCCCTGTAACTTATAGCTCTCCCAAGCATATTAGCACCCCGTTCTCTAAGGGGGTGGTAGAAGGTAAGCTGCCAAAACATTATTAGCCCCTGACGATAGATGAATACTCAGGGTGAACTAATCCTAAGAATTACTTCCTCAAATTTGAGAATGTCATCCTCCTACATCAATATACAAACGGTGTAAAGTGTCGAGTGTTCCTTACCACACTCGCCAGCTCAGCCCAAAGATGATTCAAGTGATTGCCAGCGGACTCCATTCACTGCTTTAAGGATTTTTGTAAGATTTTCTTTCATCATTTTGCTAGTAGTCATCGTTACCAGAAGGCCCCTCTGAGCCTTTTTTGCTCAAACAGGGGCCCAAGGAGATACTCAGGGCCTATATCAAAAAATTTAATCAAGTGATCATCGATGTTCCTACAGCCACTACCGAAATTCTGGTGAGTACCTTTTCCCAAGGTCTCACCGATAATGATTTCTTTCGCTCCTTAATCGGAAGACCTCTAAGAAACTTTGACCATCTACTTGACCGGACAACTGAGTTTATTAATGTCAAGGAGGTGTAGGCCGCTTGAAAGAAAGAAGCCGCCACACTGCCTGCGGTTCCAGCGCCCAAGCGCCAAGCATTACCCGCTCTGCCACATAAAGGACTCCAGACATTGTTGGTGCGGTTAGCACTAACGGTCTAACTCAGGTTTTGATGAATGAAAAATTTAATTAAGTTAGGTTTGTCGTTATCTAACACTCTGAACGAGTGTGCAGGCTAAGTCCAGACAGGTCGACGGGCTGACCGGATGTCTGGCACAAAATCCAAGCGGATCGACCAGCTAACCGGACGCTTGGGGAGAAGTCAAAGCGGGTTGACGGGCTGACTGGAAGCTTGGCATGAAGTCCAAATGGGTTGAAGGGCTGACCGGACATTTGGCACGAAGTCCAGCTAGGTCGACGGGCTGACTGGATAGCTGGCGAGAAGTTGGCAGGTGAGTAAAGGTAAGTCACTGGAAGGGAGTGACTGTGAGGACGCGTTCCCGGGAAGGGAACATTAGGCGTCGATCCGGCTTAGATCCATTTTGGATATCTAAGTCAAGATCGTGACTAGATTCCGATCTCGGAAAGACGGAATCTAAGTCATTCTTTTATGTTAAACTTATAAACTGTGCTAACACTTTTTTTGGCAGGAAATTCATTATATTTGCATCGGACTAACCTTGTCTTGCAGTAGAATGACCTGTTCTGGAGAAAGGTGGTCTGGGCGCCCGGAAGGGATTCGGACGCCCGGAAGGGATCCGAGCGCTCGAGAGGCAATTTTTATCCTATCGCGTCGTCGCCACGTGGAGCTCGCTGGTTGGATCTGCTACGTCACACCAGGGCACCCGGAAGGGATCCGGGGCACCCCGAGCCTCATATAAAAGAAGGGGCAGGGGTGGAGCCTCAAAACAACTCAGAACGAACAATCTGCTCACTTGTGCTCTTGCGACGCTGCTGAGATACTCCGACCACGCGCTGCTTCTTGTTGTTCTTCTTTTATTGTCGGTATTATTTTACTTAGCATTCTTGTACTCAATCTGTATCCAAACTTTTGAATTGCTAGTGAATTGCCCACCGAAAGCACCCTTGCGTGCGGGCCTTGGAGTAGGAGTCGCCAACGACTCCGAACCAAGTAAAATTGGTATGTGTTAGCCTTGTTTCTTTTCGCTTATATTTTCCGCTGCGCTTAACTCTTTTCGACGAATTTTTTATAATCGATATTCACCCCCCTCTATCGAACGTCTATGATCCAACAAGTGGTATCAGAGCAGGTATCGCTCTGATTTGGTACAACCACCAATCAGACAAAGGGGGGGGGTCTTTTAAAAGAAAAATTAGATATCGTTCGTTCTTAAAATAAAACCTTTCATTTTTTCCCTCCAAAACTGGTTTTGAAAAATACATCGTCATCTTTTCACCATTATTTAGTATTGACAAAATATTACATTTTCAAAAATTTGAGATAATATTTTTTATTAATATTTTAATAAATTTTTTTTTTGAAAACAAAAGGTGAAAAATTATATTTTTTTTCTCCAACACTGCTAATCCAAGACCAAGTCTTGGGACTTTATCTCTGTTTCCATGTGTGCAAGACCAATGCCTCTTCAAGAAGGATGGAACCCCAACGAACCATCACCGTACGATCAAGATTTCAACTACTGGAGGCGAAGAATGGAATGTTTCTTAGGAAGTCTAAACTTTGATTATTGACTGATATTGAGAAAACATTCTCAGAACTTAGAACTAAACACAAATGTAAGTAAAATTATTTGTAATGTTTTATCTAACAATGTTTTATGCAGACTAGAAAAGTACAAAGATGCACATGTGCTCTGGATCCAGTTGATCAAACTTCACAAGGAGCCGATGGAGCTCGAGGACCAAGTAAAAATCGAATCCAAACTCGGGTCAGATCCAATCGAAAAGCCTACTGAATTAGGGGATGCGGTTAAGGTAAGTAATATTTACCAAAATACCCCTACTAATATGTAAAGCCCGAAAAATTCCCGAATTTATTTCAGAATTATTCTATGATTTTTCTGGAATTTTTAGATATTTTCCCGGAATTTTCCGAGTAGCGGAAGTAGCAAAAATAAATATAAACGAAAACGGCCTAAGCGGGAATCGAACCCGAGACCTATGGTTTAAGGGATAATGTTAGTAACCAGTGAACCCAGCAGGGCCGTGCTGAGAGAAAGGAGAAACATTTATATTTATATTAGAGTTAGACCGGAATTACCACATGATATAAATAGGAGGTTTAAGTGGGTTGGTTTATTTCTAATTGGTTCGTGACCCTCTCCACCGAAGCCCTCATGCCTGTCTTCCTCTCGGTTCCTCTCTTCTCTCGGCGCCCCCAAGCACAAGAAAAAAGGAACCTAGGGTTCCTTCCCTAAGGGTCACGAGAGCAACTTCCGGCAAGATCTTCGATACAAGGACGTTCCCCTCCGCGAGAGGAACGCGTAGACGCAAGCAGCTCGTCGAGAAGGTCTTCGTCTCCGGAAACCTAACGCTTAGATTTGTAAGAATCTTTGCACACGAGGTAAGAAACCCCTCACCTGCAGTATAATTGCTCTCGCTTGTTAGTTTTAGCGTTAGTTCAGTAGTTTTACAGTTTTCAGTTTTAGGGTGTGCTTTCAGTGCACACCAAGCATTCGGTAGAATGCCCAGTTCAGAAGGATGCACTAGTAGGCGTCCTAACAGCATGTAAAATGTATTAGAAACATTTTATTCAGTTATTTATCAGTTATTACAGCTTTATGGATCAGATATCCATTGGGTAGGCTCCCACAGTAGCCTCTAGGTTCAGATAACCTAGCTCTAGGTTTAGATAACCTAGAACAGCAAAGTAAAATAAAACAGTATTTTACTTTTTTACTTTTATTTAGTTGGCACTGTACTTGGAGGACTCCCACAGTCGTCCCTAGGTTCAGATAACCTAGTAACCCTGCTGGATTCGGAACTTGCAATCCCGGGTCTCGTAGGGATGCGCGCACAGTAAGTACAGTTGCCAGGGCCCAGCAGCATGTTTAGTATTTTCATCTATTATATGTATAGTTTTCAAATTTGAAACCAGTGATGAGAACACTAATTTAGCTTTCAGTTCAGTTCAGGTTCAGTTTACATGATTTGAGGTTGTGTACAGATTTAGATATATACTTGACTAGTTCAGTTTCGTGCTTAGTTTGTAAGTATGCCATGATCAGTTTAAAGCATGTTCGGTTTATATGTTATGCCATGCTTGTGTGATACCATGCCATGCCATGCTTGCATATTCAGTATATTTTTCAAATAGCATGATTTAAAATCATATCTGCATCGTATGCATGCTTTTGTGAGGTAGATGGTTTCTTACTAAGCTTAAGCTTATAGATACTACTTTTCTTATCTGCAGATACAGGTAAAGGAAAGTGGGCGGAGGCTGAAGGGCGATGCTACAATGATGTGTGTGTGCAAGGGGTCTGGAATAAAGATCCTTGGGATCTATATGCTTTTATTTCAGTTTTAGCACTTAACATGTCTAGTTTCATATTTAGTCTTGTTACTAATTGTTCTAGCTTAGTAACTATGTTTGGTTTAGCTTATCACGTTTAGAACATTAGTACCTATATGCTTATATGTGTTTCCATTGTTTTAGAACTGTTGTGTGATGTTTTGGCACGCTGATCGGTCTGTGAACATCAGGCTCTGTCTTGATCGGTCCCAGACCGATCGAGTCTACCAGCTCTTTGTGAGAGACCCGATCGATCCAGGCAATAAGAGCTCAGATGTCCTCTGGATCGATCGGCCGACCGATCCAGATCTGCTAGCTCGGAGAGAGATCCAGGTGTGCTGGATCGGTCGACCGGCCGATCCAGGCACCCGAAACCCGGCGTTTCCGGTGCACGGATCGGTGCGCAGACCGATCGAGACACACTGGATCGATCGCCGATCCGACCTTTCGGTTCGGTCCATGACCGATCCGCAAGGAACAGAATCGTAGTAAGTTTGATCGATCCGTGGATCGATCAGCAGCTAGCTGGGAAGTTAATTCTGAGTTCCTAGCTCAGATGGGAGGTCAAGTATTCTCCTTAGCACATGTACACCAACAGGAAAGGGTCTTGAATCCTTCCTTATAACAGCATGGGTGTATCAGTTGTCAGACTAACCGAGTCAGTTAGTGAAATTTTATTTTACCCAGTTTTCCGTACAGTAGCTTCAGTAGTTAATGTAGCGATCCGGCTCACAGATTAGTACCCAGGAGTTGGGTCGTTACAGAGTGGTATCAGAGCAGGGTTCCTTACTTCCTACACACACATCAGCATTGTACCTACAGCTTCCAAGTAAGAACATCTCTCACTCAGTTTTGTTTTCAGCTTTCATATCGGTTATATGTGCTCTCATGTTTGCTCGCATGTTGCTAGTTAATTAATTCATGTTTACAGTGATAGTATTTAACATGTTACCAGTAGTTAACTATAACATGATAGCCTAGTTATATATATGTGTTCTCTGCTATTTAGAAAATGGTACGAGGACGTCCAGCTAAGAAAGCAGCAGCGGCTGAGCCCCAGCATGAGGCAGGCAGTTCAGCAGCAGTTAGCTGAACAGCAACAGGAGATAGCCTCCTTAAAGGCTAACCAGCAGACTACTCCCCCAGTCACTCCAGTACCGAACCTCACGACTCCAGTAATCACAGAGGTTTTACCAGCTCAGCCTGCAGTACCAGTCCCAGTGGCCCCAGTAGCAGGGGCTAAGAGAGAAGCTTACCTTATCCAGTGGCAGAGAATTAAGCCCGAGAACTTCTCAGGCACCAGCGAACCATGGGATGCTCAGGCATGGTTTAAAACACTGGAAAGCACGATGGAGCTTCTAGACTGGCCAGAGCACGAAAAGGTGAAGTGTGCCTCCTTCTGTTTAACAGGAGATGCACGCATGTGGTGGGAGCGGATTAAATCGAAGTGGCCAGTAAACCAGATGACATGGGCCAACTTCGAGAAAGAATTCTTCGAGGCATTCTTTCCCATGCACGTCAACAACCGACACTACAACGCGTTTACAGCATCTCGTCAGGGCAACCTCTCAGTTCAGGAGGCCGTGAAGAAATTCAACAGGTTGGCCCGTCTGTGTCCAGAACTAGTCAGCTCAGAGAAGGAGCGAGTACGCTTGATGCTCGGACCGAAATCGCAATGAATGTGGTGGTGGCGTTCATAGGCCACAAACCATAGAGGAGCTAGTGAGTAGTGCTCGATCACCGAGCACTATCAAGAACAATGACAAGGGTTCCACAGAGCCCAAGGGACAAACTAGCTCAAGTATTCAGCAGAAACAACAGGGACATAGCTCCAACTGGAAGGGGAAACGCAAGGCAAGTAGTGACCCAAAAGGAGGACCAGCTGGAAAACATTCCAGACATCCCAAGTGTGCTACTTATGGGAAACATCATCCAGGAGTTTGCCGCAAGGGTACGCGAGGTTGTTTTGAATGTGGACAGGAAGGGCACATGGCTAAGCAGTGCCCGAACAAGAACAGTCTTCCTCAGCCTCAGCCGATACAGTATGGAGCTCAGCCAGCCCAGCTACACCAGATGTATGCTGTCTTAGATGGTCCACAGATCAGTCAGGGCAGATTAGAAGCCCCCACAGCTACCACAAATGCCAGGATTTTCTCACTGACCAGAGAGGACGTAGCAAATGCCTCGACAGTTGTCATAGGTCAGATCAGTATTTTTCAGCATAATGCAACTGTCTTATTCGATACTGGGGCAACCCACTCTTATGTATCCAGGGCATTTGCGAAAAGTAACACCTAGAAGTACTCAATGGTCGGTTCGAACAACGCTACCCTCGGGAGACATTATGGCGTCTACGCTGGCTCGAGCGGTGCCGATCATTATAGCGCGAGGAGCTTTTGGTGATCGATAGTGCTAGAAATGATGACTACGATGTCATCTTTGGAATGGATTTTCGATAAGATCTGGCGCTTCTATAGAGTCTAGTAAGCAAAGTCATATTCCACCTCAAGCAGCAGTTTGAGTACGGGAAGCCAAAGAGGAAAGCGAAATTTCTCTCGGATTGAAAGCACGGCTATTGGATTCGGGATGCATGGGATTTTTAGCAAATGTAGTCAACACCGGCCGGGACAAGAACCAAGGCTATCAGAGGTTCGAGTCGTTTGTGACTACCAGTAGTCCTGAAGAGCTACCGGGCTTAGCACCAGACAGGAGATTGAATTTGAGATAGAGCTCATTCCGGACAAATCCAATTTCCAAGGCACCATATCGCATGGCTCAGCAGAACTAAAGGAACTTGAGGAGCAATTAGGAGCTTCTTGACAAGGGTTTTATACGCCTAGCCACTCACCATGGGGAGCACTGTGTTGTTCGTGAAGAAGAAGGATGGAAGCATGCTCTGTGCATAGACTACTGTCCTTGAACCAGGTCACAATAGCAGTACCCTCTCCCGGGATAGATGACTGTTTGACTAAAGGAGCCACAGTGTTCTCTAAAATTGACCTCAGATCAGGATATCACCAGGTTAGAGTCAAGGAAGGTGATATACCTAAAACAGCTTTCAGGACCAGATACGGACATTATGAGTTCGTAGTCATGCCTTTCGGCGTGACAAATGCTCCAGCTACTTTCATGGACCTCATGAACAGAGTATTCAGAGAATACTTAGACAAGTTTGTCATCGTGTTCATCGATGACATTCTTATCTATTCAGGCACTCAGGAGGACCATGCAGAGCATCTGAAGACAGTTTTGCAGATCCTTCAGCAGAACCAGCTGTACGCCAAATTCACGAAATGTGAATTCTGGCTAGACCAGGTAGCTTTTCTCGGTCACATCATCTCCAAAGATGGTGTTATGGTAGATCCCAGCAAAATAGAAGCAGTAAGTAACTGGAAGAGACCCAGGAACGCCAGTGAAATCAGAAGTTTTCTAGGATTAGCAGAGCCTCCCCACTGACAGCTCTCACCAGGAAGAACAAGAAATTTCAGTGGACAGAGGACTGCGAGAACAGCTTCAGCGAACTAAAACGGAGATTGACCAGTGCTCCTATTTTAGCTATACCAGAAAACACAGACAGCTTCGACATCTACAGTGACGCCTCTAAATTGGGATTAGGAGCAGTACTGATGCAGCAGGGCAAGGTGATCGCCTATGCCTCCAGACAACTCAAGGATTATGAGAGGAACTATCCTACTCACGACCTTGAGCTTGCAGCAGTGGTGTTCGCTCTCAAGATTTGGAGACATTATTTGTATGGAGCTCGGTGCAGTGTATACTGGATCATCAAAGTCAAGTATTTCTTTACTCGAAGGATCTGAATATGCGGACAGTGAGATGGTTAGAGATGGTCAAAGATTATGACATAGATATACTCTACCATCCGGGAAAGCTAATAAGGTAGCGACGCTCAGCAGGAAGTCCGGTGCTACCTTATTATCTTTAACTATGTCACCACCCCTAAGGAAGGAGATTACGACCTTTAGTCTCGAGCTTATAGTCGACGACTTTCCACTATGTCCTTAGCATCTACCTTGCTTGATGATATCCGGACAGCTCGGGGCGGGATCCTGAAATCTAGAAAATCAAGCAAGGGTTAGCGGAATCAGAAAATGGAGTTCAGAGTGTCCGCCAGTGGGGTAGTGTACTGTGGTGACAGACTTTGTGTTCCAGATAAGGAGGAACTACGAAAACAGATTCTAGACGAGGCTCACAGGACTCCCTATGCGATGCATCCTGGTTCCACCAAGATGTATCAGGATCTAAAGAAACGATTTTGGTGGCCTGGGATGAAGCGAGATATCGCCAGATACGTCAGCATCTGTCTAACCTGTCAGAGGGTTAAGGCAGAACATCAGCGACCAGGAGGAGTTCTGCAGCCGATCCAGATTCCAGAATGGAAGTGGGAGGATATCTCTATGGACTTCATAGTGGGGTTACCCAGAACCACGAATGGTTTTGATGCCATTTGGGTAATAGTCGACGGGTTGACTAAATCAGCCCACTTCTTAGCCATCAGAATATCCTATTCCATGGAGCAACTAGCTCAGTTGTATCTCAAGGAGATAGTCAGGCTGCATGGAGTCCCACGAACCATTATATCAGACAGAGACAGCAGATTTACATCACACTTCTGGAAGTGTGTGCAGTCAGCTATGGGCACCCAGTTAAGATTCATCACAGCCTTCCATCCCCAGACAGATGGTCAGACGGAGCGAGTGAACCAGGTACTCGAAGATATGCTCCGAGCTTGTGCCCTAGATTTCAAGGGAAGTTGGTGCAAATATCTGAGTCTAGCAGAATTTGCATACAACAACAGTTATCAGGCCACTATCGGCATGGCACCTTATGAGGCACTCTATGGGCGGAGGTGCAGATCACCAATCTGCTGGTATGAGAGTGGTGAACAGAAGGAACTAGAGCTTCAGACAGATCTAGTAGCTGATACCACAGCAGCCATACAGCAGATTCGCCAAAGGATAGAGACAGCACAGAGCCGACAGATACACGCCGCAGACCCCTAGAGTTTTCAGTTGGGGATACAGTTTTCCTCAGAGTAGCTCCCATGAAGGGAGTCATGCGTTTTGGGAAGAAGGGCAAGCTAGCTCCCAGATATGTGGGACCATACCTTATCACGAAGAGAGTGGGCAAGGTAGCATATGAGCTAGAGTTACCTCAGGAGATGTCAGCTGTCCACAACGTGTTTCATGTCTCCATGCTGAAGAAACATATTCCAGACGCCACCCAGGTGATTGAGCCCCAGTTGGTACAGGTCCGTGATGATCTCAGCTATGACAGTCGGCCTATTCAGATAATAGACCGAGCAGTGAAGAAATTACGGAACAAGGAAGTACCATTAGTCAAAGTCAGCTGGCAAAATCACACAGCAGCAGAGGCGACTTGGGAGACAGAGGCCAGCATGAGACAGAAGTACCCAGAATTGTTTTAAGTTCGGGGACGAACTTTTTATAAGGTATGGGGGATTGTAAAGCCCGAAAAATTCCCGAATTTATTTTAGAATTATTCTATGATTTTTCTGGAATTTTTAGATATTTTCCCGGAATTTTCCGAGTAGCGGAAGTAGCAAAAATAAATATAAACGAAAACGGCCTAAGCGGGAATCGAACCCGAGACCTATGGTTTAAGGGATAATGTTAATAACCAGTGAACCCAGCAGGGCCGTGCTGAGAGAAAGGAGAAACATTTATATTTATATTAGAGTTGGACCGAAATTACCACATGATATAAATAGGAGGTTTAAGTGGGTTGGTTTATTTCTAATTGGTTCGTGACCTCCACCGAAGCCCTCACGCCTCTCTTCCTCTCGGTTCCTCTCTTCTCTCGGCGCCCCCAAGCACAAGCAAAAAGGAACCTAGGGTTCCTTCCCTAAGGGTCACGAGAGCAACTTCCGGCAAGATCTTCGATACAAGGACGTTCCCCTCCGCGAGAGGAACGCGTAGACGCAAGCAGCTCGTCGAGAAGGTCTTCGTCTCCGGAAACCTAACGCTTAGATTTGTAAGAATCTTTGCACACGAGGTAAGAAACCCCTCACCTGCAGTATAATTGCTCTCGCTTGTTAGTTTTAGCGTTAGTTCAGTAGTTTTACAGTTTTCAGTTTTAGGGTGTGCTTTCAGTGCACACCAAGCATTCGGTAGAATGCCCAGTTCAGAAGGATGCACTAGTAGGCGTCCTAACAGCATGTAAAATGTATTAGAAACATTTTATTCAGTTATTTATCAGTTATTACAGCTTTATGGATCAGATATCCATTGGGTAGGCTCCCACAGTAGCCTCTAGGTTCGGATAACCTAGCTCTAGGTTCGATAACCTAGAATGACAAGTAAAATAAAAGCAAGATTTCAATTTTACTTTAGTTCAGTTGTACTTGGATCAGATATCCATGGCTGGACTCCAATCGTCCCTAGGTTTAGATAACCTAGTAACCTGGATTGAACTTGCAATCCGGGTCTCGTAGGGATCTTGCGCCTGATAAATCTGATTGCGGGGCCCGACATGTTTAGTATTTTCATCTATTATATGTATAGTTTTCAAATTTGAAACCATTGATGAGAACACTAATTTAGCTTTCAGTTCAGTTCAGGTTCAGTTTACATGATTTGAGGTTGTGTACAGATTTAGATATATACTTGACTAGTTCAGTTTCGTGCTTAGTTTGTAAGTATGCCATGATCAGTTTAAAGCATGTTCGGTTTATATGTTATGCCATGCTTGTGTGATACCATGCCATGCCATGCTTGCATATTCAGTATATTTTTCAAATAGCATGATTTAAAATCATATCTGCATCGTATGCATGCTTTTGTGAGGTAGATGGTTTCTTACTAAGCTTATTGGCTTACAGATACTACTTTTCTTATACTGCAGATACCGGTAAAAGAAAAGTGGATTAGCGGAGGCTGAAGGGCGATGCTACAATGATGTGTGTGTGCAAGGGGTCTGGAATAAAGATCCTTGGGATCTATATGCTTTTATTTCAGTTTTAGCACTTAACATGTCTAGTTTCATATTTAGTCTTGTTACTAATTGTTCTAGCTTAGTAACTATGTTTGGTTTAGCTTATCACGTTTAGAACATTAGTACCTATATGCTTATATGTGTTTCCATTGTTTTAGAACTGTTGTGTGATGTTTTGGCACGCCAAAGTGCTGAAATCAGAACTCTCGAGTGAAATCAGACCTCGATCGGTCCCCGGACCGATCGGAGGTTAATGTGCTCCTGGATCGGTCGGTAGGCCGATCCGGTGATCTGATATGCTCTGTATCACTGGATCGGATCGGCCGACCGATCGGCTCGATCTGATAGCCTCGGAGGAGATTTCCGGTGCACGGATCGGTCGACCGATCCGGACCAACGTAGAGCATCCGGCGTTTCCGGTGCTCGGATCGGTGCGGACCGATCCGAGACACACTGGATCGATCTGCCGATCGATCCGACCGAGTTTCCATGATCCAGCAAGGCACAGAATCGTAGTAAGTTTGATCGATCCGTGGATCGATCAGCAGCTAGCTGGGAAGTTAATTCTGAGTTCCTAGCTCAGATGGGAGGTCAAGTATTCTCCTTAGCACATGTACACCAACAGGAAAGGGTCTTGAATCCTTCCTTATAACAGCATGGGTGTATCAGTTGTCAGACTAACCGAGTCAGTTAGTGAAATTTTATTTTACCCAGTTTTCCGTACAGTAGCTTCAGTAGTTAATGTAGCGATCCGGCTCACAGATTAGTACCCAGGAGTTGGGTCGTTACATAATAGTAGTTTAAGGAATATACATGTTAATTTGGATATTTCTGAAAATATATGTGAAAATAATGTAGTTGATAATAATTGCAAAAATACCCCTAGGATATTATCTGATAAAACAAATCTAATTAATTTAGAAAATTCAAAAAGTTTGAAAATAATTAATAAACCTAAAAATTCAAACTTAAACCTAAACAAATCTGAAAACTCAAATGATAGAGTTGACAAGGTCAATATTGATCTAGATAAAATTAATAAATTATTTAATAATCTAGACAATATTAATCTAGAAAATCCTATCCAAATCCAAGATAATTTAATTAATAAAAAAATTTAAATTTTAATGATAAGAATAATCTAATAAATTCCACTAATTATATCAACTTAAAAGACAGAAAATATAAAGATAAAATCAAACACTTTGATAAAATCAAACACTTTAATAAAATCAAAACTAAATTTAATAAAATTAAAATTAAATGTTAAAGATAACATATTAAACAAAGATAATAAAAATTCAAAATTAACAATTAATAAAAGGTTAAAACATAAACCTTTAAGGAAATATAATTCAAACACTTTAATTAATTCAAATTTAAAAATTAATAAAAACTTAAACATTAACACTAATCTATTAAATAAAGATAATTCAATTAACTTAATAAAATTAAAATAAAATTTAAATATTAAATACACTCTCTTAAAGAAAGATAATTTGACCAATTTAATTAATTCAAAATTAAAAACATAAATCTAAATTACAAATTAAACATTAAATTTTAACCAAAACTAAATTATACAAGAAATCTTAAAAAGGAAAATCAATAATTTAGGGGGAGGCTCCAGAATAGCTGGCACCTCCAAAACTAATCAACCCGGCAGGGTAACCCTAACCAACCTACCCGACAGGGTAATTAGGACTAGTTAAAAAGGGTTCAAGTTTAACTTGAAAAATGGTACTGGTGAAGTTTTGGATGATAGTACGTTAGGGAAATTTAGTCAATGCATGTCTAGGAAGATATGGCTTCGACCTGGTGCATTTGGTTAAGTGGAACTGACCGAAGCTACCCTTTATGGATCATAACCAGTTAGACCAAGATTTTGTACTAAGTCCAGTGGATAGGACTATTTGGAAAACCTCGAAGGCATGATTACTCTAATGATGCCCAAGTGACTCACCATAGCCCAGAAGTTTATCCAGAGAACGCTTATTTGTTGAACCCAAAGCTAAACCTGAATCTAACACAAGTTAAAAACAAACCCTAAAATTGAACCTAACTCATCTCACAAAATTATAGGGTTCCCTGATTGAAAACATAGATCGGGTGAGATGACTAAGGACCTAAATGAAATTAATTAATTGAATTAAAATAAATTTAATTTAATTTAAATTAAATTAAGTTAAATTAAATTAATTTTGTTTAACTTTAAAATTTATTTTAAAAATTAAACTTAAATTGTTTTAACTTAAAAATTTATTTTAAAAATTAAAATTAAATTAATTTTTTTACTTTAAAATTTATTTTAAAAATTAAACTTAAATTGTTTTAACTTAAAATTTTATTTTAAAAATTAAACTTAAATTTTTTTTACTTTAAAATTTATTTTAAAAATTAAACTTAATTTTTTTTTACTTAAAAATTTATTTTAAAAATTAAACTTAGATTTTTTTAACTTTAAAATTTATTAAATTAAAATTAAATTAATTTTTTTAACTTTAAAATTTATTTTAAAAATTAAACTTAAATTGTTTTAACTTAAAAATTTATTTTAAAAATTAAACTTAAATTAGGTTGGAGATTCACGAGGTTGGCTGCAGCTAGGAGAAGGCACAAGGGCCCGAAATTAGCTTCGAACCCAAGGATCTGGAGGGTGTGGAAATACCCCATGATGACGCTTTATTAATTAAGGTTGTTTAGTCAATTATATCATTTACCATACTTTTATTGACACAGACAGCTTAGTGAACATCATCTTCAAATAAGTGTTTGAGTAGCTGCAAATAGACCCAAGCGAGCTTCAACCCATAGCGACTCCTTTGTATGGGTTCATAGGCAATAAGGTTCAGCCGCTCGGCTAAATAAAGTTAGTCATATCCTTAGAAGAGGAGCCCCTAATGAAGACGTGCTGATTGACTTTCATAGTCGTGGATGCACCCTCGGCCTACAACGTCATTTTGGGTCGACCAACCCTAAATAAATTCTGGGTAGTAGTCTCAACCTTTTGCTAGAAAATAAAGTTCCCCGTGGATGATCGGGTCGTGAAAGTTAAAGAAGATCAACTAGTTGCACGTAAGTGCTATGTTGATATAATCAAAACTAAAGCCAACTCCGCTCAAAAGATGCAACGGATGGAAGTCAACACCATTCAGGAAGCACCACCTACCCTAGTTTATGAAGAGAAGGAGGAGATTCAAATTCGACAAGGCCAGTCGGACGCCACTATCCAAGTAGCTGCCGACCTACCTCTAGAGCTTAAAGAAGAGCTTATTGCATGTTTAACACGTAACAATAATATTTTCACTTGGGAACCTAAGGAGATCACGGCCGTCTCTCCTACGGTCATGGATCTTGTACTCCATGTCTTCCCTAAAGCCCTGCCGGTCAAGTAGAGAAAGAGAGATTTCAGAGTGTAGTAGAATAAAAACATCCATGCAGAAGTAGACAAGCTATTGGAGGTCAACTACATTTGAGAGGTGCAATTCCTAAGCTGAATTGCCAACATAGTCCTACTGTCTAAGCCGGGAAACAAATGGAGGGTCTGCATCAACTTCAAGGACCTCAACAAATCATGCCCCAAGGATTACTACCCCTTGCCGATAATTGACCAGGTAGTAAATTCAACTTCTGGCTACAAGTTAATTTGCATACTGGATGTCTATCATGGGTACCATCAAGTACCACTCGCCAAGGACAAACAGGAGAAGGTTAGCTTTATAACCACTGAAGACACTTACTACTATAATATTATGTCATTCAGACTAAAAAATGCAGGTGCTACTTACCAACGACTTATGAACAAAGTATTCTGAAAGCAAATTAGGCAAAATATGGACGTTTATGTGGGTGGCATCCTTATTAAGTTCCTCAAGATGACCTACCTATACACTGATGTCCAAGAGACCTGCCAGACTTTAAGGCGATATGGACTAAAGCTCAACCCCAGTAAATATTTATTTAGAGCAAAAAATGGGTGATTCTTGGGATACAACTCAAATCCGAGGGCAAACTCCTCTCTGTTGTTACACAGAAATGCTCTTAAAAACCTCCCTTCAAGCAATCTCTGAAGAAAAGCAAACTCCCATCTTGTTCAATCAACGCTGACAGCTCCTAGGTACCTCCCTTTAAGCTTGTGATCGACTGAAATACCCAACGCACGATGAAATCATAACTGGGAAATCGCTCACCCGATCAATTAATCCGATCGATTCAGGTGTCACAAAAGAAATGATGGATGCAATGGAATCGAAGACGCCAAGAAAACTCCACTAAGGCCTTCGTTGGATATGGGAACCAAAGATCAAGGAAACTCCCAATGATCTTCAGCGTGATAGGAGAACACGAGAAATAAAATTACGATCAGGGAAACTCTGCCTGATGCGCTCTAACCTTTGGACGACGGTCGTCGGTAGCTCAATGTTCACCGGAGATGAAGAACTTTGAATCTCAGATCTGACGGTGTAATGGGGCTTTGCGATCTTCTCTCAAGAAGAAATTGGCATGGTGAACAGTGGCGAAGCCGCTGTTCATCGTGCCATTTTTGCATTTTTAAATGCAGACTTGATCCGGTTGCGCTCAACCAAGTTGAGCCATGTTGAACCCCATAACATGAGTCCAATTAGTTGAATTAACTAGCTTCCCAAATTGATTGTATCGTACCGACTCTCTAGAAAATAGTTCAATAATCCCATGAGTCACCTACAAAACCAAACCACATCAATGAAACAAGAAATTCATGAATTACAAATAACAAATGTGATTTACTCAATTCAATCCTTACATTGTAAAAATCGTATCACAACTCAATTTGTCAATGAAATAACTTTAAAAGAAAACAAAGGCCTCCAAAATAATATGCACAATAAACCAACTATCAGTCTACTCTTTAAGTCATTTATTAAAAGGAGTCGACTGTCGTTACACTGCGCTCGAAAAATTAGCGTATAGATTGGTCTTAGCTACTCGGAGGTTGCGTCCTTATTTCCTTCCTCACTCAATCATGGTACTTAGTAATAGTATTTTGGGTCGAGTACTTGTCAACCCAAAAGCCTCCGGGAGGTTGATTAAGTGGGCCATGTTGGTGCGGGAAGCATCCGATGATCGAACCTAAGTTTTGATAATGGCAAAGGGATTCAAAGTTAAGATTCTTTGTTGTCTAACATGTGTGAATAAGTTTACAGGAAAGTCTTAACTGTGGTTAGGCAGGTGAAAATCCCTAGGAGTGGTAACCCTAGGTCCTAGGTGTTAGAATGTATACTAAAAGTCTAACTTTTGTATAAATATTTATTTTATAAATAAAGAATCACATTAGTCAAATGTCTACATTTATATGTTAAGTGTAGTTGTTCAATTAATTTATATTGTAGATAACATGGTGTGTGGTGTCACACACAGAAGATCATGTTATCAATTCCTTATAAATTATGAACAGTAGCTCACGACTAAGATGGAAAGGAACAAACCATTGGAATAGTCGTAGTGTAATTTGGTATTAATTTATCTTAACTATAAAATTATACTAGTATACTCTGAGTGTATTGAGCAGGACCATTTAATGTAAGTTCTTTTTATACTGACTAAATAAAAGAACAAGACCTTTGTTATTGTGGAAGTGTGTGCTCTTAATCCTGATATAATAACAAGCACATATATCTAGTATTTATTTCTTTGACTTATCAATGGGTGAGATTTAGTTCGATAAATCAAGAGGCCCGATAAGTTGGGAAATGATATTATTTATAGAGTGTGTTGTTGATTATAGAAGGCAACTGTGTCCTAGTAATCTAGGTTGATAATATCCCCAAGAGGAGCTCATAAGATTGTCATGTAAACTCTGCAGGTAGACTTAGTTCGACATGACGATAAGGTTGAGTGGTATTACTTTTGGACTAGATATTAATTAAGTGAGTTGTCAGTAACTCATTTAATTAGTGGACATTATATATCTTAAACACAGGGAGACTAACACACTCATGATAAGAAGGAGACCAAAATGTAATTTGGGATTGGTGCGGTAGTTCAATAATAACTTTTTAGTGGTATGAATTATTATTGATGAAATTAAGTTGGGTGTTCGGGGCGAACACAGGAAGCTTAATTTCATCGGGAGACCAAAATCAATTCCTCCTCTCGGTTCCTCTCATAGCCTCTTATTTATAAAGTATTATACTCACCCATACCCACCTTCTTACCCACCTTAAGGTGGTCGACCAAGCCTAGCTTGGAGCCCAAGCTAGGGCCGACCAAACTAAGGTGAGTTGGTTTCATTAGGTGGCCAACCCTAGCTTGAACCCAAGCTTGGTGTGGTCGGCCACATTAAAATAAAAGGATTTTATTTTTTAAAATCTTTTCTTATGTGTAAGCCATAATTTTAAAAGAGAGTTTAAAATTTAAATCTTTCCTTTTATAGTTTTCTACAAAAGATTAAGAGAAAGGTTTGATATCTTTCCTTATTTGTAGTTAAAAGAAAGATTTTAATTTTTGATAAAACTTTCCTTTTTGTAACCATCCTCATGATTTTAAAAGAGAGTTTTAAAATTAAATCTTTCCTTTTATAATTTCTACAAAAGATTAAGAACAGATTTGATATCTTTCCTTATTTGTAGATTGAAAGGAAGATTTTAATTTTAGAGAAAACTTTCCTTTTTGTAAATCATCCACATGTTTTAATAGAGAGATTTTAATTTATAAAAGTTTTCTTTTATGACCAACCATGAAGGGAATTTTCAAAAGAGAAATTTTTATTTAAAACTTTTCGGAAACAAATTAGGAAGTTTTAATTTTGTGTTTAAAACTTTCCTTGTTTGGAGGGATTAAGGTAGCCGACCATATATAGTTTGAAAGAGAAATTTTATTAAACTTTCCTTTCATTGGCAAAGAGAATAAGGAAGTTTTAATAAAACTTTCCTTATTTGCCAAGACCAAAGAATATTAAAGAAAGGGTAGAGGTGCCTCACTATATAACAATATCTCTTCTATTATTTCCTCTCTTCCTTGGTTGGTGGCCGGCCCCTCTCTTCCTCTCCCTCTCCTATTCTTCTTCCTTGGCCGGCGACATCTGTTGGAACCCCAAGGTGTTTTGATGTGATCAAACAAGCTAAGTTAGGTCCTGCGTTTGTTTAACCCTTGTGTCTAAGTGTGCAGGAGCTTAGGAACACAGGAAGTCGAGCGGAAGACGCGGCTAACAAGAAGGACGGCACGGGGAGAGAGCCGACGGGCTCGGTGCGTCCGAGGGACGAGGTGACCGTGGAAGAGTACACCGGCGGACGAGAAGAACGTGCGCGGCGTTCGAGGGACGAGAAATCGGGAAGGAAGGCTACTCGAGGAGAAGGCCGGAACATGGGTTCGGGTGAGCCCTATTCCGGAAGGCCGAGATCACCCAAGCAAATGGAGCCGGAGCGAACAGACCCGGACCGAGATGAGTTGGATCGAGACGAGCTGAACCGGAGTCGAAAAGTCAACTTATGTTGACCTTAGGGCTCCGGGCGCCCGGAACCCTTCCGGGCGCCCGGAATCGACTTTTCAACAGGATCGAGTTTTGACTCGATCCGACCGTTGGGGGATAAAGTCGCCCGGAACCCTTCCAGGCGCCCCGACCAAGGCTATAAATATAGCCTTGGTCCAGAAGCAATGATCAATGAAGAACAACTACTTGTAATCCAGTGCTTTCATTTGTGTTATTTCTTTCTATGCTTTCAACGCTGTAAGAGGCTACTCCGCCCAGAGGAAAATCAATTAGTACGCCTTCTTTGCCTTGGATTAGCAATCCTCTGATTGCAAACCAAGTAATTCCTCTGTGTCTACTTTCTGTTTTAATTAGTCTCTGCCTTTTTAATTACAAGTTCTTTTAAGTTAGTTGAATATCCGAGAAGAGTTTTTGGTTTTATTTTGTAGGGCAATTCACCCCTCCCCTCTTGCCGGCCTCCAAAGGGACCTACAAGTGGTATCAGAGCAAGGCGCTTCAGGAGGACTAACCTCCGATCGAAGCAACAAGATGGCCGGACCAAGCATCGTTCCACCAAAATTCGAGGGGAACTTCGCAGACTGGAAGCGTCGTATGGAGGTATTCTTAAAAACAGATTTTGAAATTCGGTTTATTATGAAATATGATTTTGTAGCTCCAATAGATAAAGATGGAAAAGAAAAAGAAGAGAGCGATTGGACAAAGAAGGAGCAGAATGAGTCGGTAGCAAACAGCCGTGCGGAACATCACCTGCTGAGCGTGTTACCGCCTCAAGAGGTCAACCGCATCGGAAACTATTTATCTGCTAAAGAACTTTGGGAGAAGTTCTTGGAACTCCACGAAGGCACGCCCGAAGCAAAGCTCGCTAGAAGGGACATCCTCCGCAATAAACTGATGAATATCCGTCTGGAGAAAGGTGAGAAAGTAGCTGGTTTACACGCAAAGGTAAAGGAACTAGTTACTGGTCTCAAGAATCTCAGTGAAACGGTAACAAACCGGGACACTATACGCTATGCGCTCAACGCATTTCCAAGAACTTCGGAATGGACATCAATCGTCGACGCCTACTACATCTCAAAAGACCTGGAGGTAAGCACTTTAGAAGAGTTGTTTTCTACTCTTGAATTGCATGAAACCAGGTATGCAGGAACGACAAAGGATACAACCCAGACTATAGCGCTGAACGCAACCCAGAAGGATGAACTCGAGTCAGACTCCGAAGACGATCAAGAAGCATATATGGTAAGAAATTTTAAAAAGTTTTTTAGATCTAATAAATTTAAAATACAGAATAAAAGGAATCAAAAAGGTGGAAGAAAGGTGCGGTGCTACCAGTGTCAGAAGGAGGGACACCTAAGAGAAGACTGCCCAGAACTCAAAAAGGCCAAAAGGAAGTCTCCCAAGAAACACAACCTAAAAGCAACTTGGGACGACACTTCTTCATCCGAATCAGAAGCTCAAGAATATGCCGGAATAGCACTAATGGCAAGCTACGATAGACAAAGTATATCAGAACCTAGCATCGATGAAGGGGGAGCGACCTCGGATGAAAGCAGTAAAGCAGGGGGAGATTCAGGCTTCAAGTCCGACATGGTAAGTGAGGTATGCCTCTTACCCCCTGATTAGCTTTACTCTGGTATCAAAGCTATGACTAAATCCATGTATAAATTAGAAAATGAAAATATCAAATTAAAAAATGAAATTTTGGAAACAAAAAGAATTTTAGCAAAATCATGTCTTATAGAGGATTTTGATTAATTGAAAATTGAAAATGAAAAACTAAAAGAAGAAATAGAAAGATTGAAAAATATAAAAGTTCAAATATTTCTACTTTTAGAAATTATGGAGGTTTAAATTGGTATTATAGATTTCATCAAAGTCAAATTAGAAATATATCAAAAATCTATGTACCTAGGAAATACTTGGTTAACCCTGTAGGTAGGAACCTCTACTGGGTTCCAAAAACCTGTTTAATTTAAAATTAAACTTAGCATTTTCAGCAAAGAAATTAAACGCCTAATTTCATTATGAGGCTTTGTCTAAGGAAGTGGTTGTTGCTCCAATAACCAAGAAGGCCTAGTGCCTCGCCACGACCTGGAAGCCAAGTATCGAAATGAAAAGTTTAATTGACTAACTGAAAATGCATTAATTTAATTTACCTAATGCTTTAAAAGAGTTATTCAATTTGTGTTAGAAAATATTTAAAACTAATTTATAATAAAAAAAAATTATTCTTTTTTGGAAACTTATTTTTTTTATTGACTTAGAAAATTTCTGAAAATTATTGACTTAGATATTTTTTAATTAACTTAGAAATTTCTCTATGAATATTGTCTTAGACATTTTCCTTTGAAATCTTTTATGAAAAATAACTTAAAAATTTTCTGAATATTGACTTAGAATTTTTTTTAATTAAACTAGATATTCTCTTTTGAAACATTGCCTTAGAAATTAATATTAATTGCCTTAGAAATTTTTTTTATGGAAATTCACTTAAAAAATTTTTTACCTTAGACTTGCTTAAAAAACCCCTATTTTTAATGTGATCAAAGGGGGAGAAGAATGTTAAGTCTAAGGGGAGGTATATAATTTTTAAATTGAAAAATATTTGGACTTATTGGAATATAAATCATTTTTATTGCATATGGTTACCCTAACTTAACTTGGGTTGCTCACATCAAAAAGGGGGAGATTGTTGGAACCCCAAGGTGTTTTGATGTGATCAAACAAGCTAAGTTAGGTCCTGCGTTTGTTTAACCCTTGTGTCTAAGTATGCAGGAGCTTAGGAACACAGGAAGTCGAGCGGAAGACGCGGCTAACGAGAAGGACGGCACGGGGAGAGAGCCGACGGGCTCGGTGCGTCCGAGGGACGAGGTGACCGCGGAAGAGTACACCGGCGGACGAGAAGAACGTGCGCGGCGTTCAAGGGACGAGAAACCGGGAAGGAAGGCTGATCAAGGAGAAGGCCGGAACATGGGTTCGGGTGAGCCCTATTCCGGAAGGCCGAGATCACCCAAGCAAACGGAGCCGGAGCGAACAGACCCGGACCGAGATGAGCTGGATCGAGACGAGCTGAACCGGAGTTGAAAAGTCAACTTATGTTGACCTTAGGGCTCCGGGCGCCCGGAACCCTTCCGGGCGCCCGGAATCGACTTTTCAACAGGATCGAGTTTTGACTCGATCCGACCGTTGGGGGATAAAATTTATCCCCCCCAGGGCGCCCGGAACCCTTCCAGGCGCCCCGACCAAGGCTATAAATATAGCCTTGGTCCAGAAGCAATGATCAATGAAGAACAACTACTTGTAATCCAGTGCTTTCATTTGTGTTATTTCTTTCTATGCTTTCAACGCTGTAAGAGGCTACTCCGCCCAGAGGAGAATCAATTAGTGCACCTTCTTTGCCTTGGATTAGCAATCCTCTGATTGCAAACCAAGTAATTCCTCTGTGTCTACTTTCTGTTTTAATTAGTCTCTGCCTTTTTAATTACAAGTTCTTTTAAGTTAGTTGAATATCCGAGAAGGGTTTTTGGTTTTATTTTGTAGGGCAATTCACCCCTCCCCTCTTGCCGGCCTCCAAAGGGACCTACAACATCTTCATCTCAAGGAGCTTGGTTGGTGGCCGGATCTTGCTAAAGGAAGAAGGAGAGATAGGAGGTCTTGTTTCTTAGCATCCCTTCGAGCTTGGTGATGGCCGAACCTCATCTTCTCTTAGATTTCTTGTGGTGGCCGAAACTTGCTTGGAGAAGAAGGAAGCTTGGGTAGTTCTCGTCTCGGTAGATCATCGCCCACACGACGTCCAAGATAAGAAGAGAAATACGATAGAAGATCAAGAGATTGTTGCTTACAAAGAAAGATATAACTAGTAATTCTATTCCGCATCATACTAGTTTTCTTTGTATAGATTTTGAAATACCAAACACAAGAGGAATATGATTCTAGGTTTTGAATTTGTGATTCGAGTTTGTGTTCTTTTGTTTTTTTTGATCTTGTGATTCGATTATTCTTTTTGGTTAAACCTAGGGTTACTATAAGGAAATTAAATATTAAATTTCGTTGAAAAGCTTTGTCTAGGAAGTGGTGGATGCTCTCATACCCAAGAAGGCCTAATGTCTCTCCATGTTTAACCTGGAAGTCAATCTCTGAAATTAATATTTAATTGAATTTGTAACATGGGTGGATTTGGATCAATAATGTTAAGTATCGTTTGCGATCCAAGTCTAAACTTCTAAGAACAGATAAGTTAAATTTGGAATCAATAATGTTAAGTTTCATTTGCGATTCCTAATTTAATTTCTAAAGAACACAATAGGTTGTTAGGAATGGTTCAGGATTTGTATAAAATTTTTGTACAGGGAAACCGGTACGATATTCCGAGTATCAACCAACACTAGGGGTGGTAACCCTAGGCAAAAAGTTCAGTCGGTCTAGAGGACCGGACTAGAATCAGATATGCTCTCCTGAGTGGAGTAGGTGAGGACGCGTTCTCCGCGGAGGGAATAGTAGGCGTCGGTTCGACCTAAGATTTCTGGTCGGAAATCCGAAGTCAGAACCGGACAGTCGGGTGATTATCAGATATTCTTATTTATATTATTATTTATGTGCTAACTTTATTTTGTAGAATATAGTGTTGTTTTGTGGACTAACCTATCTTGCAGGGACAAAAGAGCACTTTAAGCCTCGGATGAACAGTAACTGGGGCGCCCTCATGGAGCTTGGAGGTGCCTCGGGTGCAAAGGAGAAGAAGTGCACGCGGCAAGGTTGGAGGCGCCCTCATGGAAGTTTGAGGCGCCTCGGACAACCTTGAAGCCACCCTCAATGAGCATGGAGGTGCCTTCAAGTGGATGAGCGACGACGACGTCTGGGCTTATCCACGCAATTGACTCGGCTGTGATGGAGGTGCCCTCAAGGGGCTTTGATGCGCCTTCAACAACCCTTTTATAGAGGTCTCAACCAGCACTTATTTTTAACACATTTCGAGCCATCCTTCAGCTGTGCACTGCTAACAAGACGATCCAACTGAGCTATAACAAGTCTTCGACGACCCGAAGTTGCGAATCTTCAATTCTTGTTGTCGGTATAGATTTTTCAATACTGTTAAATTGTAATACTCTTGTAACCTTTTGCGCGATATAGTTGTTGTCCAAAATAAACACTCAACGAGTGTGAGCCTTGGAGTAGGAGTCGCCCTAGGCTCCAAACCAAGTAAATACTTGGGTCCTTCTGTGTTGTGTTTTCTTATTCCGCTGCTTTACTCTCGAACGTTTTTCAATTACGATAAGTGAAAGCCACGAGCGCTATTAACCCCCCCTCTAGCACATCTCGATCCAACAATTGGTATCAGAGCGGGGTCATTTCAATTTGGTTCAACCACTAATTAAGCACTCTTTCATGGTGATTTTCAATTTTTCGAAGTCGATCGGAATCGGTATTCTTGCTGTCTTCCGATCCAATTTTTTGTAATCGGATTTGTCTCAAAGTTGGTGCAACACCACTCGAGATCATGTAATATCTTTTCTTTTAAACCACACTGCTAATCCAAGATCAAGTCCTGGGACAAGTTTTCTATTTTTCTATGTAGTAGATTTCATTATTATGGCACTCAAAGAAGGTTATAGCACTGCCTGCCCACCGCTCTTCACCGGAGATGCCTTCGGTTACTGGAAGGGACGGATGGAGGCGTACCTTCAAACCAACTTCGAAGTCTGGATGATCATCAAAATCGGACTCGAACTTCCACTCGACGGCTCTGGAAAACTGGTTTCTTGCTTGAACTGGGATGCAAGCATAATCAAGAATGTAGAAGTAAATGCCAGAGCAACCTGTACACTTCAGTGCGGCCTAACGAAGGAGGAACTGAACCGCGTCGACCCATTCTCGAGCGCCAAAGAACTATGGCAAAAGCTGATCGAGTTGCACGAGGGAACGTCCGATACGAAGATAAGTAAACGTGATTTATTACTTAATAAAATGTACAATATGAAAATGCAGGAAGGGGAGATGGCTAGCCAGCTCCATGCCCGGATACAAGAACTGCTCAACGGTCTTCACGCGATTGGACAAAGAGTGGAGAACCGCGACATCCTAAGGTATGCCTTAAACACCTTTCCAAGGAATACCTTGTGGGCATCTATGGTAGATGCTTACAAAGTTTCGAAGGATCTTTCCTTAACTATGTTAGATGAACTTTTCACAAAATTTGAATTGTATGAACAAATAAACTCACGTCCGGCCGAGAAGGGTATAGCTTTGATTGCAGGTACAAGCAGAGCGTGCGAACCAAAACCAAGACGCAGAACCAAACCGGAGACAGAAGAAGAACCGGACTCGGACAACGACAACAACGACGAGCTCATGGCCAAACTCGTCAACCTGGTGAGGAAACTCTACAGAAAGAAGAAAAGCTTCAACAAGAAGGATGTCAAAAAGGTAATCCAGTCCAAGGAGGTCCAACCAAACTCCAAGATGAAAGTCGAAGTCGCCTGCTACGGATGTAACCAGAAGGGACACATCAAGGCGAACTGTCCGAACCAGAAAGATGTGAAGAAATCAAGAAAGAAGAAGGCTCTGAAGGTGACATGGGACGAGCCCTCTTCCGAAGAGTCCGACGATGAAGGACTCGAACAGACAAGTTTCCTTGCGATGACGGCCCGAGACCAAATCAACGAATCCGGAAGCGAGGACGAATCGGAAGCTGAGTCAGAGAAAAGCCACGGATCCATATCCGTTTCCGAAGGGCCTAACCCCTCTGTAAGTACCTCTCGTTTATATGATTTAGTTAATTACTTAATGCATAAATTAGCAAAATCCAACATTCGGATCAAATCACTTCTAAAGGAGGTAACATCTCTTAAAGAAGTGACTAACTCCAAATCCTCGACTGACCCAGTTCAGACTGGAACCTCAACTCAAGTCCAAAAGCTTGAGGAAGAGAATTCCAGCCTGAAAAGTCAAGTCAAAGATTTGAAGATAGAATTGGAACGGTTCACATTGAGTTCCAAGAATCTTGATTTGATTCTTAGAAAATAGAAAGCCGTATACAATCGATTCGGACTAGGGTTAAAGTTAAAAGAAAATACAGGTCTTATTTATCACTTGTTAACAGACCGAATAGAAAGGTAGTCCAAGCATGGGTACCTAAGTCCAACTTGGTCAATCAAGTTGGACTTGGTCAATATTGGGTCCCCAAGGATCAAGTTCATTACCTTGATAGACCATATCGAGGCTATGATCTAGGGGGAGCCAATATAAAAACTATCTTAATAAATAGATAAAATTGCTTGATGATTGTTTGTTTTCTTTCCTTATAATATGCATGTTTAGATTAGGATAGATTAAGGACCTAGGCGTAATTTACACTTGTTAGTTAAACCTATGGATTTCAAAAAGAAAATTAAATATATATTTTCTTTGAAAGGCTCTGTCTAGAAAGTGGTGGATGATCTCATACCCAAGAAGGTCTAGTGTCTCACCACTGCCTCAGAGCGAATCTTTGAAATGTGTATTTAATTGACTAATTGGAAAAACTAAGTCTAACACAAATGTTAATTAATCCTTAGAAATAATCTAAATTAAAGATAACAATCTCACAAAATTACTTAAGATCCCCTGATTGATAACTTAAAATCGGGTGAGATGGATCTAGGTTGAACTTAGGCAATTTTTTATTAAAATTAATATAATTAAATTAACTTTACCAATTCAACTTAATAATTAACTTAATAATGAAATTAACTTTATCAATTCAACTTAATAATAATTAAATTAACTTTATCAATTCAACTTAATAATTAAATTAATTTAATTAACAACTTAATAGTTAACTTAATAATTAAATTAACCTAATCAAATAAATCAACTTAATAATTAACTTAATAAATTAATTAATTTAAATCAGACAAATTAACTTATCCCAATAAATTTAATAAATCATCTCACAATCACCCATAGGAATACCATGCTTGATCATTTAGACTGGGTGAGATGGAGCATTAAGTTGATTTCAATCAAACTATCTTCTGAATCCATTAATTTGACCCAAATTAAATACTTTATGTAGGAACATAAAGATTTACATCAATGGATGCTAAATAGTGGATGCTCCAGACATATGACTGGAGATAGATTGAAATTCAGTAAGCTGAAACTCAAGAACCTAGGGTCTGTAGTGTTCGGCAACGACGGGACCCTTAAGGTAATCAGAATAGGTAATATCCAATTAAATTTCGAGTTTTACATTCGAAAAATATTATTAGTTGAACAATTTAGTTTCAATTTACTTAGTATTAGCCAATTAGGTGACTCAGGATATTTAGTCACATTTTCAAAAACTGAATACATAATTAAAAATATTAATAATCCTGAAATCACACTTGAGGGAATTAGGAAAAAGAATATTTATACAATAGATCTACCTACTGTAGGACCGTTAGATTCGATAGAGGGGGGGGTGAATATCGAATCGAAAATATCGAGTATAAGCGCAGCGGAAAAGTAAAGTAGACACAGTATTTTTTTACTTCGTTCGGAGCCTGTGACGACTCCTACTCGAAGGCCCATTCACTAGCAGTTCGAAATAATGATTACAAAAAACAGTACAATGAATGCTAATGAAAATGAAAAGCAAATACCGACAATAAAGACAAGAAAGGAGCATAGTGTCGGAGCTTTGTTAGCGTCGCAGAAGTGCAGAGCAGTGGAAGACTTTTCTTTTCGTTGTTGTACTGAAGCTCTCCTCTGACCCTTCTTTTATATGAGGCTCGGGGTGCCCTCAGGTGCCCTCGTGAGACGTGGCAAGTCCAACCACGAGCTCCACGTGGCGACGACGTGATCGGATGAAATTTTCCTCCCCGTGCAAGACAAACGTTAGTCCGGAGGCAAATTTACCCTGCAACACAGATTGTTAGAAAAAGCAAAGTGAGCATGAATTAGCAAAAAGGAGTATGAGTTAGATTCCGTCTTTCCGAGACCGGAATCTAGTCACGATCTCGACTTAGATATCCGAAATGGATCTAAGCCGGATCGACGCCTAATGTTCCCTTCCCGAGAACGCGTCCTCGCAGTCACTCCCCTCCAGTGACTTACCTTACTTACCTGCCAGACGTCCGGTCAGCTCGTCGATCCGTCCGGCCGGTCAGCCCGTCGACCCGCTTGGACTTCTCGCCAAGCGTCCGGTCAGCCCGTCGACCCGCTTGGACTTCTCGCCAGCTATCTGGTCAGCCCGTCTGTAACGACCCAAATTTTCTCATTTTGAGCTCCAAAAATAATTCAAAAATATTTTGAAATGCTATAGAAAAATTGTAGAGATTTTTAGAAATTTTTAGAATATTTTTACGTAATTTTTGGAGTTCGTTAGGTATTTTTACCAAGAGAAAGAAGTTTAAAAAAAATAATAATAGTAAATATATATGTTTAAGCCGGGTTTTGAACCCAGGACTTCGAACTTGAATCAAGTTTTTATCGAGCTCAGCCAACCAACTGGTCTACAATCTTTTTGTGAACATATATGGGACGAAATACATTTAAGCAGTAGTTAAGAACAGTTAAAATAAAAGGGAAATTAAACGCTCGGCTAAGGTTTCGAAACCGTGACCAGAGGTTTCGGTTAAACACAGCCAACCAACTCTTCCAGCTGGCGTTTCTTATTAAAGAAGGAGAAAATTCTATTTGAGCAGTAGTTAGGAAATAGAGAATAAATACGAAATAAAATGGTTGCAGCCGAGACTCGAACCCACGAGCCGGGCCTTAAGCAAAACGCAGCCAACCAACTACGCCAGCGGTTGATGTTAATCAAATATGCAGCGACAAATATTTAAGGTATAATATTTAATAAAAAAAAACCCTAGTTATAAAAGAGGGCTTATTTTTCTTCCCGAGACAAATTTCTTCTCATCTCTTCTCTTCTCGTGACGGCGTCGATCTCTCTCGGGCGAAACCGCAGCAGGAAGCTGGGGTGTTTCCGGCAGCCGGCGAGGGTTCAATCCGAGAGCTTTTCGCTTCTTCACGATCCTCTCGGCGAGGTGGACGCATAGGCACAAGAAGAGGTCAGGAACTCAAGCATCTCGGCAACCCTAGAAGCCCTTTCCTCCTTCAGTAGAGAGTCTAAGAACGCAAGGTGAGTTGCTACTCACCTGCAGTAGGATAGCTCCGATTGTTCCTTTCTTTTCCGAAAGCTTTGGGATAAATTGTAGGTGGTTTGTGTTTTTGATCGGATTCTTGTTTTCCATGATTTCGTAGCATGTTGTTAAGGATGGTTGGTTTGGTTTTCTGCCGTGAATCACATAAAGAAGATAGAAGGGTTCTTGTTTTGGTGTTTCCTTGCTTGTTCGAGTTTTGCTGTGAAGCATGTTTAGGAACTTTGTTTGCTGCCGTGAGGTTCAGGGAAGAACATGAAATGGTTTAATTCGGAGCATGCGGTTTAGTGGCATTGGGAAGCATCTTAGTTTAGATTTTTCCTTTGTTTTGGAACTGGCTGTACAGAATTGAGGAATTGATAGAGCTTTAGTTTCCTTTCATGTTTTGGATCATGCTATATAGAATTGTTGCTAGGGATTTAGTCTTCCTTTCATGACTTCGGAACAGTTTTGGATTGGTTTCAAGATTATTTTTATTTCCTAAAGATTCTTTAGACTTATGATTTAGCATGTTGTTGGACTTTTCTATTTGTTATTAGTTAAGCATGTGTAGTTTCTTTATTACTAGAAGAGCACGAGCAGTATTGAATTATAATGTTTCTCCTTACTATTAGAATAACATGAACAGACTTAGGTTTGGTTTATCTTGAAGCTTGCTGCCATAAAACCAGATTTAGTTGTTTAGATTCGGAAATGAGAGCATGAAACATCCTAGTATTTGATTTTCTTCTTTGCTGCCATGTGTAGGAATAGGCCTTTTAATGAGCATGCAGTAGAGTGGTTTTGTGCTGTTAGCATTTCCATTGCTTAGTTTTGATACAGATCCTTCCTTATTAGTTTTATGCATGCAGACACCAAGTTTATGTAACTCCAATGACTAGGAACAGCTATGTCAGTTCACGTTGCAGTTTGGGGTTTCCTTTGCATTCATTTTAGCATGCTTAAAGATCTCAGAATTGTTTCCTTTGTTTTAAATCTGTTGTAGCATGTTTAAGTTGTTCTAGTTTCCTATTTGCTATTGGAATAACATGAGCTGTTCTATTTTTATAGCATGCAGATTTTTATAAGTAAAGTATGCAGATTTTGTTAAGCTTTGCATGCAGATTTATGTTAAGCTTTGTATAAAGATTTTCAGCATGTAGGGTGTGTTCTAGTGCACACCAAGTGCTTGATAAAATGCTTAGCTCAATATAATGCTACAGTAGGCATTTTAATAGCTCAGTAAATGCAGTAGAAGCATTTAAAATAACTTATTTAGTCTTGCTTCAGCTTATATGGGACTACGGTCCAATGGGTGGGCTCCCACAGTCGCCTCTAGGTTCAGATAACCTAGTAAAAGCAAGATAAGTTAATTAGTTTAAGATCCAGTATTTTACTTTTAGCAGTGGCACTGTACTGGACCAGATGTCCATTGGGTTGGGCTCCCACAGTCGTCCCTAGGTTTAGATAACCTAGTAAACCCTACAAGACTCGGAACCTGCAATCCCGGGTTTAGTTAGGGATGCGCGCACAGCAAGTACAGTTGCCGGGCCCATCAACAGCATGATTATTATTTTAATCTATTATGTAAATAGTTTTCAAAACTTCACAAATTAGTTATGTGAATACAAGTTAGACTCAGTTTAGCATTAATTAGTTTAGCTTAGGTATCAATTCAGTTTCTTATTGATACACATGATAGTTCTATGATTAGCTTTACATGTTAGCTTTTCAGTTAGTTTCTTTGCTATTTATGAGCATGATTAGCTGTACATGTTTAGTATATCAGTTAGTATGATTCCTTTGCTATTTATGAGCATGATTAGCTATACATGTTTAGTATTTCAGTTAGTATGATTCCTTTGCTATTTATGAGCATGATTAGCTATACATGTTTAGTATTTCAGTTAGCATGATTCCTTCGCTATTTATGAGCATGATTAGCTATACATGTTAGCTTTTCAGTTAGTTGTTTTCCTTGCTATTTATGAGCATGAGTAGCTTTACTTGTTAGTACTCAGTTTTAGCATATTTTTATTTATATACATGCATATCGAGTTTTTGTGAGTAGGATAGCGCTCACTAAGCTTTTAGCTTATAGATACTATTTTCCTCCTACTGCAGATAAAGGAAAAAAAGCTAAAGTATAAGGAAGAAGACGACAAGGAGATGCTGTGACGGTGTGTGATGTGTGGACTATGGAGATCCTTTGGACTTAGCTAAAGAACTCATTTAGTTTAAGAATTTGTTTAGTTTAATTTCTTATTAAGTTGATAAGAAAATTTTGTAGTAAGAAGTTATGTTTCCGCTTTTCATTACCTGCATGTTTTGATTTATTAAACTGCGTGGTTGTGAAAATATATGTTCCAGCCGCCTGTGGCTGAGTATACTCTGTATGTATTTACGGATATGGTCACCGGTACAGTGGAGATTCTGCCGAAATTTTTCGATAGGGTTTCCATGTGATATTTTTATCATACCGGTTAAGTAGAGTTAGTAGTCAAGTAACGGTTATCCTTAGAGTGTATTAGTAGTAAGAAGGGTGGGTCGCTACACCGTCGACCTGTCTGGACTTCTCCTGCACACTCGATCAAAGTGTCAGACAACAACAAAACTAACTTAACCTATTTGTCATTCATCAAAACCTAGGTTAGACCGTTAGTGCTACCCGCACCAACAATCTCCCCCTTTTTGATGGAATGACAACCTGGTTAAGTTAGTGAAAGAACGCAAAAAAGCAGGTACATCGGTTTTAAAGTTAGTTTTAGTGTTTTCAATTTGGTTTATCTAACTTAACCACCTAACCCTCCCCCTTTGGCATTCATCAAAAAAATAAGCAAGGGTAAACAATCATAGTGTAGAGTTACTGTAAAAAATAATCACAGTTAATCTTGAAAAGAATATCTGAGTTTGGTTCAAAATTCAAGTATAATTTTTAAATCCAAGGAAAAAAAGATCAAGTTGACTTGGGGGAGACAAGTTGAATTTTGAAAAGTATAAATTTAAAGTTAATCAAGTTTAACTTTTCAAGCGTGTAAAATTTTTAAATCAAGTTTTTCAAATTTTCTTTTCAAGTTTAAGTAACATTTACTTTTCAAAAAGGTAAATTTTTAACTTCAATTTTTCAAAACAAAGCAAAAATTAAACAAGTAAGATTAAATTTGCCAAAATAAATGTTTAAGTTTAATTTTCAAGCATATGTTACAAAACTGGATAAGTTTAAATTTGCAATAGTCAACTTTTTAAATCAGGTTTAAAAATTAGGTGGGATTAAACTTCCAATTTTGCAAACACTCAGATAAATTTAACTTTTTTTTTTTTGAAAAATAGTGTTCAAAGAATAAATTAGTTTTAAAATAGATTTAAAAAAAATTTAATTAATTTCTCCCCCTGAACACTTAAAATTTGAAAATATTTGCTAAAAATATTCAAAGTAGATATATATATATTTTTTTAATTGAGGTAGAATTTTCTAGAGAGATTTTAAAGAGAAGATTAAAAAATAACACTTAAGGAGATAATTAAAAAATAAAACTCCCCCTTAATTTGATACTCCTTTAATTTATTAATCCTCCTTATTTATTACTTTCCCTTAATATAAAATTTTACAACCGTAACATATTTTTGTACCTAAGTGTTTTAGACGATTGTATAATTATCTTTATGAAATTGTTCATTTAAATTTGACTAACCGTAATTAATGTTAGATTAAGTTGAAATAAATTAACATTTAGTGTAATGTTAAGTAAGATAAGTTGTTATTAATTCAATAATTGATCAATATTAATAATTTATTGATTAAATTTTGCTATAATCTAAATTTTGTATTAATTGATGAAGGTGTTAGTTATAATTTAACTTTTCATTTACTTCCTTTTAAGTTGGATTGACTTAGTTTAAAGTTGGTGGTAATTTGAAGTTAAACTCGTTATTCAACAAGGTTAAATAAGGTTCAATTTAAGTTAAACTTTAATTATGTTTTAATAAAAATAATTAATATTTTAAAGGTTGATTAAGAAAAATGACTTAGAGTAATTTTAATATTTTTACTAAGGTTAAACCTAGGTTCTGATCAAATCAAGCTTAGTTCTCAAATAAAGTTAAACTTAAATAGTTAAGTTCTACTTATTAATTACATAATTAAATTTAAAGTTAAAGTTAACGGAATTTAAGTTTTTAAGTTAGGTGTCTAAGTATTAAATGAATTTAAAAGAATTATAATAATTATTATTTTTAAGGGATTTCTAACAGAATTTTAAAATGATTTTTATAATTATTTAATGACAATTAATATACGTTCAATTCAGTTTTGATTTTAGATTAAAATTAATATCAGTGATTAATTTAGCTTTAAGTTTTAAGTTTAAGTTAAATTTTTAAGTTTTAATTTTCAGTTAGGTTAAATTAAGTTGAAAAGTAATGTTTAAATTAAGTTTTAATGAGTTTTAATTTAAGATCTAATTTTCAGTTAAGTTAAATTAAAAAATAATTTTAAGGTTAAAATGATGTTTAAGATTAAAAATGCGTTTAAAGTCAAAATAATAATTTTTAAAGTGAAAATAGTCTATAGAAATAATTTATTATTATTACTATTTTTTTTAAGTTAAAAGAATTTTATTATAGTGAAAAAATAAGAAGAATTTTTCAAAATGAGACATAATTTTTAAAATAGTTTTTAAATGATTTTTAAAAGTTTTTAAAATAATTTTTGAAATAATTTTTAAGTTAAAATAATTTAAAAATATAATTTTTATATTATAATAATTTTAAGTTAAAATAATTTTTAAGTTAAAATAATTTTTAAGTTAAAATAATTTTTAAAAGATTTTAAAATAATTTTTAAAGTTTTTGAAAATGATTTTTAAAAGAGTTTTTAAAATAATTTTTAAAATGTTTTAAAAGAATTTTTAAAAGAATTTTTTAAAGTTTTTAAAATGATTTTTAAAATAGTTTTTTTTTTTAATTTTTAAAAGAAGTTTTTAAAGTTTTTAAAATGATTTTAAAATAGTTTTTAAAATAATTTTTTTAAATGTTTTAAAAGAATTTTTTAAAGTTTTTAAAATGATTTTTAAAAGAGTTTTTTAAAATAATTTTTAAAATGTTTTAAAAGAATTTTTAAAAGAATTTTTTAAAGTTTCTAAAATGATTTTTAAAATAGTTTTTTAAAATAATTTTTAAAAGAATTTTTTAAAGTTTTTAAAATGATTTTAAAATAGTTTTTAAAATAATTTTTAAAATGTTTTAAAAGAATTTTTAAAAGTTTTTAAAATGATTTTTAAAAGAGTTTTTTTAAAATAATTTTGAAAAGAATTTTTTTAAAGTTTTTAAAATGATTTTTAAAAGAGTTTTTTTAATATAATTTTTAAAAGAATTTTTTAAAGTTTTTAAAATGATTTTTAAAATAATTTTTCAAAATGTTTTAAAAGAATTTTTTAAAGTTTTTAAAATGATTTTTAAAAGAGTTTTTTAAAATAATTTTTAAAATAATTTTTTAAAGTTTTTAAAATGATTTTTAAAAGAGTTTTTAAAATAATTTTTAAAAGAATTTTTTAAAGTTTTTAAAATGATTTTTAAAAGAGTTTTTTAAAAAATTTGGAAATAATTTTAAAATAATTTTTAAGTTTAGTATAAAATTTTTTAAGTTAAATATAAAATTTTTAAAGTTAAATTTAAAAATATTTTTTTAAAGTTAATTTTTGTTTTAAAATAATTTTTAAAGTTAATTTAATATTAATTTTTTTAAAATTAATTTAGTTTTAATTCGAAATTTAATTTTAATTTGAAATTCTAAATTTAATTTTAATTAATTTTAATTTAATTTGAAATTTGAAATTTAATTTTAATTAATTGCAATTTAATTTGAAAATTAATTTGATCCTTATTCATCTCACCCGATCTAGATTATCAATCAAGGAATCCTATAATTTTGTGAGATGAATTAGATTTAATTACAGAGTTTGGTTTAACTTTTGTTAGATTCAGGTTTAGCTTTGGTCTCAACAAATAGGCATTCTTCGGATAAATTTCTAAGCTTGGTGAGTCACTTGGACGTCATTAGAAGTAGCCAACCTTTCGAGGTTTTCCGAATAGTCCTATCCACAGAGCTTAGTATTAAACCTTGGTCTAACTAGTTAGGATCCATTTAAGGGTAGCTTCGGTCAGTTCCACTTGGCCAAATGCACCAGATCGAAGCCATATCTTTCTAGACATGCGATGCCCAAGCTTCCCTAACGTACTATCATCCAAAAACTTCACCAATACCATGATTCAAGTTAAACTTGGTCTCTAATCATAATTACCCTGCCGGGTTAGTTAGTTTTGGAGGTGCCAGCTATTCTGGAGCCTCCCCCTAAATCATTGGTCTTTAATTTAAGATTTTTTTTATAATTAGAGTTGGTTTTAGTTAAGTTGTAATGTTTAATTTGTAATTTAAATTTAAGTTTTTAATTTTGAATTAATTAAATTGGTCAAATTATCTTTCTTTAAGAGAGTGTATTTAATATTTGAATGTTCTTTCAATTTCAATTTTATTGGGTTAATTGAATTATCTTTCTTTAATAGCTTATTTTTAAAGTTTAAATTTTTATTTATTTTTAAATTTGAATTAACTAAACTGTTTGAATTATATTTTCTTAACGGTTTATCTTTTAGCTTTTTATTAATTGTTAATTTTGAAATTTCTTATCTTTAACATTTAATTTAAGTTTGTTAAATTCCGTTTTGATTTTATCAAAGTGTTTGATTTTATCCTTATATTTTCTTTGCCTTTTAAATTGATATGGTTAATTGAATTTATTAGATTAGTTTTATCTTTAAAGTTTAATTTCTTATTAATTAAATTATCTTGGTTTTGGATAGCATTTTCTAGATTAATATTGTCTAGATTAAATAATTTATTAATTTTATCTAGATCAATATTGACCTTGTCATCTTTTTTGTTTGAATTTTCAAATTTGTTTAGGTTTAAATTCAAATTTTTAGATTTATTAATTATTTTCAGATTTTCTATATTTTCTAAAGTAATTATATTTGTTTTATCAGAAAATATCCTAGAGGTATTTTTGCAAGTATTGTCATGTACACTATTTTCACATATACTTTCAGACATATCCAAATTAACAGGCGTATATTTTAAACTACTACTAGCAAGAGTGTTTTGGTAAATATTACTAACCTTGAGCGCAACCCCTAATTCAGCAGGCTTCTCCGTTGGATCTGACTCGAGTCCGGATTCGACTTTAACTTGATCTTCTAGCTCCATCTATAACAACCACCCTTCTTACTACTACTACTCTCTAAGGATGACTGTTACTTATCTACTGACTCTACTTAACCGGTGTGATTAAAAACCACATGGAAACCCTATCGAAAAATTTCGACAGAGTTTCCCCTGTACCGGTGACCATATTCAACAATACATGCAGTATATATACTCAGCCACAAGCGGCTGGAACACATAACAATCAACCACGCAATATAATAATTCTAACTCAGCAACAATAAAGGAAAACTAATCCATAACCACAACTGAATAGAAAACACAGTATCAAGTGTCCTTATAAACAGTTATCAAATTTCCTTAACACATAAAGACTTAATTAACTCAAAGAATAAATCATAATTTATTTTATTCGCAAGGATCCCTAGGACTTCCATAGTGCAGACATCACACACCCCTCTTGCATCTCCTTGTCGCCTTCCTTCATATTAGCTTTCCTTTTTCTTTATCTGCAGTAGGAGAAAGTGCAGTCTATAAGCATAAAGCTTAGTGAGCGCTATCTAACTAACAAAAACTCGATATGCATGTATACAAATAAAAACATGCTAAAACTGAATGCTAATATGTAAAGCTACTCATGCTCATAAATAGCGAAGAAATCAACTAACAGAAAAGATAACATGTATAACTACACATGCTCATAAACTAATAAAGAAGGCAAACTAACTGAAATGCTAACATATAAAGCAAAACATGCTCATCAACTAGCAAATAAATAACATGTAAGAAACTAAACATGTAAAAGCTGCTAGTATAAAAGAAAGCTAAACTTGCTGATCTTTAAAACAAAGTGAAACTTACTTCTTTTACTCTAATCTTATTCTTTTATTTCACTTGTTTAAAATTTATACTTTAATACTTGAAAATAATAAACAACTTCTCTTGGGCCCAGGCTTAGTACCATCTTATGCGCGTTCCTTAATAGGTTGGGGTAGCGAGCCGCCAATCCTAAAAGAGCAGACCTTGGTCTACCAGGGTCAAGACCTTGGAATTGAACACCTGGATTTGTTTAACGACAACCTTGGAAGTCGGGTACTTGTAACGACCCAATTTTCCCTATTTCAAGTTCTAAAAGTCCATAAAAATATTTGAAAATACTTTTAAAGTATTCTAGAGATTTTTATAAATTTTTAGAGTATTTTTATGTAATTTTTGGAGTTCGTTTGGTATTTTTACCAAGGAGAAAAAGTTTAAAAAAAAAAAAAAAAAAGGTTGTAGAAGCTGGGTTTCGAACCCAGCACCCCGGACCCAAGCAAAACCGGCCCAACCAACCAAGCTGCGCTCGATTTGTTAATTATATATGGAGCGATATATATTTAAGTAGTAGTTAGGAACAGTAAAATAAATTGGAAATAAAACTGCGCGGCTGAGGGATCGAAGCTGTGATCTGTGGCTTCGGTTAAAAGTCGGCTGACCAACTGGGTTGCGCGTGATTTGTTAACCAAGTATGTAGCGGAATATATTTAAGCTATAGTTGGAATGTTTAAAATAAATTGGAAAAAAAATGCGCGGCTGAGGGATTGAAGCCGAGACCTCTTATTTCGGTTAAAAACCGGTTAACCAACTGTGCCGGTGAGTTTTGTTAATTAAGGAAAGAACGGATTATATTTAAGGTATAGTTTTGATTAAACCCGAATATAAGAAAGGGCATTAGGTTTTGGATTTTCATAAAATCAACAATTTCTCTCAAAATCCTTTCTCTTCCTCACGCTGCGCGGCGCCGACTCCTCTCGGGCGAAATTGAAGAACGAAGCTAGGGATTCGTCTCGGTGGATGGTCAAGGGTTTGATCCAAGAGGTTCTTCCCGTCTTCACGAACCCTCGTCGAAGGGAGCACGGAGGATGCAAGGAGCCGCTAGAATTTGAGTTACCCGAACCCTAGATCCCTCCTTCTCCGGTTGTAAGTCCAAGAATCGTCGGTGAGTTGCTTCTCACCTGCAGTAGGAGTTGTTCCTCGAGTTTTGATTTGCGATTTGTTTGGTGTTCCCTTGTTTGTTCGGGTTTTACTGTGAAGCATGTTTAGGGATTTTACTTGCTGCCGTGTACTTCAAAGAAGGGAAGAAAAAAATATAGAATGGGTTAAGTATGTGGTTTAGATCTCTTTAGTTTCAAACAGAGCAAGGATTTTGTGTTTTGAATTAGCTACCATGAATAACAAAGGAAGAAAGTAGTAATTCAGTTTTTCTTGACTAAAATTCCTGTTTGTCACCTTGTTTGGCATGTTCGGTTTATACAGTGCCCTGCAAGTTCGGATTTTTGTGCTAAGCAATGAACATAGAATGGGTTAGATAAATTTCTTTTAAGCATGTAGTTTGGTTCATTGTCATTGCTTGGTTTCAGTTCGGGTTGTTGCTCACTGTTGCTTACAGTGAGCATGAGGTGGCTGGACTTTGAGCATGTTTGCCATTTTGTGGGTTACTGTTGTTATACAATTGATCAGGCTTAAGAATAATTTCAATTGGATTTCCTTCTTTCTTGCTAACGTTACTGCTGTTGGGTTTTTGAACAGGTTTTGGTTGAAGCATGAGTAGATTTATCCTTAGGTTCATTTGCTACTTTTATAAGCCATGAACATAAGATAGCTTGATTAAATTTTGGAGCATGTAGTTAGTTTTCACTTGCTGATAGTAAAGCATGAGCAATTATCCATTTGCTAATAACTAAGCATGATCAGTTTACCATTTTGCTAATATTCGAGCATGAGCAGATTTCTTTTCCTTTGCTAATAGATGTGCATGAGCAGATTTGTTGAGTATAGTATGCAGACTTTTAATAAGCAGATTTTTATAAGTATAGCATGCAGATTTTTATAAGTATAGTATGCAGATTTTTAACAAGCAGATTTTCATAAGCATTGCTTGCAGATTTTGATAAGTATTGCATGCAGAACTTCAATTTTAGGACAGATTTTTATTAAGCTTAATATGCATAATTTTATTAGCATATTAGGCAGTTTTTTTTTGTTTAAGCATTTCAAAGATAGAATTTGCTTAAACATTTCAGTTTCTTTTAAAAGAAGTATTCTTTTAGAAGTATTAACAAGTATAAGAAAGCTAAAGAAAAGAAAGAAAAGGCCAAGGCCTTAAGTAGATCCTAAAGTCGAGATTTTAGGGATTTTGACACACAAGGTGCTTAAATAAATGCCAAGGCATTTTATTATAAGAAGTATTTAAAGATAAAAAGTATTTTACTTTTAAAGGGCATGTACCGGACACAAGGTCCAAGGGATGGGCTCCAAGTTGCCCCTAGGCACAAGGCCTAGAAGTATCTTAGTAGTTTCGGGATTAGCTACCTCGATTCCTATTAAGAATGCGCGCAAAGTGGTACAATGCCGGGCCCAAGAGAAGTTGATTATTATTTTGAAGTATAAAAGTAAAAGTTTTTGGAAACAAATGAAACAAACATCAAATATGTTTAGAATTAGAAAGTTTAGCTTCTTGTTATTTGAAGCATGCAGTATCAGTTTTCATCTGCTTCCTTATGAGTTTATTTTAGCATGACTATATGTCTTATCATTTAGTTGATTTCTTGCTATTAGATTATTTAGCATGATTAGCTTTATTTGCTTTTCAGCATGCTGTTATAGTTTTATTCTTATGAGCATGTTTAGTTTTACATGTTTAGTAGCTTTACATGTTTAGTATGCTTCCCTTATTGGTTTATGAGCATAATTAGCTATACAATGATTAGCATTTCAGTTAGCATGATTTCCTTTGCTATTTACGAGCATGAGTAATTTTATATGTTGGCATTCAGTTTTAGCATGTTTTTATTTATATACATGCATATCGAGTTTTTGTGAGTAGATAGCGCTCACTAAGCTTTATGCTTATAGACTGCACTTCCTCCTACTGCAGATAAAGGAAAGGAAAAGATTTAGCAAGGAAGGCGACAAGGTGGTGGTGATGAAGGTGTGTGATGGCTGGACTATGGAGAGATCAAGAGTTTGCTAAGGAGTTGCCAAAACTTACCTGTTTAGAGTTTCCTTTTCTTTTCTCCTTAATGCTATGATGAAGTTGAGATTGTAATTGAGTCTATTCAGCACTTGTAGCTTGTTATGTCTTATCGTTGGAGTTCTATCTGTTTACTATTGCTAGAATAGTTTTCTTTTTCTTATTGAGTTATTATACTGCGTGGTTGTGTGATTATATGTTCCAGCCGCCTGTGGCTGAGTATACACTGTTTGTATTGTTGATTTGGTCACCGGTACAGGGGAGACTCTGCCGAAATTTTTCGGTAGGGTTTTCCTAGAAATTTTTAATAAACCGGTTAAGTAGAGTTAGTAGATAAGTAACGGTCACTCTTAGAGAGTAGTAGTAGTAGTAAGAAGGGTGGTCGTTACAATTGGTATCAGAGCAGTTTCCATTCTCCAGCATCACACACACATCAGCATCATCCTTGCCGTCTCCAAGTAAGAAAGTATTTAAATTCTTTCTTTATTCTGCTTTCCTTATTATTAAACTGCAGTACAAAGTAAATTGCTTATGAGTACTTAAGTAAGATAAAAGTTATTGTTTCTACTTTCTTGATCCATATATATATATGTATGTTTAGGAAAGATAGAGAAGATAGCAAGTATCTTTCTTTGCATAATTAGATGGCAAGAAGAGAACATCCTCGTACCGTTCGTACCGAGAACCAAGATCAGGAGAACGAAGAGCCCAGAACCCCTGGGCCTATTCTCCCTGAAGTTGTTACTCAACTTCAGAGACAAGTAGCGAGCAACAGCAAGTGATTGCCAATCTAATGGTCAATCAGAAGCTAGCTCCTCCCACTACCCCAACCATTAATGTGGAGACCCCAGTGGTGACTGAAGTCCCATCAGCTGCCCTGGAAGTCGCCACAGCATCTAAAAGACAAGAAGCATATTTCATCCAGTGGCTGAGTAAAGCTTCAAAACGTGAGCCACGGATGCCGGCTTGGTTCAAGACATTTGAGAGAACAATGGAGCTTCTTGACGGTGAGAAGGTTGATACCATTAAGTGTGCCTCTTCCGCCTATCTGGAGATGCTTGGATGTAGTGGGAGCGAGTTAAGAGTAAGTGAGCAATCAACCGGATGAACTGGGTTGACTTCGAGACAAGGTGACCTACCAATAGAAGAAGCGGTTAAAAGATTTAACGCTAGCTCACCTTTGCTTAGAGTTAGTAAGTACAGAGAAAGAGCGAGTGAGGCTAATCCTGAGACCAGAAATAACACCTATTGTGAGTAGTGAAACTCACCGACCATAGATTGGTGAAGAGCTGGTCAGCAGGGTGAGCACTATCTCAACAGCATCAAGGCACAACAAACGCAACACAAGTCAGTCAAGATCAAAACAGGGGATAGAGACCCAGTCAAGTAATCAGAATCAAGGACAAAGATAACAAGAAAGACCCAGCGGGAAGATGTTCGGGTTTGTGAGTATCCAGGTATTCCTAAGAGCTACGGACTATCTCCCACAGAAGTGGAGCCAATTTCAAAAGCTCCGTACCGAATTTCTCAAGCAGAGCTAAACGAGTTACAAGAACAATTTCAGGAGCTACTTGGCAAGGGTTACATCTGCCCTAGTCATTCACTTTGGGGAGCTCCTGTGTTGTTCGTTAAGAAGAAAGACGGATCCATGCTAATGTGCATAGATTTTAGAGCGCTGAGCAAAGTAGCAGTTAGGGACAAGTACCCTCATTTCAGAATAGATGATCTATATGATCAGCTAAAAAGGGCAATAGTGTTCTCAAAGATAGACCTGCGCTCTGAGTACCATCAGCTAAAAGTGAAGGAAAGAGACATACCCAGAACGGCTTTCAGGACCAGATACGGATACTACGAGTTCGTAGTCATGCCTTTTGGTGTGACTAATGCACCTGCAGTTTTCATGGACCTGATGAACAGAGTGTTTAGAGAATACCTTGATAAATTTATCATTGTGTTCATCGATGACATTCTAATCTATTCCAGAACCCCAGAGGAGCATGACACGCACTTGAGAATAGTCCTGCAGATCCTACAGCAGAAGCAGCTTTATGCTAAGTTCTCAAAGTGCGGATTCTGGTTAGATCAGGTGGCATTTCTAGGCCACATAATTTCTAAAGAAAGTATCCAAGTGGATCCAGCCAAAATAGAAGCAGTCAACAACTGGAGTAGACCCAAGAATGCCAGGGAGATCAGAAGCTTCCTTGGTTTAGCTGGGTACTACCGGAAATTCGTGGAAGACTTTTCCAAAATAGCCTCTCCACTTACAGCCCTCACCAGAAAGAACAAGAAGTTTGAATAAATGTGAGCAGAGTTTCCAAGAGTTGAAGAAGAGACCGATCATGACAGCCCGAGAAAGTGACAAGAGTTTTGACATCTAAAGTGATGCTTCCAAGATGGGTCTAGGAGCAGTATGCGAAGGAAAAAAAATTATAGCTTATGCTTCAAGCAAAGCTAATAAAGTGGCGATGCACTAAGAGAAAATCCGGTGCATCCCCGATGTCCCTGTCATCATTAGCCCTGCCACAACAGAAGGAGTTATCAGATTTCGGACTTGAAATTATTTATGGGCAATTCTCTGCATTGACCTTAGAGTCAACCCTACTCGAGGATATACAGAGAAAGCAAAGTGAAGATCCTGATATCCAAAAGATCAAGCAAGGGATACAGGAAGAAGGAAATTCGGAGTTTCGAGTATCAGACAGTGGAATTCTTTATCAGGGGAGTCGCCTTTGTGTTCCCAATGATGAAGAGCTGAGAAAGAAAATTTTGGAAGAAGCTCATAGTACACCTTATTCCATGCATCCTGGTTCTACCAAGATGTATCAAGACGTGAAACAAAGATTCTGGTGGTCTGGACTCAAAAGAGATGTAGCTAAATATGTCAGTACCTGCCTGACATGTCAGAGGGTCAAAGCAGAACACCAGAGACCGGGAGGAGTTCTACAACCTCTTCCAATACCAGAGTGGAAGTGGGAAGACATATCCATGGACTTTATAGTAGGTCTCCCAAGAACCACAAATGGATATGATGCGATATGGGTGATAGTGGACAGATTGACCAAGTCTGCTCATTTTCTAGCCATCAAGGTGTCTCACTCTATAGAGCAGTTGGCACAGCTGTATGTTAAAGAGGTGATCAGACTTCATGGAGTTCCTAAATCTATTGTTTCTGATAGAGATGGGTGCTTCACCTCTCACTTTTGGGAGTGTGTTCAGAATGCACTAGGCACCAAACTCAAGTTCAGCACAGCTTTCCATCCACAGACTGATGGACAGACAGAGCGAGTAAATCAGATTCTAGAAGATATGCTCAGAGCTTGTGCACTAGATTTCAAGGGAAGTTGGTGCAAGTATCTGTGCTTAGCTGATTTTGCCTACAACAATAGCTATCAGGCCACAATCAAAATGGCACCATATGAAGCGTTGTATGGCAGGAAGTGCATATCACCCATTTGCTGGCAAGAAGCAGGTGAAAGAAGAGAGATGGAAGTGGAACTGGGCATACAGACAAAGCTGATAGATGAGACTACTCAGGCTATTCAGAAGATCAGACAAAGAATTGAGACTGCCCAGAGTAGACAGAAGAGTTATGCTGACACACGCCGTAGGCCACTTGAATTCCAAGTAGGGGATTCAGTCTTTCTCAAGGTCGCTCCTATGAAGGGAGTGATGAGATTTGGCAAGAAGGGCAAATTAAGTCCTCGTTATGTAGGACCTTACCTGATCACAGAAAGGATTGGGAAAGTAGCTTACAAGCTGGATTTACCACAAGACATGTCAGCAATACACAATGTATTTCATGTCTCCATGCTAAAGAAGTGTCTCCATGACCTGAGCCAAGTGATTCAGCCTCAGTCAGTGCAGATCCAAGAGGATCTTAGTTATGAGAACAGACCTACACAGATAGTGGACAGAGCGGTCAAGAGACTAAGAAATAAAGAAGTGCCACTGGTGAAGGTTATCTGGCAGAACCAGAAGCACGAGGAAGTCACTTGGGAGCGGGAGGACAGTATGAGACAGAAGTATCCAGAGCTATTCTAAGTTCGAGGACGAACTTTTTATAAGGTATGGGGAATTGTAACGACCCAATTTTCCCTATTTCAAGTTCTAAAAGTCCATAAAAATATTTCGAAATACTTTTAAAGTATTCTAGAGATTTTTATAAATTTTTAGAGTATTTTTATGTAATTTTTGGAGTTCGTTTGGTATTTTTACCAAGAAGAAAAAGTTAAAAAAAAAAAAAAAGGTTGTAGAAGCTGGGTTTCGAACCCAGCACCCCGGACCCAAGCAAAACCGGCCCAACCAACTGAGCTGCGCTCGATTTGTTAATTATATATGGAGCGATATATATTTAAGTAGTAGTTAGGAACAGTAAAATAAATTGGAAATAAAACTGCGCGGCTGAGGGATCGAAGCTGCGATCTGTGGCTTCGGTTAAAAGCCGGCTGACCAACTGGGTTGCGCGTGATTTGTTAACCAAGTATGTAGCGGAATATATTTAAGCTATAGTTGGAATGTTTAAAATAAATTGGAAAAAAAATGCGAGGCTGAGGGATTGAAGCCGAGACCTCTTATTTCGGTTAAAAACCGGTTAACCAACTGTGCCGGTGAGTTTTGTTAATTAAGGAAAGAACGGATTATATTTAAGGTATAGTTTTGATTAAACCCGAATATAAGAAAGGGGATTAGGTTTTGGATTTTCAGAAAATCAACAATTTCTCTCAAAATCCTTTCTCTTCCTCACGCTGCGCGGCGCCGACTCCTCTCGGGCGAAATTGAAGAACGAAGCTAGGGTTTCGTCTCAGTGGCCGGTCAAGGGTTTGATCCAAGAGGTTCTTCCCGTCTTCACGAACCCTCGTCGAAGGGAACACGGAGGATGCAAGGAGCCGCTGGAATTTGAGTTACCCGAACCCTAGATCCCTCCTTCTCCGGTTGTAAGTCCAATAACAGCGATGTGAGTTGCTTCTCACCTGCAGTAGGAGTTGTTCCGCGAGTTTTGATTTGCGATTTGTTTGGTGTTCCCTTGTTTGTTTGGGTTTTACTGTGAAGCATGTTTAGGGATTTTACTTGCTGCCGTGTACTTCAAAGAAGGGAAGAAAAAAATATAGAATGGGTTAAGTATGTGGTTTAGATCTCTTTAGTTTCAAACAGAGCAAGGATTTTGTTTTTTGAATTAGCTACCATGAATAACAAAGGAAGAAAGTAGTAATTCAGTTTTTCTTGACTAAAATTCCTGTTTGTCACCTTGTTTGGCATGTTCGGTTTATACAGTGCCCTGCAAGTTCGGATTTTTGTGCTAAGCAATGAACATAGAATGGGTTAGATAAATTTCTTTTAAGCATGTAGTTTGGTTCATTGTCATTGCTTGGTTTCAGTTCGGGTTGTTGCTCACTGTTGCTTACAGTGAGCATGAGGTGGCTGGACTTTGAGCATGTTTGCCATTTTGTGGGTTACTGTTGTTATACAATTGATCAGGCTTAAGAATAATTTCAATTGGATTTCCTTCTTTCTTGCTAACGTTACTGCTGTTGGGTTTTTGAACAGGTTTTGGTTGAAGCATGAGTAGATTTATCCTTAGGTTCATTTGCTACTTTTATAAGCCATGAACATAAGATAGCTTGATTAAATTTTGGAGCATGTAGTTAGTTTTCACTTGCTGATAGTAAAGCATGAGCAATTATCCATTTGCTAATAACTAAGCATGATCAGTTTACCATTTTGCTAATATTCGAGCATGAGCAGATTTCTTTTCCTTTGCTAATAGATGTGCATGAGCAGATTTGTTGAGTATAGTATGCAGACTTTTAATAAGCAGATTTTTATAAGTATAGCATGCAGATTTTTATAAGTATAGTATGCAGATTTTTAACAAGCAGATTTTCATAAGCATTGCTTGCAGATTTTGATAAGTATTGCATGCAGAACTTCAATTTTAGGACAGATTTTTATTAAGCTTAATATGCAGAATTTTATTAGCATAGTAGGCAGTTTTTTTGGTTTAAGCATTTCAAAGATAGAATTTACTTAAACATTTCAGTTTCTTTTAAAAGAAGTATTCTTTTAGAAGTATTAACAAGTATAAGAAAGCTAAAGAAAAGAAAGAAAAGGCCAAGGCCTTAAGTAGATCCTAAAGTCGAGACTTTAGGGATTTTGGCACACAAGGTGCTTAAATAAATGCCAAGGCATTTTATTATAAGAAGTATTTAAAGATAAAAAGTATTTTACTTTTAAAGGGCATGTACCGGACACAAGGTCCAAGGGATGGGCTCCAAGTTGCCCCTAGGCACAAGGCCTAGAAGTATCTTAGTAGTTTCGGGATTAGCTACCTCGATTCCTATTAAGAATGCGCGCAAAGTGGTACAATGCCGGGCCCAAGAGAAGTTGATTATTATTTTGAAGTATAAAAGTAAAAGTTTTTGGAAACAAATGAAACAAACATCAAATATGTTTAGAATTAGAAAGTTTAGCTTCTTGTTATTTGAAGCATGCAATATCAGTTTTAATTTGCTTCCTTATGAGTTTATTTTAGCATGACTATATGTCTTATCATTTAGTTGATTTCTTGCTATTAGATTATTTAGCATGATTAGCTTTATTTGCTTTTCAGCATGCTGTTATAGTTTTATTCTTATGAGCATGTTTAGTTTTACATGTTTAGTAGCTTTACATGTTTAGTATGCTTCCCTTATTGGTTTATGAGCATAATTAGCTATACAATGATTAGCATTTCAGTTAGCATGATTTCCTTTGCTATTTACGAGCATGAGTAATTTTATATGTTGGCATTCAGTTTTAGCATGTTTTTATTTATATACATGCATATCGAGTTTTTGTGAGTAGATAGCGCTCACTAAGCTTTATGTTTATAGACTGCACTTCCTTCTACTGCAGATAAAGGAAAGGAAAAGATTTAGCAAGGAAGGCGACAAGGTGGTGGTGATGAAGGTGTATGATGGCTGGACTATGGAGAGATCAAGAGTTTGCTAAGGAGTTGTCAAAACTTACCTGTTTAGAGTTTCCTTTTCTTTTCTCCTTAATGCTATGATGAAGTTGAGATTGTAATTGAGTCTATTCCGCACTTGTAGCTTGTTATGTCTTATCGTTGGAGTTCTATCTGTTTACTATTGCTAGAATAGTTTTCTTTTTCTTATTGAGTTATTATACTGCGTGGTTGTGTGATTATATGTTCCAGCCGCCTGTGGCTGAGTATACACTGTTTGTATTGTTGATTTGGTCACCGGTACAGGGGAGACTCTGCCGAAATTTTTCGGTAGGGTTTTCCTAGAAATTTTTAATAAACCGGTTAAGTAGAGTTAGTAGATAAGTAACGGTCACTCTTAGAGAGTAGTAGTAGTAGTAGTAAGAAGGGTGGTCGTTACAGTACTAGCCTCTTCTTAAAAGTAAAATACTTATTATCTTAATTACTTCTTTAAATGCCTTGGCATATTAATAAGCACCTTGTGTGCTAAAATCCCTAAAGTCTTGACTTTGGGATCTACTTAAGGCCTTGGCCTTTTTCTTTCTTTTCTTTACTCATACTTCTCATACTCCTTAATTAGAGCTTATTAAAATCCTGTAGATATATCTACCAAGTGTAGAATTACAACCAACCAAGCATGCTATATAAAAATAACATAAGGGAAGCAGATCTGAACTCTCTAAGCATGTTATAAAACAAAGCAAAGGAAAGCAAATCTAAACTTACTAATCATGCTATAAAATAGAGCAAAAGAAAGCAACTTTGAACTTACTAATCATGCTTTAAAATAGTACAAAAGAAAGCAACTTTAAGCTTCCTAAACATGCTGTAAAATAGGGCAAAAGAATGCAACTTAAAACTAGAAAATCTGTTCATGTACATCTATTACTACACAAACAGAAATGCAAATAAAGAAAGGTTGTTCTAGGCCCTAAATGAAATTGTTCTTGCTTGCGAATATGCGATTAAAGAGAAACTGTTCTAAGCTCTAAACAGAGTTGTTCATGCTTGCAAAAATGCAAATAAAGCTAGTATGCTAATTAAGGTAACAAAGAAGTCTAAAATTGATATGCTTAATTTCAAAGCTGTTCTTTTATCGCAGCAAGGAGAAAATCCAACAAGAGCTATAAATCTACAACATTTCATGCTCTAACAATTCAATAAAAGGTCTATAACTAATATGGATCCAAAACATGCTTGTTCTTCTTGTTATGTTCCCCGGCACAAACCAACCAGAAAGTACTGTTGTAACTAAAATCTTTGCAAACATATTCACAACATAAGCAACAGAATTCTTCAAGTCTACTTCGAAACAGCCCGGAACCATAGTCCATTTCCCTGTTTAGTGCCACGGAAGAAACCAATAAGAGCAAAACACTCCACTTACTTAATCCTTTTCCTGTTCTTCCCTTGGATACTCACGGCAGCAACAAGACCCTTAAGCATGTTACAGTATATATATGCAAGGAAGAAGGAAAAAGAATCTTAAATCTACCCTTAACCCTCTAACATACAGATTCTGTGCAACATGATCCGAAACACAAAAAGAATTAAATCCCTAGCAAGCATAAATTCGGCTTAAACTCAATCCAAAACATAGGAGCATGCTGTATATTTGCTGTAACACCACCCTTCTTACTAATCTAACATTAATTACGGTTAGTCAAATTTAAATGAATAATTTTATAAAGATAATTATACAATCGTCTAAAACACTTAGGTACAAAAATATGTTACGGTGGTAAAATTTTATATTAAGGGGAAGTAATAAATAAGGAGGATTAATAAATTAAAGGAGTATCAAATTAAGGGGGAGGTTTATTTTTTAATTATCTCCTTAAGTGTTAGTTTTTTTTAATCTTCTCTTTAAAATCTCTCTAGAAAATTCTACCTCAATTTAAAAAAAAAATATATATATATATATCTACTTTGAATATTTTTAGCAAATATTTTCAAATTTTATGTCAGTAACACTAAGTCTAGAACCAACTGTAACGACCACCCTTCTTACTACTACTACTCTCTAAGGATGACCGTTACTTAACTACTAACTCTACTTAACCAGTACGCTACTTAACTACGAGAAATCCCTACCGAAAAATTTCGGCAGAGTCTCCCCTGTACCGGTGACCAAATCAACAATACAAATAATATATACTCAGCCACAGGCGGCTGGAACATATAATCCAAAACATAGGAGCATGCTGTAACACTTAGAGAGTGTTAGTTAAGTCTAGCTGCATGTTAAGGATTAGTAACACCACCGAACCTGCACAGCAAGCTCCAACTCAAGCTAAAACCTGCTGGGATAGGGTCATATGGAAGGGTGTACTTTGCAATTCTAGACAATGAAAAGCATGTTGCTGTGAAAAACTTGATGCTTCTGAAGATGGCACAAATGATATCCAGATTAAAGCATGAAAATTTTGTTGAGATTCTAGGATACTGCGTGGAAGGAAATATGTGTCCGTAGGCCTATGAGTTTGCAACTATAGGCTCTTTACATGATGTTTTGCATGGTATGGCTATAGCATTTATCTGCTATCTCATGTACAGCAACAGAACAACTTATAACATAACCCAATTTCATCTAACATCCAATCCTAATTCATGAATGACCAACTAACAAATTTCTGACAAAAATTCAACAGAAGAGCAAAATGATGCAAAGCTTCGGAATCAATACAGAATCCTAACCAGTAATGGATCTCATGGCAACAACATGAATTCTGTACAACACAAACCGAAAACAAGGAAAACAAATCAAAGCTCGGAACTACTCCTACTGCAGGTGAGAAGCAACTCACCTTGGATTTCTTGGACTTACAGCCGAGATCGACTTCTAGGGCTTGCAGAGACTTGAAATTTCTTCGATCTCTTCGTGTCTGCGTGCTCCCCTCGACGAGCCGGTCACGAATGTGTGAAGAGCTCTCGAAGAAAGGTGCTCGTCGGCCGCCGGATCGAAGCCCTAACGCCGCTGCGTTTTCGCCCGAGGAGAGGAACAGCGCCGTCGGGAGAGAAAGGTGAGGAAAAATTAGGTCTCGGGTAAAACTCAAGTTCTCCTTTTAATATCTAAACATTTCCATTATTAACTACTATATAAATATATTCGCTCTATATATGTTTAACGAAACAATTACAGCACAGCTGGTTGGCTGTTGCTTGGCTCATACTTGAAGCCGCGGGTTCGAATCCTGTCGCACCCCGCCCAGTTGGTTGCGTCATGTCCGGTTGGGTCAGTCCGACCCGAGGTCGTGGGTTCGAGCTTCGGTTTTGACAAATTTTTTTGTCAACTTCCTTTCGTCTTGTAAAAATATCAAACGACCTCCAAAAATTACGTAAAAATACTCTAAAAATTCTTAAAAATCTCTAGAATATTTTAAAAGTATTTCCAAATATTTTTATGGACTTTTAAAACTTGAAATAGGGAAAATTGGGTCGTTACAATTTCCCATGCCTTATAAAAAGTTCGTCCTCGAACGTACAATAGCTCTGGATATTTACGTCTCATGTTGTCCTCCCGCTCTCAAGTGACTTCGGTCTGCCAGACGACCTTCACTAGAGGTAATTCTTTGCATCTTAGTCTATTGACTGCTCTGTCCACTATCTGTGTAGGTCTCCTCTAATAACTAAGATCCTCTTGGATCTGAACTGACTGAGGCTCAATCACTTGGCTAGGGTCGTGGAGGCACTTCTTTAACATGAAGACATGAAACACATTGTGTATTGTTGACATGTTTTGTGGTAAATCCAGCTACTTTCCCAATCCTTTCTGTGATCGGTAAGGTCCTACATAACGAGGACTTAATTTGCCCTTCTTGCCAAATCTCATCACTCCCTTCATAGGAGCGACCTTGAGGAAAACTGAATCTCCTACTTGGAATTCCAATGGCCTACGGCGTGTGTCAGCATAACTCTTCTGTCTGCTCTGGGCAATCTCATCATTCATCTCAGTCTAAATGTCCAGCTCTACTTCCATTTCTTTTCTTTCACTCGCTTCTTGCCAGCAAATAGGTGATCTGCACTTCCTGTCATACAGTGCCTCGTAAGGTGACATCTTGATAGTGGTCTGATAACTATTGTTGTAGGCAAATTCAACTAAGCACAGATACTTGCTCCAACTTCCCTTGAAATCTAATGCACAAGCTTTGAGCATATCTTCTAGAATCTGATTTACTCGCTCTGTCTGTCCATCAGTCTGTGGATGGAAAGCTGTGCTGAACTTGAGTTTGGTGTCTAGTGCACATCTCTATCGAAACAATAGATTTAGGAACTCCGTGAAGTATGATCACCTCTTTAACATACAGCTGTGCCAACTGCTCTATAGAGTGAGACACCCTGATGGCTAGAAAATGAGCAGACTTGGTCAATCTGTCCACTATCACCCATATCGCATCATATCCATTTGTGGTTCTTGGGAGACCTACTATAAAGTCCATGGATATGTCTTCCCACTTCCACTCTGGTATTGGAAGAGGTTGTAGAACTCCTCCCGGTCTCTGGTGGCAGGTACTAACGTATTTTGCAACATCTCTCTTGAGTCCGACCACCAGAATTTGAGATCTCGATACATCTTGGTAGAACCGGGATGCATGGAGTACGGTATTATGGGCTTTTCTAGAATCTTCTTTCTCAACTCTTCATCATTAGGGACACTGGCGACTTCACGATAAAGAATCTCACCGTCGATACTCAAAATTAATTTCCTTCTTCTTGTATCCCTTGCTTGATCTTTTGGATATCTGGATCCTCACTTTGCTTCTTCAGTATATCCTCAGCGGTTGATCGCTTCTATTTTGGTTAGATCCACTGATGCCTTCTTTAGAAATTATGACCTATAAATGCCACTGATCTAACCGAACTCGCACTTTGAGAATTTAGCGTAAAGCTGCTTTTGCTGAAAGGTCTGCAGAACTATTCTCAAGTGCGTGTCATGCTCCTCTGGGGTTCTGGAATAGACTAGAATGTCGTCGATGAACACAATGACAAATTTATCAAGGTATTCTTTGAACACTCTGTTCATCAGGTCCATGAAAACTGCAGGTGCATTAGTCACACCAAAAGACATGACTACGAACTCGTAGTGTCCGTATTTGGTCCTGAAAGCCGTTCTGGGTATATCCTTTTCCTTCACTTTCAACTGATGGTACCCAGAGCGCAGGTCTATCTTGGAGAACACTGTTGCCCCTCTCAACTGATCAAATAAGTCGTCGATTCTGGGCAGTGGATACTTGTTTTTGATGGTCACTTGATTCAGAGCCCTATAATCTATGCACATCCGCATAGATCCATCCTTCTTCCTTCTTGACAAACAACACAGGAGCTCCCCAAGATGAGTGACTAGGGCGAATGGAGCCTTTGTCAAGTAACTCCTATAGTTGTGCTTGTAACTCTTCCAGCTCTGCTAGAGACATGCAATACGGAGCTTTTGAAATTGGACCGGTACCAGAAACCAATTCAATCTCAAGCTCCACTTCCCTGTTGGGAGGTAGTCCAGGTAGCCCTTCCGGAAATACTTTTGGATACTCACAGACTACCCGAACATCTTCCTGCTTGGGTCTTTCTTGTTATCTTTGTCCTTCCAGTTCTGATTACTTGACTGGGTTCTCTGTTTCCCCACTGTCTTGTCTTCTATCTTGACTGGCTTGTGTTGCGTTTGTTGTGCCTTGTTGCTGTTCAGATAGTGCTCACTAATGCTCTGCTGACCAACTCTTCACCAATTTATGGTCGGTGAGTTTCACTACTCACATTAGATGTTATTTCTGGTCTCAGCATTAGGAGCATCAGTCTGACTCGTTCTTTCACTGTACTTACTAACTATAGGCAAAGGTGAGCTAGCCTGTTAAATCTTTTAACCGCTTCTTCTACTGGTAGGTCACCTTGTCTGAATTCTATAAGCTTCTCATACTGTTTATTGGTGATCCGTTGACGGAATACTTCTTCGTAAAACTCTGTCTCGAGGTCAACCCAGCTCATCTGGTTGATTGCTCTCTTACTCTTAATTCGCTCCCATCACATATAAGCATCTCCAGATAGGTAGAAAGAGGCACATTTAATGGTATCAACCTTCTCGACTTCTGGTCAGTCAAGAAACTCCATTGTGCTCTCAAATGTCTTGAACCAAGCCTGGACATTCCAGGGCTCAGCTTTATGGTTTCAGTTTCAGCCACTGGATGAGGTATGCTTCTTGTCTTCTAGGTGTTGTGACGACTTCCAGGGCAACTGATAGGACTTCAGTCACCACTGGGGTCTCCACATTGATGGTTGGGGGAGTGGGAGGAGCTGGCTGCTGATTTGCCATCAGGTTGGCAATCACTTGTTGCTGCTCTAATACTTGTCTCTGGAGTTGGGCAACAACTTCAGAGAGATTAGGCTCAGTTAATCTAAGCTTTTCATTCTCCTGATCTTGGTTCTCAGTATAAACGGTACGGGGATGTCCTCTTCTTGACATCTAATTATGCAGAGGAAAAAGACTAAATAGCTTCTCTAACCCTTCTAATCATATATATATATATGAATAAAGAAAAGGGAAACAAACTTCTATCTTACTTATGCACTTAAAAACAAATACTCTATACTGCAGTTAATAATAAGGAAAGCAGAATAAAGAAAGAATTTAAATACTTTCTTACTTGAAGACGGCAAGGATGATGCTGATGTGTGTGATGCTGGAGAATGGGACCTGCTCTGATACCAACTGTAACGACCACCCTTCTTACTACTACTACTCTCTAAGGATGACCGTTACTTAACTACTAACTCTACTTAACCGAAAAAATTTCGACAGAGTCTCCCCTGTACCGGTGACCAAATCAACAATACAAATAATATATACTCAGCCACAGGTGGCTGGAACATATAATCACTCAACCACGCAGTATAATAACTCAATAAGAAGAATGAAACTACTCTAGCAATAGTAAACAGATAATACTCCAACAATAAAACATAACAAAGTGCGGAATAGACTCAATTACAATCTCAACTTCATCATAGAATTAAGGAGAAAAGAAAAGGAAACTCTAATCAGGTAAGTTTTAACAACTCCTTAGCAAACTCATGATCTCTCCATAGTCCAGCCATCACACACCTTCATCACCACCACCTTGTCGCCTTCCTTGCTAAATCTTTTCCTTTCCTTTATCTGCAGTAGGAGGAAGTGCAGTCTATAAGCATAAAGCTTAGTGAGCGCTATCTACTCACAAAAACTCGATATGCATGTATATAAATAAAACATGCTAAAACCGAATGCTAACATGTAAAGCTACTCATGCTCATAAATAGTAAAGGAATCATACTATCTGGAATACTAAACATGTATAGCTAATCATGCTCATAATCCAATAAAGGAATCATACTAACTGAAATACTAAACATGTATAGCTAATCATGCTCATAATCCAATAAAGGAATCATACTAACTGAAAAGCTAACATGTAAAACTACTCATGCTATACAAGAATAAAACTATAACTGCATGCTGAAAAGCAAATAAAACTAATCATGCTAAATAATCTAATAGCAAGAAATCAACTAAATGATAAGACATATAGTCATGCTCAAATAAACTCATAAGGAAGCAAATGAAAACTGATACTGCATGCTTCAAATAACAAGAAGCTAAACTTTCTAATTCTAAACATATTTGATGTTTGTTTCATTTGTTTCCAAAAAAAAACTTTTACTTTTATACTTCAAAATAATAATCAACTTCTCTTGGGCCCGGCATTGTACCACTTTGCGCGCATTCTTAATAAGAATCGAGGTAGCTAATCCCGAAACTACTAAGATACTTCTAGGCCTTGTGCCTAGGGGCAACTTGGAGCCCATCCCTTGGACCTTGTGTCCGGTACATGCCCTTTAAAAGTAAAATACTTTTTATCTTTAAATACTTCTTATAATAAAATGCCTTGGCATTTATTTAAGCACCTTGTGTGCCAAAATCCCTAAAGTCTTGACTTTAGGATCTACTTAAGACCTTGGCCTTTTCTTTCTTTTCTTTTTCTTCCTTTTACTTGTTAATACTTCTAAAAGTATTTAATAAAATTCTTATTTTTCCATTAGAATACATGGCTGTTCATGCTTGTTAAAATAGCAAATGGAAACAACTTTGAGCTTACTAATCATGATATAAAATAGAGCTAAAGAAAGCAACTTGAGCTTACTAATCATGCTATAAAATAGAGCAAAGAAAGCAACTTTAAGCTTACTAATCATGCTATAAAATTCTGCATATTAAACTTAATAAAAATCTGTCCTAAAATTGAAGTTCTGCATGCAATACTTATCAAAATCTGCAAGCAATGCTTATGAAAATCTGCTTATTAAAAATCTGCATACTATACTCAACAAATCTGCTCATGCACATCTATTAGCAAAGGAAAAGAAATCTGCTCATGCTCGAATATTAGCAAAATGGTAAACTGATCATGCTTAATTTATATCAAGAAAGCTCACACTAAGTACTTGGATTAAGGGCTGTTCGTGCCCAACTAATAACAAGTGAAAGCTAGAAAATCTGCTTATGCATATCTAATAGCAAATGGAAGCTACTGTGTTCAGCTAATAGAAACCGAACCTAAGGTTGTTCATGTTATTCAAGAAAACCGAGAAACTAACCCTACACTAAGAAGGAATTTAAATCTGTGTCAAAGAATTAATAACACAAAGTCTTGCAACATGATAAGGATTAATAACACTAAGTCTAGCAGCATGTTAAGAATTTATAACACTAAGTCTAGCTGCATGTTAAGGATTAGTAACACCACCGAACCTGCACAGCAAGCTCCAACTCAAGCTAAAACTTGCTGGGATAGGGTCATATGGAAGGGTGTACTTTGCAATTCTAGACAATGAAAAGCATGTTGCTGTGAAAAACTTGATGCTTCTGAAGATGGCACAAATGATATCCAGATTAAAGCATGAAAATTTTGTTGAGATTCTAGGATACTGCGTGGAAGGAAATATGTGTCCGTAGGCCTATGAGTTTGCAACTATAGGCTCTTTACATGATGTTTTGCATGGTATGGCTATAGCATTTATCTGCTATCTCATGTACAGCAACAGAACAACTTATAACATAACCCAATTTCATCTAACATCCAATCCTAATTCATGAATGACCAACTAACAAATTTCTGACAAAAATTCAACAGAAGAGCAAAATGATGCAAAGCTTCGGAATCAATACAGAATCCTAACCAGTAATGGATCTCATGGCAACAACATGAATTCTGTACAACACAAACCGAAAACAAGGAAAACAAATCAAAGCTCGGAACTACTCCTACTGCAGGTGAGAAGCAACTCACCTTGGATTTCTTGGACTTACAGCCGAGATCGACTTCTAGGGCTTGCAGAGACTTGAAATTTCTTCGATCTCTTCGTGTCTGCGTGCTCCCCTCGACGAGCCGGTCACGAATGTGTGAAGAGCTCTCGAAGAAAGGTGCTCGTCGGCCGCCGAATCGAAGCCCTAACGCCGCTGCGTTTTCGCCCGAGGAGAGGAACAGCGCCGTCGGGAGAGAAAGGTGAGGAAAAATTAGGTCTCGGGTAAAACTCAAGTTCTCCTTTTAATATCTAAACATTTCCATTATTAACTACTATATAAATATATTCGCTCTATATATGTTTAACGAAACAATTACAGCACAGCTGGTTGGCTGTTGCTTGGCTCATACTTGAAGCCGCGGGTTCGAATCCTGTCGCACCCCCTTTTTATTCCTAATTCCCTAACTTCTGCTTAAATATACTTCGTTACATATATAGTTAACGAAACACTCGCAGCCCAGTTGGTTGCGTCATGTCCGGTTGGGTCAGTCCGACCCGAGGTCGTGGGTTCGAGCTTCGGTTTTGACAAATTTTTTTGTCAACTTCCTTTCGTCTTGTAAAAATATCAAACTACCTCCAAAAATTACGTAAAAATACTCTAAAAATTCTTAAAAATCTCTAGAATATTTTAAAAGTATTTCCAAATATTTTTATGGACTTTTAAAACTTGAAATAGAGAAAATTGGGTCGTTACAGCTGTTATTTGAGTGGTGATAAATGGATAACTTTCTTCTCCAAAGTTTATAAGAATTTAGGCAAGAAATTTGATTCTGAGCATGGAAACAAAGCTGAAAATTGGAAACTAAAACAAAATTGCAGCTTTGGTTCTGGGTTGTTATTACAGCAGAAGGAAGTAAAATTAAAGCTGAAATGTTTGTGCCAATGCAGGAAAGAAAGTTAAGACTTAATGCTGGGCAAGTGTAGAAGAGATTTTTAGAGAGAGCTACTGGAGAATTCTGTTTAAACTATTTAGATTCCTATTGCAATTTTGCTGCTGAAAGAGATTCCAAAAATTCTTATTACCAGGCTGATTAAATCAACACTGAAACTGGGCCAGCAGAAGTTATCAAGCAGAATGTTGCTGAATTTTACTCTACTACTGGATTGTTACAAATAAGTGAGAGCTGTAGAAAGTGTAAGGATTATCTAAAAATGATTATTTAGTACTTCTGGAAGTTATGGGAACCTAATCTCTGAATTTGAAATCCAGCAGCTTATTTGAAATCAGAACTTCAAGAATTCTATTGAACTTGTATCATAATTTAGATTTCTTGAATGGTATGATGGGTAAACTGAACTGAATGTGAAGTAATGAATGTATCAACAAGAACTGGTTGTTGAATTGGTGCTAATTATGTTTGCAGATTTTCTAAATTCTGCAAACAATTTTGATGTTTTGTTACTGCATGACTATTGCTGTGGAGCTTAAATGATGTAAGATCAAGACGGATTTAAATCTTCAAGTCAAGAGCAAGAAAGTTAATGCAGATGTTAAAGTTTTGTTCAGCACTATCCAGATTCAAAGTTTGAAGCTCAATCTAATCCAAGTTGATACACAATTTCAACAGAATTGAATTCTGTTTCTGTTGATTTGAATTCTGAATTCTAAAATTCTAAATCCATGTGCCAATTTTTTTTTTGAAATGTCTCAGCAGAGACAACTTTGAATTAAGTTTGAATCCTATTAGCCTAGTATCAAATACTATCCTTTGATGAGCCAAATTCTTGAGGATTTAAGCTGAAACTAATCAAGCAAGTTGAATTTGTTGAGCTGTTGAAAAGTTGAGTTGTGGATCAACTATCTGTCATGTATAAAATTCGAAATTTCTTGTATACTGGATTTATGGAAATCTGAAGTTGGAATCCTGTTGGTTTTTGCTAGAGCTAAATTAGGAGTTGTGAGTTGTGGAAGGATTAAGCAAAGTTAGGTGTATGGAAAATGAATGCATTTATAAACTGTATGATAACTGAATTTCAATGTGTTGGAGCTGAAATGAACTGAATTAAGTTGTTTATTGGCTGGATTGAAGGGGAAACTGAATAGTGCAGTTGGAAATTGAAATTGAATTTGGAAGTTAAAAGCTGAAATTGAAAACTGTTAATACTGAATCTGGAATCTGAAATTCTGGAGAACCCTTGCTGGAATTGGATTGCTGAAGATGAATGCTAGATGTAAGGGCAGGAATGAAGGCTAACAATGATGCTGAAAATTCTGCATTTAAAGATCAGATACAGGGGATATATCAGGGTTACAAGTGTGCCATTTTGTGAGTTGTTTGTGCCAAGTTTTCTTTTATGCTGCTGTGAAGAACAATGAAATGCAGAAATCATGTGTTGTTTTGCTTGGTATATAATTCAGAATTTCTGAAACTCATTTGAAACAAGTGCTTTCGATTCAAATGTGTCAGTTTGGAATTGTATGGTCAGAGGAAATGCAGAAATTGTGTTCATTTCTGAAAACTAAGTGTCAAAATTGCCCATTTCTGCAAATTCCGAAATTTTGGGAATTAGTTCTGATATTGAAGCAGTGAGAGCAGGCATGCATACAACTACTAAGACCTTTTCCAGCAGTATAAGAAACAAGAACCAATGAATGCTGAAACTGCATAGCTTCATTGCATTGCTGGAATTTTATACAATCTATAGAATTTTCAAGCTCAAAGTGATTTTAGAGGTGATATAAACAAAGTGAATGCTTGAATTTGAATTCTTAAAGCTGTTATTTGTGATTGATTGATGCTGAATTTCTCCAATGCATTAGAGATGCACATCCTTATTGTATCTGCCATTTAAAGAAATAGACACAGAACAAAAAAAAATCTGCAGAATGAAAAGGAAAAAACAGTGGATAGAAGAATAGCAAATCATTGGATTCATGATGTATGAAATTGTCCGAGATGACCAAAGTTTAAGTGTGGGGGAGGGAACTCTTATCCATAAGTTGATTTGAAATTATTTGAGTCTTCAAGAGATGGAATTTAAGTGGAAAAACAGTGAAGTAAGAAAAAAAAAGAGGCAAATCAAGAGAGTATCAAGTGGAAGATAGAGTATCAAGATTCTTTGTTTACCATCAAATTGAAGGAGAGGTTAGCTTGATCTTTTGAAGTGGTAATGACAAATGGTATTCAATTCTTTTCACATCAAATGGTCAACTCATCAAGTATATTCCTCCAATACTCTTATCTTTTCATTCTCATCATTGAATTCTTTCTTTTGCCATTGCATTCACTTTCATTGTTCTTTTTTATTCCATTTCAATTCTGGTTGATAAATCCTTTTGATTCATGTATGCTATGTTTATAGTGGTGGAGAATTAGAAAATAAGCAAGCTTATGGTAGTGAAATGTTGTGAGTGACATTGAGTGAGCTCCACTAATACATGTTTTGAGTGTGAGGGCTAGAATAGGTGAATACCTTGTGAGTTTGCAACTTGCTTAATTTTTCAATTGGATTGAAACTGCCATACCTACTGATTATTGTTTGGATTGTGTTCATGATTATTTGTGATATTTAAGATGACCTTAGTTAATTACCTTTTACTATCTTCTAGGTATTGCTAGGAAATTTGTTTGGAGATGATTTTTAGTTTTCTTGACTTGAACAGGACATCCAAGGCTGAGTGTGGGGGATTTGATAACCATGATTTTGGCTATATTATTTTGAATCATAATGCATGTTTTTATTGGTTTATTCATAGTTAAATCTCACATTAGCATCATATCTCAATATTGCATTTGATTTTGGACCTAATTGCAAATTAGCTAATTTTCATGGTATTTGGTGCTAATATTTGATTCTTATTTTGTAGGCATCAAAAGGGTCATGGACCCGATCAGATCAGGCTGCATTTGGGCTCAAATCAAGGGCTAATCAAGTCGATCAAGCCTCGGAGCATTATAGGCCGTTCATCCAAGATTGAGCAGATCTGAGCCATCCGTTGAAGATCCGACTCATCCAACCTAATGAGGGATAGATCTGAGCCATAGATGAGGATCCAGAGGTTTTGATCCAGATCTGAAGACATCACAGCCGTTGATCAAGCCAGAAACGACCTGGATCGTCCGATCAGATCTGAGGAGTTTAAAAGGCTTCACGTGAGAAGCTACAGTTGAGCTCGGTCGCGAATTCTGTCTACAGTGTCTTCGTTCTCTCCGTGTGACGCCGACGCTCCCATTCCTTAATTCCATATTCGATTCTTTTTCTTCTCCGACGACGGCGATTCTGATCTGACGACGTCCATCTTCCGGCGTTCAGAGAGTGTTTGAGGGAGGTTTCTCGGCGCGCCGTGGGTCTGTTCATCGCCGCGATCCTGAGCAAGGGAGGTTTCTTGTTCATCGATTTTCACAGTCACCAGAGCTTGAGGGGAGGTTTCCGATAGCTTCTGATCATCTTTCCAATCGTCATTCCATAGCAAGCTAGCTCAATCTGATCAATTGGATTGGTTTGCGAAATAACAGATCCATGCTTTGTTTTCTTCGGCTGGTGAGTTTATTAGATAGATGTGAGCTTGAGGGGAGGTTTCCAAAAGCCATGAGCACCTTCTGATGAAAGTTGTAAGCTTAGTGATCGTTGTTGGGTGTTGAGGGGAGGTTTCTGATGCATTTCTGTTGTTACGGCAGAATAGAGAAGATTAGTTTCGATTTGGAGTTTGTGGAATGCTAGGGTTTAGTTTTCTTTCATTTTGTTTTAGAATTTTGTTTGCCTTTGCTCAGATCTGAAGATCTGATAGGTAGCTTGCACTTTAATCTTTGAGTTTCATTTCTTGTTTCAGTTTCAGTTTGAATTTTCTTTGCATTGATTTCTAATTCTTGATCTGAAATTTTGATACCTTAGACTTCTGTAATGATTAGTCAAGTTTAGTTTCTAACTTTGTTGCAATCTAATTATAGTTTTTCATTATATGTTTTGGTTTCTACAAGTTAAGGCTTAATTCCAACTCAAAGCCTAGGAAAACAATTGTTCTATAGCTTGGATTCATTATCACTGTTAAGAAGATTTAAGGTTGGATGTTAATGTGAGTTATTGATTGTTTCCTCAGTGGAAAGTTGTTGAACATGTATGAGATCGGTAAATTAGTTTGGTTGAAAAATTTGAATTAATAATGCATAATTAGTTGTGAAAACGTGATGAGGAGAAGTTTAATCATGATTAGGTGAGAATGGACATTATTTGATTTATTTGTGATCTTGTAAACATTCAATTTGAAGTGTGAATTAAATGGAAAAGTTAAATTGATTTTGTTAACGTAATAACTTGAGTGGAACCAATTTTAGAATTAGCACACATTGACTAGTTAACCTTGGAAAAATACGACTTGGAACTCCTTACTACACTTGTTATTTTTAGCTACAATGAGTTTCAATCATAATTAATTTGGAGCTCCTCGTGACATGCAAAAAGGCTAACACCAGACGGCGATCCAGTTACATACACGCATGTAAGACCTTTTCAACAGTCTCCACGCGATTGGATAAATTGTGCCACACACGCGCACCCATAGTCACACACTTGACTTTAGTTAACGTTAATGCAATACAACGTTGCTTCTCCGCTACTCCAACTAAGGAAAATCCAAGAAATTGATATCCCTCACTAGTACTCTTCTTATCCAATTTGCAACCCATATGAATCAACATTGGATCTGTTGATTAGTCCTAAGAAAATCGTACCGGTTCCACTGTACAAAAATTTTTTGTACAAGTGTCGAACCTTTCCTTAAATAACCTATTGTGTTCTTTAGAAGTTAAATTAGGAATCGCAGACGGAACTTAACATCATTGATTCCAAATTTAACTTATTTGTTCTTAATGGTTTAGATTTGAATCGCAAGCGGAACTTAACACTATTGATTCAAATCTACCTAAGTTATTAATTCCATAAATATTAATTTCTAAAATTGGCTTCCAGGGCTGCATGGTGAGGCACATGGCCTTCTTGGATATGGGAGCAACCACCACCGCCTAGGCAAAGCCTTTTAAGGAAAGCTAATATTTATTTCCTTAAATAACTCTAGGTTAACCAAAAAGAACAATCGAATCACAAATTCGAAAAAGAAGAAAACACAAACTCGAAAAACTATTTCGAAAACTCTAGAATCATATGCCTCTTGTGTTTGGTATTTTCAAAAATAACTATACAAAGAAAAACTAGTATGATGCGGAAAACAATTACTAGTTATACCTTTCTTTGTAAGCAAAAATAACCTCTTGATCTTCTACCGTATTACTCTTCTAACATCGGACGTTGTGTGGGCAACGATCTTCCGAGACGAGAATAACCAAGCACCTTCTTCTTCCTTCTAGGTTTCGGCCACCAAAATCTCTTCTAAGGATGAAGAGGTTCGGCCACCACCAAACTCCAAGGGATGCTAGAAATATCGCCTCCTTTTCTCTCCTTCTTCTCCAAGCAAGATCCGGCCACCACAAGGACTCCAAGAAAGAGATGTGGTTCGGCCACAGAGTGGAGAGAAGAGAAAAGAGAAAGAGATGTTGGCCGGCCACACCAAGGAAGAGAGAGAGAGAAAAAGAAATAGAGTCATTCACCATGAAGGCACCTCTACCCCTTCTTTTATAATCCTTGGTCTTGACAAATAAGGAAATTTAAATAAAAACTTCCTTAATTATTTTGCCATGAAAAAGAAAATTTTAATTAATTAAAATTAAATTCCTTTTTTCAATTACAATGGTCGGCCACATTAAAATCTCCAAGCAAATAAAATTTTAAACACAAATTAAAACTTCCTTATTTGCTTTCAGAAATTTATAAAAATCTCTCCAATAATTTTTTCCTTCATGGTGGATTATAAAAAGGAAATTTTATAAATTAAAATCTTTCTTTTAAACATGTGGATAATTTTTCAAAAGGAAAGTTATCTCTAAAAATTAAAATCTTCTTTCAATCTACAAATAAGGAAAGACATCAAATCTTTTCTTAATCTTTTGTAGAAACTTATAAAAGAGATATTTAATTTTTAAACTCTCTTTTAAATCGTGAACATGGTTAAAAGGGAAAGTTTTCTTAAAATTAAAATCCACCTTTTAATATACAAATAAGGAAAGATTTCAAATCTTTTCTTAATCTTTTGTAGAAAGCTATAAAAGGAAAGATTTAAATTTTAAACTCTCTTTTAAAACTATGATATCCACATAAGAAATAATTTTAATAAAAAACCCTTTTAAATATGATGTGGCCAACCACCTAAGCTTGGGCTCCAAGCTATTGGCCGGCCACCTTAAGGCTCAACCTTTAGGCTTGGTCGGCCCTAAGCTTGAGCTTCAAGCTTAGCTTGGCCGGCCCTATAGGTTGGGTAAGAAGGTGGGTATGTGGTAGGTATAAATCTCTATATACAAGAGGCTACGATAGGGATCGAGAGGAGGAATTGGTTTTGATCTCTTGATGAAATTAAGCTTCCCGTGTTCGCCCTGAACACACAACTTAATTCCATCAATAATAATTCATTCCACTAAAGAACTATTATTGAACTACCGCACCAATCCCAAATTACATTTTGGGCTCCTTCTTATTATGAGTGTGTTAGTCTTCCTGTGTTAAAGATGTCGAATGTCCACTAATTAAATGAGTTACTGACAACTCACTTAATTAATATCTTAGTCCAAGAGTAGTACCACTCAATCTTATCGTCATGTCGGACTAAATCCACCTACAGGATTTAACATGACAATCCTTATGAGCTCCTCTTGGGGACATTATCAACCTAGATCACTAGGACACAGTTTCTTCTATAATCCACAATACACACTATAAGTGATATCATTTCCCAACTTATCGGGCTTATTGATTTATCAAACTAAATCTCACCCATTAATAAATTAAAGAAATAAATATCAAATATATGTGCTTGTTATTATATTAGGATTAAGAGCACACACTTCCATAATAACTGAGGTCTTTGTTTCTTTATAAAGTCAGTATAAAAGAAATGACCTCTAATGGTCCTACTCAATACAGTCTAAGTGTTCCAATTATCCTAGGGATACCCAAATCATCTAGTCCATGAAAACATCTAAGGCTCCGCAAGCCCTAATGGTAAAACCAATACACAAAATGTCCGTATCACAGACATTCCCAATCCATAAGATCCTCGACAATAAACAGATCTGATCACCAACGATATAAATCACCAAAGAATAAATCCTCCAGTGTGAGAGCAACGCTCCATCACACAAAATACTACATATGTGGGAGCAACGCTCTACCACAAACAATCCGTAATATGTGGGATAATCCGAAATATGTATCTACAATAAACATGGGAGCAATGCTCCGCTACAAGCAATCCGCAATATGTGGGAGCAACGCTCCGCCACAGAACAATCCCTAAATATGTGGGAGCTACGCTCTACCACAACAATCCAGAATATGTGGGAGCTACACTCTACCACAAACGATCCATAGCATGTCACATAGTATAATTATATAGTTAAAATAAACTAATACCTAATTACACTACGACCTTCCAATGGTTTATTCCTTTCCATCTTGGTCGTGAGCTACTGTTTATAATTTATAAGGTACTGATAATATGATCCTCTGTGTGTGACACCACACACCATGTTATCTACAATATAAATTAATTGAACAACTATATTTATCATAAATGTAGACATTTGACCAATGTGATTCTTATTTCTAAATAAATGTTTATACCAAAAGCTAGGCTTTTAGTATACATCCTAACAATCTCCCACTTATACTAAAAGACTAAGTTGTCATTTCTGCTGTCATACATCTGATTCCCAACCCTTCAACATGCCCATCAAAAGCTCTTGCCTTAAGGACCTTAGTGAAAGGATCTATAGGTCATCACCTGATGCAATCTAAGCGGCAACAGCTTCTTCTCGTTATATGATTTCTCGTATTGGGTAGTACTTGCGCTCTATTGTGTTTACTTGCCTTATGGACTTATGGTTTCTTCGATTTTGCTACTGTACAAAATTATTTTGGGCAAACCAGAAATCATATCTAAGTCTATCTTGAAGTATCTGAGTCATACAGCTTTTATGGCTACCTCAGAGGTTGTCATATACTCAGCTTCTATGGTGGAGTCTGAAAAAGCACCTATGCTTATCACTCTTCCATAGTTATGACTTCACCTCCTAAAGTAAACACAAAACCCCGAGGTCGACTTATTATTGTCCCTATCTGATTGGAAGTCAAAATCCGTGCAACCCACAGGGACCAAATTAACTGCCTTTTAAGCTAGCATATAATCTCAAGTGCCTCTAAGGTACTTCAATATATGCTTTACCACAGTCACTACAACAAAAATCCTCATAGACATCGGTTTTCCACCGGTATCTATTTCATTTTCGACCGATGTCTATGAAGCCAATGTTAAAAGTCTATCATTTTAGACATCGGGTTAAAACCGGTGTAGTATCACTTAACGACACCGGTCTTCGAATCGGTTATTAACCGGTGTAGTATCACTTAACGACACCGTTTCATCAACGGTGTAAAATCGATGTAATATTGTATGTTAATAACACCAGTTTTGGCAGTGGTAAATGACCAATGTAATATTAGTTAATAACATCGGTTTTGCAGCGGTGGAAAACCGATGTAATATGTATATTTTTTAACAGCACAAATTTGATTTCCGAAACAATGAAAAACCGACAATAATAAAAAAAAATACACAAATATTCACAAATTATACAAATATTCTTCATTCAACAATATCCATAAAATACATAAATATTCATAAATTATATAAATAATCTTCTTACAACAGTATCCATAAAATACTCAAACATTCTTTTTACATCAAAAGCTAGCTAATAGATATCAAAATCAAGGTAGAACATTCTTTTAACACATCAAGGTAGAACCGCACTTCAAATGTAATCTAGCATGCATTCAACCCACTCGAACCGCACTTCATCAATTTCAACTCTAGAGTACTTGAGATTTGTAAACTGTAAAAACACATAAATAATATATTAGTAAACCAAGACCAAAGATCATAGTTGAAAATGCAATAAGAGCACCAGGTAACAAGATGACTAATTGGAATGCTTAAAAAGATAAACATTCATCGATTATCTCAACCACATCATATAGTGATAGATCTATGAATAACAAGTTCAAATCTAACCCTTGCATCCTTTTGGGAGGCAATCTAATTTGATAAACGAGCAAAAAGATGATTTACTCAAAATTAGTTTGCATTTGTAAAAAACAATATCACTTCTGATACTTTATTTTGTACATTTTATCAGTTAAAAGGAAAAAAGTACACTTACCACATTGAACACAACAGGGGCCTCTTTACCTGGAGACAAATTCATGTTCAGAAATAGATACTGAGACAAATCAAATTAATAGATGTGTAAATATTAGTGGAACTGTTTCTTTCGTTTTCGGTTACCTGTTTCAAGATCATGCCAAGGATGGGCAGCCACTGATCTCTTAGACAATGACGACAATATCCTTTCATTCAACTTTGGAGCTGCAACGTTCTCCTGTTGTCCGCTCATATTTCTACATACATAACAACATAATAAGGAGTATTTGAGGAGATTGCAAGAGTTTATTGATAACAAAAGTCCAAGGTAACTCATGATCCATGAAAAAAATATATAGAGAGAAAACAAAAAACTAGCAATCTGGAAGTTTTGTGCCTTGGCATTATCAGAATGAAAGTTTAGTAATATGATAGCTGACGTCAAATAGAATTGCAAATCCAAAAGATGGCCATTTGTTCCCCTATTATGGAAGTTAATTAACAATTGAACTTGTATCCAACAAATTAAAGAATGAAAAATTACTGGACAAGTTGGAAAATATGTTATTGTTTCATTTTTATGCTCACATAATCATTGTGGTACTAATGAACCGTATACAAATTACAGGGCACTAATTGGATAATCAACCAACTGCTTGCATTTAAAGCAATGTAGAAGGTTTCATCACTTAACAAGACCTCATAAAAACAAGTCCTTCATCAAGTTCACCAGCATTACTACAGCAGATCGATAATTCACGAATAGTTTAATGATTTTAATGCAAGTAAATGATCAAAATCAAGACTAAAAGAGATTAAAGCAGGAACCGGAACCGAGAGTGCGATGCTTTTACCTTCACTGATCAAACCTTTGTAAACTCTACCAAATCCTCCAACACCCAAAACATGATCCTGCCTAAAATTCCCAACTTATTAATGAAAATGCCATACTAATTAACTCATGCCATACTAATTAATATCTATAACATGCCATACTAATTAACTCATGTATCTTGACATCTACATACTGAAAATGGCTCCATATCATATCTATAAATGGGATGTCCCTTGCTGTCAGATTCTAATTGCTTTCTCTCATAATTCCTTGGTCGAATTACTTCTTCTTCAAGTAGTTTCCACCTTTCAGAAAACGGCAACTACACCACCCAGAAAAAGCAACATGAGATAACTCTTGACACACTTAGCATATACAGGGGAAATTCATGACACAGACATGTATTGAAATTGTAATCACTAGAAAAGAATAGGATTTGAGCTGGTAGAGAAGGATAAAAATGAAAACTGTATGGCACGAGACTAGATGATAACTAAATAGGTCATAGGCTAGAACAGTAAGGTCATAGCAAAATATAGTAATACACAAAGTTACGGACATCTGGAGATGTTTTAAAATACATCTTTTACATCAATGTTTCAAAGGGAAGGAATGATAAAAGCTTTTGGTTGCTCATTCTAAAATGCAAACCAGCCAAAACATGGTTACATGGGAATTTAAGATGGAAACACAATAATAGATGGAAACACAATATATGTAAACCAATAGATTGTTTGTTCCAAAAATCCAAATATACATTCATAATTTTGCAGATTTGAACATTGAAACACAATGAACTACTAGCTGTCTTTCACGTCAGGCTAAAGATGTTAAATAAATAAGGTATGTATATATATACACACACACATATATATATATATATATTGACAAGGATAAAGACACACCTGTTAAGAGAAACTGGATGTGAACCAGGAAATTGTGGGTTTGTTCTTCCCTAATAACCAAGAATAAGAAACAGAGAACTAATAAGAAATAAAATATAAATGAGTTAATACGATCAAATAAAACCACAGCAAATAAGACCAAATCGCATTGTGAAAATGTGACTGTTAATTGAAAATTTTAGTAGGGTTGGATCTAAAGTATAACTATATTAGTTACTAAAATAACAGGTACTTGTGAATCAATAAATAACAGAGGCTCCTTGACTGATTATGTATAACAGATTCATAAAGGTTTGAAAAATAAAATTCATAAAGAAAGACCATAAAAGAAAAGTGACAAACTGAGAAAAAACTGAATCATAAAACAAGAGGTGCTAGAAGAAGGAAAAAAAAGTAGAGCTTATGATCTAAAATTCCAGTGTAATTGCAGCAACTTCCTATTACAGATGTGGCCACCCCAGTCAGCATAGATACAAGAGGGACAAGCCAGGTGTTTGGTGAACACCATCCTCCTTGGAATGAACTTTAGGCAATTCCAATTTTTTTCTTTCCAGATCACTGGCATCCATCAGATGGCTGATTCAGATGTCCAAATGGAACCATAGACTGAGTTTTGAATAGTAAATAATGGCTAATCAGTCGCAAACAGCAATCCAAGCATTTATATTACAATTACAAGGGAAACTCGCAGAAACTCAAGCAAGCATAGTCCAACAAACTTAGGTCCTGACTTAAGCATCGGAATGTAGTAACAAGCCTAAATAGTCCATTCAGAACAGCAAGCCACAAAGCATAAGCTATATAAAACAATTGATAACTAAACCCTTTCAACTTCCATTCTCAAATACACTTACAGCTATCTGATTATTGTGTCCATGATAATGTGTCTATTTCAGGTTCTTGCATTTCTCCAGGGCCCTTGGGGCTGCAGAAACAATCATAGTTTTGTTAGTCTTGAGGTTGCATGGAAAATGTGAGCAAAAGCAAGCAGCTTAATTGTGGCACAATAAACTCAAACTTCATTTAAGGACACACTAAAACATGGAATGAAGGGATGCTTCTTTACATATCAGATCGAAAATCCAGAAAATGAAATGTGAAGGAAAGGATTTTACTGACCAAGTCCAATAGCATCTGAACCTTTCATGATCCTCAACCTCCTGCATGAGTTTGTGAACATCCTGAAATATTTCATTTAATTAGCAGAAAAGAATGTGAATGGAAGTTTCAGGGACAACAAATAATTCATGACCAGAAAGACAAATTGATTACATTACGTCCAAATAGAAATATACAGAATTAATGAAACAGAAAACACATGAACTATGAAAAGCAAATAAGGTTACTTACGCCCATGGCACATCACCAACAAGCATCCAGTCTCCATCCTTGTCTTCATAAGTAATGACATACTCAGAACCATTCAGGAGATCCATCAAATGATTCTCAGATAACTCCTCTCTGCCTGGTATTCCATGAGAATCACACCGACCTGAATTCGAATAGAAAGGAGTCAATCATATGCACCATATTAAGTTTCAGCGAAATTAATTTGATTTGGATAGACAGGCTTCCATCCATGATTTAATTTATTTTCTCATGGGAAAAAATTGAATTAAGGTTTTGATATTTGTTAAAATGAGTATTGTTGCAAATAATGGCATAAAGAAACATATATCTGAACAAAAAACATTCTTCGTTATTTTCTATTTCATTTAAAAAAAAACAAATAATAAGGAATAATTAAATCTCACCAATTGTGAAGTCGCTGAACATTTTCTCAAGTGCTGATGAAAGTTCCTTATAGTTTTTGTATATTTTGAGATCAACTTTCCTCAGATAAGGAGCTCCATCCATGCTAACCTTCACATAAAGACACCCTTGCCCTTGTATTCCATCAGCATCATCTTTAACCTTAGATGGATTTGTAATCATTGTATTCTTCCGATAACTACGGATTGGTGGCCAACCAACCACCTGTGCTCTGCCATATGCATGCCCGTTACATGTTCAATGTTCTAACTTCTTTCAGCATAATAGAAACAAACTAAAAATCCCATCTACATAATTAATTACATCTGTATCGTACATGATCAATTAAGTAGAAGATAATTTGGCAGTAGGTCTATGGAAAATTTATGCATCTCATGTCTGTTCCAAAGTGTTATGGTTTACAATTGAACATAAAGTAATTGATTAAATTACTTTATGATTTCAGTATCAAAACACTCGAGTCTAGAAACCCAGAAGTAGACAAAACTTGAATACATATGTTAACGTCCAAGGGAAGATCTTAGTCTCTCAAAAGCATACATAATATTTTACATAAAGTAATTGATTAAATTCCTTGCTTAGTAATGTCATTTCATGGATACAAAGATCCTGGCGCCGAGAAAAAAATCGATTCTTCCTATTAAATGAATGGCAGAGTTTATACCATTGCAAACCCTTGTTGAACCACAAACCACCAAACGGATGTCACCCAGATTCTACGTTTGTGCACCCAAAAAAGACTCTATTTTCACCGAACGTAAGGAAGAAGGGGAAAAAACAGCGAAGAGCAAACAAGAAAAAGAAAAAATCAGTGAAACGGCGAGGGAAATTATAACAAATTCGATTAAAAGATCCAAGCTATGCCAAAAGGGGGGAAAAAAGAAACCAGAACGCATGAAGATTTATGAATCTATGAAAGAAAAATCTAGGATCATTTTTATCACACTTACTTCGCTGTAGGAGCTACCGGACTATCATTCCCAACAGAACCACAGCCCTTCGGGGTGACCTTCCGCTCCTGCCCAGCCGCTTTCACTGCTAGGTCCTTCCCCACATTCCCTTGCCCAGAAAGCTGCCCTGCACTGCCACCGGACGCAACCTCCCCTCTCCCCGAAAACAAGCCGCCACCTTTTACGGCACCGGAGACGAAGCTCTTGGGGAGCAAATCCAGGGTGAGCCCGATCTTCTCCACGCGGTGGGGCGACTCCGACCCAGGCAGCCCCAACCTGAGTTCCGTGGCCTTGAGGTTCAGAACCCCTCCCTCGACTCCACCAGCAGAGGAGTTCCGCACCGACAGACATATGTAATCATGCTCCACCGTCGACGACATCAACCTCTGCATAGAGAACAGGAGATCATCAAACTGCTGAAGATTCAAAGGTAGTCGAACAAACAATCGCAAAGGGCAGAGGAGTAAAAACAAAAAAAAACGGAGACACCTTTGCGTCTGGTTTTGCTGATCATTAGCAGCTTCCTCTTCCTCCTACATTAGACACTTTGGGCTTATCGTTAGCCCATATCCGTCGGAGAGGGAGGCGACGACGACCGACAAGAGATCAAGGGACGACGCCTTCTCAGAACCTCTCTGCATCTTGGCGGATCGAGCGGTGAATCGGAAGCACAGATCTCCGATCTCTGTTTCTGTCTGCTTCGAATTGGGAGAATAAAGGAGGTCGAGATTGGGTCGTCGATGGGAGGGGAGGAGAAGATAGAGGTGGAGAAGGTGAGTCGCCCGAAGACGGCTCTCTCTCTCTGCCTCCCGTGGACGACATCATATAGGGTTAGGTTAGAGGGAAGAGTTGAAAATTTTAGCTAAGTATTGGTGGGAAAATTATCATAGACATCAGATTTTAAAAACCGATGTTAAAATCGGTGTCTATTAACGAAAAAACGGACGCTTATAGACATCGCCTAAAAAACCGATGTCTATGAGCGAAAATCTGCGCTCATAGACACCAGTTTTTGGAAAAACCGGTGTAAAATACTCAAAGACATCGGTTTTTGCTTAAAACCGTTGTTGTTCCACTGATGTCTATGAGGGTTTTTGTTGTAGTGAGTCCATTGTCCTTATTCAGGGTTACTTTGATATCTGCTAACTATGCCTTTGGCAAAATAGATTCCTGATCTCGTGCATAGCATACATTAGGCTTCCGACAGTCGAAGCATAAGGAACTGCCTTCATTTACTTTATCTCCTTTGATGTCTTCGGAGACATCTCTTTAGATAAAGCTACTCCATGCTGAAAAGGTAAGAAACCTTTCTTGGAGTTTTGCATGCTTAAAACGAGCAAGGATTGTATGAAGCTCGTGATAGGCACAACATTCTTTTCTTGCGATCCCTTATGTCTTTGATCCCAAGAATGTGTGCACATTCTCTAAGTTCTTCATATCAAATTATTTGGACAACCATACCCTTACTTCCGACAACACTTTGATATTGTTTCCAACTACCAAAAATGTCATCTACGTATAGTACAAGAAATACCGCCACGTTTTCATCACACTTCTTGTATACACAAAACTCATTCGGTTATAAAATAAATCCATAGGTCTGGATTACTTTATTAAACCGGATGTACCAAGATCTTGGAGCTTTACTTCAGTCCATAGACTGATTGAGCTTACACACAAGATGCTCTTTGCTCTTTGCAATGAACCTTTCTGGTTGCTTTATATAGATATTTTTTCTTCAAGACTTCCGTTAAGGAAAACTATCTTGACATCCTCTCGCCAAATCTTATAATCCATATGAGCAACAATAGATAAAGGAATCCGGATAGAGTTTAAGCATGGCTACCGGTAAAAGGTTTCCCTTTTTCAACAAGTCTTGCTTTGAAAGTATACACCTTCTTGTCTGTCCTTCCTTTTCTATTGTAGACCTAATGGCTTTTACACCATTTGGTGATTTCTCAAGTTCCCAGAATTTATTAGAATACATATATTCTAATTCTTTATTCATTGACTTTGCCAAGATGCTGCATCTTTATCTTGGAGCGCTTCGTCATATGTCCGGGGATCAGGTTCATGTCCACCAGGGATCAAATCCAAAGAGTCTCCCAAAGCATGAATCTTTTAAGTTGCCTAACAATCCTCCCACTACGACGAGACACTTTCTATAATTGTGTATCATTTGTGATACGTGTTGTAGTTTCTTGTGATATTTCATCTTGTACAGTTGGTACTAGGTTAGATGTGTCCTTTAATTTCCTTAAAATAATTTTTACTCATGAGCTTGTGGTTCATAGTATAGTCTAAAATCGGGCATTGGTACCAATAATGAACTTCCGATTTTAAGGACTATAAACCTCTTCTCGTTTTTCTAGGATGACTCTCAAACAAGTGAACTCATGTCCAACTTAACAGTGTCTCTCACGTGCTAGACCACCCAAATCCGAATATGCTTCAGACTAGGCTTATGCCTATTCTGTAATTCTGTGGGAGTAGAGAGTTCTGACTTTAGAAGGTATTATGTTCACTTTCGTTTCCAGTGTATATCCTTAAAACGAATTTGGTAATTTTTATGAATAACTCATCATCGATCTAATTATTCCATAAGAGTCTTCTACCTTCTTTCTACTACACCATTCTGTTGGGGTGTACCAGGTACAGTTAGTTGAGATTGAATCCCAACTTCTGATAAGTGACTCTTAAATTCTCCCAAGAGGTACTCGCCACTACGATCTTACCATAGTGACTTGATACTTTTACTTTGACGTTTCTCCGTATCAACCTTGTACTCTTTGAACTAATCAAAGCACTTAGACTTACGGTGTATCAAGTAAATCTATCTGTGTCTCGAATAGTTGTCTATAAAATAAACGAAATATTCAAAACTACCTCTTGTCTGGATAGTCATAGGACCACACAAATCAGAATGAACCAATTCCAATGTATCTTTGGCTCCATACCCCTTATACTTAAAAGCTTCTCGGTTATTTTTCCTTCCAAGTAAGACTCGCAGGTTGGAAAGATTTCCACTACCAATGAACCCAAAGTTCATCAGCTACTAATGAATCATACTCAAGTTAATATAACCTAGCCTTAGATGCCAAAGATATAATTGGTTCATTTCCGAAGATTGCTTTCTCTTAAAGTTAGAAGATGTGTTATTTATTTCCATTTATTGCATCGTGGGAGTTATTGGATTTATAAATTGTCAACCAACGTACCAGAACAGATATCTTTCCTATTTTCTTAATAACAAGTTTGTTATCAAAATAGATAAAATATCTATTCTTTGATAGTTTAGAAATCGAAATCAAATTCTTTCTAAACTTGGTGCATAAAGATAATTTCTTAAAATCCATATTTTATTCCTATCAGAGGATAAGCATCTCCCACTGCAACAGCTACCACTTTTGCAGCAGTGTCCATGTAGACGGTGACTTCCCCTTCATATAGTTACCGGGTTTCCTGGAACCTCTGCAATAAATTGCAGACATGATTAGTGGCTCCCGTATCTACATACCAGGTACCGGCAGATAACACCACTAATCATGTATTAACTAATGAATGAAATACACCTATTTTGTTCTTAGTTCTAAGAGGACAGTCTACCTTAATGTCCAAGTCCTATTTCCAATAAATACAATTGGGACTACTAAGTCTATTCTATAGTATAACAACTAGGGGATTGACAAACATTTTAAATCCTAAGAATCACAAAAATATTTGGTCAAGACTAACACCTTAAAATCCCCATGAATTTTGTATACGAGTAGATCGTCTCATATCTGTTAAATTAAATTACAGATATCAATACCAATATAACCAACATAAAATAACAACATACCTATTTGCTGTCTGGAGATGTTCCGTCGCTGTCCAGTCCCCAATTTGACCTCAAAATTCCGAACGTACATATCGTCGAAAATCCAAATAAATCCGAAACGGAAATCCGAAACATAACCCTATCGAAAATCCGATAAATCCAAAATATCCAGAATACCAACAACAGGTATCCGATAAATCTCCAGAACACCAAAAGCAGGTATCATAACCCGCTCTGATACCAAATAAATTGGTATCAGATAAATCCCAAAAATCCAAAATACGAAACAAAAGATCGTAAAACTTGGCTCTGATACCACTAAATTGTCACGCCCCAGAAGAGTCCCTGTCCGAAGAAATTTCGATCTCCGAGGAACCTTCTCAAATTTCTACAAGACTAAATACTCTTCTTTTATAATAACAATAATACAAATCAATCACCACGCAGCTTTATTCAGCCTCTGGCTGACACAACCACGCAGTAATAATACTCTGACTCGAAATCAACCCTACTCAACTACACTCGTAAAGCCCAAATCCGATTTTTCTTACCTCTTCTGCCGTTCAGGCAGGCATGTAGTAGAGTAAATCCAAATCATACGAAAAGTTCATCCAACGGAAAGATTCCATACAATATCCATATGTAAGTCCAAAACAAAACTAAAATAAAGTCTGATAGCGAAAAGCTAAAATGAAACAACTCAAAAACCAGCAGCGGAGTAGCACTACGTGCAGTGGGGACTAGCGACTGGAACTCCCTCCTGACAGCATCAACCTGAAAATAACAACAATGGAGGCGGGGTGAGTCCAACACTCAGCAGGTACAATTGATATGCAAAGTAAAGAAATAACACCTAGCACTAATCATGCGTACAGTCTCCTGATAAAGATAAAGGTAACTACAAAACCGAAGAAGACAGGAGAGAATCTGTACTAACCAGGACCCGGTAAAGGACAAACAGGTATAGAAATACTGTATGCATGTCAATCAAGGTATCCAAGCAATGCGGCATATAAGTGCAACAAACACAAACACAAACAATAAATGCATCATGCATATGATGCCATGTCATGGTCACCGACGCGACCACCGACTCACAACAACAAGGGGACCGAGTGGGTAGGGCGTGACAACCGTGCACTCAAAGAACACTACTCACGATGAGTGATCGAGTGGACGGGATCTTGTCGGTACATATCATCCTACCCCAAATCATAAATGGGGAGCGCAATGCTCTCATCTCCAACTGCCTGACGGTCTCTAACGCTGCGTCACACTACCCATGAGCGGATCAACGGAGCACCGGAAGAGTCAAGCTGACGTGCTACCACGCTGTGTCCCGCTACCACGGAGCACCGAACAGTGATGAAACTGGCAAAGTGCTCGACAATAAAGGAGCAATCAATCACTCGGCATGCAATCATGCGAATGGTGCATGTCACTAAACATGGTAATATACTAAACCAATCTCTGGACATATCATAATGTGCACCAAAGCAAATGAATCATATCAAGGTATCTGATCATATAAGGTATCCAACCTAGGTCCTGACATGGTAAAATATGGTTATATCACTACCCATGAGCATGTGGAATCAGGTACATATCCATACAAGATGTAAACAAACAATCAATCAACAAGTAGCATGTATTGGGCAGTGATTAACCGAGACAAGTAAGAAACACAATTAATGCATCTTGTTAATTTAATTACTAAGCATATCAAAGACAATAAGTCAAAAGTACCCGCCTCCAAAAGAAATAGTCCAATCTGACTCCGAGATACTCGTCTCGCGTCAAACTCCTGTGTTAAATTACACGGTTTAGCTAATTTAATTATAAATAAATAGCTAAACTAATTTCTAATCCACTGACCAGTTTGGGTTAGTTTCATTAACCCCAATTACACCATTATATACTTTTAAACCTAAATCAATAATTATTGCTAACACAACTAGCAATAATCTACCACAAAGATCAAAACCATAAACCTTACCTCTAACTCTCCTTCAGTCGTCTGTGATGGCAACGGACCCGATTCACAACGGAAAGACCGGAATCCAGCAACTTCAGACCATTCACTGCTAATTGGAAAACAAATTCCAAATCCAACTAAATAGAAAACCTTATAGTAGTATACCTAAATCCATATCACTATTGACGTTAACAAAAATCCTTACCCAACTTCCTCTTCACTGGTAGGAGGTGATCAATGATCCGATGACACTGCTAGTGCACAGGAGCGTCGGCGGTGGATCGGCAGTGGCACGACAGCGGCGCTAGGGCACGGGAAGGTCAGCACCAATAGATGTCGGCGGTGTTTGAGTGGAGGAAAAAGGCTGGTTGCGGTCGGCACGGCAAAAGCACAGATCGGCAGGGCTAGGGCACCGGCGAAAGGGGTCGGCGTCGGCTTCTGTAGAGAAGAAAAGGAAAACGTCGGGTCGGAGTACTAGAGCATAGAGAAGAGAAGAAGATGATATGGTGGCCGGAGAATGGCTCGGCTCCGGTTGGAGTGGCGGCAGAGAAGTAGAAGGGCACAGAGGCGGTCGGCGGTGTGCTCGACTAGGGCAGAGGTTGGGTCGCCGGCATCGGCAGACAGTGGTGGTCGGCTTCACCGAGACAAGGAGGAGATGAAAAGGGGGGAACCGTCGTGACCGGCGGTTAGGGCATGGAGGAGAATCGGGCGGCGTCGGGGAGAAGAAGAGAAGAGGGCAGCGGGTTTTGGCGAGGAAGAGAAATAAGGAAAAGAAATTAGAATAAGTAAAAAGGAATTATAAAAGAAACAATTCCTCGCTTAATTGGGTAGCCTAAATAGGCTTTTCTCCGGGCCCCGTTTTCATCCCCGTGAACTCGTCCATACGAGCTCCGAAAAATTCCCGAAAAATGTCCAAAAATTCCGGAAAATTCCCTTATTAATATTCGCCTATTTCCGGTATTTTACAGCCCCTTTCGATGGGGAAGATCACACGCTTTTAATTAATTTCCTATAGTCATCCAAAATGGAAGTTTGATCTAGTGATCTGCAAATAAGTTCATCCGATATGGAGGAAGGTACTCAGAGCCAACGCGCAAGCTTGTTGCATCACTTACAAACTAGTAATGGAGACCGTGGAATTTATTTAAAATAAATCTATCTCCCACTTAGTTATTTAAAGTGAGGAATTTTAAGTTATCCTAACATACATCACATGCATACACACACATCACAGTAAATAAAGCAATAAATATGGAAATTATTTTCTAACTATTATGGCATTTTCTTGTTACTGTCCTCCATGTGCTCCAACCCTAGCTGCTGCCTTCTTTAGCCATCGCCATCGGGTCGAGTTATTGCATCCATCTTGCTTCTTATTCCGCTGCGCCTCTGGTGCTCCAAAAGTACCACGTCTCGCAAGAATCCGATCCGCGACAAAAATAGAATTTTACATATATCGATCATATATTTCACGAGGGAATGTACATGTAATCTAGATCGAAAATAAAATTCTAAAATCCTAGGGCTAATACAGCTCCTGCTGTATTAGTTACATACAATCATGCACACACAAAATAATGCCCTTGACATGTCCAAGAGTCCAATCACATACAACATCTATAAGCCATAATAGTTGGAGTCTGCAACCACAAAGTTAGCACATCCTACTATTATCCTGCCTAAATTATGTATGACATGTGCATAACCTAATTTGAAAACCAAACACACAGAGGCAAACCCTAGCTCTGATTCTAATTGTTGGTTAGACTTAAGAAAATCGTACCGGTTCCACTGTACAAAATTTTTTTGTACAAGTGTCGAACCTTTCCTTAAATAACCTATTGTGTTCTTTAGAAGTTAAATTAGGAATCGCAGACGGAACTTAACATCATTGATTCCAAATTTAACTTATCTATTCTTAATGGTTTAGATTTGAATCGCAAGCGGAACTTAACACTATTGATTCAAATCTACCTAAGTTATTAATTCCATAAATATTAATTTCCAAAATTGACTTCCAAGACTGCATGGTGAGGCACATGGCCTTCTTGAATATGGGAGCAACCACCACCGCCTAGGCAAAGCCTTTTAAGGAAACCTAATATTTATTTCCTTAAATAATTCTAGGTTAACCAAAAAGAACAATCGAATCACAAATTCGAAAAAGAAGAAAACACAAACTCGAAAAACTATTTCGAAAACTCTAGAATCATATGCCTTTTGTGTTTGGTATTTCTAAAAATAACAATACAAAGAAAAACTAGTATGATACGGAAAATAATTACTAGTTATACCTTTCTTTGTAAGCAAAAATAACCTCTTGTGTAACGACCACCCTTCTTACTACTACTACTCTCTAAGGATGACCGTTACTTAACTACTAACTCTACTTAACTTGTATGATTAAAAATCACATGGAAACCCTACCGAAAAATTTCGGCAGAGTCTCCCCTCTACCGGTGACCATATTCAACAATACATGCAATATATACTCAGCCACAAGCGGCTGGAACACATATCAATCAACCACGCAGTATAATAAATCCAAAATAAAGAAAACAATACCACAACTCATCACACCATATCACAATTCATCTACTATGTCCTAATCACATCAAAATATCATGTACTATCTCAAATACTTCTAACATAGAAAAAGACAATAAAAACTAAAATAAAACTTCTTTCCTAGTTCCAAGGCTTCCATAGTCCTGGCATCACACATCCTTCGAACACCTCCTTGTCGCCTTCCTTTCTATATCTTTTCCTTTCCTGTATCTGCAGTAAGAGGAAGTGCAATCTATAAGCAAAATTTGCTTAGTAATAGCTATCTAACTCACAAAATCACGAATGTGCATGTATACGAAAAGAACTAGAAACTATATGCTCTAAAAAGAAATAAAGCATAAACATAACTGCTCATGTCAAACTAATAGCAAAGAGAAGCTAAGGAATCTACTCATGTAATTCTAATAGCTAATCATGTCACTCATCTAATAGGCAAACATGAAACTACTCATCCACTAGATAAACATGATAGAATAAAGGACTAAACTTACTGATTTTCAGAACTATATGAAACTTATTTCATTTGTTCTAACTTAATCTTTAATACTTTATGTTTATATAAAACTCGTTTTACTTGTTCAAAAACTTATACTTATAATACTTCAAAATAATAATCAACTTCTTCTTGGGCCCAGGGCGCGCATCCCTAACTAGACCCGAGATAGCTGGTCCCGAATCTAGTAGGGTTTACTAGGTTATCTAAACTTAGGGACCGACTATGGGAGCCCAGCCCAAGGACTACTGAGAGTCCTGCATACTAGGTTATCTAAACCCAGGGACGACTATGAGAGCCCAACCCAAGGACAACTGAGAGTCCAGTACAGTGTCACTGATGAAAGTAAAATACTTGTTATCTTTTAATACTTCTAATATATACTGCCTTGGCATTTTAATAAGCACATTGTGTGCCAAAATCCCTAAAGTCTTGACTTTGGGATCTACTTGAGGCCTTGGCCTTTTTCTTTCTTTCCTTTATCTTTCTTATACTTTTCTTTATCTTTCTTATACTTTTCTTATAAAAGAATGTTTCTTACAAAACTGAAATGTTTAAACAAATTCTAACACTGAAATGCTTAAACAAAAATCTGTTTACAAAGCATAACATAAATCTGCATGCAAAGCTTAACAAAAATCTGCATATTAAGCTTATCTAAAATTTACATACTAAGCTTAACAAAATCTGCATACTAAGCTTATCTAAAATCTGCAAGCAATACTTATGAAAGTCTGCATATCATACAAGCTTAAACTAAATCTAAAACTTGTTGGAATTAAAACTTAAATCTTGCTACAACAGAGATAAAGAAAGAGAGCAAAGAATGCATGCTACTCAATAATCTCTAGCTATTCCAATGCTAAACCAACAAAACTGAATCTGTTTAAGGTCACAAGCAACCTAAAAGCATAAAACTATCTCATACTAAAAAGAACTAAAAACAATTGAAACATTGCATACTATACTTATAAAAATCTGCTCATGTTATTCCAATAGCAAGGAATCTAAAAATCCGCACATGTTCAGCTAAGGGTAAATGAATTCTGCACACTAAAATGCTGCATATTAAGCTAACACAATTCTGCATACTAACTTAATTAGATTCTGCATTATAACTTAATAAAATCTACATGCCATACTAAACTGAAATGCCTAAAAATAACATGGTACAACGCTTAAAACCTCATGATCAAGAACTCCGAACACTTTAAACAGAAATTAAACATAATAAGAGCTTCTGTAACATTCATCTAGCATGGAAAACCATTCTTCTATTATTAAATCTATTAGTAATAGAAACCATTAGGGTAACAACATGAAGAAAAATACATGCTCAATACTCTATTCTTCATGCTCAATGCCGCAATAAGGGAAACAAGGTATAACTGTTCTTCATGCTCAATACCACGGCAGGGAAAAACAAAACAAAAACTCTTTCCAAACTATTCTGCAAGAATTCACAAAAAAAACACAAACCTATATGCTCATTCTATACTAACCATCATCTTTTCTTCTTTAGGGTTCACGGCAGAAGGTTCCAAGACAACAAACTTTACAACATAACTTGAAGTCAAGAAGGAACAAAATCCAAAACTACTACTACATGCTTCAGAAATCTAACTCACGACAGTAAGCATAAAACCAAAAATCTCTACAACCTAAAATCCGAAAGCCATGAAAAAAAATCAAAACTCGGAACTACTCCTACTGCAGGTGAGTAGCAACTCACATCGTGTTCTTGAACTCACAGCCGAAGAGGGAAGGTTCTAGGGTTTCCGGAGAAGGGAAAATCTCGGCTCCTCTTCGTCACCACGAAATCTCCTCGACAGGGAAGCCTCCATTCCGTGAAGAGCTCCCGGAACTTGCCCTTCGCCGACCGCCGGAGACACGCCCAGCTTCCTGCTGCGGTTTCGTCCGAGAAGAAAATCGCCGACGCGAGAGGAAGGTTAGAAAGAATTCGGGAAAAAGAAAACTTAATTCCCTTCTTATAACTAGGGTTTTCATTAAACCAACTATACCTTAAATAATTTTACTATCTATTCTTAAACAAAACTGCCCGCAGCACACTTGGTTAGCCATGTTTTAACCAAGTCAGAGATCTCGGCTTCGATTCCTCAGCCGCACACTTTTCGTTCGATTTATTTTCAATGTTCCTAACTATACCTTATATACATTTTATTCCATATATAATTAACAAAACGTTTGCAGACCAGTTGTTTGGTTGAGTTCGTTAGGATCCTTATCGGTCCGGGGTCCTGGGTTCAAAACCCGGCTTTCACATATGTTATTTTTTTTCTTTTTTTTAAACTTCTTTCTCTTGGTAAAAATACCAAACGAATTCCAAAAATAGCATAAAAATACTCTAAAAATCTCTAGAATTTTTCTATAGCATTTTAAAATATTTTTAAATTACTTTTGGGACTCAAAATGGAGAAATTTTGGTTGTTACAATTCCCCATACTTTATAAAAAGTTCATCCTCGAACTTAGAATAATTCCGGATATTTTTATCTCACACTATCCTCACACTCCTAGGTAACTTCCTCGTACTTCTGATTCCAAATGACTTCCACTAACGGTACTCTTTGTTCCTTAATCTCTTAACTTCTCGGTCCTCTATCATTTATCTCGCATCGTACCCATTAGTGGTCTTTGGAAGACTTGATATCTTCTCTATCCTTTCTAAACATACTTATGTATTTGAATATAAGAGAAACAAAGCTTCTATCTTACTAAAGCACATATAAGCAATTACTCTATATTGAAATTAATAAAGAAAATATAACAGGAAACTTAAATACTTTCTTACTTGAAGACGGCAAGGATGGTGCTGATGTGTGATGCTGGAGAATGAGACATGCTCTGATACCAACTGTAACGACCACCCTTCTTACTACTACTACTCTCTAAGGATGACCGTTACTTAACTACTAACTCTACTTAACCGGTATGATTAAAAATCACATGGAAACCCTACCGAAAAATTTCGGCAAAGTCTCCCCTCTACCGGTGACCATATTCAACAATACATGCAATATATACTCAGCCACAAGCGGCTGGAACACATATCAATCAACCACGCAGTATAATAAATCCAAAATAAAGAAAACAATACCACAACTCATCACACCATATCACAATTCATCTACTATGTCCTAATCACATCAAAATATCATGTACTATCTCAAATACTTCTAACATAGCAAAAGACAATAGAAACTAAAATAAAACTTCTTTCCTAGTCCCAAGGCTTCCATAGTCCTGGTATCACACATCCTTCGAACACCTCCTTGTCGCCTTCCTTTCTATATCTTTTCCTTTCCTGTATCTACAGTAAGTGGAAGTGTAATCTATAAGCAAAATTTGCTTAGTAAGCGCTATCTAACTCACAAAATCATGAATGTGCATGTATACGAAAAGAACTAGAAACTATATGCTCTAAAAAGAAATAAAGCATAAACATAACTGCTCATGTCAAACTAATAGCAAAGAGAAGCTAAGGAATCTACTCATGTAATTCTAATAGCTAATCATGCCACTCATCTAATAGGTAAACATGAAACTACTCATCCACTAGATAAACATGGTAGAATAAAGGACTAAACTTACTGATTTTCAGAACTATATAAAACTTATTTCATTTGTTCTAACTTAATCTTTAATACTTTATGTTTATGTAAAACTCGTTTTACTTGTTCAAAAATTTATACTTATAATACTTCAAAATAATAATCAACTTCTTCTTGGGCCCGGCAACTGTACTTGCTATGCGCGCATCCCTAACTAGACCCGAGATAGCTGGTCCCGAATCTAGTAGGGTTTACTAGGTTATCTAAACCTAGGGACCGACTATGGGAGCCCAGCCCAAGGACTACTGAGAGTCCTGCATACTAGGTTATCTAAACCTAGGGACGACTATGGGAGCCCAACCCAAGGACAACTGAGAGTCCAGTACAGTTCCATTGATGAAAGTAAAATACTTGTTATCTTTTAATACTTCTAATATATAATGCCTTGGCATTTTAATAAGCACCTTGTGTGCCAAAATCCCTAAAGTCTTGACTTTGGGATCTACTTGAGACCTTGGCCTTTTTCTTTCTTTCCTTTATCTTTCTTATACTTTTCTTATAAAAGAATGTCTCTTACAAAACTGAAATGTTTAAACAAATTCTAACACTGAAATACTTAAACAAAAATCTGTTTACAAAGCATAACATAAATCTGCATGCAAAGCTTAACAAAAATCTGCATATTAAGCTTATCTAAAATTTGCATACTAAGCTTAACAAAATCTGCATACTAAGCTTATCTAAAATCTGCAAGCAATACTTATGAAAGTCTGCATATCATACAAGTTTAAACTAAATCTAAAACTTGTTGGAATTAAAACTTAAATCTTGCTACAACAGAGATAAAGAAAGAGAGCAAAGAATGCATGCTACTCAATAATCTCTAGCTATTCCAATGCTAAACCAACAAAACTGAATCTGTTTAAGGTCACAAGCAACCTAAAAGCATAAAACTATCTCATACTAAAAAGAACTAAAAACAATTGAAACATTGCATACTATACTTATAAAAATTTGCTCATGTTATTCCAATAGCAAGGAATCTAAAAATCCGCACATGTTCAGCTAAGGGTAAATGAATTCTGCACACTAAAATGCTGCATATTAAGCTAACACAATTCTGCATACTAACTTAATTAGATTCTACATTATAACTTAATAAAATTTGCATGCCATACTAAACTGAAATGCCTAAAAATAACATGGTACAACGCTTAAAACCTCATGATCAAGAACTCCGAACACTTTAAACAGAAATTAAACATAATAAGAGCTTCTGTAACATTCATCTAGCATTCATCTAGCATGGAAAACCATTCTTCTATTATTAAATCTATTAGTAGTAGAAACCATTAGGGTAACAACATGAAGGAAAATACATGCTCAATACTCTATTCTTCATGCTCAATGTCGCAATAAGGGAAACAAGGTATAACTGTCCTTCATGCTCAATACCACGGCAGGGAAAAACAAAACAAAAACTCTTTCCTAACTATTCTGCAAGAATTCACAAAAAAAACACAAACCTACATGCGCATTCTATACTAACCATCATCTTTTCTTCTTTAGGGTTCACGGCAGAAGGTTTCAAGACAACAAACTTTACAACATAACTTGAAGTCAAGAAGGAACAAAATCCAAAACTACTACTACATGCTTCAGAAATCTGACTCACGACAGTAAGCATAAAACCAAAAATCTCTACAACCTAAAATCCGAAAGCCATGAAAACAGATCAAAACTCGGAACTACTCCTACTGCAGGTGAGTAGCAACTCACATCGTGTTCTTGAACTCACAGCCGAAGAGGGAAGGTTCTAGGGTTTCCGGAGAAGTGAAAATCTCGGCTCCTCTTTGTCACCACGAAATCTCCTCGACAGGGAAGCCTCCATTCCGTGAAGAGCTCCCGGAACTTGCCCTTCGCCGACCGCTGGAGACGCGCCCAGCTTCCTGCTGCGGTTTCATCCGAGAAGAAAATCGCCGACGCGAGAGGAAGGTGAGAAAGAATTCGGGAAAAAGAAAACTTAATTCCCTTCTTATAACTAGGGTTTTCATTAAACCAACTATACCTTAAATAATTTTACTATCTATTCTTAAACAAAACCGCCCGCAACACACTTGGTTAGCCAGGTTTTAACCAAGTCAGAGATCTCGGCTTCGATTCCTCAGCCGCGCACTTTTCGTTCGATTTATTTTCAATGTTCCTAACTATACCTTATATACATTTTATTCCATATATAATTAACAAAACGTTTGCAGACCAGTTGGTTGGCTGAGTTCGTTAAGATACTTATCGGTCCCGTGTCCTGGGTTCAAAACCCGGCTTCAACATATGTTATTTTTTTTTTCTTTTTTTTAAACTTCTTTCTCTTGGTAAAAATACCAAACGAACTCCAAAAATAGCATAAAAATACTCTAAAAATTTTTTAAAATCTCTAGAATTTTTCTATAGCATTTTAAAATATTTTTAAATTACTTTTGGGACTCGAAATGGAAAATTTTGGGTTGTTACATCTTGATCTTCTACCGTATTCCTCTTCTAACCTCGGACATTGTGTGGGCAACGATCTTCTGAGACGAGAACAACCAAGCACCTTCTTCTTCCTTCTAGGTTTCGGCCACCAAAATCTCTTCCAAGGATGAAGAGGTTCTGCCACCACCAAACTCCAAAGGATGCTAGAAATATCGCCTCCTTTTCTCTCCTTCTTCTCCAAGCAAGATCCGGCCACCACAAGGACTCCAAGAAAGAGATGTGGTTCGGCCACAAAGTGGAGAGAAGAGAAAAGAGAAAGAGATGTTGGCCAGCCACACCAAGGAAGAGAGGGAGAGAAAAAGAAATAGAGTCGTTCACCATGAAGGCACCTCTACCTCCTCTTTTATAATCCTTGGTCTTGGCAAATAAGGAAATTTAAATAAAAACTTCCTTAATTATTTTGCCATGAAAAAGAAAATTTTAATTAATTAAAATCAAATTCCTTTTTTCAATTACAATGGTCGGCCACATTAAAATCTTCAAGCAAATAAAATTTTAAACACAAATTAAAACTTCCTTATTTGCTTCCAGAAATTTATAAAAATCTCTCCAATAATTTTTCCCTTTATGGTGGATTATAAAAAGGAAATTTTATAAATTAAAATCTTTCTTTTAAACATGTGGATAATTTTTCAAAAGGAAAGTTATCTCTAAAAATTAAAATCTCCTTTCAATCTACAAATAAGGAAAGACATCAAATCTTTTCTTAATCTTTTGTAGAAACTTATAAAAGAGATATTTAATTTTTAAACTTTCTTTTAAATCATGAACATGGTTAAAAAGGAAAATTTTCTTAAAATTAAAATCCACCTTTAAATATACAAATAAGGAAAGATTTCAAATCTTTTCTTAATTTTTTGTAGAAAGTTATAAAAGGAAAGATTTAAATTTTAAACTTTCTTTTAAAACCATGATATCCACATAAGAAATAATTTTAATAAAAAACCCTTTTAAATATGATGTAGCCGACCACCTAAGCTTGGGCTCCAAGCTATTGGCCGGCCACCTTAAGGCTCAACCTTTAGGCTTGGCCGACCCTAAGCTTGAGCTTCAAGCTTAGCTTGGTCGGCCCCTATAGGTTGGGTAAGAAGGTGGGTATGTGGTGAGTATAAATCTCTATATACAAGAGGCTACGATAGGGATCGAGAGGAGGAATTGGTTTTGGTCTCCCGATGAAATTAAGCTTCCCGTGTTCGCCCCGAACACACAACTTAATTCCATTAATAATAATTCATTCCACTAAAGAACTATTATTGAACTACCGCACCAATCCCAAATTACATTTTGGGCTCCTTCTTATTATAAGTGTGTTAGTCTCCCTGTGTTTAAGATGTCGAATGTCCACTAATTAAATGAGTTACTGACAACTCACTTAATTAATATCTTAGTCCAAGAGTAGTACCACTCAACCTTATCGTCATGTCGGACTAAATCCACCTGCAGGGTTTAACATGACAATCCTTATGAGCTCCTCTTGGGGACATTATCAACCTAGATCACTAGAACACAGTTTCCTTCTATAATCCACAACACACACTATAAGTGATATCATTTCCCAACTTATCGAGCTTATTGATTTATCGAACTAAATCTCACCCATTGATAAATTAAAGAAATAAATATCAAATATATGTGCTTGTTATTATATTAGGATTAAGAGCACACACTTACATAATAACTGAGGTCTTTGTTTCTTTATAAAGTCAGTATAAAAGAAACGACCTCTAATGGTCCTACTCAATACACTCTAAGTGTACTAGTGTAATTATATAGTTAAGATAAACTAATACCTAATTACACTATGACCTTCCAATGGTTTGTTCCTTTCCATCTTGGTCGTGAGCTACTGTTTATAATTTATAAGGTATTGATAACATGATCCTCTGTGTGTGACACCACATACCATGTTATCTACAATATAAATTAATTGAACAACTGTATTTATCATAAATGTAGATATTTGACCAATGTGATTCTTATTTCTAGATAAATGTTTATACCAAAAGCTAAGCTTTTAGTATACATTCTAACAGGATCAAGGAATAATGTGATATTATGTAGGACACTCTAAAACATTCAATGCAAGACAGATTCATTATGGATGCGATGGACACTACGTCAAATAAATTGATTTCTAGCAATGAGCTCATCGAGCTCCAAGAAGGAACTCGGGACTCTCGGATCGCCAAGAGAGACTTGTTTCTAAACCAACTCCAAAACCTCACCATGAGGGAAAATGAGACAGTAAGTGAGCTACATGGAAGATTCAAAGAGATCATCAATGGTCTCCATTCCGTGGATGAACGTGTGGAGAATCGCGATCTTGTAAGGTACGCTCTAAAAGCCTTTCCGAGGAGTGCCTTGTGGTCATCTATGGTAGATGCCTACAAGGTCTCTAAGGATCTTTCAATTGTAAAGTTAGATGAATTCTTTTGTGAAATGGAACTTCATGAACTTGCTAACAAAGGTCAAAAGGAGAAAGGTATATCTTTGGTTGCAGGAGAAAAGAGCAAGGATGGGAGAAGAAAGAAAGAAAAGAAGAAAGAGAAAGAGATTCCTTCATCTTCATCCTCCTCCGAGTCCGATGATGAAGGTGGATCATCATCAAGCGAGATGGCAAATTTTGTGAGGAGGATCATGAGAAGAAGCAGGAGATACAAAGGTAAAACTGTAGATCAAAATATTGATAAGTCTAACGTTACTTGCTATGAGTGTAGCAAGAAAGGACACTATCGGAGCGAGTGTCCAAAGCTAAAGAAGAAGGAGGAAAGGGCCAAGAAAAAGAAAGCCCTCAAAGCCACATGGGATGAATCCTCCTCGAGCTCATCGGAGGAAGAGAAGAAGGAGAAGAGCACAAGGCAACTAGCACTCATGGCAAGGGAGGAATCCGATTCCGGGAGTGATGGGGACGCAAGCACTTCAGCCGCGGCTTCATCATCTTCGGATGATGAAGAGGTAACCTCTTCTCACTTAGAAAAATGCTATAAGACTATTACACATTTGTCTACCTTGCTTAAAAAATCAAAAACTGAAATTAAATCTTTAAAAAATGAAGTAGAGAACTTGAGAGCTCTTAGGGAAGATGAGGTTGATGACCTACATCTAGAGCTCCTTGAAGATGAAAACAAAGCCTTGAAGAGTGAAGTTGAGAAACTCAAGAAAATGCTTGAGAAATTCTCAACTAGCTCCAAGACATTAGACATGATTCTAAATGCCCAAAGGGCAGTCTACAATAAGGCTGGGTTAGGGTATCAACCCAAGGAGTCAAGTTTTATTTCTCTAGTGTCTAGAACTCATTTTCATAGATCACATGCTTCTAAGGTTCATGAGACTAGGAAGGGTGTAACCAAGGCATGGGTGCCTAAGTCTTTCATTGTAGATGCATTAGGTCCCAAGATTTGGGTACCTAAAACATCTATCTTTCGTGTCTTTTAGGCATTGGTCAAGGGGGAGCGTCTATCAACTTGGTTTGTTGATAGTGGATGCTCCAAGCACATGACCGGGGACAAGTCACTTTTTACTACCCTTCAAAACAAAAATAGAGGTAATGTGTCATTTGGTAACAATGGTAGTCTTAAGGTTATAGGAGTTGGAGACATTCATATATCCGAATGCCTCCAAATCAAGAATGTCCTTCTAGTCAAGGGGATGACTTTTAATCTCCTAAGTGTCAGTCAATTGTGTGATATGGGTTACACAATTGAGTTTCATTCAAGTCAATGTCTGGTCAAACACATTGACACACTTGACACGGTACTAGTAGGCACAAGAGTAGATAACATTTATCAAATTTCTTTTAAAAGTGCTACTAATGCCTCTGCTAAGTGTTTCATGTCAAAAGAAGAAGAATCATGGCTTTGGCATAGGAGGTTGGCTCATGTGAACATGAAGAATATTAGAAAGCTGGCCAACAAAGATTAGTGCGAGGCTTACCAAGCATCAAGTACCAAAAGACAAAACTATGTGATGCATGTCAAAAGGGTAAGCAAACAAAAGCAACTCATAAAGGTAAAAGCGCTATAAGTACCTCTACTGTTTTAGACTTACTGCATATGGACTTGTTTGATTGTGTAGTGTCATTTCTTTGAATGGTAGTAGATATTGTTTAGTGATTATTGATGATTTTACTAGATATACATGGACTTTCTTTTTGAAAAATAAGGATCAAACCATAGATATTTTTATTTCTTTTTGTAGAAGAACTGAAAATGAAAAATCAACAACAATTAAAACAATTAGAAGTGATCATGGTGGAGAATTTCAAAACCATAGATTTTTAGAGTTTTGTCAAGAAAAAGGATATAGGCATGAGTTCTCTACTCCAAGGACCCCACAGCAAAATGGGGTTGTGGAGATAAAGAACCGAGCTTTGCAAGAGGCTGCACGAAGCATTCTCAATGAGTACTCACTACCGAGCTACTTGTGGGCTGAAGCTGTGAATACAGCTTGCTATGTGCAAACTCGAGTCCTGATACATAGGTTTTTAGGAAAAACTCCTCATGAACTTTGGTTTGGGAAACCCCCTACAATTAAACATCATAGGGTGTTTGGTTGTAAGGTGTTTATCTTGATCACCAAGGACCATCTTGGAAAGTTCACGGCTAAGGCTGATGAAGGGATACTGGTCGGGTACTCTCTCTTCAGCAAAGTCTATCGAGTCTACAACAATAGGACTAAATTGATTGAAGAGTCCTCAGATGTAGCATTTGAAGAAATCCCTAAATCGAATGATCAATCAAGGGATGTAGGAGAAATTCAACTTGAACTTAGAAATCTAAGTTTGAATGATCAAAATGAAGAAAGAGTCGAGGTTGACTCTGATGACGATGAGCAAAGGCAACAAAGGGCTCAGGTGATCATTTGCACGATATCGAGTCTCTGCCTGTGCCTAGTGAGACCATTCATGAGGCACCGCCAACACCAAGGCAATCTAGGATAGCCTCTAGTCATCCCCAAGACGAGATTGTGGGAGACATCCAACAAGGGGTTAGGACTAGATCATTCTTTAGAAATGAGTCTAATGAGGTCGCCTTGATCTCAGAAATTGAACCAAAAATAGTGGATGAGGCATTGCACGATCCTGACTGGATCATAGCTATGCAAGATGAGTTAGGTCAATTTGAAAGGAGCCAAGTGTGAGACTTAGTTCCTAGACCTAAGAAGACCACCATTATTGGAACTAAATGGGTCTTCAAAAATAAGTTAAACCAAAAGGGAGAAGTCGTAAGGAACAAGGCGAGACTTGTAGCCAAGGGCTATAGTCAAGTCGAAGGCCTCGATTATGATGAGATTTATGCTCCCGTGGCACGATTAGAGTCCATTCGTTTAATGCTAGCTTTTGCTGCACATAGAGGTTTCAAGCTCTATCAAATGGACATTAAATCGGCCTTCTTAAACAGATTCATCAAAGAAGAGGTCTATGTTGAACAACCACCAGGGTTTGTGAATACCGAAGCTCCAAACCACGTGTACAAGCTCAAGAAAGCTCTTTATGGGCTTAAACAAGCACCTTGAGCTTGGTACGAAAGGTTGTCAACTTACCTACTAGAAAAGGGTTTTGTGAGAGGTCAAATAGATCCAACACTATTTCTGCGTAGAGATGGTGAAAATATTTTTGTTGCCCAAGTGTATGTCGATGACATAATTTGTGGCTCAAATAACAAGGACTATTTGAATGAATTTATCATTCACATGGAGAGTGAGTTTGAGATGAGTCTGGTGGGAGAATTGACTTTCTTCCTTGGACTTGAAATCAAACAAACTCGAGATGGCATTTATGTCCATCAGACGAAATACACTCAAGAGATGCTCAAGAAATTCAACATGAGTGACTCTAAGGAAGTGTCCACTCCAATGGCGACAAACACTCGTCTGGACAATGATGAGAGTGGAAAATCAGTTGATCTAACGCGATATAGAAGCATGATCGGTAGTCTTCTATATCTCACAGCTAGTCGACCGGACATACTCTTTGCTGTGGGCATGTGCGCTAGATATCAAGTATGTGCCAAGGAATCTCATTTAATTGCAGTTAAGAGAATTCTGAGATACCTTAAAGGCACAATTAGAGTAGGTCTTTGGTACCCTCGTACTGAGTCTTTTGACTTGATAGGTTATACCGACTCCGATTATGCTGGGTGCAAATTGGATCGGAAAAGCACTAGTGGGGGTTGCCAATTCTTAGGATCATCATTGGTTAGTTGGTCAAGTCGGAAGCAACATTGTGTTGCTCTCTCCACGACCGAGGCTGAATACATTGTCATGGGAGAGAGTGTATCACAATTGTTGTGGATGATTCACACTCTAGAAGATTATAGACTTTCGTATAAGGGAGTGCAAGTGTTGTGTGACAACATTAGCACAATAAACCTAACGAAAAATCCAGTCCATCATTCTAGGACCAAACACATTGAAGTGCGTCATCACTTCATTAGAGATCACGTAGCTAGGGGAGACATTGCACTCACATATGTTGAGTCAAAGTCAAACCTAGCCGATATTTTCACCAAACCCCTTCCGGAAAATGAATTTAGTCATTTAAGGAGGGAATTGGGAATGTGTTTGGCTCAATAAGTCATTTTGACCACATCATGATTAATAAGGACCATTAAAATGACAAGAGAAATTGGGAAATTAATTTGGGCAACTTGGGAACATCTCACACAAACTATAAGGTTTAACAAAATATTTTTGTTTGCTAGAAATGGGGTGAGATGCTAGGATCAACCAAATTATTCAAAATGTATCATGCATCCCTTGAATAATTAGGTTGAAGAGACATAAATTGAGCATGGGGAAGACCATTACATAATTCATGTGTATTTGGTTCCTAGATCTTACTCATATATTCCAACCAAGGAATCTTGGTTGGACTTTTGCCTAGAAATTATCTAATTATGGTTGATGGTTGATGTGTTGATTGATATTGTTGTTTGATTCATTTCATGACTTTGATTGATAATAAGATAGGTTGTTAAAGGAAATAATAGCAACTTGGATATATTTTAACAAATTTGAAACTGATCATAGCAATCCTAAGTCTTAATTAATACCTTGGTTCACTATAGGTAATAGTTTTATAAGGTTTTCTGAGATTGGAACCCTAAGATTTCAAATGTCTGAGTTTTTGTTTTTAAAGTCTGAAACTTTCGGGCTCTAAACAAGCTCAGACCATAAGAGCTCATTTTTTGAATATATTTGTGGGTGATGATTCTTAGGTTCTAGGTTATGAATTTGGGAGATTCTGAATTCTTGAGTTCTGAACTTTTCAGAATTCTCGATAGACAACGGCTCAAAATTTCAGTTACTGAAATCAGAATTTTAGTATTATCAGACACTGACCGGTCTACCGACCGATCAGGAGGTTGCCTGATCGGTCTCCACGACCGATCAGGAGAGTTCCAGACCCATTTGACCTCTCTGTTCGATACCTGATCGGTCTCCACGACCGATCAGGACATTCCCTGACCACAGAAGGTTCACTGATCGATCCAGGGATCGATCAGGAGACACTGGCACGCATCGACCTTACTGATCCACATCTGATCGGTCCAGGGACCGATCAGGAAGCTCCCTGATCGGTCTCCACGACCGATCAGGACACTCCCTGACCGATCAGGACGTTCCCTGATCGGTCAGGATTTCTCCTGATCGGACAGCCGTCCAATCTTATGATCTGATCACCCTCTTTAACTTCCCCCAACCCTTTCTCCTCTCATTTCACGCCAAAGAACCCTAGCCGACATTCTCCTCAGCACTCTCCTCAGTCCCGATTCTTCTCTCCACCTTCTCCGAAAGCTACAAATGGCGCCCAGGTAACTCCTTTTTCCTTCCCGAAATCTGTTCATTGTTGGCATTTTGGTTTCATTTCTCACTGAATCTCTATATATTGTCTCTTGTCTCGGTTCTTGATTGTTTGGGGCTCCCGTGCACTCTCACTTGTCCCGATCATGTCCCATTTTTGGCCTATTTAGGAAGAAATCAGTCGGTGAGGGTACTTCTAAGTCATCTGCTGAGAAATCCAAGTCCCAGGCACCCTCCCGAGCTCAACCTTCTTCTTCTTCGAGATTCCCGAACCGACAGTTTGAACAAACGTTTCAACAGAGGACATTCAAGCTACTCCCATGTCGATCTGTGGATCGAAAGTACATGGATGAGTTTTGTCCTTCTGTATCCGAAACCCTGGCATATTATAAACTTGACTCGTTAGTCTACCTAGAAAGGGACATCAACTATGACCTAGTATCTGAATTCTACAACAATCTTCATCAGGCCAGTGATGGTGCTTATAGAACAAGAGTCGCTAAGAGAACTATCGATTTCTCCGTCGTAGAATTCTTTGGGTATCTAGGTTGCCGAATGTGTTCAGGAGATCCTTTTCCCATTTATCCTGATTTACCATACTCATTACCTCCTCCACTTGATGTATCACCTGACACTATCTATGAGTATTTCTTTGGACACCCTAGACCGGATGGACTGGATGAGTTGGATGTTGAGTTTCCTACTTTTGCGGCTCTGAGACTATCTCCTCCTGACTATATTCTTTTTAAGATAGTCACAAACTGTCTTCTTCCAATCACATCCAAACCTCTGGCAGAGATCCGACTATACCACTGCCTGATGCTTTATGGTTTGCGTCGGCATCTCGATTTTGATATCATGTCGGGCATCTATTCTTCGATCATCTCATATACTCAGCCTAGCAGCTCCACTATTTATATGCCTTATGGGCATATAATTACAGATTGGCTCGAGACCCTTCTGATAGATGTGTCTAAGGGTAGGATAGTGAAGATGGTCGACAGGTGGAGACTTGGGAAACGGGCATTTTCCAAGTCCGTATCTTGGGACAGAATGGGACTGCTCGATGGAAGGATGGGAGAGGTGCGGAGAGTTACCACGGGCACTTCCTCGACAGTTCGCTCCTCCTCGATGAGGCCGACCGACTGCGATGGCGGTTGCGGCCTGGAGAGCCGATCGGCACGATGAGCAGCGTGAGCTCCATGGATCGCGTTCGGATCGACCGCTATGATGATCTGATGGATGGTGACGCAGTGGATGGCCAACTACCCACCTCCGCAGCATTTCTCGAGCCATCCACCTTCGAGCTCCAGCATGCCGCCTCAGGGTTACGTGCCTCCCGCAGATGATGATGATGTTCCTCGTGTTGAGGACATTGATTGATACATTCTGTTTGTCACTTTGACTGTCTGTGTTTTGGATGCTATTTTGTTGGATATTTTTGTATGACCTGGATAGTTGCTTATTTCATCTATTTATGCTGCTCATTTTCCTGTTTTTCTTTATGTGTCATTTCCTATTGGCTATTGATATGTTGTTCATATGCTTTGTCTTGACTGCCTCTTATTTGTTTATTACTGTCTCATAATACACTTAAAGAGAATTCTAGGTGCATTAAGAAAAAGACAGTATGGGTTAAGGGGGAGTCTTTTGAGTCTTATCACCTCATTCGCACTTTTTCGGTGTTCGACAAAGGGGGAGAGGATATCTAAGTTTAGAGATGTATGAAGGTTTGATTTTAGGGGAGAAGATAACGGGGAGGATCTTGATTCCCGTTATTGACTTCCTTACATCGTGGTGTATTCATCTTAGGGGGAGGATCTTGATTCCCCTAAAATTATGAAAATAAGAACATTTCTGATCTAAACTTAAATCGTGTTGTCAAACAACAAAAAGGGGGAGATTGTTGATACCGACCGGCCGTTGTTTTGATGTTGACACCGATTTAAGTTTGTATCAGATGTTAATTGAACTCAGATTACTGATCAAGGTTGATCATGTGGAAGGAAAAGTCCAAGTTGGAAACTTGGTCGGAGAGAGCTCGGTAGCTCCTGACTAGGTCGGAGAGGGCTGCTCGTTCTCCCGAGTCAGGGCTCGGTAGCTCGTTCTCTGGACCGGACGAAGTCGGAGAGGGCTCGGTAGCTCATTCTCCGGACTAGGTCGAGAGGGCTCGGTAGCTCTCTCTGACGCAGTCGGAGAGGGCTCGGCTCTCCTGACTAGGTCGAGAGGGCTGAGCTCGTTCTCGGACCGGATTAGGTCGAGAGGGCTCGTAGCTCGTTCTCGGACCAACGTATCACATAGGCGTTGGATCGGTCAACAAACCGATCCAGTGATACTTTGGATGATCCGCAGACCGATCTAGTGAGACTAAATTTTCGATCGGTCCGGTGACCGATCGGAAACACAGTATAATCGATCGGTCAGACCGACTCAGCAATCGATCGTAGACCGATCGGAGAAAATCGCGGTAAAGGCGTTGGATCGGTCATGGACCGATCCATCAATCGATCGGTCGTCACGACCGACCTCGAACCGATCGGATGTTGTCCGATCGGTCAGGTCTGTGATCGGCGACCGATCCACGCTAAGTTCATGTGCATGCGCTTTCTCGATATTTTCGATTCGCACTTTTTTGTCCATCTCTGCTTAACCTTCACGTGAGTCTTTTGGAGATACAGGTTGCAGGTACCATACCAGTGCTTAGTTTCAAATTAAGCCTCATCAAAGGAATGAGACAAAGGATCTTTCTACTGCTTTCTCTGCGTCAAATGCATTTGAAGCAGCAACGGCTACAGGTTGCGATTGGCTGTGTTTCTGGCAGTGATCAGGCGGCGATTGGCTTAACTCCTGGTGATTGGTGTGAGCTCAGAGAATCAGAAGAGGAAGAGAAGCGATTGGCGACGCCGTAGCTTGCAGCAGGGATTCGGTGCAGGTTGGCAGCAATCCGGTGCAGGCTGATCGAATGCAGAGACATAAGAAGCAGTGTATGCTGAAAAGAAAAATAGACAACAAGAAGCAAGTGAAAAGCTGTGTGTGTTTCGGTTGAGAGCTTGCTGTGTTCTTGGACTCTGTCTTCATCATCTTCGTGGCTGTGAGCTTACTTCGATTTTCTTTGAGCCACTGTGATCTGTAAGTCTTGTGTGCTTCATTTTAAATCTGTTCGAAGACTTTGTGGAGAGGTTTCTCCACCGAGAAGGAGAGCTTCATTAGCCGGTGTCATCCGGGGTGTGATCTACCGAAGATCAAGGGCTCGTCCACCTTATGGACACGCCGAGGAGTAGGGGCAAGTTATCCCTGAACCTCGTATATCTTGTGTTAGTGGTGCTTGGTTCTTTTCTCGTATAATTTCTTTTGTTTGCTTATTTTCCGCTGCGCTAACAAACTCGCTTAGAATTTTTGTGAAAAGATTAAGATTTTGGTGGAGGGTATTCCCCCCCCCCCCCCCCCCCTCTCTAGCCATCCAAAGGATCCCAACAATCCTGATCGGTCTGGAAGCTAGCATCACTGTAACCCTTTACAGCTAGCTCATCACTGCCTCCATATATTAAGAAATATTCTTTAGTCCTTCTTAAGTACTTAAGAATATTCTTGACCGTTATCCAGTGACTTTCACCTGGATCTGACTGGTATCTGCTCGTCACGAGACATCAGGTCGAGTGCATAGCATGGCGTACATGATAGATTCTATGGCTGAGGCATAAGGGATATGATCCATGCGGTCTCTCTCCTCTCTAGAAGAGGGACCTTGAGTCTTCGAAAGACTCACGCCATGTGACATCGGCAGAAATCCCTTCTTGGAGTTCTGCATGGCAAACCGTAGGAGTACCTTGTCAATGTATGTACTCTGACTTAGGCCAAGCAATCTCTTAGATCTATCTCTATAGATCTGTATCCCTAGAATGCGGGATGCCTCACCTAAGTCCTTCATTGAGAAGCAACTCCCTAGCCAGGTCTTGACAGACTGAAGCATAGGGATGTCCTTCCCAATGAGTAGTATGTCATCCACATATAATATGAGGAAGACAACTATATCCCCTACAACCTTCTTGTAGACACAAGGTTCATCTTCGTTCTTGATGAAACCAAACTGTTTGATTGCATCATCGAATCGAAGATTCCAGCTCGAAGCTTGCTTTAGTCCATAAATAGACCTATGCATCTTGCTAGTATCTTTGTGGATCTACAAAACCCTCGGTTGTGTCATGTACACATCCTCGAGCAAGTTTCCATTCGAACGCGGTTTGACATCCATCCGTCATATCTCATAGTCATGGTAGGTCGCAATAGCAAGCATGATCCGAATGGACTTAAACATCGCATCTGGAGAAAAGGTTTCATCATAGTCAATACCATGAATCGCTTGAAACCTTTAGCTACCAAGCGACCCTTATAGATAAGTCCATCCATGTCAGTCTTTCTCTTAAAGACTCACTTGCACCCAATGCGTTTTACCCTTTTGGTGGATCAACCAAAGTCCATACTTGGTTGGTGTACATGGATTCCATTTCGGATCTCATGGCCTCTAGCCATTTCTCGAATCTGGTCTCATCACAGCTTCCTGATAGGCTCATCCTCTATGAGCACAATGTCATCATGGTCAGACAAGAGAAATGAGTATCTCTCAGGCTGACGACGTACCCTATAAGACCTGCGAAGAGGTATGTCTACTTAACTGGTTGTTGTTCCTTAACTCCTTGTGGAACATCATCCACAACACTTTGTGGTTCCAGTTCAACTTCCATCGAGGCTTCAGTGCTAGTATTCGCATCTTGAACTTCTTCAAGATCGAACGTGCTCCCACTAGTCTTTCTAGAAACAAAGTCCCTTTCTAGAAAAACCCCAATCTTTGCCACAACTACCTTGTGCTGACTGGGAATGTAGAAGTAATATCCCTTAGTTTCCTTGGGATATCCGATGAAATAGCACTTGTCGGATTTGGGTCCTAATTTGTCTGAGACTTGACGTCGTACGTAAGCCTCACAGCCCCAAATCCTCATGAAAGACACCTGGGCATCTCTCCCAGTCCATATCCTATATGGTGTCTTTATCACGGCCTTGGATGGAACTCGGTTGAGAATGAAAGCTGTCGTGTCTAGAGCATAGCCCCAAAGGTATGTCGGAAGATCAGTGTGACTCATCATAGATCGTACCATATCTAATAGGGTAAGATTCCTCCTTTCGGATACACCATTCCACTGTGGTGTTCCAGGAGGAGTGAGTTGGGATAGAATCCCACACTCAGCTAGGTAGTCACGAAACTCATGGCTAAGGTATTCTCCACCTCGATCTGATCGAAGTATCTTAATACTCTTGCCAAGCTGGTTCTGTACTTCATTCTTGAATTCTTTGAACTTTTCAAAGGATTCGGACTTATGTGTCATCAAGTACACATAACCGTATCTACTGAAGTCATCAGTAAATGTGATGAAGTACCTATAACCGCCTCTAGCAGCGACATTGAAAGGGCCACATACATCACTATGTATGAGTCCTAACAAATCAGTCGCTCTCTCGCTGTGCCCACTAAAGGGAGTCTTGGTCATCTTGCCTCGTAGGCATGACTCGCATATCTCATATGATTCAAAATCAAATGAGTCCAGCATACCATCCTTATGGAGTTGGGATAAGCGCTTGTCATTTATATGACCTAAGCGACAGTGCCAGAGGTAGGTTTGGTTCATGTCATTTGACTTGAACCTCTTGGTATTTATGTTATAGATAGGGCTCTCAAGGTCTAGAATATAGAGTCCATTTATCAGAGGTGCACTACAATAGAACATATCGTTTAAAAAGACGGAACAACATTTGTTCTTTATTGTAAACGAGAAACCTTTTTTGTCCAAACAAGAAACTGATATAATGTTCTTAGTTAATGCAGGCACATAACAACAATCGTCTAACTCTAGTATAAGCCCAGAGGGCAGAGATAGAAAATAAGTCCCTACAGCAACAGCAGCAACCCGTGCTCCATTGCCTACTCGTAGGTTTATCTCGCCCTTTGTCAATGCTCTGCTATTTCTCAGTGCTTGTACATTAGTACAAATGTGCGAAGCACATCCGGTATCTAATACCCACGACGAAGAAATAGAGAGGTTGACTTCTATAACATTTATACCTGAAGTAGAAACCTTATTTCTCTTCTTCTTAAGATCTTCCAGGTATCCTGTGAAGTTCCTCTTCCAGTGCCCTGCTTGTCCTTGATATAGTTGACGAAGATGTGCAACCATATCGTAAGCACCCATCAACTCATGTTGCTTCTGAAGCTCAGAGTTCATGGTTGCGTGCATTAGACAGGACACATCTAATGCGTCATCTTGATGCTTCTTGTAAGCATCCCGGTCAGCTCGCGTGGCAGTGGCAGGAGCCTCCAGAACGTACAGTTTACGTTCCTGAATGAGAACTATTCTCAGGTTCTTGTACCAGTCCAGGAAATTTGCTCCGTTGAGCTTGTCCTTCTTAAGGACAGAACGCAGGGAGAAAGAGTTCGTATTCGACGTCATGGTTATCTACAACAGAAAATTTGCAGAAATAAATTTCATATTCTTTTAAAATCATTTAATTAGGCCTTTAATTAAATGATGCTCCCACTGAATTCTATAATTCTTGTGGGACAAGATCCACATCATACTAACCCTTGAGTTAGCTTTGGCTAATACGCCCAAGGCTTAGTATGATCGGTAGGTAACGATTACCAATTACATCTCCATGCAACTCTTGTTTATAAAATCAATATCCACATTTATATTAAAACTCGAGTTAGCTTTGGCTAATACGCCCGAGAGTTAATATAGATGTGATTTTGACCTATCTTTTCCAACCGTTGGAAGAATGCCTATAGTTGACTCGATCTAACCGAGCAACTAGGAATACTCAATCTAATTGAGTTTGTATTTACCCATGCGTTGATAGGCGGGACCAAGATTGTCCCTCCGTACCCTACCAAGATAATATGTATTGCTCTGCTTTGGCAGATTCAACAATACATGTGATCGAGGTAGTGATAGGTATCACGGCACGGTTAGGCATTTAGAGTTGGTTCGATCGAGATCTAATCTAATCGAAAAGGATGCATCTTGTGCACGACTTAGATCTAATCTAATCGCAAGGGTGCATCATGTGCACGACTTAGATCTAATCTAATCGTAAGGCACTAATTAATTAATTACTTATTAAACATGCATCATATACATAAGCAATTAACTAATTAATCTATTTGTGATTTAGTCATGGCCCCACTATGATCTTCTCAAGCCAATGAGAAGATCGAATGGTCAACCTAGGGTCAACAGCTTCTCCAAGCTCCTCCCTTTGACCACCTTGTGTTGCTCGTGCCCGCCTCGGAACTCTGTCTCCTGTGGACCCTCCACCACTCCAATTTGTACATTACAATTTAAAACTCGAGTTACATTCGAGTCTAAATCTAATTTACAACCAGAATATATGAGAAAGGCACGACGCGCAGGTCGCGGAAAAATAAAAACATACAACACATAACGGCACGCAGGCCGTATTATAAATTACAACACAATCCAATCATATTGGGTTTTTCGGCCATGACTATCACAAAATTAATATATAATTCAAAATTATATATTTTCATAATTTTCTATAATTTTAAAAATTAATTTTTTACAATTTTTACGAGTAAAATTTCCCGGCGGTCCCGTTTAGCGGTTTCGGGCGCAATCGCGGAACGGATCCCCTTGCAGGGCCAGGGGCAGCGCCCCTACCCGCGATCTAACCATCGCGAGGGTTCCTTTGCGATCCAACAGCGCCTAAACTCGCTGTCCCAAAACGATTTGGGTCGAGACATTGCCGTTTCGGAAAAATATTCCCGGCAGGTTCGTTTTTAGCGATTTCGGGTGCAATCGCGGAGCAAATCCCCTTGCGGGGTTAGGGGTAGTACCCCTACCCACGATCTAACCATCATGAGTTGCTCCTTTACGATCTAATGGCACCCAAGCCGTCTGTCCCAAACGGATTTGGGGCAAAATGAAGCCGTTTAAGGAAAAACTTTCCGGTAGCCGAAGCCTACAAGTGCCAAGATACTTGTGCTTCGCTTCTACGGAAAAATTACCCATAAAAACATAAAAAACTAAATTTTACAGAAAATCACAGAAGGTTTAGTTTTCATAAAACCAAAAAATTAAACTCGTACAAGCCTTGCACGTGGCTCTGATACCACTGTTGGATTTTTCGGGCCGCGAAAACCGCTTTTCGCGTCGCGGAAACCCCAAATCACCCAAAGTCGTAGATCCGTGCAAGGAAAAACCGAATGAAATACAAGTACGAGTTTCAAAAAACTTTAGATCTACTCCTAGATCTACATGTTAAGAATTTTACCCTTGAAGCGTGCCCTCGCAAATCCCGCTCGTCCAACGGTACGCCGGATCTCGAGAGTGTCAACGTAGACACTCCTCTAATGATATCCACACGAACAAGGAGTGTCTCTCACACTCAAAGGATGGAGAAGAGAGCCCTAAGTGTGCTAGCACTTTCTAGAGCTCTCGGATGGGATTGGAAAGGAAGAAAAGAAGAAGATGCAAAAGGAAATCTTATACACTCACTAGTAGTATCATCCTTTGTGCTCTTCACTTTCCTTTATTCTCTTGGAACACAACTCATACACCCTCTCCTCACCATGGAAGTCACGGCAACAGCAAGGAGAAGCAAGCATCCAAGGAAGAAGAAGCTAGAATGAATGCAAATCAATTGCATTCACCCATCATCAAGTGTGTGGCCGGCCACACAAATGTAACCCCCTCATTTAATGTGGCCGGCCACATTAAAAGGAATGGGTGTGTAACCTCCATGAGGTGGCACACCATTATGAGGTGGTGATGATGTGGCAAGGATGTATCATGCCATGTAGGATGAGTCAACCTATATGATGTGGCAATGCATCAAGTCAAACTTGATGTTTCAACTTCCATTTGGTCAAGTCAAAATTGACCAATTTCTTCCTTGTTGAGTTAAATCCAACCTTTGATTCAAGTTAATTTCAATTTAATGAATCTCAATTCATTAATATAAATTGACTCAATGAATCAAATTTAAATTAGACTCATTCAACAATTGAATCTAATTGAGTCTAACTCAATAAGTCTAATTTGAATCCAATCTTTGGTGCATCATATGAACCTAATCCAATTGGTTCATCATATGAACCTAATCTCCATCCACTTATTCTTTATGTGTGACCCAATAGGTTCTTGTAACATTGGCAATGTTTCTAAACCCCTTTAGAAACATAAGCAATGAGCGGCATCTAGCAATACATCATTGCTACCCAAGTTACAAGAATGTTGAGATCCAACATCACCTTGTGACTACTAATTGTGACTCCTCACAATATGTGACATTGTCCTTCTATCCTAGACATCTAGATTGATCAATATGATGCATAGACCGTGTCATCCTCTAATCAATCTAAATCTTGAACTCCAAGTAAACTCACTCGATCAAATGAGCTCAACATCTAATGTTGACTCATTTGGGCATGGCCATGCACTTAGTGGTCTCACTCTATCAAGAATACCGATGTCGCTCCCGTCATATGGGAGGGATAGATCTCATCTACATCACTCACATCCCTCTACATAATTCGTTATATACCCAGTAATCGCCTTTATAGTCCACCCAGTTACGGGTGAGGTTTGACGAAACCAAAGTACATAACTCCTTATGTAGGGATCCATGGTGACTTCAGGTCTAAGGACTAATAGTCATACTAATAGCCACATGAGAAAATATATGACACTCATATAACGATCCATGATACTTTCTCATGGCGGGTCATTCAGTATACATTCTCCAATGCATACCCATGTGTCAACTTGATATCTCCATATCCATGACTTGTGAGATCAAGTCATCGAGTTGACCTACATGCTAGTCTTATTGCATTAACATTGTCCCTGAATGTTAATACTCGACTAGGAATGATTTAGAGTAGTGTTCCCTATATCATCTCACTATCAGTTCAACTAACCGATGGATATAAGTGAGAATCATCTACTTAAGGACATTATTATACTTAGTTTATTTGGCACCAATACAAGTAAGTATAATAATCAAAATCCAAATGCCTTTATTTATATAGTATATGATACAATAAGTCCAAAATACAATCATCAAATGCTTGGCTCTAGGGCTCTAGCTAACACCCGCATCAACACAAACCACTTATAACAGCATATTTATTCAAGGGCCTCAACAGCGTCATAAGTTATAAACGATAAAACAGATATACATATGAGTAAATAGAAGATTTTTCGGACAATTATTACCCATTATCTAGATTGCACACTTTCCATTGCTCAACAACCTCTGACATTCTTAGTTACCTCATAATTACAGAGGTTATGAGATGTGGTATATAAAGGGGTTCTCTCCGTTAGCAATGTACATTTTCTAAACATCTGAAACTTACTCTTGTATGTACGTTCTCTATTATTCTTCATTCACCAGTCTGTAATTATATTAACTTGAGCATCAGAAGGTCTTCGTCTGAGACTCTCTCCTAATTTTTAGGTATTGACATTTTATTTGCTCATCTAAGTATCCGTAGGATTGTAAGGAAGTCTCTTCATGTAATAAAAAGTCTTCTCTCAATCAATAATCAAGACAATGTGCCCAGCACATCATTTCTTCTATTTTGTGACAGGAATACTAATCAATCTCATTTCTTACTATTCCCACTGGAGAGATTCTTGGCCGGAGGGGAAGGCAAGGGGGTGATCTGAGAAAGAGTCGGGAGATCAAGATGATGCCGTTTGGGGTGGGGCGGAGGATATGCCGGGGGATGGCCCTTGCACTGCTCCACCTCGAGTATTTCGTGGGGAATCTGGTGAAGCAGTTCGAGTGGAAAGTTGTGGTCGAAGGCGAGGAGGTAGACCTGACAGAGATGCTCGAATTGACCATCATGATGAAGCGTCCCTTGCGAGCTCGGATCACTCCAAGAAGTAATATGCAAACGGTGGTCCGCGTCTAGTACTGGAGTTTCACCGTGGGCAAATGCTTCGAAGATAAAACAGCTTGTAGTAATTATGATATCTGTATCCTTGTCCACGTGGGCAGCAGCAGCACTTTTATTCACGTCCTCTGTGAATTATCCTATAATTTATTTTCTTTCACGTAGATAGTACGTCTGAAATAAACGATAATCAACTATTTTTAGCAGCAGTAGCACCTTACACAAGCAACCCCTAAGCTATTCCTAAATGACTACTTAGGCTTAGTCAGATCGACAAATATATGTGGAGTAAAACTCCCTTTATTTTCAATCTAAATTAGTTCAACTCGAGGAAAAACAAAAATGTTTCAAAAGTCGACAGTTGACGTGCATAACGATGGACTTTCAATGGGTGTGCAACCAAATTTTCTTTCCCAGCGAACAACAGAAATTCAAGCTCGAGCTTTCACTAAAATGAAAGCAGCGCCTGTGATAAATGAAAAATAGTCACACTTATTTAATACCTCAATTATGGTAATAATTAAATTATGAGATACAATATTGAATTATATGATAGAATATTATTAATTAAAAAATAATTATGAAATTGGACTTCAATTGCTATTTTTAAAAAAAAATTAATTTATAGGATGTCATGATTTATAATGATAGTAAAAAGTGATTATCTTCTTTATAGTCCATTCCCAAAAAGATAAATCATGTCGTGATGGATGATTGTTTTATGATGAATTAGCTCAATTTCTATAATTACTTGTCTAAAGAATCAAAAATACTATAAAATTCAACTTTGTTGTAATTTAAATTAAATTCACAAATTGTTGGTTTTTAGTATTACCAGATTTGTGTCTTATAAATGTGAATGATCGATTTCATAAAAGTTTAAATCCTAATTTTTTTAAATATTTTTATATATTGAGAATTAATAAAAGAAAAACATAAGATATAAATAATTATTATAAAATTCGATGACAAAAAAAAACTGAAATATGTATTTTTAAAAAAAAAACTAGAATGCAGCAAATTTGTTTTTTTTTAATTAGGACTATAATTAAAAATCTGAAATAAAATGCTAGCAAAATTCAAATACAAGAAAAACATAATTGACCAGTTCTAGGAAAATGCTAACAACAGAGAGCAGAAAGATTAAAAGAACTGGGTTTGAATCAGCTCAGCATGAATTGATAGTAATATAGTTTTCCTTCCATGGTCACCTAGCAATTCAAACTGATCAGAGCCATTGGGAAATGGCAGAACTAGTATCTACGGAACTCTTTTGGTGGCTTGAAGTTGATAGGATGGGTTTCTGGAGTTGCACTTGTATCTTCTTTCCACATCTTAATAGTTTTGTCAGCTTCACATGTAACAAGTCTTGACCCACTATTATCATAAGAAAGAGCATAAATGCACGCTTCACTGTCCAGAGAACCTGAAGGAAACAAGGAAAATCTTCAGGAAACTAATGAAACATCCGAAGTAAACGAGAGTTGCAAGTGAAGGTTAATCAAACCCACCTGGCTGGACAATGGTCTGAGCCTGCTGGAAGTTGTGGCCGCTTTTCCAATCCCAGAACCAAAGGCTTCCGTTGTCACCTTCAGAAAAGAGGAGACATGTTAGTTTCAAAATGTTAATTATATGATAGTGCAAGCGTGAGGAATACGACTAACATACCTGCAGTGGCAAGAATACCATCTTCGTTAACTGCCATCGAATTTATTATTGTTTTCTGCTGGGAGCTGGATAAAACATGTTTCATAAAAAGCCATTTTAGGATGTGAATCTAAAACTACTCTTTGTAATTTTTACTGAAAAAGAGTAAAATCAACTACACATACTAAGTGCAATAAAGAATCCATTTACAATGAAGATTTGATCTATTAGCCATGCTTCTCACGGCTTCATAGATTTAGCCAAACAAAATGGACAAGGTTTCATAAATAATATTGTTTTAGGGCTCTGTTTTCAGATATATTGCACTGATTCATCACTAAAATGGAAGATCGAAAAGAAAATACTAACAGCATATTGTGAAGAAATTCGCCTTTTGGAAGGTTAAACTTTTTTATATTGTCTGCTGAAGCAGATGCAAAACTTCTCCTGGATTAAGGAAAGCAATTTAGCTGATTAAAAATCACATTTGCAACATAAATGTGGTTAACAGAGCCATAAGTAACAAAGCATTACTCTTTTGGATGTAATGCCATCGCACGAACAGATTTCTTGTGGTGGGTCAGTGTTGTCATTGTTTTTCCTGCAATTGGAAATTTTCCTTTTGAGAACTAATAGATAACTCAAGGAATTAAAACTTGAGAAAAGACTATTACCAGCTACAAGATCCCAGAACTTAATAGTACTATCATGGGAACCAGTTACAACTTGTGGATCCTGAAACATAAAAATGTCCAAAAAAAGCATCCAAATGAGTAGATTCAACTCTAGAAAAATAGTTGAAAAACAAAACCCGTACCATTAGTAAATAGGAAACAGGAATAGGAAATTCAACTATCATTTGAAGCCTTAAAAGTCAAACAATCTCTGTCAGTCTTTTTCAACACAAAATTTACCCCTCTGAATCAAAACTTAATCATTAACAAACCTCAAGATCATACAAGACAATTATCATTATTTTGAATGGAGAATTTCAATTTTATCATTCAAAATTTGTCCCTTTGTTAAGCAAAATGCCCCCTCATGTTTTTTTTTGTCAAAATGTCATCTAGAATTTCCCCTTTCGTTTTCAGGAAACACCATTAGTGACTAGGTATTGTCAAGGTATCAAACACTTCATTAAACATAATCAATGCCCCCCACCCTTATTAGTGTTTTTGTAAAGTAGGAATAAAGTGATTAGGGATTGTAAAATACAGGGTAAGTTGACAATATTCAAATTTTAGGCAGTTTAGCAACAAAATGCCAGAGGAGAATTTGAAACAATTTGAATATAGAATTCCGAGAGCCATTTTTTGCCAAAAAAAAAAGTTGGTAGCTTATTTTTAAATTTTACAAGTGAAACCATGCGCATATAGAATCAAAGTAAAGGACAGATAGATCTCTTACTAAAAAACTGTAGTTAACGAATCCTTTCTTAAAAATTAAGATTTCAAAAAAACTTATTATTGACACATTCACCAATCAAAGACTTACATACCGTTGGCCGAGCAAAAACTGAACAAACAGTGTTATCATGACCAGAGAGAGCCATAACCATTGCCTTCGAACGAATGTCCCAAACCTAGAAATACAGATCTCAAATATGTCGTTGAAATACGAAAACCTTCAACTGAAATGAAATCAACTTATGAACCACCAAATAAATTCACAAGTCTTAGAGTCGTTCTTGTCATACCCGGCAAACAGAATCCCGTCCACCTGTTAGCAGCACATCAATAGTTGGATGAAGAGCCAAGCAATATACACCACTCAAATGTCCATGATAAGACCTGATAACCTTTAGCAGAATTAAAGGTAAAATATATCAGACTTCAAGCAGATTAGAATCCCACATAAACAAAGCAATATACACCACTCAAATGTCCATGATAAGACCTGATAACCTTTAGCAGAATTAAAGGTAAAATATATCAGAGACTTCAAGCAGATTAGAATCCCACATAAACAAAGAAAGAGCAAAAAAGTAAAACCTTATTTTGTTCAAGATCCCAACATTTAACTTGTTTGTCATCACCAGCAGAGAATAAATAAGTGTGCTTTTGACTGACAGCAAGTCCTAGTCGCCCAAGGAGATAAACAATCAATCAACTAACCGCATGCAAATTATAGATAAACAATCACAACAAAATAAATAATAAAAGGAACACAAAAACAAAAATATATCAATCAACTAACCGCGAATTTGTTCAATATGTCCAGTTAGAGTTAACTTCAATCTTCCAGATGCAACATCCCATATCTAGAAAAGGCAAGCAAATCAAATATATAGATAAGAATTTGTTTTTAAATCAGATATAAAACTATGACATGAAAAAAAAATTGAGAGATAGTGAAGAGAAGACTTCATAAGTGAAAAAATGACTTATTCCGAGGGACTAAAAGAAAATTGTAAATGAAGATATTCTCATAGTACTTTAGTTTAAAACTCGGATATAGCACTCAACAAGCATCACTTACATTTTAAATAACTATCAGCTACTCAAATTGTAAAGTTATGGAAAAAGAAAAACAATTAAACAACCAAAATGACCTGGTTCCTTTAAAGAAGTTAAAGAATAAATTTAGGCTTCCAAATGAATGTAAACATGCATACAACAACAACAACCACACAAACAAATGAACCATGACTTTCTAACCGAGATTTGAAATTTTAAGCCAAGCCCATGTTCTAGTCCCAGTCAGATCAAGAAGTATCGTGTTTTGGTCGAGTGATGAGGAGTGCTAAGCACCAAAAGAGGAAGAGAAGGGGAAGGAGAGGAAGAAGCGGAATAAATTTAGGCTTCCAAATGAATGTAAACATGCATACAACAACAACAACCACACAAACAAATGAACCATGACTTTCTAACCGAGATTTGAAATTTTAAGCCAAGCCCATGTTCTAGTCCCAGTCAGATCAAGAAGTATCCTGTTTTGGTCGAGTGATGAGGAGTGCTAAGCACCAAAAGAGGAAGAGAAGGGGAAGGAGAGGAAGAAGCGAAATTCTCAAGTGCCTTTAGGAACCTTTGGTACATCACGAACAACTTGTGGACAAGAAAGGCAATAGGTACCAGTTTAAGTGGGTGCTTGTTGATGCACGACCTAAATGGGTATGATTTGAATATCTGTTTATCATGACGGGTCAGGTTCGGATATTGATGAGGCAGCTATGGAGGTAAATGCAGGTATATGGACACAATCAGATAACCACAGGTACCCACAAAACAAAAATATATAATAAATATTTAACCATAGTATTATTAGTATTATTGTGATAAATAACTTATCTAGTAAGACTGTTATAATAATTAATATACATTAAATCCTACTAATTTTGTTGCAATATTAAAAGTTAAAACTAATAGTAATTAAAATCTTATCCCATCCTAAACACTTTAAATCAAACAAAGACTTTTAATCAAACAAAAACTTAAAGTGATAGTCACTGAACTAATTCTAAATTTTTTAACAGTTTATTTAGTTGAATTATTCAAGTCCTGCAAATGCTTTGTTAGGAACATATATAACTATGTGCAGGGATCGACATATATATGAGAAAAAGATATTTCAAATGCAGTTAAAACATTTGTTGTTGAATGCATGCAAGAGTTCTTTGCAACATGCTGATACTCCTTTGTGATTTTCATAGTTGTTATTGTATTTTTTTTTAAACCAGTTTTTATTTCTCGAATTAGTGTAAGAGTTCTTTGATACATCATTAAATGAGTGTAAGGGTTTTTTGTAATTATAGATGATTATAATTCTTTTTGTCAGTGTAGATAGTCAACATTACTAATTTAGTTACTCTACAATTTTTTTTCTCTTAAAGTGTTGTTGTTATCAGGTATTCATTCGAGTACCACAAAACTAGCCATCCTTTTGTGGTGAATTAGGGTTCCCGACAGGTTAGTTAAATGGGTGGGTTGTAATTTTCAGATTTTATGAAGCTATTTAGAAGACCAGGTACCTCTTGAATTAAATAGGTATAAGTACTAGAAAAAATTGTGTGCACTCAACTTGTCATCCCTACTCACAAAAGCTAACACTGTCTTGCATGCCTCAGGGATGCCAATGCAATGTCTCACAATGCTTCATGAACCTCTGGAAGATTCACAAAAGATTCATGGTCTCACAAAAGTCAATATACCATCTTGTCTGCCTCAGGGAAGTCAACACAAAATCTCACATGCTTCAGGAAGTCAATGTAGCATCTCACAATGATTGAGGGAACCCTCTAAAGAACTCAGAAAGCATCCTTTCACAAGACCATGAATTCTTTGTAAGTGTTGCAAAAGATCACTTGGCGTTTCTTACAAAAGAGTTGTGTGCCCTAGGAATCCCAAAAAGAAGACTTTCACTCGTGGAGGTTTGCAAGAAAAGATACACCAAGAGGTTTCATCAATCTCAAGCGGTTCAGCATGCTGGTCAATGAGTGCACAATTTTTCTCTCGTGCCGACTGTCACAGAATAAAATTTTAAACCATGCTTCCAACTAGTTAAGGTCGGTAAAATGATGCTAAATCCTCCATTAAACTGTATGTAAAGCTATATTGTGACTAACGTATTTTAATTTACCTTTAATTGTGTTAGATACAGTTATATATATATATATATATATATATATATATATATATATATATATATATATATATTACTATTTTATTAAAAATCTTCCCCCTTTACTAACTAATTTTGGTGAAGCCTAAAATGTATTTACGTTAATGTCCTTTTTTCTATTTACATTAAAAATAATTCCAAGGTTTATTAGTAATTCCACAAGCGAAACAATCAGTGATCTAGAGTTCGAGACTCAGCTACATCGTATTATTATGAATTTTTCTCATTATTAATTTTCTCTGGTTGTTTTATATAAAAAAAATATAGTTCTCTTTAGTCCCATATCTTAGAATTGACAACACTATGATCAAAAAAATTTCTATAAATATTTTAGGCCAACAATGTTAAAAAATATACTTTTCTTAGTTTTTTTACTAAGACATTTATAATATTAAATTAAAATAATTTTTTGCATAGAGAAGCCCGTTACAGTAGTCATTATTGCATGGGTCTGACGAATCTTACCCAAATAATTAATTCTTGATTTATAAGGGTGATACTAGAAAATCCAAACAATTCGGATTTTCAAAGACCCAAATAATTTATATATTATTATATTACACACGCAACGCGTGTGCACGATGACACTAGTATATATAAAATACTGAGCCTTAATTACAATAAAAATCTCTTTTAGCTAGCATGGAGTTTTGCAGTGAGATATGAATTTGGAGTAGTCTACCAGTCCCAGGAAAATAAGAATTTTTAAAAAGGATTCTTATGCAGTGTCAATGTAAGGTAAATTTTAGATAGTGGGTCCAAACAACAAATGAGAAATCTAATCAATGTAGCCAACTAAAAATATATGAGATACAAGCTAAGGACAACAACAAATGGAAAGGAACCTTTATGGTCCTATCAGCGGAACCAGTACAGAACCATGTATTGCTTGGATCAAATGCAATGGAACGAACCCATCCCAAGTGGCCACTGATGACCTGAACCAATTGATCAACAAAATTAAATTTAAGAAAAATTCAGACTTGTTCTACTGAAAAAAAAAAAGCGCACCCTATAATTCTTCCAAGGAGGATGCCATGAGGGACGAGGCCATCTACTTGGAATCCTTTCCATCAGAGCAGATGTAGAGTTATATCTGAGAGAAAATGTGTGGAAAATGAAATACAATTTACAGAACAGGAGCTCCATGCATTTGTTTGAAGTAAAGAAATTTTAGTTTTAACCATCATGCTTCATAAAAATGCCTAATTTAATGAATAACCTAAAATAATCTGATCTTTTGGTGTAAAGGAAACTTGAGTTTCAAGGTTTGTCAATATTAATTTTGTGCACAAAAAGAAACATGCAACAGGTTAGCGTTTTGGCGTGCACTGGCATGGTTTGCCACATGTTAAGCAGCAAAAAGGAAATGCAGTAAGTGATCACAATCTGTTGAGAAAATTGCAGCAGGAAAGGATATTCCTTAAGACCCTAATTGGAAAGTTCTACAAAATTGTGATGCAAATGCATAGGACAAATGTTAAGAGAAATATTTTGGCTTGAAAAGAGTTACTTCAAGTTTAACACAGCCAATGCATCTGAATTTCAAAGGCACATACATGTCTATTTTGTATCTTCTTGAGCTGTATCAGCGTGTTTGATTAGTTGAAATACAAATTAGATAAATTCTGTTCTTTATTGCAATTGAAAGAAGAATATAACCTGTCTGTAGCTGAAACTAAAACCCCTGTATTTCTGCTTGCAGTACCAATCTCACTGTAGAGAGAAAACAAATGCAGGTACCTAGTTAGCTATTACCAAATGTCCTAGACACAAAATTAATCAATGAGCGATCAGCGATGGTAAGATGGCAAACTTACGGTCCTTTTGGTAGCATGGTAGGTGCAGGAATAACAGCACCTTGGTTCCCATCATTTCGAGAAGCCTTGATTTCTTGGCCTCCTGTAAGAATCAACATTAGATTTATCATAAATTGTCTCCTATAAGAATCAACATTTGAATTATCATAAAAGAAAACAAAACATAGAGCATTCTACATCAAAGAATTGCACAAAGATCAAGAAAATGTGAAGCATAAATGTTTTTGAGTCAATTGTAAAGAACACCCAAAGGGAACAGAAATTGATTGTAGTCAACGTACAAGAAAGATGTACATAATCTTTATGCAATTATCAAAAAAAACACTTGGTTCTATTTCCTTCATACAATTAACAACAACAGGACATCAGAGAGAAATTAATATGATGATTCCCATCAGAACATTGCAGAAAAATCAACAAAACATGAAGAGAATAAATGCTGGGGAATGTCTGATAGAAATGGAAGTTATTTGAGATAAACATGTAAAACCGAGAAGGAACATTCTATTGTGTATGTGATATCATAGAAAACGGAATTAAGTATTTACTTCTTAAAATTTGTCACAAGAGAATAATAGCTAATTCTACGCTTGGTTACTCAACCAGTTAACCAAGATCTAATGGTAAGACTGGCCAGCTCTAGAGTGATAGGGTGTAAATCTGATTATGGAATCCTGCTGTCAAAAAACTTCATGATCTAGCTGACATTGAGGATTTTTAACGCCTCGGGATGTGTAAAAGGATAAGAACCAAATCTGACTTTTGAGATAGGGTTGGAGATGACTAGTACAAACAAGGAATCTAATACACAAGGAAGAGCAGCAGTCTCATTTTCTTTGGAAAAGAAGATGGAACAGAGCAGAGTTAAGCAATGGATATGAAAACAGCTCAATACCAAAAATTGGTTGGCAGCTTTTACCCAGTACCAAACATTATGTCATCTGACTCATTTTGTTTGGTAAAAAAGAATACAGAATAGATAACCATTAGGTCACTGTTAGTAAAAAAAAGCTCAATATGGTTTCCCTACCAAAAAATGGTCGACAATTCTTAGAATCAAAAATAAAATTTCAACATATAGATTGCCTGAACTAATTCATAATCCACAACTTCCAAGTTCAACTGGTATCATATATCAGTACAATGAAAATATCTGAGAATTTATTGCCTAATGAAAATAATAAATAAAAAGAACTAAGTAAGATAATAACAAATAACAATAAAGATACAGCTAATCTGGCATACAAATTCTAGCTGAAAGCAAAATATTCATAAAGGTACCTAGGGGAACTAATGCAGTAGACATTGAACCTTGAACCCCCTTTTCCTGTGCCTTGTTCTGCTTTACAGCTTGCTGGCCAGACAAGTTTGCTACTGATCCATATTCAGCTTGCAGCTTGGGGTTCCAAAATTATGTAACATCATGGATAAGATGGGAGTTACTCACAAAATTTATCTCTAGGGGAAAAAATAACCAAAAAAGTCTCTTTCTAAGTTTGTTCACATGTATCATTGTGTTATTTTTCCTTTTAAGATAGCAGAATTCGAACTGGAAATCAAAATACATGTAGTTTTTTTATCAGAAATACAGATATAAATTAAGAAGATGTAGACACCAACCTTGTAGTTGACACGAACCCTCTTGCTGCAATGTGAAGGGGAAGAGGATACAGTCAAATTAAGCATATATATATATATATATATATATATATATGAATGAGGGAATTAAGGTTACAGTTGAGGTTAGGATTTACCTCTCTAGATCAGAGGGAGGATGATGGCCATGCATCGGGGAGAAGAGGTCCAGAGCACGCTTCAGAGACTTGAAGCTAAGCTTCTTAAGAGACTGCGGCTCCACTGGGAGGTCCATTACAGCTACTGAATCAGTAGCTGCCATCACACTCGACAGGGCTACCTGCCCTCAACTTCCTTTCACCAGCTGGGTTAATCAGCATATGACCCAATTAATATATAATACCAATAGAAATTAATCAGTAAAAGAGAAGAACAATAAAGTAAATCAATATCTCAAGTACAATCCAAATATGACATCAAATCAAACATAGCTGATCGCATACCATGATCCACCCAAGTTAACCCCATCACCACCTTATGTTAATAGAAAACATTTTTATCTGTCCCCTTGTCTCCACCATGGTAATAAAATCGAAGATATGGCTTCTCTCCTGTAACGACCACCCTTCTTACTACTACTACTCTCTAAGGATGACCGTTACTTATCTACTAACTCTACTTAACCGGTATAATTAAAATCCTCGAAGAAACCCTACCGAAAAATTCCGGCAAAGTCTCCCCTGTACCGGTGACCATAATCATTAATACATGACATAATATACACAGCCACAAGCGGCTGGAACATATATCAATCAACCACGCAGTTTATATATCAAAAAGAAGCACAATACCAAGGAAAAATCAACTCTAACGAATACACGACAAGACAAACCAAATAATAACATGCACAAGTTCTAAATACGTTAAACACTTAAACCAAAACATTCTAAATAAATTCTGGTCCAAACATCACACACCATCCGCGCCACTTGTCGCCTTCCTTTCAATATCTTTTCCTTTCCTATATCTGCAGTAAGAGGAAGTGCATTCTATAAGCAAAATTTGCTTAGTAAGCGCTATCTAACTCACAAAATCACGAATGTGCATGTATACGAAAAGAACTAGAAACTATATGCTCTAAAAAGAAATAAAGCATAAACATAACTACTCATGTCAAACTAATAGCAAAGAAAAGCTAAGGAATCTACTCATGTAATTCTAATGGCTAATCATGCTACTCATCTAATAGGTAAACATGAAAACTACTCATCCACTAGATAAACATGGTGGAACAAAGAACTAAACTTACTGATTTTTAGAACTATATGAAAATTATTTCATTTGTTCTAACTTAATCTCTAATATTTTATGTTTATGTAAAACTCGTTTTACTTGTTCAAAAACTTATACTTATAATACTTCAAAATAATAATCAACTTCTCTTGGGCCCGGCAACTGTGCTTTTACTTTTGTAACGACCCGACCCATTCGGCGGCTCACCGTTGACCGTCGGCCGTGCCATTACTAGGTTATCTAAACCTAGGGACGACTATGGGAGCCCAACCCAAGGACAACTGAGAGTCCAGCACAGTGCCACTGATGAAAGTAAAATACTCGTTATCTTTTAATACTTCTATATAATGCCTCGGCATTTTCTTTAACACCTTGTGTGCCAAAATCCCTAAAGTCTTGACTTTGGGATCTACTTAAGGCCTTGGCCTATTATTTCTTTTCTTTATCTTTCTTATGCTCGTTCAAGTAAAATACTAGCCTCTTCAAACATGCTATAACAGATTAAAACAAAGGAAAACAAATCTGAAGTCTTTAGACATGCTACAGCAGAAATAAATCAAAGAAAGAAAGATCTGCATTCTTTAAAAGGAAAACTGCATACACTTAGAGAGTAGGTGTTCATGCTTGTTAAAATAGAGAAGAAACTAAACTGCAATGCTAATAAACAGGGCTTATCATGTTTGTTAAATAGCAAAGAAAACTAATGCTATGTACTTAAATTAAAGGTTGTTCATGCCCTCTAGATAGTACAAAAAGGTCTAAACAGAAAATGCTAAACATAGGGCCGTTCGTGCCCATTAATGGCACAAAAAGATCTATAAAATAATTTAACCCGTATGATTATTACTTTCTCTGATCTCTTCTCAATTCATAAGGATTCTTACAAGGTAAATTCCTGAAGTGGTTACTCATAAGCATTAATTTAAATACTTGGCAACTATATGATATATCTATCATTGTTAATTAATATAGATCAGTACATACTATGTATTTCAGCGTGTATAATTACATATAACAACCCTAGTTTCAACTAGCACCACTTATAAAACCAGACAACTAAAGTATGCAATTTGTGTTTAAACTACAAGTATAATAACAAGAAGTGAACTAACAAGAAGAACATCTCCAACTGAACCCTATCTACTCATGGCATTAAGAAGCACAAAGGAGAAACAGAACTTCATCGTTTCAATTCGAAACCAACCAGTGATTGCAAAACCATATGAAATCAAAGCTTCACAGTTCAAATCGCAAAACCTCAACAATCACCAAATTAAACCTGCTGAAAACTTAAAACATAAACCTCTACAAAACTGATTCACAACTTGAACTTCTACATATTGCTCTACTGAAAATATAGCAGCCCTAAAAACCACTGTTAATACACGGCAGAAATAAGGAATCCCAAAACCGTATGCTAAATATAAGGGCTGTCCTGGCTTGACAAAAAAATTAGCAACAAAATAAATACAACTCTTAAGGCATGCTGTGAGATAAAAATAGCTTATCAATTCACCTACAAACAAGCCCTAGGGTTTCATGCAAAGCTTCGGGAACAAGGAGAGGAACAAGGAATAGACCTCGGAACTATCCTACTGCAGGTGAGTAGCGACTTACCTAGCGTTCTTCGACTTACAGCCGAGAAGAAGGCTTCTAATGCTTCTAGGGCTCGCGGAAAACTCGACAATCCGGCTCCTCTTCGTGTCCACAAGCTCTCCTCGACGAAAGGATCGTGAGGAGGTGGAGAGCTCTCGGAAAACTTATAAGGCATTTTCTAATTCAGATATGACTTAAGACCAATTTCTTATAAATTTGTTTACGAAATACCAGTTAGGGCGCTTGGTCCGCGGGAAAGATGAATTCCTGAAGGTCTCGGGTTCGAGCTGCCCTCGGCTATTTTTTAAACGGAATATTTCGTTTCTTGGAACTGCTTAATTATATTTAATTCCCTTAAATTATAACAAAACAGCCGTGGATCAGCTGGTTGTGTTCAGTTAAAACTCGGATCCGAGATCTTGGTTCAAAACCCGACTTCAACCTAAATTTTTTTCTCTTTTCTTTCTTTTTTTTTTTTTTCAAGACTTCTTTCTCTTAGTAAAAATATCAAACTAACTCCAAAAATTACATAAAAATACTATAAATATTTCTAAAAATCTCTAGAATTTTTCTAAAGTATTTCTAAATATTTTAAAACACTTTTAAAACTCCTAATGAGAAAAATTGGATCGTTACATCTCCAACACACATTATCCATTGAAGAACGTCAGCAAGATTATTAGCAGTTGTTGGTATGGACTGGTTTCTTTGTCACCAAGTCCAGAAGCGGGACTATTCATTGCAAGACTACAACAATTGTCAATTGGTATTAAAGCTCAGAATGTCAGTCATTTAATAGCAGCTATGAATTTTGCTCACTTATATGAGAATATTTTGTGAATATCTAGGCCAGAGAATTACCACTTGACATACTTCTCCTTGGGATCAACTATGAATTAAATGGTTTACTTCATAGGGGATGGCAGAACAGCAAACCAAGGGGCTTTGTTTACTTGTGATAACATTAATTCTGAAGGTAATTGGTGTAAGAGATCATTTTGGTTAAGAATAATTGGTGAGGAAACCCAAAAACAGATCATGCAGTAGTGCTTGAGATTTCATTAAAAATCAGTGGTTTAAAGCAACCACAAAACATGCAACTTTCAATGAAAATTAGTGAAATTCAAGCTCAAATTTTGATTGGTTCCAAAAGCACACATTACTTTATGAATGTAGCAATTATTGCTCAGTTACAGCTTTCAATTCAAGTGGCAGTGTGTTTGCTGCGGTGGCAAAATGGAGAACTTATTCCCTGAATTGGTGTCTGTAATGGGGTACAAGTTATGCTGGGAGGGGAAGATACCTATGCTGATTTATATCAGTAGATTCAATATGCTTACTGATTTTGACAGTAAACTTGTGTGCATTGGCTCTTCACACTTGGTCCCATCAGATGGGATTTTAAGATTCAAGGGTGTCCAGTCAAAGTGTTACTGCTCCACCATGCAGATTACATTCAATTTCAAAAAGTTCAAATCTTGAGAAAGACTTAGCAAACTTGCTTGAATTGTTTTTCTTTGCTATTTGAGGAACCACGAGGTTTGCCACCACTATACAGCCATAAACATTACATATTATTGGGATCTAATACAGGTTCTCCAGCCGTTTGATTGTACATATATCCATACTTGCATAAAAGATAAAATTGAAAACAGTGTGAACCAGTGTATAAGAGATAACAACCTACCACTTCCCCCTTCTCTTCTCCTGTTTTATTAGCTATAAAGCAATGCGAATCATGAAGGTTTTGTGTCAACTCTCATGCTTTGATTAAAGATAAATTTCCTATACCAGTTGTGGATGAGTTGACTGATGAATTGCATGTGAAAATTAATATGTGATTGAATGATGTTGAGAATAGAGGTACACCGATCTCAACTATATGCTCCCTCAAGCAACCTCTAACCCAATTCAACCTTGCAACTTGACTTCCAAGATACAATGACAAGATTAGCCAATCTCACCACCACACCAGCACACCAAGCAATCTCGACCCTTACACGATACATCATCCAAATCCCTCTTTTTAGGTCAACTAACACATCAATCCTCAATGCACTAACGACCATTCCCTACCAACCTCTTTCATCGAGTATTCATTAACTCAATCACTTCCAAGAAATACAAGGATTTCACTATATTCCCTTAAACCCACTCAATGTGTTGTCTTTGAGTGCCGCTAACCCCATCATCTCTCGAATCCACCCTCGGAAACACTCCCAATTTCCTTGTGACATTATCCTACAACGTTTGAAGGAGAGCATTGGCGCAACGGTAAAGTTGTTACTTTGTGACCAAAAGATCACGAGTTTGAATACTAGAAACAGTCTCTTACCAAAAAAAAAACAGAATAAGACTGCGTACAATAAGGGGGCATTTGGTTTAGGGGAATAGGAGTGGGGAATGAGAATGAGAATCATTGATTGTCATTGTTAATGTTTGGATTATAGGAATAGGAATAGGAATAAGGGAATGAATCCTTGAAATTGGGTAATAACTCATTCCCATGTACCTCCCCTTCAATGAGTCATTACCCTATTTTCATCAATCAAAACATTCTCTTATTCCAAAAATACCCTTGACCTAAAACTAAAATTTTCTCCCTTAATATCAAATATCAAAATTTATTTATTTATTTTTTCTTCATATCACTTCTCTCTCCTTGTTCTCTCTCATCATATTTTCTCTCTCATCCTTTTATCACACACTTTCTCTCTCATCATAATTTCTCTCTCCTCAATCTCTTCCATCACAATCTATTCCTTTTTTTTCATCATACTTTCTCTCTCATCATATTTTCTCTCTCCTCAATCTCTCTTGTCACGCTCCCTCCTTTTTTTCCTCAACACACTTTCTCTCTCATCATACTGTCTCTCTCATCATCTCTCCCATCACACTCACTGTTCTCTTTTTTTTCATCACACTTTCTCTCTCATCATACTTTCTCTTTCCTCAATCTCTCTCATCACACACTCTCTCTCCCCTCATTTTTTCTCATTACATTTTCTATCTCCTTATCCTCTCCCATCATAATTTCTCTCACATCATATTTTATCTCTCATCATGCTCTCTTCTATCATACTCTCTTTTCTCATTTTCTCTCATCACACTTTCTCTCTCTTCATTCTTTCTCATCACATTTTATCTCTCATCATACTTTCTCTCTCATCATTCTCTTTCATCATATTTTTCTCTTACATTCATCTTTCTCTTACATCTAATTTTTTTCTCTTATTTTCCTTTAAGGGTAAAAAAGGAAATATTGATTTATTCCGATAGAAAGTATGCAACTAACCAAACATTATTTTTAAGAGTGATATCTATGCTCATACCCATTCCCATTCCACAATACAATGATTCCCATTCCGATTCTCATTCCCATGCTCATACCAAACGCCCCCTAAATCTTTCTCCGGGACCCCGCATAGCAGAAGCTTCGTGCACCGGGCTGCCTTTTTTTTTTTAATTACCCTACAACATTTCAAAGAAGAGGAAGAGAAACATACCAATACATGCAATCGAGAAACAAGACAATACTAGTTAGATCCTGCAGGAGCAAGTAAAGACTCCTTCGCTGCCGCACTGCAATCCTCGCTCACTCGGGAGACGCTGGAAATAAATAACAGCAATAGAAACATCAAATTTTACCATTAAAAAACACTCAAAACTGTAACATTAACAAAGACGCGATGCGAGAATAAGAGAAAATGGATCTAGGGTTATTGCTACGCACACACGAGAAGAGGGGACAAGGGCTAGTGTTACCGCTAAAAAGATAAAGGAGAAATAGAAAGCGCGCTGAAGGAGATTTTCCGCTGCTCCGATTCTGCACACGGGGAAGAGGATTGGCCGGAATTGCTAGCTGCAGGAGACGACGGCTTCGAGCGGCGGTGAGCAGCGAAGAACTATGGAGAGAGAGGGAAAAGGCTCGATGGTTCCTACGAGGGATCGGGCAGGAAGAAGGCGATACTCCGCCGCTGCTGGAGGGTGATGGGTGACGGTGGTGGAGGCGGCGTGATGGAGGCGGTCGCGAGGAAAACAACCAGGAATCTCCAATCTGGCTGTTTAAATCTTGGTCGTTTACTTGTTAACGATTGAGATTTACTGGAAATTGAATGTGCCATCCAGGTTCTGCGGTTCATGAATCATAAATTATGCGCGGGTTGTCTCAACTTTTTTACGTGCGCTATTATTGCCGCCGGATGAAGCATTGACATCTTGATCGGATGGATCAGATTACATCTTAAAAATATCTTACATATTATAAGAATACTATACATATTTTAATGATGTCATGATATTTTTGAGATGTAATCTGATCCGTCCGATCGACAAAGAATACGGGGACAGAAAAATTTAAGGACAGAGAATCCGAACTCCTTTTTCAAATAAATTATGAGAGTATGCTTCACTAAATATAAAATTTATTTTAAATTTTAATAAAATATCTTTTGAGAGATTTTATGAATAATATTTTTTTTATTTAAAGAATAAAATTTATTTTTAAAATAATAAAATATTATTTAATTTAGGAGAAAAAATAAAGAAAATGAATTGATAATAAAAATTATATATTACATAAGAGAGAGAAAAATTAATAAAAATATAAAAGACAAGAAAATAATAAAAAATAATAATAGAAATTTAATATAATTGATGTAATATGCAGTGAAAATAATTATGTAAATTTAATAGGCATGGAGTTCCATTATGAATGAACTTTAGTCTCACATTAAGAGTTGCAAAGTATGTTAGTTAGTTTATATTTGTGAAGATTCACATGTATTGAGGATGTGAACAAATACATGGGGAGAGGCTCTCTCTCACGCGTGGATGCGCAGAGGGGGTACAAATCCAAGGCCCAGATTACATTGAACCATATTGACTCGTGTGCGGACACGACATGCGCGCGCTGAATACCGGACTAGTCGGGGTAAATTTGTCCAAGCGGAACAACTAACATTTTACCAAGTAAATATTTTTGCTACTTGTGTAACGGATGCATTAAATAAATATTAATGTAGCTGAGTGAAACATTGGTATTTCACAGGTGACGAATAATGAACTTGAAACAAATAACGCTGCCATTTGGTCTTCACGAAAATAGATACATATGTATAAAAACTAATTTGAGAGGTAAAGACTCTCAAACTGAATATCAAATCATATAGCATAACTAGGAGTTTGTCCTCTATAGTTGAGGTAACTCCTTGCTCATCAGTCAATTCATTTACATTATCATGTACTCAACTTCCCTCTCACCATCATGCTTCACGTGGGACAATCCACAAGCAAAAACAAAGTCAAACCAATCTCCAATCACACACACACACAAAACATCACACAAACATCATTACATGCACTACAAAATGATGAAGAGCAATTGGTGTAGCAGTAAGTGTGGCAATCAAGCACGGACAGCAACCAAGAATATTCAACCATGAAGAGCAATGATAGCAAATGAAGCATCAAAAAGACAGATAGCAAGCGGAGCATCAAAAGCACAGACTAAATCTATGGTTGTCATCCTGCCATAAATCGTTGCCCCACTTTTAGCAAGTGGTCGGCTATCAATGGATTTATTGTGTCTTTACCGCGAGCCGTTTGTTGCGGACTAGATAAATCCTTATGGTGGATCTATGAACTCTCTTGGGCTTTTTGGCAAAGCCCCCAGCCATCAACGGATTTGGCGATGTTTTTACTGTGAGTCGTTTGTTGCGGACTAGATAAATCATTATGGTGAATCTATTCACCCTCTTGGGCTTTTTGGCAAAGCCTCAGCCATCAACGAATTTGACACTGTCTTTATCGCGAACCGTTTGTTGCGAACTAGATAGATTTATTCACCACTATCCTCTCTCATGCCTCAAATACAAAATCAAAAGATAAATACAAAGACATGCAACAAAAATTATTCAAACCAATAAGCATTTGCTACCATCGTTAAAAATTGTCCAAGCATGCATATCCCCCCCCCCCCCCCAACGTTGAAATCTACTCAAGCCTCCCTTGTGCCACCAATTTAATATTTACTCTACACGTCGCTGAAATTCATTCGTCGATGAAATCAAACATTAATTTGTACAGCCTTCTTCTTTCGCCGATGAAATTGATTTGCCAATGAAATTCACTCGCCAATGAAATCAACATCGACACTAGATGCACCATTCTTATAAATTGTTCCGTCTATGCTCGTGCGAGGTGAATCACTTCAATTTCTACATAAGTCCACAAAACAATAAACATGAATTTGGACATTGCGCAACATTCTGTCAATATCAGGAACCATCCCCTCATAACGGTACCTGTTGCGAGTTTTCCACAGAACATATATTATACTAGAAACTCCAAGATACCTCGCCTTCATTCTCCAACTCGCACCTTTGTAGTATTGACCAAGAATGTGAAATAACTCCTCTATTGAGTTAACTTCATGATTTATCTCTAACCATCTCCGCATCTTGTCCCAAATAGTACATGTGATAGGGCACTCAAAGAACAAGTGACAGTTCGACTCATCGTGACCTTGGCAAAACATACAAATCTTGTTCGCCACATACGGCATTCTATCCGTTGTTTGTAGTTTCCCATGAGCAAGTAACCATAGAATAAATCGATGCTTCGACATAATTTTCGGCCTCCAAACCAATGATGCCCACGTAATCTCAGGATCTCTCGGTATGAAGAATCCATGTACATTTGCTGCCCCACTTTTTCCCCCCACAACCAGTCACCCATCAACAAGTTCGCCTCCCCACTTCCATTTGTAGCCCTTCGAATTTTGTTTCGAATATCCACAAGTCGTTTGATAAGAGGAGAGTCTGAGGTTTTGACCTCCCAATGCCAAAAATTAGTCTCCTTGAGATAATGATGGTGCACCCATTTTATCCATAGCGAATCCACATTAGTTTGGATCTCCCATAGTGTCTTCCTAAGAAGAGCTTCATTCCATGCATGAAGATCACGAAGTCCATAACCACCATATTGTCGAGAAAGACACAAAGTATCCCAAGAAATAAGAGGATGCTTCAAAGGTCACACAAACGTATGACATATTGTTTTAATTTTTTCAATGACACCACCAGGAATAGGGAGCATAGAAAGTCAATAACACTCCACACCTTAAAGCACCATCTTCATTAACTCCAAGCGCCCCGCATAAGATAAAGTATGCTTTGGTCAAGAATTAATCTTCCTTGTAATAGTATCAAGTAAGGATCTATAGTTTGCAATTCTCAACTTCTCCGCCGCTAGTGGAATCTCCAAGTATCGGAATGGAAATGTTCCTTCTTGGAACTCAATAAGTTGGCATAATCGGTCCTTCATGCTATCATCAATCCCCGCAATATACATATAATATTTCAAAGAATTAGCCCGAAGCCCCGCTCATTGTCAAAAACCTCCAAACATTCCACCAATACTTTTATTGAGGACTCAACTGCCCATGCAAACAACATCAAATCATGAGCATATGCAAGATGTGTGATGCCAACCTCTTTACACATAAGATGGAAGTGAAAAGAGGGTGGCAAGGAGGCAACCTGCAACCTGCGTGATAATACTTCAATGCATAGACCAAAAAGTAAGGGAGATAGGGGATCACCTTGCCTTAGACCGCGACACCCACTAAAGAATCCATAGATGTCTCCATTTAGAGAAATAGAATAGGAGGTTGTAGTTACACACTCCCTAATCCATTCACAATATCGTTAAAGAAAGCCAAAACTAACGAGGGCTACCATGAGAAAATCCCAATCTACTATATCAAATGTCTTCTGCAAATCAACCTTGACCATACATCTCGGGGAGAATTTTTACACGCATACTTCCATAGCAACTCCTGAGTGAGGTTAATGTTGTCACTAATAGATCGCCCTTTCACAAAAGTCGCTTGCGCTGGATTCAACAAGTCCCCCCAAAACCCTTGCTAATCGGCCAGTCAGTACCTTTGCAATGACCTTGTAGAACACATTGCAACAAGAGACAGACCGGTAATCTGAAACTCTCGGGGCATGGTCTGCCTTTGGCACCAAAGATATTAATGAATGGTTCTATTGTTTGAGTAGCTCACCACTCTAAAAAAATTCCTAAACCGCTACAATAAACTCTGGCCCAACAATATCCCAAGATGTAGTGAAAAACTTTGCTCTATATCCATCCAGACCCGGTGCCTTGTCACTCCCAATATCGTATAAGGCTGCTTTAATTTCCTCCACCTCCACTGGCTTGATTATGTCCTCAGATTGACCATGAGTGATTTTTCTTCCAGGAAGTCCACCGCTGTCCAAAGGATCACACACCACCTTTTACCCAAGTAGATCATGAAAGAAGCCCACAAATTCATCTGTCACTTCACCCAAGCTTGATGTTTGCTCCCCATTTTGCTTTGTGAGTGTGATGATGACATGCCTCTTATTATTCCGCTTCACTACATTATGGAAGAATTTAATACACTTATCATAGCTTATTAAGTAAACATTCTTCGTACACTGCTGATAAAATTATTTTTCTACCTCCGCAAGTAGAGTGGCCTTCCTCCGTATATGATCATAGTCAATGGGAATAGTACCCCTGCTAGGACCCCTTTCTGTATCTCCTTTAAATCTGCATTTGTTCTTTTTACCTTCTTCGAAATATACCCAAATGTTTTTATTCAACTCCTTCAATCTTTTCTTCAAACGGGTCAGCTTCAATTTAAGAATAAATTAAGCATTCCCAATAACAAGAGCTAACCATGAGTCCATCACAAGCTCGGTGAAACCTTCATTGAGTGACCACATATTAAGGAACTTGAAAGATCGATTTGGAGGTCCATCTTTCGCTAGAGTGTGCACTATGGTACAAGAGTGGTCTGAGAGGCACCCAGATGTCGTAAACTCCGTATAAGCATCAAAATCTACCAATAACCAAAAAGAATTCACCAAACCTCTATCCAATTTACAAGAAACCATACCATTGGTCAAAGTGAGCTAACATCCAATGGAGCAAAGATCCACCAAACTACATACTTGAGTAAAAATTTGGAAATCCCGCATCTCATAATTGGTGATTGGAGAGCCCCCTTGTCTATCTATTGTCGATATAATAGAATTAAAATCACCAAGAATCAACCATGGTTCCAAACTGGACTCACCAAAATTCGTAAAAGCCTCCCATAACGGTCTCCGAGCGACAATAGAATGAAGACCATAAATAAATGTCACTAAAAAATCCCTCCCGGAAATCCGACATCGAACCTGACAATGTATGAATTGTTCGGTCATTGAGAGCACATCCATATCAACTCTGTGTAAATTCCAAAGAAGCAGTATATGGCCATTGATCCGGCGGTAAGAATGGGGGACCCACAGATGGGGTCCCGCCCGAGCGGAACCAGAGATTACCCAGCCAAAGGTTTGGGTTTCCTACGCCAAAGCAGAACCGGAGTCGAGTGGCCGAGCGGAGGTGCCCGCTCGGCCGAGGACAGAATGGTCGAGCGGAGGTGTCCGCTCGGCCGGAATCGTGGCGAGGGAGCAGTGGTTAGCCGAGCGGCCTATTCGCTCGGCTCGGGATATGGTATGTCAGCAAAGGCATGATGATTAGACTGTACGCAAGATGGCACTATTAAAGGCCCCACCATCACGTCACGGAGAGTAGCAGTATGGTCTTATGGATGCCCTTCTGACAGGCCCACACCTAGGTATGGTCGAAAGCAGGTGATTGCTTCGATTGGTGTGCCCAGGCTCCTTCGAGAGGTCTATATAAGGCCTCCACTTCTTCAACCGGAGGTACAGACACACAAGTCTTGCATATTCAGAGTCACATACTTTCTTATTCCTTCGCCTGACTTTAGCGTCGGAGGGCCGTCGTCGGGGAACCCCCTCCGGCTCGGTTTTGTTGCAGGTTCGCCGGAGCATTCGAGGATCCAGCAGGGAGAGCCACATCCCCAGCGTCCGTTGACTCCTGGTTCGGACAGGATCAATTTGGCGCCGTCTGTGGGAACGCACCTGCATCTGAGCAGAGGCAATGGACGAGGCTGGAAGACTACATACCGTGGCACTCTCACAAGAATAGTTGGACGTTATAGTCGAGGCAAGGGCAGCCAAGATAGTGGCGCAACAAAAGGAGAAAGCACAAGCTGAGCGAGCGCAACAGCAAACAACCTCGGCTTCAGCAGGCCGGGCGGCGCAAGCAGACCGCCCGGAATATGTTTCAACAGGAGGGTTCCCTCAGGCACTCTTCCGTACTCCCCCAGAAATCGCGCCCGCTCACGGGGAGCAAGGATCTTCATCTGATGCGAGCGAACGCACCACCCGAGCAGGTTCACCGACAGTTCTCTGAAGCCATACATCGGGATCCGTTACCAAAATACTATACACCACCGCCGATCGGAGTTTACAATGGGACGACCGACCCCGACGATCATTTGGGAAGTTCGATAGCATCGCCACCTTGCATCAATACTCCGATAAAGTGTCGGGTATTTCTCACCACTCTATCGGAGCACATAGGTGGTTTCGGAGGTTGCTGGACGGCTCTATCACTAGTTTCCAGGAGTTCGAACGGCATTTCTTCATCACTTTGCGAGCAGCCGACGTTATCAAAGGACAAGTGTCACCTGTTCACCATCAAACAAGAACCAAGAGAATCTCTCCGGGCGTATATACAACGATTTAATCGGTAGCGGTGGACATCCCCACAGCCACCTCGGAGTCAATGGTAAACGCCTTCACGCAAGGCCTCGTGGAAGGGACTTCTTCCGCTCCTCATTCGCAAGCCACCAGGACTACGACCACATGCACAGGAGAGAATGGAGTATATAAGCGTGGAAGAGGCGGGGCCCGATGAAGGGAACTCATGCCAAGCTCATCCGGCACCCGAGCGGCGACCATCGTGCATCAACCACCAAAGGGACCAAGATCGGGCACATGCGAAGTCCCGGTGGTCCAAGAGGTAGCGGCCGAGCGGTTAAAGATGAAGAAAAGAGGGTATGGACCCCAATGTTTTGCTCTTTCCATAATCTGACTCCCACAACACCCGCGATATCGGGGCCTGCCTTCAATCACCCATCCCGTACGACGGGGTGGCCCTCGGCATTAAGAGTCCGGTCGGCGAACATATAGGAGATTTCCCGAACAGCGCTTCCCTCCAAGGCATGAAGATCGTTCTCGGTCCAATGAGCGACCTAGGTAGTCCGCTTGGGAAGAGGAGAACAGAAACAACACCTCCCGGGGAGAAATCAATATTATTGCGGGTGGGCCGACCGGAGGAGATTCACAGTGGGTTGCAGCCAAGAAAAGGCGAGCGGGCCCGAGATCAGTTTCGGGCCCAAGGATCTTGAGGGAGTTGAAGTGCCGCATGATGATGCCCTTATCATCAAAGCGGTGATAGCCAACTACACCATCCACCGTATCTTCATTGATACTGGCAGTTCGGTCAACATCATCTTCAGAAAGGCCTTTGATCAACTATAAATCGATCAAGCCGAGCTGCTGCCCATGACAACCCCCCTCGACGGGTTTACGGGCAACGAGGTTCTCCCGGTCGGACAGGTAAGTGGTTGACTCCCCTTCATCCTACAACGTGATACTGGGGCGACCGGCGTTAAGCGAATTCCGAGCTGTTGTGTCGACGTTCTACCAGAAGATCAAATTCCCGGTCGGGGACAAAATCGGTGAAGTACGAGGAGATCAGTTGGCCGCTCGGAAATGCTATGTGGAAATGGTCCGAGCCGAATCCAGCGCCGCGCGAAAGGCTCCACGGATCGAGGTACACTCCATAACCGAGAAACCTCCTGCTTTAATTTATGATGAAAAGGAGGAGGTTCAGATCCATCCGAGCTGATCGGAGGCTACAACCTTTATTGCCACCGACCTGGAGGACGGACGAAAAGAAGAAGTGGTCAAATGCCTCCAGATGAATCATGACGTCTTCGCTTGGTCGACGCATGAGCTGCCCGGTGTCTCCCCCAGCATAGCCCAACAAAAGCTTCACGTCCGGCCGGACGCTCGGCCAGTAAAACAAAGCCGAGCAGAATATTATCATTCGAGCGGAGGTAGAAAGACTCTTAGAGGCCGGCCACATACGGGAGGTTCAATTCCCAAGCTGGTTAGCCAATGTGGTGCTCGTCTCCAAGCCGGGCAACAAATGGAGGGTGTGCATCGACTTTAGAGATCTGAACAAAGCTTGCCCGAAGGATTTCTACCCTCTGCCCCGAATCGACCAGCTCGTAGATTCTACAGTCGGATGCGAGCTTATATGCATGTTGACGCCTACCAAGGCTATCATCAAGTGCCGCTCGCCCCGGAGGATCAAGAAAAAGTTAGCTTCGTTACACCGGACGGGACGTATTGCTATACGGTGATGCCGTTCGGGCTGAAGAATGCCGGAGCAACATATCAAAGATTGATGAATAAGGTCTTCCGCGAGCAAATCGGACACAACCTGGAGGTCTATGTAGATGACATCCTCATCAAATCCTTCCGAGCGGCCACTTTATGCAAAGATATGGAAGAAACCTTCCGTACACTTAGAAAATATGGGGTCAAGCTAAATCTTCATAAGTGTTTGTTCGGCGCCAAAGGAGGACGTTTTTTGGCCTATATTGTGACCGAACGGGGTATTGAAGCTAATCCTAGCAAGGTGAAGGCTCTTCAGGACATGCTACCGCCCAGAAACATAAGGGAAGTACAGAGGCTGACCGGTCGGATTACAGCGCTATCACGCTTCATCTCCAAGACTGCCGACCGGAGCCTTCCATTCTTCAAAATCCTCCGCAAAGCTACAAAGTTCTAATGGAATGAAGACTGCGATCGGGCTTTTGAAGAATTGAAGACGTACTTAAACTCCCTACCTGTGCTGGCCAAGCCAGCTGTCGGCGAACCGTTGTACATTTATTTATCCTCAACCGAGCAGGCAGTGGAATCAGCGTTAGTCCGGTCGGGAAGTGAGGAGCAACCTGTATATTTCCTTAATCATATCTTGAAAGATGTTGAAACCCGCTACACCGGACTCGAGAAGTTGACCTTTGCTCTGATCCTAACCGCTCGGAGACTTCGTCCCTATTTTCTGGCGCACACGATTATCGTCAAGACCAATAGCCCGTTGGGACGAGTGCTTTTAAATCCAGAAGCTTCCGGACGGCTCATCAAATGGACAACCGAGCTAAGCGAATTTGATATCCAATATCAGCCCCGCTCGACTGTCAAGGCACAAGCCTTAGCCGATTTTGTGACGGAGGTGCAGGACCCAGAACCCGAAGCTGTGTGGAAAGTGTTCGTGGATGGATCGTCCGCTAGACACGAGAGCTGAATTGGCATAGTTTTGCTGTCCCCACAAGGAGAGCGGATGCAGCTCTCCGTCCTGCTAGATTACCGAGCGACCAACAACGAAGCAGAATATGAAGCCCTTATTGCTGGATTGCAGGCCGCTCGGCACGTTGGAGCCGTCCGGGTCATCCTCTATTCAGATTCCCAGTTGGCTGCTCAGCAAATCTCGGGGATTTTCGGGATAAATAGTACAAGGCTCAAGCTCTACGTGGAGGCTATTGAAAAACTTAAGCTCAACTTTAGGGAGGTGATTATTCAGAAGATCCCCCGGGCGGAGAATCAAGTGGCGGATGAATTGGCCAAGCTGGCAAGCGCGTTATACCCGGTCGGCTCTCAGAAGCCGATCGAGCAAGTATCTTTAGTAGCACATGTCGATCGGATGGAGGGCATCACATACCCGAGAGACTGGAGGACAACTATTGTGGAGTTTTTGCGCTCGGGAGCTACCCCCTCCGACCGGGAAGGAGCTCATTTACTGAAGAGAAGGGCTAGTCGGTTCACCCTCGTAGAAGATCAACTCTACAAGAAGGTCTTCTCCCGTCCGCTCCTAAAATGCGTCAGCTGGGAAGATGCCGAATACATCCTTCGAGAAGTGCACCAAGGTTCGTGCAGTGGACATCCAGGCGGACGGTCGTTAACTAGGAAGATTTTGCTAGCCGGGTATTTTTGGCCAACACTTCAAAAGGATGCTGCCCGGACCGTTGCAAATTGTCTATCCTGTCAAAAGTATCACAGCATGTCCCACCGACCGGCAGATGAGATGAAAGCATCAGCTGTGGCCTGCCCGTTCGACCAATGGGGGATGGACATCGTGGGACCCTTCCCCATGGCTACCGGGCAGCGGAAGTTCTTATTGGTGGCGGTCGACTACTTCTCAAAATGGGTAGAAGCTGAGCCACTTGCAAAAATATCCGAGCAGATGGTTAAAAAGTTCATATGGCAAAATATCATCTGCCGCTTTGGCATCCCAAGACGACTCGTCTCCGACAACGGACGTCAATTCACTGGGAAGCTGCTCGGGAAGTGGTGCGAAAGTTATGGCATCGAGCAGCACTTCACATCGGTGGCATACCCTCAAAGTAACGGTCAAGCCGAAGTAACCAACCGAGAGATTCTCAGAATTTTACGGGCTCGGCTCGACCATGAAGGAGGCAGCTGGGTAGACGAGCTGCCGGGTGTCCTATGGGCTCTCCGCACGACACCAAAGGAGGGAACGGGCGTCACTCCATTTCACTTGGTATATGGAGGCGAAGCAGTTATCCCGATTGAAGTTGGAGTGGAGTCCGTTCGGGTACAAAATTATGATGAAAATAACGCCGAACGGAGGAACATGGAGCTAGACTTCGTCGAAGAGGAAAGAGCTAAAGCGTCTGTCCGGTTGATGGCGTACCGGCAACGTATGAAACAGAACTACAACCGGTGCGTGATCCCCAGAGCCTTTCAAGTAGGCGACCTAGTTTGGAAGAAAGTCAAGCCAGTCGGAGATGTCGGCAAGTTGGAAGCCCCCTGGGCAGGACCCTTTGAAGTGGTCGAGAAGCTCCGTTCGGGCGCTTATTACCTCAAGGATGCGGAAGGTCGGATGCTGGATCGGCCATGGAGTGCAAATCACCTTCAGCCATATAGAGCTGGGTGAGAGATGCACTTTTGCTCTATTTTGTGTAAATTCAAAATAGCTGTACTCCTTTTATCGCAGGAAACAAATTATTCCCAAGGCATTACGTGTTCATAGCCGAGCAGTTAGTTCTCCGAAGGCCCGTGCCGCTGGGAGGTAATTCTGAAGCCAAGCGCTCGGACGAGGCCCCGAGGCTTTCGGTAGGAGGTATATTGCGAGCCAAAGGCTCGATTCAAGACCCTGTCGGCCGGGTAAGCGTTGTCCAAATTAGGCTTAAAAGCCCGCGAGCTCCGTCGTTAAAGATCGAGAGCCGACCGGCTATAAATATCCGCCGACGAGCTCCGTCGTTAAAGATCGAGCCCACCGGCTATAAATATCCGCCGACGAGCTCGTCGTTAAAGATCGAGCCGCTACCGACCGCTATAAATATCCGACAAGCTCTCGTTAAAGATCGAGCCGCTACCGGCTATAAATATTCCGAGCCGACGAGCTCCGTCGTTAAAGATCGAGAACCGGCTATAAATATCGCTACCGACGAGCTCCGTCATTAAAGATCGAGCCGCCGACCGGCTATAAATATCTGCGCCGACGAGCTCCGTCGTTAAAGATCGAGAGCCGCGCCGACCGGCTATAAATATCCGCGCTGACGAGCTCCGTCGTTAAAGATCGAGAGCCGCGCCGACCGGCTATAAATATCCGCGCCGACGACCGTCTAGCGCGCCGACGAGCTCCGTCGTTAAAGATCGAGAGCCGCGCCGACCGACTATAAATATCCGCGCCGACGACCGTCTAGCCCAGACGTTAAACTGTAGAGACGAGCCGGCGTCTATAAAAATCTAGCGGAAAACCGACAATCACCATCGTTAAAAATCGAGTCGGTCCGGCGACTATAAATACCCCGGGCGGACGAACGAATATCAGAGGATAGTATTAAAACCTTTAAGCCCGCTCCGGCGTTGGTCCTTCGATACTTGGCGTGTGTTGACTTCACACAGGCTAGATACGTGCAGAGCGAGTAGGCCCTCCCGCTCGGAATTTGTTTAATGGGTTAAGCTGATCGGCCGCGTGACGGAGAACACTTGGAGCATGACTGACTCTAAGCATAAACGTTAAGCAAACAGAAGAATATTATGGATAATGATTAGAAAGACGCAAGCAAAGACATAATTGCATTAAAGGGAAAGCATGTCGTACGGCAAGTATAAAAAGTTACGCTGGGCGTAAGAAACGCAAAAACAAGATAGAGACGAGGAACACTCTTCACTCGGGGTCTTCGAAGTTGAAGAAATCGTCCGGAATGTCGTCTATCATGGCCGCCAGATCGGAGGCGGGAATGTGCATTCCCGCCGGGAGGTGGCCACCCTTCTTCAAGTACGCCATGGTGACCTCGCCGAACTTTTCGCCGAACCGCTCCGAGCGGAGGTATTCTTGGCGCGCTGCTGCTAGGCGACTCGGCTCTCCCTCCTTATATTTTCTGAGCGCCGCCCAGGAGGCAATTAATGAATCTTGGAGAACTTTCTGGTCCACCTCCGCTTTAGTGCGTTCAGCTGAGCGCCCATCCCGTTCGACAGTTAATTGGGCTTCCAGGTCCTTAGATTGTTGATCTAGGGCTCGGACTTCAACTTTCATCTTGTCCAAATCAGCGATTGCCCGCTTCTTCCGGCTACCGGCGCGCTTCACGTCTGCGTCGCGTTTCTTCACCAAGCCTTCAAGTCGAGCCACCTCTGTAGCCAGGTCGGCGGCCTTCTTCTGTTCGGCCTCACGGGCTTGTTTCTCCCGCTCGGCCGATGGACCCCCCGAGACTTGGAGCTTTTCCATGAGACCCTCCAGCTCGGCCAGCCGATGGCTAGTGGCGATTTGCTCCGCCCAATGCTATAAGTGAAATAATAAAATCAGGAACCAAACAGTAGCATGGCGCAGGAAGAAAAATGAACCTACCTGAGTGGCCTGCTGCATGTGGTTATCGCCGAGCTGCTTGGGCGTCATGAGGGCCACTCGAATCTGGGCGTCCTCGAAAAGTTTGGCGAGCGGACCCGTCAAGGTTATTTCATGAACGGGGTTTGATGGCCGATCGGCAGACAATAAATATTCCTCCGATGGGAATCGAAGGGTAGTCTTGATGGTCGGGTGGCCGGCCGGCACTTCCTCAGCCGCAGTCGCTTGGCCCGAGGACTCCCCTATGGTTGAAGTTTCGCCCAACCGTCGTAAGCGACGACGAGTCCGTGGAGGAGAGCCAGAGGGATGGGCGGTGGGCGAGGCCACGGGGGTCCTGATCTGCGACGGCGTGCGATCTGGAGAAGTGATCTCGATCGGCGCCTGTGGTTCGCCCTCTGGGGTCGGCGGAAGGCTGGAGTCCCTTCGACATTTCCGCTGAACTTCCGATGGTGAATCCCGGCTGGGGACTCCGGCTACCGGTGGGCAGAGAACAGGATCCGCCTCAACCTCTGGCGGATTGGGTAACCACTTTGAGGCATCTGCGCCCCCTGCTGCATCGTGGGCGGTGGGGATAAGACCCTTCGTGAGTTCTTTTTGGTGGCGCCTCAATTTCCCACCTTGATTTCAGATGATCGGTAGCCTTGGAGCGCCACATGACTTCAGCTGCAGTGGAAGAAATTAAAATCAGTTAAACAAAAAAGGCGAAGGGAGTAAAGAGTCCTTACCCATGCGGTAGGGGAGATTGGCCCGAACGGGAGATAATCCAAAAATGTACAACACCCCCTTGAGGAGCAACTGGTCGATTTTGTACCACTGACCGGACAAGCAGTTTGTCGCATGAAGGTAGGCCGGATTGCTTCTGAATTTGCCGAGCTCCGGCTGGGTCGACACAGCGGTCTGCCATTTGGTTCGGAATGCGGGCCGCTCGGGAAGACGTATATAGAAGAAGAACTCCTTCCAGTGCTTGTTGGAGGTCGGCATGTTCTCAAAAAATCTTAAGCCTATTCTACTTTGGAAAATAAAAGTACCCAACTCGGATTGTTTGGGGTAGAAGAAGTAGTGGAATATTTTGGGGTAGCCCATGAATTTTTTGAGTCCAACAATCCGGAGGTAGCCCATGAATTTGGATCCAAGCCGGAATAAGTCATCCATCTTCATTAAATAGAAAACATCTCAGCATGATCTTCAAAAAGATTGGAATTCTGAAAACAAAATAAGGTCCTCCTTGCAACACTTTTTGTTGATCTTCCTCTGTGTCAAAACGATAAACCACCCAACCACTTTTATGAAAAAAATTACTTGTGGGGAATCTTCCAATGAGCACCTATAATTCGGACCCCATCAATGCCCGGATGTCATCCCATGAAGCAACGAACTAGACTGAAACTCATAGCACCTTCCATGTTATCAATGTCGCGATAATCAAAAGAAATTCTTTCACCTTTGGCCTCATACTGATCAAGCGCCATAGCATGCTTTATCTTCCTGTTATCTTTGAAAAGGCTTGCATAAGACTTCTTTTGTGTCGGATGATTCCCTTGCCCACCAACATTTGTTGTTCCATTGGCTCTAGCCTATTTGATGTCCCCATCTGAAGATGCTTGTTCGTGACCGCTGTTTCGAGCAGGCGGTGGCTGGTTAGTCACTGGATCCACCGTCTCCACCATTAGTGGATTATTTGCCTCAACTTGTGTCTAACCTTGAGGGGGAGATTTAGCTGTGCCATCTAGCAAGGTAGCCATTCCAGCTGTATTAGCCACCTCATCCTGTTCATCCAAATGAATGTACGTTTGTCCAAGCATGTTGGATGCACGATCCGCCACCTCAGCATCATCTGCTAATTGTGAAGTATCTTTCATAGTAGCAAATCTATCTTCTTTGAATGACATAGGATGTGGGCCCTTGGTTAGACTCAAAGGAGAGTATTTGAGACTTTTCTTCTTCTTTCCCAGTTTGATGCATCCACATGGAATTACAAAACCAGAAGTGCAAAGCCAAAGTTAAACACAACTCAAATGGAAGAGCAACATGCAACCACCAAGTTTGAATAGTCGTCCAAGTCAACAAGTGATCCACGCCAATATCAAGGTCAATTTCAAAATGTCAACCAAGACTTCCAAATCAAGAGGGCTCCAATTAATCCATGCCAAAACCAAATCGGATGCCACCAAAAAATTTCAAATAGGGGGAACTCCAATTAACGCCAATATCCTCTAAAATTAATGCTCATTAATGTTGAGTAATAAGCCCAAAAGATGCCTTCTATAAAACGTGAAGGCCGGAATTTTGAAACTCCGGTGAATCGTCGGTGAAATGTAAAGCAATATGACTCTGCCCGATCACAGTCTTCCTTTAGGCACCAGGACAGAGGAGGGGAAATGGGAAAGAAAGAAAACCAAAAGAAAAACCAAAGTAGAAGAGCAGGGGAGAGGAGCAGGTTTACCAGAGAGAAATACGATAATGCCAATGAGAAGATAACCTCTATGCCGGAGAAGAAACTTCGATATAGTCAGTAGAATATTTTATCTGCATCCTCCAACTCTACCCGATAACCTCTAGAGAAATGGCGTCGACCACAAGTTGGTGACCACCACCAAGGGGAAGAGTTGAACCCGAGGAAAGTTTTCCCAAAGTCGTCGGAGAAAGGGCCTAGAAATCACTCACCTCACCGTGTGGAAGATGATCGAAAATCCTAGAGAGAAGTTGGAATTTCTCTCACTAGGAAGTGGACACCCATGACTGACTGAGAGCTCTTTCACGACTGAGAGCTCTTTCACGTGGCAAAAGGTGAAATCGCTCGCCCCTAGCGGCCCCGTCGCAGCCGACCCCAAGCCATCACGAGGGAGGTAAATCATGACAGCCGAGCGAACAAGTAGTGGTGGGGTGAGGTGCACAGGGTCCGGAGATTTATGCCTCGACAGCCCTGTGGTTCGACCCCACGTTCTCAAGTGACAACCGAACCACTACTTACCAACTCGGATGACCCGTGGGGTGACTGAGAGCTCTTTCACTTTTTTTTGGATGAAAGTTAAATTATCATATATGGAGAGAAAGAAATGTACAGCAACCTATGGCTCAAAGGTCCCCGTCTGTCATGTCCAGACCAATGCCAGATCGGAATGAGAAATCCATAAGGCCACCTAAGGATACAATGTCGCACAAGGCTAGACATTCATATCATAACAGTAGGTTGGCATACGCAGACACTAACCATCATCATAAGTACACAAGCTCTCAAGTACAAGCCCAACTAGACAACCATACTAACAAACATTAATCTCACTAGTGGTTGTATTAGCATAGCCTCCGCTATGCCCTCCTTGGCGCTCCATCTCCGCAAGGTGACTCCGGCCAACCTTTACGCCGGGCAAGCAAAACTGACCCAGCAGCTTCTCAAGTGGCAACTCCGTGATGAAGAGGGTAGTAATCAATCCCTTTCATGCACTGGCATATGCTAATCGACTCCATGTAGTGAAGCATACTCGCACACGGTAATTGATTTCTAACAACTAATCCCTCGCATGCGCTGGCATACGGCATGGAATATGCCATTGACTCCCTGCAATAAAGTTAACTCACACATGATGACTGATTTCAAGCAACCGGTAGATCCCAAGCAACCAATCCCTTGCATGCAGGCATACGACAATCAACTCTATGCACTGTAATTGACTCGCACTCGATAATTGAGTCCAAGCAACTGGTAACTCCAAGCAAAAGTTAATCACGTTCCTTGCAATCGGCTTTGACCTTTGACACACATATGCAATCTGATCAATTTCATGCACTGTACTCTGGATTTGGGTTCAAACCCAATCTGATCTCGTACATTTTGCTTTATCTGACTTCCAGATGTGAATTCAGTCCACCGATGATCACATGCAAAACCAATCTGAGCTGGACCTTTGACTTGGAACAGACACGACACTGGTTGGATTTGAATTTCAAAACCAATTTGATCCCCCACGCTTTGCTCTTTTTGATTTTCAAATTTGAATTTGCATGCAATGGGATTTTATGTGAGTGCACTGTACTTTGAATTTTGAATTTCAAACCAATCTATCTCCCACACATTTGCTGCATTCAAATTTGAATTTGGTCCAAGCAGTGAGAAATTCAGACACGCCAACTTCAGATTTTAAATTCGAATTTTAAACCACATCCAATCTCCCACTCTTGTGTTGCCACCGAATCAACTGCCCTCCACACATTTGCTTCATTCAAATTTGAATTCGGTCAACATGTTGATCAATCCAGACACGGCAACTTCAATTTCAAATTCGAATTTCAAACCAGCAGCCAATCTCCCACTCGTTTACTGCCACCGAATCCAACTGCCCTCCACTCTGTTGCTGCCATCGAAGACTTGGATTTTGAATTTCAAATTTGAATTCAACCTCGCCGTCTTTTGCTGCCATAGTCTACGTTGATGATTTCACCGAAGTTGCAGATGCCAGATTCTACCTCTCTTGCCTTTGCTACCACTAAATCTAATGTACCCTCAGCCCCTTCTTCACTAATATCGCCGGAAGTGTCAAGAATCTGTTGGTCACCGGAAAAAACTGCAGTCGGCATAACCCTTCCGAAACATGTCATCCTACCGGCCAATGAGCACCATGGCGGCACCAAACCATTGCCCTTCACTCTTGTTCTTCGCAACCACAGCGGGACCTCCGATGAACTGGCCGGCAACCGCTATCCTTGTTGTACGTAAAGAAACAGTCCCTTGCGATCGTCGACACAAAACTTCCTGCCGTCAACAAATTTGTAACGAAGGCGCTCCTCGATGTTCACCTTGTCGCTGCTTGCCCCCTTTGGTCCCCAGCTCCCAGATTGTCAACCATTGCGGCTCGCCTCCATGTCAAGCCAAGTCCTCCGATCATGCTCGAAGATGACTCCGATTGGTGGTGCTGTGGGGCGGTAGTATCCTTGCACGACTGGAGGAGGCTAAACCCAAGAACCTCCCCCTCCTTTTCACCGGTGAATAGCCTTTGACAGTGGTCTTCAAGCTCCTCTTGCTCTTCTTCTTAAGTGGTCGGAGAACCTCGCCAGACCTCTCACAGGCGCCGATGGGTGGTGATCCCCTCCCCCACCGCCCCTTGGTGCTTAATGCAAAGACTCTCTTTGGTAGTGGGCAGCCACTCCCTTCCTAGAGAGAAGGGAGAGCTTCTCTCTCTAGGAAGTGGAGGAGGAGAAGAATGACTGAGAGCTCTTTTACTTTTTTTTATGAAAGGTAAATTATATATCATCAAAGAAAAATGTACAATCTACATGTCCTAGAATATCCAGTCGGTTATGACGAAGTGTCAGATCCGGGTGACTATCTGAGGTATGGCCTCTAAAAATCCCATGTACATGCAATGCACTCTCACTGTACCATCCTCTCAAAATACATCCAATCACATATGCGCTCATGATACCATCCATCAAAATACAATCAACGTCCTGCACTCCACTACACTAGTCTCTGTAGATATCAAGAAGGCTCCAAGATGATAGTGCTCAACCTCCATGTATCTGATCTCAGTAGTCTCTGCACTATGCAAAAGGTGGCCCAACTCTGGTTGTGTCCTGCATCGTGATCATACAAGGCCCACCAGTGTCTGCATCAAGAGTGTATCCGGCCCTGACCGCAACTCATCCTCCACCTCATCCTCTGGCATCCTCCCATCAGCAACAATTGGCCATAAGTGCATCTGTCAACTATAATATGTAGTCCATAGTCTGTAATGCTCCACAAGGCCCCCATACAAAGGATATCATCCTGCAAGGTGTTGTCGCCCCACTTTTAGCAAGTGGTCAGCTGTCAACGGATTTGGCGTGTCTTTACCGCAAGCCGTTTGCTGTGGACTAGATAGATCTTTCTGGTCGATCTATGAACCCTCTTGGCCTTTTTGGCAAAGCCCCAGCCAGCAACGGATTTGATGTTGTCCTTACCGTGAATCGTTTGTTACGGACTAGATAGATCATTATGGTAGATCTATTCACCATCCTCACCCTCACCCCATGCCCCACTCAAAGACCAATATACTGTCACACTGCCCTCACTCTCTTTGGTCCCCTCTCTGTACAACTCCCTAGATGCCCATATAGTATCCCACACTCATACATAAGTGGCCTCACCTCACATGCTCCACTTGCAAGGTCTGCACCCTCTCATACTCACACTGCTGTCCACTACACTGCTCACATGTAGCATGCCCACAACCCGCCACCTCCTACAACCTGCAGATGCATAATCTATGGTGAAGTCTTCAAATGCTCAAGTCCAAGAATAATCTCTAAGAAGGCTCCACATCTGCCGGCAATCTCTAGCAAGGCTCCATGTGGTGACAGAGGTTAGCTTCACTCTGCCGGCAATCTAAAGTGGATCAACATGTGGTGGCTTCATGTATACACATAGCTAAGAGCAATAACAAGTGAAGCTCCTTGTGGAAGGCTTCAAAATCTGCATGTCTCAAGAGGAGTTGCATGAGTAAGTCTCAGAATCTGTACATGGTTTTTTTCCTTTTTTTCCCTTTTTTTATATACATGATTTATTACATCCCTCATACTCACGCACACCACTCCTCACAAAATAGAGCCTCAACGCATCCGATGCATTGCATGGTCCAAGTGGGTGTCCAAGGTGCGGTAGACATGAGTCTGAATCCTCCTGACGATCTGGTCCGAGTCAAACGACTCACTCTCAAACCTCAACCGACTGCGTGCCTGCCAAACATGATGTATCAGTGTCGCCATGGCAACATGTCATGCATGCATGAGTACCCCCTGTCCCGTCCCCTCGGGACGGTGCTATGGTTAAGACATGGGGTGTTGTCACATGAGGTCTTGGGGTCGAAACTCGGCGTGACCGAGCATAACCTCCCCCATGTCTTGGCCATTTGCACTAATGGCTATTAGTCGCCCGTGATTTACCTCCTCCGTGTTGGCCTAGGGACGGGTTGGCGGGGGCGCTGGGGGCGAGCGAATCACTTTTTGCCACATGAGTACCCCCTGTCCCTCAGTAGTGGCGCCCATATATCCGTAGCATCCTTCTGTATGTCATCATCTCATGGGTCATGTATAACCAATCACTGATGCGATCCCAAAGCTGGCAGGTGTGCAGACATCCAAAGAAAAGGTGCTCCTGCATCTCCTCCATAGTGTCGCAAAAGACGCAGACCCGCTCAGCGTCTCCAAGGTACTCCAACCGATCCCTGATGGATAACCTACGGTGCGCGATTAACCAAAGAGTGAACCTGTGGCTGGGCTAAATGTGCTTCCTCCATACTATCCCTGCCCACGACACCTGCGCTCTAGTATCTCGAAAGAAGTCATAAGCGTGACTAGTGCCACATCTGCTGGGACTATGCAGGCTATACCAACCTGTTAGGGTCTGCTGTGCTACCGCTATAGAGCCAACTGAGATGACTATCTGATCTCGTATATGAGCTATCTGCTTAAGAAGCGGGGAGTCGGTGTGCTTGGCCCTCCAGTGCCATATATCCGTGCCCTGTAAGTATGTGTGGTGGACCCATCGAATCCAGAGGGCATCCTGCTTATCATGTATGCGTCATAGCACCTTTGATAGTAAAGCAGTGGTCCATGCCTTTAACTCTCTAAAACCAAGCCCTCCTTTGTCTTTGGGTTTGCACATGTCAAGCCAAGCTATGGGGGTGGGGTGGGGGTGGGGGGTGTTTGGATGTCCAAAGAAAACTCCTACATAAGCTATATATGTGCTCCACAACTCCAATCGGCAAAGGCAATATCGACATCCAATAGCACTCCATCCCCTGCAGAACGGACTGGATCAACTGCGCTCTCCCTGCATAGGAAAGTGTGAGCTTCGGCCATGCTATGAGCCTCCTCCGTAAAGCATCAATCAGGGGATCGTAGTCTGCTATCTTCATCTTCTCTGAGGCTAAAGGAATTCCTAGATATCTATACGAAATCTGTCCCTCTCGGAATCCCGTGATAGAGAGTATATCCTGTCTCACATCCTCCTCCAACCCGGCTATGTAGATACAAGACTTGCTAAGGTTCGGCCGCAAGCCTACCATCATCCCAAAATTCTCCAAGCAACTCATGAGAATGCTCGTGGAAGACCGGTCACCCCTAGAGAATAATAGGAGGTCATCAACATATACGAGGTGGGCAATGCGGAGGCCGTGACATCTAGGGTGAAAATGAAAATCCGCACGCCGTGTCTGCTGACTGAGCATCCAAGCCAAGTATTTCATGCAAATCCCGAAAAGATAGAGAGAGAGGATCTCCCTGTCGTAACCCTCTGGCATCTTGAAAGTGTCCATATATACCACCATTGAGGGATAAGGAGAAACTGATAGTAGTGATGCACTCTCGTATCTAAGCAACATAAGTAGGTGGGAACTGTAGTCCTGCTAATGCCTCTAGTAAGAAATCCCAATGCACTGTATCAAATGTCTTCTGAAAATCTACCTTCATGATGATTCTAGGAGAGATCCGCTTCCTTGTGTAGCTTCGCATAAGTTCCTGTGCCAAATGTATATTGTTCGTGATGGTCCTCCCTTTGACAAATATCGCTTGCGCCAAATGTAGAATGTGGCCCACAATTTCAACAAGTCGGGAAGCTAGTAGTTTCGAAATGATTTTATAAAAGACTGTGCAACATGATATGGGTCGGAAATCCGCAAGTCTACTAGCCGGGGATACCTTTGGCACCAATGCTATGAGTGTGTGATTCCATTGCTTGAGAAATTTTCCATGTCTAAAGAACTCTTGCACGGTAGCCACCTAGTCTCCTTTGATAGTGTCCCAAGAGTGTTTGAAGAATTTGGATTCAAATCCATTCGGTCCCGGGGCTTTTTGGTCTCCAATGCTAAATAGAGCTCTCTTGATGTCCTCTTCCGTAGGCATGAATATCAGAGCAGCTTGCTGTTCGGAATTCAAAGTTTTCCCAAATGTAAGGCATTCGGCTTGAAATGGTATCCTTGAGATGCTAGTGCCCAGTAGCCCCTTGTACGTATCCAAAAATTCGGTTACAATCTCCTCCAAGCTAGTGGTTGTACCCCCATCATTTTTCCCTAGTGCCACTATTTCCCTCCGCCTGTTTGTTCGCTTGACTAAGGCATGAAAGTAATCTGTGTTTCGGTCCACTTCACGGAAATATCGACACTTATCTTTTTGGGCACAAAATAGGAACTCAACCCGGCTTAGTTGGTCAGCATGCTTGTGTGTTGCTTGGTAATTCTCTTCAAAAGCACCGGTACTATAGCCCAATTGTTGCATTTGTTGAAGCTCCTCTTGTGCCCGCTGTGATCTTTCTTTGATGTGCTGAAAGTGAAGCTTGTTGAGTTGTTTAAATGTGGCCTTTAACCTTTGCAACTTTTGTTTTAGACGGTATTGTGTTGCACCCTCCCTTGGGCCCGATTCTAGGCTAGACCATTGCTCCTCTACCACACTATTATAAGTGTCATGGTGTGTCTGTTGGTTGCTACTCGGAAAACCTAGAGATTCCACTGTACAAAAATTTTGTACAAAGGTCTGAACCTTTTCCTAGCTACCATGTGTTCTTTTAAATTAAATTTTGGATCGCCTGCGGAACTTAACACTTTTGATCCAAAACTTAATCTATATGTTCTTTTAGGTTTAGACTTGGATCTCCTGCGGAACTTAACACGTTCGACCCAAATCACCTTAAGTTATTAATTCCATTAAACATTAATTTCCATAATTGGTTCCCAGTACTGAAGTAGCGAGGCACATGGCCTTCTTGGATATGGGAGCAACCACTACCGACTAGACAAAACCTTTTATGGAAAGCTAATATTTAATTTCCTAAAATAACTTTAGGTTAACCGAAAAGAACAATCAAATCACAAGGAAAAGAAAAACAAAAGAACACTATATCGAAAACAAATTCGAAACACTAGAATCGTAAGCCTCTTGTATTTGGTATTATTTCCAAAAATAACTAGTATGATGCGGAAAGAAAAAATACTAGGTATACCTTCTAGAAAGACCTCTTGATCTTCTATCGTATTCCTCTTCTAACCTCGGACGTTGTGTGGGCAACGATCTTCCGAGATGAGAACCACCAAGCACCTTCTTCTTCCTTCTAGGTTTCGGCCACCAAAATTCTCCAAGAGAAGTAGAGGTCCGGCCACCACCACCAAGCTCCAAGGGATGCAAGAAATAAAACCTCCTTTCTCTCTTTCTTCTCCTAGCTAGAACCGGCCACCATCAAGAGCTCCAAGAGGGATTGCCGCCGGCCACAAGAAGAAGAGAAGAGAAAGAAGCTAGGGCCGGCCACCAAGGAGGAAAAGAGAGGAAGAATAGAATAGAGTTGTTCACCATTAAGCCTTCTCTACCCTCTCTTTTATAATCCTTGGTCTTGGCAAATAAGGAAATTTAATTAAAAACTTCCTTAATTATTTTGCCATGAAAAAGAAATTTTTATTTAATTAAAAATAATTTCCTTTTTACAAATACAATGGCCGGCCACACCATTCCACAAATCAAGGAAATTTTAATTCACACAAGAATTAAAACTTCCTAATTTGCTTTCGGAAATTTATAAAAATTTCTCAAATAATTTTTCCCTTCGTGGTTAATAAAAAGGAAATTTTATAAATTAAAATATTTCTTTTAAACATGTGGTTAAAAAGAAAGTTATCTCTAAAAATTAAAATCTCTTTTAATCTACAAATAAGGAAAGATATCAAATCTTTTCTTAATCTTTTGTAGAAACTTATAAAAGAGAATATTTAATTTTAAACTCTCTTTTAAATCATAAACATGATTGAAATTGAAAGTTTTCTTAAAATTTAAAATCCTCCTTTAATCAACAAATAAGGAAAGATTTCAAATTTTAAACTCTCTTTTAAACATGTAGATGATTTACAAATAAGGAAAGTTTTACCAAAATTAAAACCATCCTTTTAATCTACAAATAAGGAAAGAGATTAATCTCTTCTCTTAATCTTTTGTAGAAAGGAAATTTTTAATTTTTTAAACTCTCTTTTAAAATCATGATATCCACATAAGAAATAATTTTAATAAAAATCCTTTTTAATATTCTAGTAGCCGGCCACCTAAGCTTGGGACCCAAGCTTTGGCGGACCAACATGGCTCATCCACTTGGACTTGGCGGCCCTAGCTTGGGTTCCAAGCTAGCTTGGCCGGCCCCATTGGATGGGTAAGAAGGTGGGTACACGGTGGGTATAAATCTCTATATACTAGAGGCTACGATAGGGACCGAGAGGAGGAATTGGTTTTGGTCTCCGATGAAATTAACCGTGTTCGCCCGAACACACAACTTAATTTCATCAATAATAATTCATTCCACTAAAGAACTATTATTGAACTACCGCACCAATCCCAAATTACATTTTGGGCTCCTTCTTATTATGAGTGTGTTAGTCTCCCTGTGTTTAAGATAACAAATGTCCACTAATTAAGTAAATTACTGACAACTCACTTAATTAATATCTAGCTCCAAGAGTAGTACCACTCAACTTCATCGTCATGTCGGACTAAGTCCACCTGCAGGGTTTAACATGACAATCCTTATGAGCTCCTCTTGGGGACATTCTCAACCTAGATTACTAAGACACAGTTTCCTTCTATAATCAACAACACACACTATAAGTGATATCATTTTCCAACTTATCGGGCTTATTGATTCATCGAACTAAATCTCACCCATTGATAAATTAAAGAAATAAATATCAAATATATGTGCTTGTTATTATATTAGGATTAAGAGCACACACTTCCATAATAACTGAGGTCTTTGTTTCTTTATAAAGTCAGTATAAAAGAAATGACCTCTAATGGTCCTACTCAATACACTCTAAGTGTACTAGTGTAATTATATAGTTAAGATAAACTAATACCTAATTACACTACGACCTTCCAATGGTTTGTTCCTTTCCATTATGGTCGTGAGCTACTGTTTATAATTTATAAGGTACTGATAACATGATCTTCTGTGTGTGACACCACACACCATGTTATCTACAATATAAATTAATTGAACAACTACATTTATCATAAATGTAGACATTTGACCAATATGATTCTTATTTCTAGATAAATGTTTATACCAAAAGCTAGGCTTTTAGTATACACTCTAACAGTGTCCACATGTTAAAATATTTGAAGGGCTTGTTAATGCGGTCCATGATGCCCATGAAGGTGACTAAACAAGGAGTATGATCAGAGATGTAACCGGGAGGTAAAAATTCAGCTATCCCTCGTGTGTCCTGCTCTAGCCACCTCTTGTTGACCAAGCATCTGTCCAACTTACAAAATACTTCATTATTAGTCCACATGTATGTGCACCCCACATGATAGAGATCCTCTAAGCCATTTTGCATGACACAATCTTGAAAATCTGTAACTTGATAAGATGTGATTGGCATACCACTGCTTTTGTCCTCAACTGCTAAAGGTGAGTTGAAGTCCCCAAGCAATATCCAAAGTGCATCCATATCACAACCAAGCATATTGAGTCCCTCCCATAACCTCCTTCTTTTGCTGATGTTAAGCTGTCCATATACGAAGGTAAGCATGAAAGATTTCTGCGTAGCTAGACACGTGAGCTTCCCATGTATGTATTGGTCATGTCATTCCAGAATGTCAAAGGTAATCTTATTCGAATACCAAATGACCATTATCCTACTTCTTTGAGAGCCCTCCTCAATGTGATGCACCATCTCAAGGCTTCTAAACTGTATTAATTTCATTCCTTGGAAAGTTGCTTCTGTTAGTTTCGTCTCCAAAATGCCCATTACTGCTAATCTATGCTTCAAGAAGAAGTTATGCACTTCTCTCTGTTTAGGGGTTTGGTTGAAGCCCCTCACATTCCAGGAGGCAATCTTCATGTGGAGGTAGACGGCCTGAACCGCCTTGCCGCTTGGTTTCTAGTCTGCACTCTATCATCCATACCAATCTCAGCATTGCACATCAAAAGCCCAAACTTACCGCCTGCTGCAGTATCAATCCTTTTGTTGGCCGGAAACTTGTTTTTCCTCTACTCAGTATGCCCCTTTGTTCTCCGATGTTCAGTCTATTGATGTCTAGTATAGCGCTGCTGCTTGCTACCTTTCTCCATAGCTTAACCATGTTGCTGTGAGTGTGTAGTGTACAGCTGCTCTGTGCCGATTTTCTATGTGTGCATAATTTGATGATAATCAGCTGCTGGTAATGCAGAGACCAATTCTATTTCCTGCGCAGACATAACGCTAACATGCTTTTGATTTGCATACATCTGTCCCTTTGCTGATCTGGCCCTAGTCTGAGCTGTCCATTGAGGCTGAGAAAGTGTGTCCTGTTCCGTGCCAGGTTTAGTGCCACTGCAATTGCTACTGCCATAACTGGTATCAGAAGGTTCCTGCCTTGGTGATTGATAACTACTATTTGCCACTGGATCTGATTGTTGTGGACTATCAGGGACTCCTTTTGTGTTGTCCCGACCTGTAACCTTGTTAACTTGTTGTCCTAGTGTGAGATTATCTCCAATTTCAGTTGCCACAATATTTTGAGCACTGTTGTGATTTTGGTGCATGCCAGATGAAGCCTAGTGATCAGACTGAGGGTTAGTGGATTGTTGAACACAAGATTGTAGCATGTGTTGATGGAGCTCAAGAGACTTATACAGGTTCTACTTCTTCTTATGACTGAGCTTGTGCTTCACTGATTTCATTCCTCTGTTGTTCATTTTGAAACCCACACGCTGCTGCTTCCATTTGAGTGCTGATTGGAATATTTGGGTATGAGGTGGATGGACCACTTCTCTTGATACATTTGATATTGGCATTTCTCCCTGCTCATTGTCTGATACCTGTTTTGCTTTGCACTTCCTAAATTTAGAACCTGCTATCCTCTCCGTGATTGACTTGACTGTCTGATACTCCTTGGCACATTGCATCCCTCGGCTGATCCTAGTTAAATCATCTTGCGGTACACTGCAACCTTCTTACAACATACTACGGTTCACCACTGCACATTTCCTGGCAATTACCTGCTCTGATCGACCAATACTACATCCCAGTGGAGCTACAGCTTTCTGATTTTGCTGCTGAATAGGCACTGTGCTTCCTTCGTGCTGTAATTGTTTCTGCATGGCTGACAGTTTGCTTGTAGTTCCAATCTGTGAGTTGTTTCTATGAAGCTATGTTGCAACTGTGTTCGATGTATATGCTCTCTCTGTGCTTAGTGGTGCCTTGTCTGGTACTGCATCTCCCAAGCGCAAATTCTACTTACCTGATACTTTGCTTGGCTTCTTGTGCTGCTGTTGTGCTGGAAGAGCCCTGTAATTAGCATGTCCATCACCTGCCTTGCCCATAATCCTCTCTGTATGAGACTCCTGATGACCAAGTTTTGGGTATCAATTACGTTTGTCATGATGATCAGTTTTTGGTAAACCCTTCTTGTGCTATATCTACATTTGCTTTAATTGCACCTTCTTCTTCACTGGAAGTTGGTGAAGAAGTAACTTCCAATACTGAAGCGTGTCAGGTTGAGCTGCTGGTTCTGGATGCGTATCAGTTAATGCTGGTTGCTGCGTTCCCAGTGCATCCAGTGCAGGGATTTCTCCCCCTTCAAGACTGTCAGTGTCCTTTGCTACCAATTCATGCAACTCTAAGGGATTTCCAGCTGATCCTGAGCCTTCTGCATATTGTGCATCACCCTGGTTGCCATTCCTGAACAATTCTATTGTTGTGAGGGACAGTCCTGCTGGTAGTAGCCAAGTTCTTTGCAGGTCAGACATAATTTTAACACCGCTTCAAAGCTGATGCGCAAGTCCAATTCTCGGGTGTCAGGTAAAGTTAGAGGGATAATCCTCGGCAACGGTTTCATTATATCCACCTCAACTAATACTCTGGCAAAACTTATCCTGTCCTTATCTTTAGTAACACGATCAGTGTATAGCGGGTTACCCACCATTGACACAACCTTGCTGAGGCCTGAGGGTGTCTAGCAATCCAAAGGTAGCCCAAAGATCTGCATCCAGAGCAATATCTGAGTTTGTGGTGTTGGTTGCTACTCGGAAAGCCTAGAGATTCCACTGTACAAAAATTTTGTACAAAGGTCTGAACCTTTTCCTAGCTACCATGTGTTCTTTTAAATTAAATTTTGGATCGCCTGCAGAACTTAACATGTTTGATCCAAAACTTAATCTATTTGTTCTTTTAGGTTTTGACTTGGATCTCCTGCGGAACTTAACACATTCGATCCAAATCACCTAAGTTATTAATTCCATTAAATATTAATTTTCATAATTGGTTCCCAGTACTGACGTGGCGAGGCACATGGCCTTCTTGGATATGGGAGCAACCACCACCGACTAGACAAAACCTTTTATAGAAAGATAATATTTAATTTCCTAAAATAACTTTAGGTTAACCAAAAGGAACAATCAAATCACAAGGAAAAGAAGAAAACATAAGAACACTACATCGAAAATAAATTCGAAATACTAGAATCGTAAGCCTCTTGTATTTGGTATTATTTCCAAAAATAACTAATATGATGCGGAAAGGAAAAATACTAGTTATACCTTTTAGAAAGACCTCTTGATCTTCTACCGTATTCCTCTTCTAACCTCGGACATTGTGTGGGCAACGATCTTCCGAGATGAGAACCACCAAGCACCTTCTTCTTCCTTCTAGGTTTCGGCCACTAAAATTCTCCAAGAGAAGTAGAGGTCCGGCCATCACCACCAAGCTCCAAGGGATGCAAGAAATAAAACCTCCTTTCTCTCTTTCTTCTCCTAGCTAGAACCGACCACCATCAAGAGCTCCAAGAGGGATTGCCGAAGAGAAGAGGAAGAAGCTAGGGCCGGCCACCAAGGAGGAAAAGAGAGGAAGAATAGAATAGAGTTGTTCAACCATGAAGGCACCTCTACCCCCTCTTTTATAATCCTTGGTCTTGGCAAATAAGGAAAATTTAATAAAAACTTTCTTAATTCTTTTGCCATTAAAAAGAAAAATTTATTTAATTAAAAAAAATTTCTCTTTTAAATTTTCAATGGCCGGCCACTCTTCTCCCCAAAACAAGGAAAGTTTAAATTAATTAAAACTTCCTAAATTGTCTCAGAAATTTATAAAAAATTTCTAACAATTTTTATCCCTTCATGATTGGTTTATAAAAAGGAAATTTAATAAATTAAAATCTTTCTTTTAAACATGTGGATAAAAAGAAAGTTATCTCTATAAATTAAAATCTCTTTCAATCTGCAAATAAGGAAAGATATCAAATCTTTTCTTAATCTTTTGTAGAGACTTATAAAAGAGAATATTTAATTTAAACTCTCTTTTAAATCATGAACATGATTAAAAAGGAAAGTTTTCTTAAAATTTAAAATCCTCCTTTAATCAACAAATAAGGAAAGATTTCAAATTTTAAACTTTCTTTTAAACATGTAGGTGATTTACAAATAAGGAAAGTTTTACCAAAATTAAAACCATCCTTTTAAACTACAAATAAGGAAAGATTAATCTCTTTTCTTAATCTTTTAGAAAGCTATAAAAGGAAATTTTTAATTTTTAAACTCTCTTAAAATCATGATATCCACATAATAATTTCAATAAAAACCTTTTAAATATTCTAGTGGTCGGCCACCAAGCTTGGGACCCATGCTTTGGCCGGCCACTACATGCCTCATCCACTTGGACTTGGCGGCCTAGCTTGGGTTCCAAGCTAGCTGGCAGACCCATTGGATGGGTAAGAAGGTGGGTATCCGATGGGTATAAATCTCTATATACTAGAGGCTACGATAGGGACCGAGAGGAGGAATTGGTTTTGGTCTCCGATGAAAATAAGCATCCCGTGTTCGCCCAACACACAACTTAATTTCATCAATAATAATTCATTCCACTAAAGAACTATTATTGAACTATCGCACCAATCCCAAATTACATTTTGGGCTCCTTCTTATTATGAGTGTGTTAGTCTCCCTGTGTTTAAGATAACCAATGTCCACTAATTAAGTAAGTTACTGACAACTCACTTAATTAATATCTTAGTCCAAGAGTAGTACCACTCAACTTCATCGTCATGTTGGACTAAGTCCACATGCAGGGTTTAACATGACAATCCTTATGAGCTCCTCTTGGGGACATTCTCAACCTAGATCACTAGGACACGGTTTCCTTCTATAATCAACAACACACACTATAAGTGATATCATTTCCCAACTTATCGGGCTTATTGATTCATCGAACTAAATCTCACCCATTGATAAATTAAAGAAATAAATATCAAATATATGTGCTTGTTATTATATTAGGATTAAGAGCACACACTTCCATAATAACTGAGGTCTTTGTTTCTTTATAAAGTCAGTATAAAAGAAATGACCTCTAATGGTCCTACTCAATACACTCTAAGTGTACTAGTGTAATTATATAGTTAAGATAAACTAATACCTAATTACACTACGACCTTCCAATGGTTTGTTCCTTTCCATTATGGTCGTGAGCTACTGTTTATAATTTATAAGGTACTGATAACATGATCTTCTGTGTGTGACACCACACACCATGTTATCTACAATATAAATTAATTGAGCAACTACATTTATCATAAATGTAGACATTTGACCAATGTGATTCTTATTTCTAGATAAATGTTTATACCAAAAGCTAGGCTTTTAGTATACACTCTAACATGTGGTTCAATTTGAAAGCTGAAACATGGCGGCATGAGTATACAATGGGCATCCATGTATAACGTAAGGCCCGCCCTGAAGCACTCTATCAGTGTCCTCCTTCGTATGAAACTTTAAGACTAACTAGAGCATATGATGGTGAAACAGTTTGTGTGGTGCCCTCCATCGCCGCGTGAGCTCCTTCAGCGCCCGCCATCCTGGAAATCTACCAACAAATCGACCAATGAGACAATGCCCCAGAGCACTTTCAATTGGTTCCATGTTGTTCGCTGATAATACTGCCCGGTTCCCTTGCCTCTGCATCTTGCTAAGCGTCATGTCGTCGCTATAATGCTGATTGTCTTTGAACAAGTCAGTCGATCACTTACCAGGTCCAGGCGCATACACGTTCACGGGCGACCGTTGAGCCTGTGGCCGGCACCGGCCCAGCCATTTGTCCCTTCAGAATCACACTAGGAAGAAGAACAGTGCGTAGGTGAACTACAACCGTTCGATATAGGGTTTTGACCAGTGTTTGTTGAAGACTTTAGCCAACCGCCCAGATCTGGTCAATCTTTTGCTGAGCCATTCATGTTGACCAGTGGAGTCAACTTACGCCACAGTGCAGTTAAGTTAATCGGGTTTAGGATCTCGCACTAACGGTTCATGTCAATGTTACGAATCCGATCCACTAATCTTTGAATTCAAATTCACGGACCTGTAATCACCATCGATAATTGTGCAACCCTCTCACCTTCAAGTTGCTTTTTGATTGGTTGATCCCAGCGTCCGTTGGCTCTACGGTCAACGGTCAGCTTCGTCTTCCTCACTTCCTCCATCGACTGCACCTCCTCACCAAGACGCCAATGACCCCTGTTTCAATGCTCCCTAGATTGCCCGACGCCTATCTCCTGTTGTGTTCAAGTGCCCTCGGACAGCTCCCATGCTCTGTTGCAACGAGACTCACCAGGTCGAAACCTTTTCTGTCGCTACCCTGGTCGAAACCTTTTTTATCCCACCGTTCCGCAAGCTTCCAGTCCCTCAATCCATGAACTACTACTGTCGCCACAATCATGCCGGGAGAGCGGCGCTCTCTAAACAGCATCCAGCGGATGAGTCTGACAGCTGGTCCAGAATGCAGGGATTCCACAAACCGCCTAACAGAGTCGTAGCACCCACGGAAGCTAAGATCACCGCCTGTACCAATAGAGTCCTATTGTTGATGTTATCCCATTCCAAATTCGCTTCAAGTGATTAACGAGAACCATTACTGTCCACAACCTGCTTGCCCTCACCTCACCGTGAGTGGAAGTTCAAACTGCGGCTAGTTCGTCAGAAAATCTAGAGAGAAGCAGGAGCCTCTCTCACTAGCAAACTGACCGATGACTACTGAGAGCTCTTTCACGATTGACTGAGAGCTCTTTCACATGGCAAAAGGCGAAATCGCTCGTCCCAGTGCCCCCACGCACCCGACCCTAGGCCATCACGAGGGAGGTAAATCACGGCAGCCGAGCGGGCAAGTCGTGGTGGGGTGAGGTGCACAGGGTCCAGGGATATACGCCCCGACTGAGAGCTCTTTCACTTTTTTTTTGATGAAAGGTAAATTATATCATCAAGAAAAGGTGTACAATCTACATGTCCTAGGATATCCAGTCGGTTCTGATGAAGTGTCAGATCCTGCTGGCAATCTGAGGTATGGACTTTGAAAAGCCCATGTGCATGTCATGTATTCTCACTGTACCAATCTCTCAAAATACATCCAACCTCGCATGTATGAGGACTGTAAAATCCATATACATGGCGTGTGCTCTCACTACACCAATCTCTCCAAATACTCTAGTCTCAAGTGCTGTCACTGTACCATCCGCCCACATACAAGCAACATCGCGTACTCCATGTCACTAGCCCGTGAGGATGCTAACCGGGTGTCAATATCATAGTGCCCATGCTCTATGTATCTGGTCCCGTCAGCCCCTACGCAGTACCCGCATCATGACTGTAACTGGCCTTGCCCACATCTCGTCGTCAGCCTCATCTACCGGTGCTGCCCTGTCGATGGCAATAGTCATAACCATCTGCTACAGTCCGCGGTCCAACCATAGTGAGGGAACTACATAGATCCCGTATGAAGCCACACGTTCCTCACACCAAGGCTATCATCCCGCAATCAATCGTCGCCCCACTTTTAGCAAGTGGTCAGCTATCAACGGATTTGTCGTGTCCTTACTATGAACCGTTTGCTGCGGACTAGATAGATCATTATGGTGGATCTATTCACCAGCCTCACCCCTACCTCTCCCCCCTCATGCCCACTCTATCCAGCGTACAATCTGCACTGCCCATCTCAAAATAGCCCCCCCTACAAAATGACCTTCCCTATACTCTATACCATCTCCCTCACTACATATAATACACAGATGACCCCACCACACAAAAAACAAGCTATGGGGCCCGCACAATCTAACTCTCAACCAACTCTATCCATGCATGTCTACTCCAAAAAATAGCCTCAGGCCTCCATGTAATCTTCGTAGATGACTTGTCTCTCCGTCGGGCGACTCGAAGAAGGCAGTCGATCCACAGCGAAACTCCAACGCACAGCTGCACGAATGCACAATCTGCACACTGTGCATTTTTTTCCAATCTACACACTATGCAGCTGCACAAATCACAGCTGCATGAATTCACAATCTGCACTTTTTTCCCTCTAAAATCTACATATTGTGCAGCTGCACAGATCGCAGCAGCACGAATTCAAATTTTTTTCCTAAAATCTACATACTGTGCAGTTGCACAGATCGCAGCTGCACGAATTCGAAATTTACATTTTTTCCCCTAAAATCTACATACTGTGCAGCTGCACGAATTCGAAATCTGCAACTTTTTTTCCTCATTTTTCCTACACATTGTGTAGCTGCACAGATCGTAGCTGAACATTATTTTTTTTCTAAAATCTACACACTGCACAAATTTGCACTGCACAACAAATGCAGCTGTGTCGCTGCACAAAAAGCAGTTGGGAAGCTGCATAGAAGCTATAAGAAGGGAAGGGGCAGATGTGGCTCCATGGATCTTCTCGCTGGTGGACCATCAAGGCGGCTGATGAAGTACTCGATCTAAGCTGGCGTCGACGGAACGGTAGACATGGGTCTGGATCTTCCGAAAAACATGGTCCCCATCAAACAGCTCGCTCTCAAACCTCAAGCGACTACGTGCCTACCAGACGTAGTGTATCAGTGCAGCTATAGCAGCATGACGCGCTCGCACCAACAGTCCTGTCCCTCGGTAGTGTCGCACATAGACCCGCAGCATCCTCCGGTATGTCATCATCTCATGAGTCATGTGTAGCCAGTCTCGGATCCGGTCCCAAAGTTGTCGTATATGTAGACATACGAAAAAGAGGTGCTCTTGCGTCTCCTCCTCCCTGCCACAAAAGACACAAACCCTGTCAGCATCCCCTAGGTACTCCAACTAGCCTTGGTAGGCAACCTACGGTGTGCGAGCAATCATAGGGTGAATCTGTGGCTGGGCTGGATGTGCTTCTTCCAAATTGTCCCTGCCCATAGCACGCGGGCTCCAGTATCACGGAAGAAATCGTATGCCTGGCTGATACCTCGGTAGCTCGAAGTATGTTGGTTGAACCAACCATGCAAGTTCTGCTGCGCCACCTCTATGGAACCAGCTGATGTGACCATCTGATCTCGTATCTGTGCTAACCTCTTAAGAAGCGGAGAATCAGTGTGTTTGGCCCTCCATCGCCAAATGTCTGTGTCCTACAGATATGTGAGGTGTACCCATCGGATCCAGAGAGCATCCTGCTGATCATGTAAGCGCAATAAGACTCTAGATAATAAAGCAGTGTTCCATGCAATCAACTCCCTAAACCCCAGCCCACCTTCTTCTTTGGGCTTACACATCTCCAACCATGCAATGGGGGGATGCTTGGATGTCCAGAGGAAGCTCCGACATAAGCTATAGATACGCTCGACAACACCTATCGGCAATGGAAAGATCGACATCCAGTAGCATTCCATCCCCTGCAGGACAGACTGGATCAACTGCACTCTTCCTGCATAAGAGAGGGTGAGTTTCGGCCATGCATTAATCCTCCCGCTCAAAGCATCAATCAGTGGGGTGTAATCCACAATCTTCAACTTTTCTGACCCCAACGGGATCCCAAGATATCTATAAGGCATGGTTCCCTCCTAGAACCCTGTGATGACAAGCAAGTCCTGCCTCACATCCTCCTCTACTCCAGCCATATAGAGACAAGACTTGCTGAGGTTCGGTCTTAGGCCAGCCATCATCCCAAAGTCTCCAAAGCAGTCCATGAGTATGGTAACGGAGGAATGGTCGCCACGGGAGAATAAAAGAAGGTCATCAGCATATATAAGATGCGCAATCCGAAGGTCCTGACACCTTGGGTAGAAATGAAAATCTGCTCTTCGTGTCTGCTGACTGAGCATCCGAGCCAAATATTCCATACATATCCTAAATAGGTATGGCGATAGTGGGTCACCCTGCCTCAATCCTCTAGAACCTCTAAAGTATCCATGCATGCCACCGCTAATAGACAATGAGAAACTGGTGGTAGTGATGCACTCACGTATCCAGGTGATGTAAGTGGGGGGGAGACTGCAGCCCTACTAATCTTTCCAATAGGAAATCCCAATGCACGGTGGCAAAAGCTTTCTGGAGGTCTACCTTCATGATGCTCTGTGGAGAAATTCTCTTCCTTGTGTAATTCCTCATCAACTCCTGTACTAAGTGAATATTATCCGTTATATTTCTCCCTTTGACAAAATTCGCCTATGCCGGATGAAATATATGTTCAACTACTTCAGCAAATTTGGAGGATAAGATCTTCGAAATTATCTTGTAAAACACCGTGCAACATGATATGGGCCGAAAATCCACTACTCAACTTGGTTGTGGCACCTTTGGGACTAATGAGATGAGGGAATGATTCCACTGTTTGAGGAGTTTCCCATGCCGAAAAAACATAGTTATTGTAGCCACCAAATCACCCTTGAGGAGGTCCCATGAGTGCTTGAAGAACTTTGATCCATACCCATTCGGACCCCGCGCTTTTTGGTCACCTATGCTAAAGAGTTCCTTCTTGATCTCCTCCTCCGTTGGCATAAGAATCAAGCTTCCTTGCTGTTCCAAATTTAAAGTTCTTCCAAAGCTTAGGCAATTGTGCCGAGCAACCCTTGAAAAGTTTTCACAAATTCATTTACAATCTCATTCAAGCATATTGTGGTACCACCATCTCTTTTCTCAATCACCATAATTTCTCTCCTTGTATTTGTTCTCTTGACTAAGGCATGGAAGTAAATAGTGTTCCGGTCCACCTCTCTAAAATATTTGCACTTTGCTTTTTGCTTACAATATAAGAAATCTGCCCTGCTGAGTTGATCTACCCTTTTCCGGACCAACTGGTATCCTTCCTCAAAAGTTCTAGTAGCATAGCCAATTTCCTGTATCCTTTGAAGCTCCTCTTGCGCCCGAAGTGATCTCTCCTTGATATGCTGAAAATGAAGCCTGTTAAACTGCTTAAAAGTGGCCTTTAACCTTTGCAACTTCAGCTTAAAAGTGGCCACCTTGCTAAGCCCTGATGGAGTCCAGCAGTCCAGAGGTAACCCAAAAATTTGCATCCAAAGAGGTACCTGTGTTTGTGGCTCAATTTGGAAGTTGAAACATGGTGGGATGAGCTTCATATATAATGGATAGCCATGGATAACATATGGACCACCGTGTAGTACTCGCTCAGTGTCCTCCTTCGTATCAAATTTGAAGATGAGCCAGAGGGTATGATGATGAAACAATTTGTGAGGCGTCCTCCATCGTCGCGTAAGTTCCTTCAGCGCCAGCCAGCCTGGGAATCTCCCAATGAACCTCCCTATGAGGCAATGCCCCATTGTGCTCTCAAAGGGCTCCATGTCAGTAGCTGATAGCATTGCTCTGTTCCCCTGCGTCGGCACCCTACTGAGCACCATATCACCGTTACAGTGACGATTGTCCTTAAACAGGTCTGACCAACGCTTCCCTGGCATAGTATGTGCCTTGCTCACCACGGAGGCCTTCGCCCTCCAAGCACACGAGGTTTCTCTAGACGCCGGTGGTAGCGCTAGTCCAACCATCTGCACTCCAGAATTCGCAACATAGAAGATGCACAGTAGACTAATACTTACAGCCGTTGATTTAAGGGTTTTGACTTCTTTATGTCCTCTGAGACTCTATCCGACCGTCCAGTCGTCGTCCCACTTTGTTGACCTAAGTATGTTGACTACAGCGAATATGTGAAGTTACTGTGTCTGGTAAGTTAAACAGGTTACGGATCTCGCACTATCGGATCTTCGCCCATCAACCCAATCCAGCATCTCGCAGCTTTCAAACCTACCTCCCTCGGGGAATGTGAATCCTTATCTTATGGTTGCTGCTCCCTGATTGGTTGGTGCTAGGGTATTGGCAGAGACCCGTTGGCGCAATGGGCGATGCGCAGCTCCATCGTCCTCGTTAACTCCGTTGCTAGAGGCGGCAACTCCATCACCAGTGGGTCGTCCGCTTCAGCAACTCTGGAGTGATGCCGTCACCAGTGCTATTTAGCCTTCTACAAGGTTCCCTGGGGAAGTTCCTCTGAAGTGCTGCCGTCGTCCTCCACTCTCGGCGCCGGTGCCCCGGATCCAGGACTTCTACGCTGCCTGCGATGCCTGTCCGCCGTCCAAGCTGCTCTGGTATACTATGTCTGATGTTCTCTGTGTTTGCCTCTGTGTGTTGTGCTTGTTTTTGTACCTGTGTGGTTTGATGGTGCCACCGTACGCCGGTGTGACACCGTTGCTCGATCCTTTAGCTGCTCTTGACACTCCGTCCCAATAACCCGCTAACGTCCAGCCCCTTAATCTGCTAACCCCTGTCGCCGCCACGGACGTGACGGGAGAGCCGCGCTCTCTAAACAGGCGTTAATCAGGTGAGTCTGAGTGTTGTTGGGCCTTGCAGGAACCTACCGCTGATCTCTCGCCGGCGTCACAATGTCGGCCGCAGGCCTGGATCTCCACCTGGACCACTGTTGCCTATTCCGACGACCCCACACACTCCTGCACTCCACAACAGTACGTCACACTCTCAACCTCACCGGACTGAAGAGGTGCCCTGAGTTCTAGAGAGAAGCTCTGGCTTCTCTCTCTAATGACTGACTCACCGGGACTAACTGGCTGAGAGCTCTTTCACTTTGTGACAAAAGGCGAAACGCTCGTCCCCAGCACCCCCGCCGTACCTGATCCAAGGCTATCACAGGGGAGGTAAATCACAACATCCGAATGGGCATGGACTGAGAGCTCTTTCACGATAACAAAAAGGCGAATACGCTTGCCCCCAGCGCCCCCGCCAACCGTCACAGTGCCAACACGGAGAAGGTAAATCACAGAGATTGAGAGCTCTTTCACTTTTTTTTGATAAAAGGTAAATTATCGTATATATGGAGCAAAAAGAACGTACAACAACCTATAGCTCAAAGGTCCTCGCCCGTTATATTGGGACTAATGCTAGATCGGAACAAGAAATCCATAAGGCCGCTAAATGATACAATGCCGCACAAGGCTAGCATTGGTATCGCAACACTAGGTTGATGTACGCAGACACCAACCGTAATCACAATCATACATGATCTGAGGTACAGGCACAAGCACACAATCAAACAAACATACATCACTGTCACTAATGGATGTTCCATTGTCATGGCTGTGTCCATCTTGACCCTTCATCGCTACAAGTTAGCGTTGAGTTTTAATTCAAGTTATTTCTTTTGGTAATGCATATATATGCATTTAGTCCCACATTGCTAAACAAAGATGGTTGGAAGACCTTATATATGGACCCCTTCCATCCTTGCTTAGCAAAGTTAAGGGGGCCTACACGTATGCGCAGGCCGAGCCCAAATCAAGTGGTTTCGGGGGGTTCGAGCCGAAAATCCATAAACCGGGCGCGACGCACGCAATCATCGCGCGCAAGGGATGTAAATCCCCAACTCGTGGGCCTCGCGCTTGCAGGCGGCCTGGTTTGTTTTTGCCAGTCTCTAGTTCTTGGTTCTGACCCGCCCGTGAGGAAGCGCACTTGGGTTTGGTTCTGTCCGCGTGAGGAAGCAACGCGACGCACCTATGTCCGCGTGAGGAAGCGAAGCAACGCGACACACCTCTGTCCGCGTGAGGAAGCGAAGCAACGGACGCTTTGATTCCTGGTGTGCTTGCACTGCTTCAGAGTATATAAATACACTCCCTCTGTTCTTGGTTAAACTCACTCTCTCAAGCAAAGCATTCTCTGCTTTCTCCTTCTTCTTCTTCCTTCCGAGTTTTCCTCTGTTCTGAGGCTTTGGTTCCGCGATCTGAAGTTGAGTCCGAGTGCGGCGTTCGTCTTGGAGTGCACCTACGAACAGCGCGAGTGGTTGTCAGATCTTGGGAGAATTTTGCCGGAGAGCCTCTGCACCGTGGGCGGCAATAAATTCTCTAAAGACAGTCGGCACACCGGCGCTTCAACCAGAGATACACAATTTCTGAACCATACTCTTATATTACCCGTTTATTGCATGCTTGCTATTTTGGTACAAATAGATTACTGTGTTAGCGTAATCAGATTACAACAATTTTAGAGAATTTATTGTAAGCATCAATAGACATGATGAATGATAGAGTAACGGGGTCTGATGAGGCTAGCGCTAGACCCGAGAGATTTTTCGGGCAAAACTTCAGACGTTGACAACAATGAATGAAATTTTAGCTTACTACGCTAGGGCTATTCTCCGTTATAGAAACAGATCCTCCTTCACCTGATAAAGAGGAACCTAACTATAGTGCTGCCTTATAGAGGTTTAAGCAAAGGGATTATCTCTGCCATGGGAGAATCATGTCTGCCCTCTCAGACGCACTATTTGATGTGTACTGCTCAACCTCTTCGGCTAAAGAGCTGTGGAAATCTTTGGATAAAAAATACAACTCCGAAGATTCTGGTTTAGAAAAGTACACTGTGGCAAAATTCCTAAACTTCGAAATGGTTGAAGGCAAATCTGTGGTTGAGCAGACACATGAATTCCAAGTTCAAATTCATGGTCTTGCTGAAGGAGATATGTCATTACCCAAAAAATTTCAGGTCTTGTCTATCATCAAAAAATTACCTCCGAGTTGGGAAGATTTTGGCATGACTCTTAAACATCGGAGAGGTAAAATCTCTATAGAAGATTTGATGATTGCCTTAAATATCGAAGAAGAATATCGAAAGCAACATAAAGATGATGATAAAAGAATGCCTATGGATTTTATTCCAAAGGCAAACATAGTAGTCTCATCTGACAAGAATAAATTCAAAAATCAGAAAATGAAGAACAAGATGAAACTCAAACCAAAGATTCAAAAGAAAAATCGAACCAAGCCGTGCTAGGCATGTGGACAAGTTGGACATTATGCCAAATTCTACCCTAAGAAGAAAAACCAAAGCAATATGTCCAACACCAAGGCACAAGCAAATGTTGTGACTGCTAGTGATGACACCAGCGATAGGTTTGTTACCTTCAAACCCGAACTAAATTTGATCTATAAACCCAATGAATAGTTAGTTGATACAGGTGCTAATATGCACTGTTGTGCTAATCGCTCTGCCTTCCTTACTTATTAAGTAATTGAAGGCACTTCCGTGGCCATGGGGAACCATTCTGTAGCCAGGGTGTTTGGGATAGGATAAGTTGACCTGAGGTTCACCTCTGGAAAAGTCCTATCACTGCATGAGGTGCATCATGTTCCAGCGGTCCGTCGGAATCTGATTAGCGGGTCAAAGTTAGTCCGTGATGGTTATGAGTTGAACTTTAAATGTAATAAAGTTGTAATATTACATTTAGGAACCTTTATTGGAAAAGGTTACCTTAATGAAGGTTTATTTAAACTCAATGTAGAAAATGCTACCTTAAATAAATCTACTGATATTGGTTGTTCATATAACATTGAGTCTTATGATATATGGCATAACAGATTAGGACATGTCAATTTTAATACCGTAAAAAGGATGATGAATCTAAACATGATTCCTAAGCATGCTATAAATGATAAGAAAAAATGTGAAGTTTGTGTGCAATATAAACAACCCCGTAAACCCTTCAAATCAGTTGATAGAAATTTTGATATTTTAGAATTGATTCATACTGACTATTGTGAGTTTAACGGTGTAATAACGAGAGACCATAAACGGTATTTCATTACCTTCATTAATGATCATTCTCGTTATTGTTATGTTTATTTGTTGAAAACTAAGGATGAAACTTTAGATAAATTTATGATTTTTAAATCTGAAGCTGAGAATCAAACAAATAAAACTATTAAGAGGTTAAAGTCTGATAGGGGTGGAGAGTTTACCTCGAACCTATTTCAAAAAGTTTATCAAGATGCAGGTATAATTCATGAGGTAACTGCTCCATATAGTCCTCAATTTAACGGTATAGCAGAACAAAAAAATTGAACCCTTGAAGATATGATTAATTCCATGTTAGGCAGTTCTGGGTTACCCAACTACATGTGGGCGGAAGCTCTATACACTGTATGTCATGTGTTAAATAGAGTCCCCATGAGGTCAAGGGATAAAAGCCCATATGAGCTTTGGAAAGGCTGGAGGACAAGTTTGAAATACCTTAAAGTGTGGGGATGCCTTGCAAAGGTACTAGTACCTGAACACAGAAAGAAAAAACTTGGTCCAAAGACCGTAGATGGTATCTTCTTGGGTTATGCTCAAAATAGTATTGCATATAGGCTTCTGATTATTAAATCTAAAATTTCTGGAATAGATGCAAATACTATTGTAGAACTTCGTGATGCTACATTTTTTGAGGATATATTTTCTATGAAGACGAGAACACCTCAGTCTATATCTAGTATTCCTACTAGAGATATGTTTGCTTCTATAGGGGCCCCATTATCCGTAGAAGGTACACCTTCCTCAAGTCACTCAAGACTAGATGAATTTAGTGAGCATACAGAACTGAGAAGGAGCAAGAGGCAATGTGTGTCTACGAATCTAGGCCAGGACTTTATCACCTATAATATAGAAGGTGACCCTGTGACATATAGAGATGCTATGGCTTCTCCTGAAGCTAACACTGGAATGAGACCATTAAAAGTGAAATGAATTTTATTATCTCTAATGTCACTTGGGAGTTGGTAGATTTACCTCCTGAATGTACCACTATAGGATGTAAATGGGTGTTTAAGAAAAAACTAAAACTTGATAGGTCAGTAGATAAATTCAAAGCCCTCCTAGTTGTTAAGGGATTCAAACAGAAAGAAGGGATTAACTATTTTGACACTTATTCTCCTTTTACCAGAATTACTACAATCTGAGTGTTAATATCATTGACATCCATATATCATCTTGAGGTCCATCAAATGGATGTTAAAACGGCATTCCTAAATGGAGAGCTTGAAGATGAGATATATATGGATCAGCCTGAGGGACATGTAATTTCTGGAAATGAGAATAAAGTCTGTAGGTTAGTCAAATCTCTTTATGGTTTAAAGCAAGCCCCAAAGCAGTGACACGAAAAATTTGATAGTGTTATGCTATCGTTTGGCTTTGAAATGAATGACTCTGATAAATGTGTGTATGCTAAAATGAAAGGTGATAATTGTATTATCTTATGTTTATATGTAGATGATATTCTACTTTTTGATTATAACCTTTCTATTATTAATGAGACTAAGACCCTCTTAAGTGGTAAGTTTGATATGAAGGATATGAGTTGTGCTGATATGATTTTAGGGCTGAAGTTGACTCGTTCAACTGATGGAATAGCAATTTCTCAGTCACTCTATATTGAGAGAGTATTAGAGAAATATGACTATAGCCAAGTTAAATCTGTCGTTATACCCTATGATCCTTCAAAAACTCTCCACAAGAATAAGAGTGGTGTGGCAGTGTCTCAATTAAGATACTCACAAATAATAAGTAGTCTAATGTATTTATCATATTGTTCTAGACCTGATATTTCTTTTGCTATATCGAAATTGAGCAGGTTTACCAGCTGTCCGGATAGAATGCATTGGGATGCATTAGACAGAATACTCAGATACCTAAAAGGCACTATATCCTTGGGCTTGTGGTATGGAAGATTCCCTGCAGTCCTGGAGGGATATAGTGATGTCAGTTGGATAGTTGACACTGCTGAGTGTAAAGGCGTTACTGGTTATGTCTTTACACTTGGAGGCGGTGCAGTTACTTGGAGGTCTATTAAACAGACGATTATAACTCGTTCTACATCTGAGACAGAATTGTGTGCTTTGGATACCATAGTAACTAAAGCTGATTGACTTAAGGGTTTTCTTTCTGAAATTCCCTTGATGATAAAGTCAATACCTTCTATTTCAGTACATTGTGATAATCAAACAACAATAGCTCAGATTAGAAGCTCTAAGTATAACCAGAAACAGAAGAAGCATGTACAAATAAGATTAAAGTCTATTCGTGAGTTAGTGTCTCTTTGAGTGGTGTCATTGGACTTTGTAAGTTCAAAAGACAATATTGCTGATCCACTCACTAAAAGACTTGATTATAAGAAAATCAAGAGATCTAGTAAGGAAATGTGATTGAGGTCTATCCTGGTTTCATCTATAGCAGCAACCCAACCTATCTGATTGGAGATCCCAAGAAGTAGGTTCAATGTGGTATAAACAAGCTATAAGGGTGAACCGTAAGCATCAAATTGATTGAGATGTAATCTCATAGTCTCTTCCTGGATAGATGCTTGATTGCTAGTAAGGATGAGCTTAGGAGCTCTTAATGAGTTCAAGGTCTTAATGACAAGATGCTCGCAGTACATCCTTGGAGAACTCACCTATGTAAGTGTAACTGTGGGCCGCAGTGTGGGGGATCTAGGCAACTCTCCTTAGCACTTATGAAACAAGATTCGGTGACATGCCCGTAATGCACAAACCTAGAAGGATTCAACCGTCGCAAGTGATGAATTGTTACCAATTGATTTTCACATATAAAAGATTTAAGATCAAGACTGAGTTCTCTTTAAACCTATGTGAATAAGATTGGTGTACTTAGGTGAAAATTCAAACCGGAATATATTTTCACTAAAAGCTCATTGCAACCAAACCTCATAACATATCTTTGTTTTCGACCAAAAATAATTTGAATTAGTGGAGGATTGTTGAATTTTAATTCAAGTTATTTCTTTTGGTAATGCATATGTATGCATTTAGTCTCACATTACTAAGCAAAGAAGGTTGGAAGACCTTATATATGGACCCCTTCCATCCTTGCTTAGCAAAGTTAAGGGGGTCTACACGCATGCGCGGGCCGAGCCCAAATCAAGTGGTTTCGGGGGGTTCGAGCCGGAAATCCATAAACCGAGCGCGACGCACACGATCATCGCGCGTAGGGGGGGTGCAAATCCTCAACTCGTGGTTCTCACGCTTGCAGGCGGCCTGGTTTGTTTTTGTCAGTCTCTAGTTCTTGGTCCTGACCCGTCTGTGAGGAAGCGCACTTGGGTTTGGTTCTGTCCGTGTGAGAAAGCAACGCGACGCACCTCTGTCCGCGTGAGGAATCGAAGCAACGCACGCTTTGATTCCTGGTGTGCTTGTGCTGCTTCAGAGTATATAAATACACTCCCTCTGTTCCTGGTTAAACTCACTCTCAAGCAAAACATCCTCTGCTTTCTCCTCCTTCTTCCTTCCGAGTTTTCTTCTGTTTTGAGGCTTTTGTTCCGCGATCTGAGGTTAAATCCGAGTGTGGCGTTCGTCTTGGAGTACACCTACGAACGGCGCGAGTAATTGTCAGATCTTGGGAGAATTTTGCCGAAAAACCTCTGCATCGTGGGCAACAATAAATTCTCTAAAGACAGTCGATACGCCAGCACTTCAACCAGAGATACACAATTTCTGAACCATACTCTTATATTACCCATTTATTGTATGCTTACTATTTTGATGTAAATAAATTACTATATTAGCGTAATCATATTACAACAGCTAACTCCGGCCGGCCTCCATGGCGGAGACACAATCAGAAAGTGGCAGCTCCTCAAGTGACGCATTTGTGGTAAGGAGGCTAGCAGTCCTCTTCCAAAACGGTCCCAGCCGCATCAGACAATCAACTTAGAATGTTCACAACCCCTCTGTAGTGATCGGCACAAGCCCCCTACATCCTTCTCTCTTGCTGTATTGAGTTCAAATATCCAAAATTCCTCCTTGTTTCGTTGCTGCACCATATCCCAAGGTGCCCTCAGCCCTCTTCCCTCCCCAGCTTCGTCGGAGAGCTGCAAAGCTCTGCTGGTCACCGGAAAGACCTGATGCCGGCCAAGTCTCTGTATATCCTGACCTCCCGCCGGCCTACGAGCACCTTGGCAGCCTCAACCATCGCCCCTTCGCACTCACTCTTCTGTGCATCAGCCGGCGGTGCCCTTTGTGATGTTAGCCGGAATAGTCAGTACCTTGCGATCGTCGGCACAAACTTGGCAACCTTCCTGCGAGTCTTTCACTAACTGAACTCGAATTTATAGTTGCTGTGTCAACTCCGGATCCCTTCTTATCTCACTGCAGCCACAGATCCCAGGGTGCCCTCAGCCCTCTTCCCTCCCAAAGTTCGCCGGAGAGCTGCAAAGCCCTGCTGGTCATCAGAAAGGCCCACTGCTGGCCAAGACTTTGTGTATCCTGCCTCCCGCCGGCTCTGAGCACCATGGCATCACCAACCATTGCCCCTTTGCATCCTCCGAGCGGCAGCCGACGGTGCCCTATTTGATGTTAGCCGGAACAGTGAAGGCCTTGCGATCGTCGGCTCAAACTTGACAAGCTTCCGGCGGTTATGAGATGTGGAGCATTGCTATCTGTTAACCCCTGGGATCGTAGCTGCCGTGTCGCCTTGAGCTCCAGCTCCCGGTACCAGGCAAGAGGGGAATAACCGTGTCAACACTTGCGCTCTGCGTGCATGGGAGAAGAAGTGCCGTGCAAATCTGAACTTTGAAGTCAATTGCCATGTCATCTCTGAAAGCATCAGGTTTGAAAGTGTCGTTGCAGCTTTGACTGTATTTAAATTTGAAATGCCTTGCTTTGACTGACTGCGAATTCGAAAAGCCGTGTCTTGACTGAGGTCAAATTTTACTGAGTGCCATTTCAAAAAGCCGTGCGCTGACTGAATGCCAATCTTAACTGAACCTTGACTGAATTCAATTCAAAAGTCATGCTTTGACTGAATCTTGACCGAATTCAAATTCAAAAACCGTGCTGACTGAATTTAAATTTGAAGTGCCGTATCTTGACTGTATTCAACTTTGGGAACTGATGTGCAGCTTTAATTCAAATCTGAGGTTAACGTCTTTTACTTGAAACCATCAGCCGCTCTTTTTGACTTTTGGGACACAAGACTTATTGCTACCTTCCTTGCTTTGCTGGCCACGTTTTCCAAGGATGGTGAGAGGTTGGGGCAGTGGTTGTAGGTGAAATTTACCGTCTTCTTCCCCACGTCTTCACCGGAGAAAAACTCCAAAAGCCTGCTGGTCACCGGAAGTAGCCGTTGCCGCCGGAGACTTGAGTTTCTTGCCTTCCCACCGACCAGTAAGCATCATGGCACCACCCACCACTGCTTCATCACCCGTTCTCCGTGGACACTCCGGGACCGCCGGTGAAATGGCTGGCAGGCGCCGTATAAGATTTCCGTCAAGAAGCAACCACTTGCGATCGTCGGCACAGCCCCTGCAGCATTCCCTGCTGATCTGTGAAGACAGAGTGCTCTTCCCCTTGTTAAGTGCACTGCCCGTTCCCATTGCGTTCCCGCTGCTGAATGAACCTTCGTAGCTTGCCGCCACTTCAAGGCAGTCCTCCGATCATGCTGTAAAATGACTCCCAGTTGGTGGTCGTGTGGGGCGGCAGTGCCCTTGCACGACCAGAGGAAGTCGGACCCAAGAACCTCCCCCTCCTAATGCACCGGTGAAGGCTTTTGGCAGTGGACTTCAAAACACCTCCTGCTCTCCTGTTTGAGTGATCAAAGAGCCTCGCCGGAGTCCTTCGCCGGCGCCGGTGGTAGCTGGCCCACCATGCTTCCCTGGTTGGAGCTCCTGCCGGCAAACCAAATCAGCCACTCCCTTCCTAGAGAGCAGAGCTTTTCTCTCTAGGAAGTGGAGGAGGATCAGACTGAGGAGAAGACTGAGAGTTCTTTCGCAAAAGGTGAATATGTTAATCCTAGTATTTCCGTCAATTCGTCTCAAGGTCAACACAGAGGAGGTAAATCACGGACGGCTACTAGCTTTTGGAATAATGACTAACACATAATGGAGGTATTTACCTCGACTTTATTGAGAGTCGAACCCTAGATCTCATTGTGACAACACCTCATGCGCTAACATTAAACTCATCCGAGGGGATACTAAAAGCTCTTTCACTGGGCAAAAAAGGTGATAACGCTCGCCCCCAGTGCCCCCGTCGTATCTTGCCCAAGGTCATCATGAGGGAGGTTAATCACGGTAAATAAGTGGTGGTGCATGATCGACTGAGAGCTTTTTCACGGAAATAGGCACATATGTATAAAAACAGGATTGAAAGGAAAAGACTCTCAAACCGAATGTCAAACACATACATCATAGCTAGGAGTTTATCTACTACAATCGAGGTAAATTTTTTTGATCATCACTCAATTCACTTACATGGTAATGCACTCAAAGCAACTCACACAATCACAAACAAAGCCAAAATAACAACCAATCACTCACACACAGCATATCATATAAGACCATGACCATAAAACAAAGTTAAACTAGCCACCAATCACTTCCTCACACAACACCATGATATGCAATTAAAATGGCAATCAAACAATGAGAGCAAGCATAATCAAAGTGAGGGGCAGGTGATGTTCGACCATGGGAAAACACGGACAAAAGCATTTGCACGAACAGTGACTTCAAAACACGGTCAGCAAACAGAAAGCGTCACTTCATAGAATGTCGTCTCACTTTTAGCAAGTGGTCAGTTATCAACAAATTTATCATGTCTTTACCACGATTTGTTTGCTGCGGACTAGATAGATCCTTATGGTGGATCTATGAACCATCTTGGGATTTTTGGTAAAGCCCCAGCCATCAACGGATTTGGTGTTATCTTTACCGCGAGTCATTTGCTGCGGACTAGATAGATCATTATGGTGGATCTATTCACCCTCTTGGGTTTTTTTTGCAAAGCCCGAGCTATTAACAAATTTGGTACTGTCTTTACTGCAAGTCATTTGTTGCGGACTAGATAGATCAATTACGGTGGATCTATTCACCATCCTCCCCTATGCCTCACATAAACAATTAAAATAATACAAAAATGTGCAACAAAGTCTATCACACCAATGCTCATGTGTCACCTATCAATATCCGAACACATCCCCTCGGGGCGGTGCGATGGTTAAGACATGGGGTGTTGCCACATGAGTCTTGGGGTCGAAACTTGGCGTGATCGAGCATAACCTCCCCCATGTCTTGGCCATTTGCACTAATGACTTGTAGCCACCCGTGATTTACCTCCTCCGTATTGGCCTAGGGACGGGTTGACGAGGGTGTTGGGGGCGAGCGAATCGCCTTTTGCCACATGTGTCACCTATCAATATCATATGCCTCCAATGTTAGTATTTTCCAATCATGTTGGAGCCCCAATACCACATTAGCTCAAGCCTCACAGACAATAGTTGTAGCTTCTAAAACCACGGACTTGCAGAACATAGACATCCAAAACACAGACAACAAACTCCTCACAGGCAGTAGCCATTTCAACTTCTGCATAAGTCCACAAAATGATAAACATGAATTTGAATCTTCCTCAACATCCTATCAATATCAGGAATCATTCCCTCATATCGACACCTATTACGTGTTTCCCACAGAACATATATCGGACTAGAAACGTTGAGATGTCGAGCTTTCATTTTCCGACTTGCACCTTTGTAGTGCTGACCGAGAATGTAAAATAACTCCATCACTGAGTTAACATCATGATTTATCTCTAGCCAACTTCTCACCTTGTTCCAAAAAGCACATGCGACAGGGTACTGAAAGAACAAGTGACCATTCGACTCGTCTTGACAATGGCAAAGCACACATGTCTTGTTTTCCTTATATAACAATCTATCGATTGTTTATAGCCTCCCATATGCAAGTAACCAAAGAATGAATTGATGCTTCGGCATAATCTCCGGCCTCTAAACCAATGATGTCCACGACACTTCAGGACCTCTCGGCATAAAGAAGCCATATGCATTTGTTGTCCCATTTTTCCCCGTTGCAAACCACCCAACCATCAATCTATTCGCCTCTCCACTTCCACTTGTAGCCCCTTGGATTTTGTTCCGAATGCCTACAAGTCTTTTGATAAGCGGAGAGTCTGAGGCTTTGATCTCTCATTGTCAAAAATTAATTTCTTTGAGATAATGATGGTGCACCCATCTTACCCATAGCGAATCCACATTAGTTTTGATCTCCCATAGTGTTTTGCTAAGAAGAGCCTCATTCCATGCACGAAGGTCGCGAAGTCCATAACCACCTTCTTGTTTCGAAAGACATAAAGTGACCCAAGAAATAGGAGAGTGCTTTCAAGACCACACAAATGCACGACATATAGTTTTGATCTTATCAATGACACCACCGGGAATGGAGAGCATAGAAAGCCAATAACACTCTACTCCTTGAAGCACCGTCTTCATCAACTCCAAGCGCCCCGCATAAGATAAGGTATGCTTTGGACAAGAGTTAATCTTCTTGGTAATAGTATCAAGTAAAGGCCCATAATTTGCAATCCGCAACTTCTGCGCCGCGAGTGGAATCCCCAAGTACCAGAATGGAAATGTACCCTCTTGGAACCCAATAAGTTGGAGTAATTGGTCCTTCATTCTATCATCAATCCTCACTATATACATATGAGACTTCAATGAATTAGCCTGGAGTCCAGCTTCATTGCCAAACACCTCCAAACAATCCGCCAATACTTTTATTGAGGAATCATCTACCCGTACAAACAACATCAAATCATCGGCATAAGCAAGATGTGTGATGCCGACTTCTTTACACATAGGATGAAAGTGAAAAGAAGGCATCAAGGAAGCGACCTGCAACTTGTGAGACAATACTTCGATGAACAAATCGAAAAGTAGAGGAGATAGGGGGTCACCTTGCCTTATATCTCGACGCTCACTAAAAATTCCATAGATACCACCATTTAGGGAAATAGAGCAAGAGGTCGTAGTTACACACTCCCTAATCCATCCACAATATTGTTGGGGAAACCCAAAACCAACGAGAGCCTCCATAAGAACTTACCAATCTACTGTATCAAAAGCTTTCTATAAATCAACCTTGATCATACATCTTGGGGATATTCTTTTGCGCGTATACTTCCGTAGCAACTCCTGAGTGAGATTAATGTTATCATCATTAGAACGCCCTTTGACAAAAGCAGCTTGCACCGAATTCAACAAGCCCCCCAAAACTCCTGCTAACCGGCCAGCCAATACCTTTACAATGACCTTGTAGAACACATTGCAACAAGAGATAGGTCGATAATCTGTAACCCTCAGGGCATGGTCCGCCTTTGGCACCAAGGATATCAATGAGTGATTCCACTGTTTTAGGAGCTCGCCACTCAGAAAAATTTTTTGAACGGCTGTGATAAAATTTGGCCCAACAATATCCCAAGATAAAGTGAAAAACTTCGCTCCATATCCATCCAGGCCCGGTGCCTTATCGCTCTCAATGTCATATTAGGCAGTTTTAATTTCCTCCACCTCCACCAGCCTGATTAAGTCCTCAAATTGGCCATGAGAGAGTTTTCTTCTAGGAAGTCCACCGCTATCCATAGGGTTGCATGCTACCTTTTGCCCAAGAAGATCATGAAAGAATCCCACAAATTCATCTGCCACTTCACCCAAGCTTGATGTTTGCTCCCCATTCTACTTTGTGAGTGTAATAATTGCATTTCTCTTGTTATTGCACTTCACCACATCATGGAAGAATTTAGTACACTTATCAGAACTTCTTAAGTAAACATTCTTCGCACACTGCTGTAAAACTGTTTCTCCGCTTCCGCAAGTAGAGTAGCATTCCTCCGTATATGATCATAGTCAATGGGAATTGTTCCTCCTGCTAGGACCCCTTTCTGTATCTCTTCTAAGTCTGCACTTGCTCTTCTCGCCTTTTCTGAAATGTGCCCAAAATGATTTTTATTCAACTCCCGCAACTTGCTCTTCAAACGGGTCAACTTTGCTTTAAGAATATATTGATCATTCCCAAAAATCGACGCCGACCAAGAGTCCAACACAAGCTCGGTGAAACCTTCTTTGAGTGACCACATATTAAGGAACTTAAAAAGTCGGTTTGGGGGTCGATCTTTCGCTAGACTATGCACGATGGTACAAGAGTGGTCTGAGAGACACTCGGGCGCCGTAAACTCCGCATAAGCATTAAAATCTGCCAATAGCCAAAATGAATTTACCAAAGTTCTATCCAATTTACAAGAAACCATACCATTGGTCCAAGTGAGCCGACGACCAATGGAGCGAAGATCCATCAAATCGCATACTTGAGTAAAAATTTAGAAATCTCGTATTTCATAATTAGTGACTGGAGAGCCCCCTTGTCTATCCAATGTCGATATAATAGAATTAAAATCACCAAGAAGTATCCATGGCTCAGATATAGATCCCCCAAGGTCCGTAAGATCCTCCCATAACATCCTCTGAGCAACAATAGAATGAAGCTCATAAACAAATGTCACTAAGAAATCCCTCCCGGAAACCCGACACCGAACCCGACAATGAAAGAATTGTTTGATTATCGAGAGAATATCCATATCAACTCTGTGTAAGTCTCAAAGAAGCAGCATACGACCATGATTAGACATATCAAAATTATGTACATGCCCATACCTAAAAATCACCGATGCATAATAGGATTAAGAGAGGCCCCATCCAGCTTCGTCTCCAATAACGCCATCACTTGAATATCTTTCTGCTTGAGGAGGTGATGCACCCCTCCATGTTTTAGGGACTTGTGAAAGTTCCTAATGTTCCAAACAACTATCTTCATTTGACACCTTTCGCTCGGGCTGCTCGGACCCGTAATTATCGTCCACTTTGTTGGGGCGCTGTACTTCCAGTCACTTCCTTGCTCTTCCCTTTATATCTCACATAATCAACCTAAGAGGATGCTGAAGAAGTTGATCCCAGTGTCACAGATGCAGCAAAGACCGAAGATGATGACACCGAGGATCGAGTTACACCACTATTATCTGTTTGGGACCGATGATCCGTTGAAGAGGAAGAGACCTCCTTGCCATTTGAAACCTCTGGTGTAGTAGACAACTCCTCTGCATTTGCTGCCTCTTCATGAGGTACAGACTATGCATCCACCTCATCATGATCTAAGGCTTAAGACTATGCACCACCACAATTGTTAAATCATTCTGTGCCACTGGATCCTCCTCCATATTTTACGATTGTTGTCTTGGTCGCCGTGCCCGACTTCTAGATCTTGGTTTTGATCTCCTTCTCCCCTAGTATCCTGCTGATTTAGATCTTGCCCTCCCTGCGTGAGGCGGATCGCCATACTCTTCTTTTCAGTGGCCAATCTTCTTACAAGTCTCACAATATTCGGGCACCATTTCATAAATGATTTTGAGATCAAGTTGCACTCCAGTAGGTAATGTGATTGGAACCTCATAAAATCTATCCCCAATGACCGGAACCTCCACCAAAAGACGAGCATACTCTAGCTACTCCCTTGATCGTGTCAAGCTATCCGTGTGTAAAGGCTTCCCTACCTCCGAACCAATCTTACTTAAGACCTTCTGTGACCAACAATCCGATGGTAAACCATGGATTTGTATCCAAGCTGGATCAAGCCGGCCATCCTCATGGAAGAGAAAACACCTTGGCATAATCTTCAGAAAAATGAAAACTCCAAAAGCAAAATAAGGCCCTGCTTGTAAGACTTTATCGCGATCCTATTTTGTATCAAAACGATAGACTATCCATCCACTTTTGTGCATAAAGAATTTGTAATGAACCTTCCACTGATTGGCTATCGCATAGACTCCATTTCTTCCCGAGTGTTTCCCCATGAAACAACAAACGAGACAAAACCCATGGTGTCTTCGATGTCATTAATATCATCAAAATCAAAAGATAGTCTCTCGCCTTTAGCTTCATATTGGTCCATTGACACGCCTGATGTTGGTTTTCGGTTGTTCTTAAATAAGCTTTCCCATGTCTTCTTTTGTGTCGACTGGGTAGGTTGAGTGTCAGTGCAGCATTATTGGCTTCCAATGGGTTATCTTTCTCCCCTTGTTGCACAACCGTTGGCACAGTATCTCCTCCCACTAGTGTTGATGCTGCAGCTTGTTGCTCAACAGGTCCACGGAGAATGTCACCAGAAGTTACATTTTCAATCCCAAAATCAGCCACATCACTAGCCACCTCATCAGCCGTGACACCAACGTGTGGAGCGCCATCAGCTAAGGCATTTGCTATATTATTGACCATAGCATGCAATGTACTAAATCTGTTCTCTTCAAAGGAGATCTTGGCTTGACTCAAAGGGGAGTATTTGAAGCCTTTTTTTATTTTTCCCCATTAAATATGATTTCCACGTATTTGAAACAATGCGAAATTAAGGCCACCAAAATCAACGTGCTTGAAAACCAAAGTCAAAATTCAGCCACCACAATGCTTGAAATGAGGCAACGTGCTTCACCAACCACCAATTCAAATTTGACACTAACCTTCCAAAAATGTAAAGCACCAATTAATAACAATAGTTGTTCCAATTAATGAACTTTAATGCAGATTGATTCTGCAAAATCTTTCCTTTTCTACTGTGTGGCCACTGGAGTTGCAAATCGTCAGAAAAACTTTGTTAGAAAAGCTTCAATGACATGCGGTGCATCAAGGTGTGACTGAGAAAAGGTCTTCCTTTGAGAGCCAGGTAAGAGGAGGGAAGAGGAATCGAAGAAAACCAAGAAAACCAAAGAAATACGGAGAGGGAAGGGGAGGAACGGTGAACCAAGAAAACCAAAGAAATACAGAGAGGGAAGGGGTGGAACGGTGATGCCAGTGAGAGAATATCCCTATGCCGGAGAAGAAGAACACTCCGAGATAACTAGTAGAATATCCCTCGGCACCCTATGAATCACCCAAGAACCTTCGGAGAAATGACAACCACCACGAGTAATGACCACCACCAAGAGGAAACGAAATTGGGGAAGAGCCTTTCAAAGTCACCGTAGAAAAAACCTAGGAGTCACTCACCTCACCGTGTGGAAGATAGCCGAAAATCCTAAAAAGAAGTTGGAGCTTCTCTCTCTAGAAAACGAACACCCATGACTGACTCCGACTAAGAGCTCTTTCACGGCAATAAGAACATACATATAAAAATTGATTTGAGAGGTAAAAACTCTCAAATCGCATGGCAAGCCATACAAACATCATGAGTTTAATCCTCAACAGTTGAGCACATGTCACTCAATGTGGTGTATTCACACTTGCATGCAAACAAAACACAACTCATACACATGACATCAAGAAAAACTACTCAATCAAAACGTGTGTAGTTACCAACACTTGCTTACCAAGCCTTGCACGAATGTGAGCCAAAGGCACAAGCAACCACGGACAGTAGGCGTTGGACAATAGGCTTCGGACGGCACATTCAAGCACATTCAAGCCTTGCACGGATGTGTTTATGGCCTTCATTCAATCATCAAACAGCAAGCTTCGGGCAGTGGGCACAACAAGTACAATAAACTCCAAAATTTGGACAACAAGCATAGTGAGCTCCACAACAGCAACATCAGCTTATAGCTTCCGTTTCCTTCAAGTGCAGCCTGCATTATGTCTTCAAAAACCCTCCAACACCAACCTACCCCCTACAAATGAAGAGCTCTAAGGAGGTTTCAATTCCACAAACCGGTAGGTATGTATTTGGACCTTCCGAAATAGCCAATATACATCCGGTGTAATGCCTTGGTACCGGCATCTATTTCTAGCTTTCCACATATAATAGATTAAGCTAGAGATGGCTAGATACCGGTCCTTCATCTTTCTACCCACCACCCTTGTAATGTCTTCCAAAAATTTGATGCAACTCCTCAAAAGATTTGAAGTTATGCTTGATCTCCAACCATCTCTTCACCTTGCACCAAAGTTCACAAACCACCGGACATTCAAAGAAAAGATGTTGATTTGATTCTTCTTGTTTTTGGCACATGACACAATTCTTGTTTGGCTCATAATCCATTCTATCCTTGGGTTTCAACCTCCCATGAGCTAGCATCCATAGTGTGAAGCGATGCTTTGGCATGATTTCCGATTTCCACACCATAGATTTCCATGCTACTTTCAGCTCCCTTGGCATGAAGAAATTGTATGCACTTTTAACTCCATTTTCTGTCCCAACAAACCAATCCATCATCCTCATATTTGCATTTTCAACGCCACTTGATGTTCTCAAGATCTTGTTCCGAATTTCTATAAACCTCTTGATCAAAGGGGAGTCCGAAGCCTTACTTTCCCATGCCCAAAAATCTGCACATTTTATATAATGATAGTGTACCCAATTTATCCATAAAGAATCTATTTTGGACTTGATATTCAATAATATTTTGCTCAATAAAGCCTCATTTCATGCAAGTAGGTCTCTAAGGCCATATCCCCCATCTTGCCTTGGTAGGCAAATTTTTTTCCAAGATATAGGAGGGCATTTGGAGGACCAAACAAACATACGACAAAGTGTTTTAATCTTGTCTACAATTCCATTAGAAATTGCAAGCATTGAAAGTCAAAAACATTCCATTCCTTGTAGAACCATGTCTATCAATTCCAATCTTCTGACATATGACAAAATATGTTTAGGTCAACATTTATCTTTCTTGAGATAGCCTCTAGGAGATTCCATAATTAGTAATCCTCAATTTTTCCGCCACCAATGGAATGCCCAAATATTGGAAAAGGAAAGAACCTTCTTGAAAATCCAAAAGATCAAGAATTTGGGCCTTCACTCTTGCTTCTACATCGACCATGAAAATCTGCGTTTTTTATGGATTTGTCTTTAGTCCCGAAGCCTTTCCAAAGAAATTCAAGCAATCCGCTAAGTGTTGTGTAGAAGATGTATCCGCTCGGAAAAATAACATAAGATCATCCACATAGACAAGGTGAGTGATGCCCACCTCCTTGCACAATGGGTGGAAGTGAAAAGATGACAATCTAGAGGTAACTTTGAGTTTTCTTGATAATACCTCAATACATAATCCAAAAAATAAGGGAGAGAGGGGATCCCCTTGCCTAAGTCCTCTTTGCCCACTGAAGAAGTCATAAACTCCACCATTAAGAGAGATTGAGTAGGAGACCGTTGTGACACATTCCTTGATCCAATTGCAATATCGTTGGAGAAAACCAAAATCAACGAGTGCCGACATAAGAAAATCCCAGTCCACCATGTCGAAGGCTTTTTTCAAGTCCACTTTGATCATGCATCTAGGAGAAACCCTTTTCCTTGCATATTTCCGGAGCAATTCTTGAGTCAAGTATATGTTGTCCCCTATGGAACGCCCCTTTATAAATGCTACTTGAGCCGGATCCAATAAGAAATTCATAACTTCCGATAATCGGACAGTAAGTATCTTTGAAATAACTTTGTAGAAGACATTGCAACATGAAATTGGTCTATAGTCTGCTACCCCCACCGCATGGTCCCCTTTTGGCACAAGTGATATTAAGGAGTGGTTCCATTGCTTTAGTAGTTTGCCACTTTGAAAAAATTCCTGCGCAGCTGTAATAAAATCGTTACCAATAATATCCCAAGATGGGGTAAAGAATTTCGAACTGTAGCCATCCAGACCCGGAGCTTTTCCACACCCAATATCATGCAAGTCGGCTTTTATTTCTTCTAGCATGACGGGCTTGATTAAATTCTCAGTTTGCCCCAAGGTGAGCTTCCTTCCGGCGATCTCATTGCTGTCCAAAAATGTGCACGCCTCTTTTTTGCCAAGTAAGCCATGAAAGTAGTCAACAAACTCTTCCGCAACTTCACCAACACTTGTGGTTTAGTCCTCATTCCATTTCTTGAATGTGATGATTGCATTTCTCTTGTTGTTCCTCTTCACCACATCATGGAAAAACTTTATGCATTTATCCACACTCTTCAAGTATACATTCTTAGCCCTTTGTTGGTAGAATTGTCTTTCCGCTTTGGCTAAGAGATTTGCTTTCTTCCTTGTGTGAGTGTATTCTATAGGAGTTGGGCCATCATCTAGAATGTTTCTTTAGACCTCATCTAATTCTTCTTTTGCTTTCTTTGCCTTCTCGGAGATGTGCACAAATTTATTCTTGTTTAGCTCCCTCAAGCACCTTTTCAAGCGGAACATCTTTACCTTGAGAACATATTGAGCGTTTCCTTGTATAGGGGCTGCCCATGAGTCCTTCACAATCTTCTCAAAGTCTTCATGTAATGCCCACATGTTGATAAATTTAAAAGCTCTATTCGGAGGCCGGTCTTTGGACAAGGTGTGCACAATAGTACATGAATGGTCCGAGAGACACCCCAATGTCGTAAACTCCGCATATACATCATAATCTGCCATCAACCAAAAAGTATTAACCAAAGCTCTATCTAGATTGCAAGAAACGTTACCATTAGACCATGTAAAGCGGCATCCAATGGAATGGAGATCCACCAATCCACAAGCTTGTGTAAAAATATGCATATCTCTCATCTCATGGTTTGCTACCGAAGAACCACCTTTCCTTTTATCAATAGATAAGAATAAGTTAAAATCTCCCATAACCATCCAAGGATCAATAATAATATCCCCCAAATCTACAAGTGCCTCCCATAAAGGTCTTCTTGTGACAATTGAATGAAGTCCATAGACAAAAGTTACAAAGAAGCTCCTGCTAGAGATGCGACATCGAATATGACAATGTATATATTGGTTTGTAGTCAGAATAATATCCATATCAACCTTATGTAAATCCCAAAGAAGTAGTATGCGACCATGATTAGAAAAATTGAAGTTATGTGCATGCCCCATACCTGAGAACCTCCTTTGTAATATAGGACTTAGTGCCTCTTCCTTGAGGTTTGTTTCCATTAATGCCATAACTTGAATGTCTTTTTGCTGAAGGAGATGTTGAACCCCTCCATGCTTTAGGGGCTTGTGAAAGCCCCTAATATTTCAAGAGGCAACCTTCATTTGTGACCATTGCGGGCTGCTCACACCCATTGTCTTGTGCCAATCGTAGGGGCAGGTGTACTACTTGTTGTGTCTCCACTCGTAGATGATGTAGTAGTGGGCAATGATGAAGTTGTCGATGCCTCCGACACTGTATGAATAGTCTCACTTGCTACCCCATTTTCTTGTGATGCCGTGGAGGAAGAAGTAGAGGAGGAGGATGTGCTCCCTTCACTTGAAATTGCCTCTTGCTAGACAGCTTTCGGTGGCTGCACATGCTCGGTTTCTCTAGGGACCTCTTCATTTGTTTCCACCTCTTGAGGGGGCTGTTGTATGTCCTTTGATCCTCTCCTTGGTGGGCTTCATTCTCACAATTGAGAGGAATTATGTCCACTGGTATAGGGGCGTTCACAACGACAATTGTAAGCTCTAGTTGATCAATAGCCACCTCAACATTTGGCACTTGTTGCGTTGGTCGCCATTGTTGCCTTGGGCGGTTTCTATATCTCAATCTTGTCCTCCTGCAACCTCTAGTTGATTGAGATCTTTACCTCCCATATCCTTGCACATTTGGATTAGTTTGGGGTTGTTTCGTTGTTGCCCAACCGGTGTAGCCTTTCACCGGTAATTCTCCGAATGATGACCCAATTTGTTGCATGTTTGGCAAAAATTCGGGACCATTTCATATATAATTTTCAAATCCACTTGAACACCAGTAGATAGGGTGATGGAGACTTCATGAACACGTCATCAATAGTCAGAATCTCCACCATAAGCCTTGCATACTCCAACCGTTCCCTTGTCCTAGTTAAATTATCAGTGTACAACGGTTTGCCAACTTCTAATCCAATCTTGCTTAGCACCAATTGGCTCCAACAATCTGGTGGGAGGCCATGAATTTGTATCCATGCCGGCATAGAGTGTCCATCTTCATAAAATTGAAAACACTTAGGCATAATCTTCAAGAACATCGGAACACCGAAGGCAAAGTAAGGTCCTCATTGAAGAACTTTTTGGCGGTCTTCTTCACTATCAAACTTGTACACTACCCAACAACTCTTGTATAGGAAGAATTTATGAGGTGTCTTCCATCGGGAACTAATGTATCAGACTCCATCTTTGCCTAGATGATGACCCATGAAGCAACCAACCAAACAAAATCCCATTGCATCCTCCACATTGTCTATGTCTTCAAAACTAAAGGCTAATCTTTCTCCCTTTGCTTCGTACTGATCTAGATTCATGGTAAGCTTAGTTTGGCGGTTGTTTTTGAAGAGTCTAGCCCAATCTTGCTTCTTTGGTGGTTGATCAGTCCTCTCCTTGTTCACAGCATCATTCCTTCATTCCTGCAGGGTGTTAGTGTTGGTCGGTCTTAGGAGGATCGTACCGGTTCCACTGTACAAAAATTTTGTACAAGTATTGAATCTTTTCCTAAACAACCTATTGTGTTCTTTAGAAGTTAAATTAGGAATCACAAATGGAACTTAACATTATTGATTCTAAATTTAACTTATCTGCTCTTAATGGTTTAGACTTGGATCGCAAGCGGAACTCAATTAAATATTAATTTCCAAAATTGACTTCCAGGACTGCATGGCGAGGCACATGACCTTCTTGGGTATGGGAGCATTCACCACCGCCTATATAAAACCTTTTAAGGAAAGTTAATATTTAATTTCCTTATATAACTCTAGGTTTAACCAAAAAGAACAATCAAATCACAAATTTGAAAAACAAAGAAAAACACAAACTTGAATTACAATTCGAAAAATTAGAATCTAATGTCTCTTGTGTTTAGAATTCATACAAAAGAAAAACTAGTATGATGCGGAAAATAATTACTAGTTATATCTTCCTTTGTATGCAATGACCTCCTGATCTTCTACCGTATTCCTCTTCTTATCTCGGACGTTGTGTGGGCAATGATCTACCGAGATGAGAACCACCCAAGCCCTTCTCCTTCCTCCTTGCAAGTTTCGGCCAAACCAAGAATCCTCCAAGGATGTAGAATTTTGGCCATCATCACCGAGCTCCAAGGGATGCAAGAAACAAAGCCTCCTTTCTCTCCTTCTTCTCCTAGCTAGAACCGGCCACCATCAAAAGCTCCAAGAGAAGGATGAAACCGACCACTAAAGAAGAAGAGAAGAGGAGAGGGAGAACCTCTAGGGTCGGCCACACCGAGGAGGAAAAGAGAGGAAGAAATAGAATAGAGTCGTTCCCCATGAAGACACCTCTACCCTCTCTTTTATAATCCTTGGTCTTGACAAATAAGGAAATTTAAATAAAAACTTCCTTAATTCCTTTGTCATGAAAAGGAAAATTAATTTAATTAAAAAAATAATTTCCTTTTCATTATTAACATGGCCGACCACCTATAAGCTCCAAACAAGGAAAGTTTTAATTAACACAAGAATTAAAACTTCCTAATTTGTTTCTGAAAATTTATAAAAAATTTCTCCAATAATTTTTCCCTTCATGGTGGGTTATAAAAGGAAATTTTATAAATTAAAATATTCTTTTAAATGTGTGGATGATTTCCAAAAAGGAAAGTTTTCTCTAAAAATTAAAATCTCTTTTCAATCTACAAATAAGGAAAGATATCAAATCTTCTCTTAATCTTTTGTAGAAACTTATAAAAGGAAATTTTTAATTTTAAAACTCTCTTTTTAAATCCTGAACATGGTTACAAAAAAAAAAGTTTTATCAAAATTAAAATCTTCTTTCAATCTACAAATAAGGAAAGATTTCAAATCTTTTCTTAATCTTTTGTAAACACTATAAAAGGAAAGATTTAAATTTTAAACTTTCTTTTATAAAATCATGTTATCCACATAAGAAAAGATTTTAAATAAAATCCTTTTAATTTTATTAGGGTCGGCCACATCATGCTTGGGCTCCAAGCATTGGCCGACCCCTCCATCTTTGCTCAACCCTTTGCTTGGCCAACCCAAGCTTAATCTCCAAGCTTGCTTGGCCGGCCCCTTTGGGTTGGGTAAGGAGTGGGTATGCGGAGGGTATAAATCTCTATATACAAGAGGCTACGATAGGGACCGAGAGGAAGAATTGGTTTTGGTCTCCCGATGAAATTAAGCTTCCAGTGTTCGCCCCGAACACTCAACTTAATTTCATTAATAATAATTCATACCACTAAAGAATTATTATTGAACTACTGCACTAATCCCAAATTATGTTTTGGGCTCCTTCTTATTATGAGTGTGTTAGTCTCCCTGTGTTTAAGATGTTGAATGTCCACTAATTAAATGAGTTACTGACAACTCAATTAATATCTTAGTCCAAGAGTGTACCACTCAACCTCATCGTCATGTCGGATTAAGTTCACCTGCAGGGTTTAACAGGAGAATCCTTATGAGCTCCTCTTGGGGGCATTCTCAACCTACATTATTAGGACACAGTTTCCTTCTATAATCAACAACACACACTATAAGTAATATCATTTCCCAACTTATCGGGCTTATTGATTTATCGAGCTAAATCTCACCCATTGATAAGTCAAAGAAATAAATACTAAATATATGTGTTTGTTATTATATTAGGATTAAGAGCACACACTTCCATAATAACTAAGGTCTAGTTCTTTTATCAAGTCAGTATAAAAAGAACTTACCTAAAATGGTCCTACTTAATACACTTAGAGTATACTAGTCTAATTTATTAGTCAAGATAAACTAATACCTAATTACACTACGACTATTCCAATGGTTTGTTCCTTTCCATCTTAATCATGAGCAACTGTTTATAATTTATAAAGAACTGATAGCATGATCTTCTGTGTCTGACACCACACACCATGTTATCTACAATATAAATTAATTGAACAACTACACTTAACAAATAAATGTAGGTATTTGACCATTGTGATTCTTTATTTCTAAATAAATATTTATATAAAAGCTAGACTTTTAGTATACACTCTAACAATTAGGCGTCGGAGCTCGCTGTTCTTGCATCTCTGGCAAGGTCTCCACCTCCTCCACCGGTGGAGGAGGTGGTGGAGGATGTCCTTGGGCGTGAGGTTGCTGGAGAGGAGTTTCTCCTTGCTGTGGCGTGGCCATATCATCATCCACACGGACCACATCCTCCATGCCATCAAAATTCGATTGGTCTACATGTTCTAGTGACTTTGCCACATGGGATGCTTCATTTGCCACCTCATCTTTGTTGGCCACCTCATTAGTTGACTTTTGACCTGAATGCCTCTTACTTTTCCCCTTTCCCTTAGCCATGCAAGGAGAGGAAAACAGCTAGCACGTTGGAATTGCTTCGCCTCACAACTTGCCCAATGAGAGCTCTTGCATGTGTTTCCTTCACTACAACAAAAATATTAAAAGACAACGGTTAAAAACCGTTGTCGTAGGCCCTTTAAAACCGTTGTAATTAGCAGTGTTATTAATAGTGAGGGGCTATTACAACGGTTTTAAACCGTTGTCTTTGAATGAAAAGATAACAGTTTTGCAACAGTTTTAAACTGTTGTCTTTGAATGAAAAGACAACGGTTTAAAACCATTGTTATTTAGAGCATTTTTAATAATGTAGCACCGCCAGTTACAATCATTTTTGGGGCTACGACAACGATTTTTAACCGTTGTCTTTGAGGGTGATAGACAACAATAACGATTTTAAACCGTTGTCTTTTAAATTATTATCTTTTAATACCAATATATCAGATTTCAATTTAAATATATAATAAAGAATTATAATCAAGAAAGAATATTCTCCACATCAATATAATTCAAATGTTAGTTATACAAGAATTACAATCACAAAAGAAGAAACATATCTTATGTTCAAATAAAATTTATCCCAATACAAATAAACAAATAAACTCTATTTACAACTAATGAACAATAGTCAAAAGACTAGAAACTTTTAATGATGGTTCATGTTATATCGGATTGCACTTAATTATTATCAATCCAAGTTCCATCATAATCTTCAACTTAGAGGATTTCATTGGACTCCTCATTCTCACTTGCTTATTTTTTCATACCAACCTTTTCTAATATGAAGTTGGAGCCGAAGACTTGATAAGGTGCTTGGATTAGAATGAGAAGCGAGACGAGGAGGCAAGCCAAGCCAGCCTTGAGGGAAAAGGTCACCCTGTCTGTGTCTTCTATGGCAAACTCCAACACTTCCATCATCAATTTCCTCATTGGTATCGTGGCTTTGTCATATGATCCTTGGTAGACTTCTTCATGCTTTCTGATTGTGGTGTTGCATTTGGCGGCAAACAAATGTCGATATGAATACTGCTACCTTTCTTTCCGTTCATTGTAGTTCTACATGTAAGAAAACAACATCGATAGCACAGGTATACAAGAAAATTTAAAAAACAAAAGTCTATCTATATATCTTACCTGAAGAATAAGGTGATTGTTGATGTATATAAAGCTAGCTCTTTGTTGGCGCTGAAATGAGTGAATGGAGAGATCGACATTGGAGAGCATTTAAAGAGAATTAGTAGATAAGATCATAGCAAGCATATACTTGTAACTAGTAAGACAGAAAAGCAATTTTGGATGAGATAAATCAGGTTTAACAGAACAAACAAAAGAAGACAATATGAGTTTCTATCATTGAAAGATCTACAATTTAATTATTCTATTAATGTTATCACAATGCCAATGATTGAAGCAGAAGTTAGGTAACCTAAGAATGAAATTTATGCAAATATGACATGAGCACTCACGTTGTTCCATAGAGTAAAATCTTCAAAACTTTTGTGATATCATCATCACCATGGTTGTCCTTGATAAAAATAGTTAAGCTGGTGATTTATTATATAAAATAGTCCATAAAGACATTTACTTGCATGTTTGAAGAATTTTGTAGTAAAGTAAAATGCTATAAACCTGTACAAATCATTTACTTGCGAACATTTTGAAACTTGAGGTACTTCAATGTGACTGGCTTCCCCTGAAATTTCAATATATATGAAGCATAAATATTGAACATACACACAGTGAAAGCAGTGTAGCTGCAAAATCTACAGTTTAACACAAAAAATAGATAGCATAGAAAAACTCACAACAAGAAAACATAGGTACTTCACCTTTCGATTATCAGGTGATAAATTGAGGGAGTCACTTGGTGGATAATTAATCATTAACATTACTGTAAAATTATCAAGTGTTAACGAAAAGTGCACTGTAGCAATATAGGGAAAATTATAACAATCTGTTTTCTTTGAGAAATTTATAATCTTGATAACAAGGATATCTAGCAGCTATAAAGTAGACCTGAAGCCCATATGCTCTTTGTTTGCAACCTAGGACCTGGTAATTAGAGAAGAGTTTTGCCATATCAACAAAGTTCAAAAGGAAAAAAGAAATCAATTTAGAAAGTACTACTGGATTTATAACATGGGAACCCATAGTCAACTTCTCTTGCATTGACATTGTGATGCATGAATCCAACAGATGAAACATGCTGAAAACATGTTTACTCATACTGTTCCACGTACTCACCTTTCCATTGATCTAGAGGTCAACATTGGCAAGGTACTGTTTACTCATCCTGAAAACATGCTTTGTCAAGCAACATTGTGAAACTAAACCAAGGCCAGTCTCACATATCTACTTTTGATCACCTGTAATAACTATGACATATAATAATAAAGCGAGCAAGGAAAGGGAAAACAATTAAAGCTAAAAGGTTCAACCAATTGATATTTGTCAACAAGCAAAAATATTAAGTTGTGTCGAACAAGATCAAGTGCAAGAAAGACATCATACCATAAGGAGAACCATCATTATCGTGCACAAATTTATTTTGTGTAGGCACTACATGTTTTGCTTACCACTGACATCTTACATTGTATTTTCACTATTTTGTACTTTGTTATTCTCTAGGTGTGGATGTAAACAAACTTTTTTTTGGATTGTATATAGATTCAATTGTGTGGAAATTCTTGCTCCCGTTGAACCATTCAATGAATTTTCTTTTGATGATCTTCTGATTGTAGGAAAATAACCTGGACATCAATTAAAATGAAAATAGATGGCATTAGTATTGTTAAAAATATATAAGGTCTGTAGAAATATAATTTTCAGTTCTTATTATATCGGCTATGCAAGTTGGTTCTGTTTTTACAGTAATAATTGCAAGCATAGCACAAACATGTAAATGAATGCACGACATATGATTTGTCAGTTGCAATGGAATTGTTACAATAGATAGCAGACTCTAAACCAAATAACTCAAAAATGGATAATCAATAACTTGCCCATTAGAAAGGTGGTTAATGCAAGGGTAAAAGACACTTGAAATGTACGATAAATGTAAGATGTTAGTTTGAATGTTGGCTCACCACAATGCTCGATATGCACATGGTACCTGTACATTGTTTTTTACACGTGAAGGCACTAAATTGATATATTTCTTTAGTTGCATAAGAACATTAATGTTGAAGTACATGAGAAATAAAAAAGGTTTATAGTAGCATGAAGTACCAACAACATGATTCTTATCAACATATTCAATTAGCAAATTGAGAATAAGCAAGATCTCACACTCAGAAGTCAGAAATAAAAGATGGCTAAAATGTCAGAACTATAAATATCACCTAAGATTGAGGAAAAATGTCAGCTAGCAGTTGCTTGTACCGCTTCACTGGTTGTCTAGATCGTGCCTTCAGTGTAGGGCAAAGATAGCACAGACTACCACATGTAGGCAAAATCTTCCTTGACATCACACCCATCTTGTATTCTACAAGAAAAAATTATGGAATCTAAGAAAATTAGAAACACATGCATTTTAAGTTCTGGAGGCAGTTGAACTCAAACTTATTTACTATCATACACCATAATTGCTGATTTTCAAATTACATGGCATTACTAGTCGTGATTGTCGAAACCTTTATTATCATAAACCATAGATTACATGGCATTACTAAACAATAATAGCTGAATCTCAACTTACATGGCATTGCCTAAGTGGGTTACGGGCCTATGAGACAAACCAAAATTTTGAATAACGATTAAGTAAAGTACAAATGGCCAGTTCATCCAACAATGAGAGAATTCGAGTCAAGCTGAAGAAACTAATAAATATGTAGACATCCTATCCAAAAAAATTAATATGTAGGCATAAATATGTCACAATTCCAACGTATGCCTACTTACAGGTAAGAAACATAATCTCTACCAGCTCAACACCATTATGAAAGAAAAGACCATAAAAATTAAATTTGGCATTAGAAGAGTCTCAAAACAGGCTAGAAATTTCAGCTTTTTTACCAAGCTAAGTAATTAACAACTCGAGATAAAGCAAAGGCATGCAACGAATGGACCTGCGTACACCCAAATAATTAACAAAAAATAACATTGCCAAATTTATTATTCTGAACAACACAAACTTGGGAACTTGAAATGGCAACCAGAACTGCAAAAGATTTTACTCGGACTTGTTCATGTGACGAATCAAATTGACAACACGTGAACTGCAAATAAGAATCAAATTACAAATTAGAGATCTCATAATCAAACAAGATCTTACAAGTAATATCTATGGATTATTGTTGCAGAGTTTGACAATTAATTACCTGTAGCCCCACTCATTGTCGTACCAGGACACAAGCTTGACAAAATTTCCATTCAGAGCAATTCTTGCCTTGGCATAAAAAATGCTCGACCTATACCAATTTAGGAATCAAATAATTATCCACTTAGAAAACAAATATCAGATTCGTAAATATCAGTAAATAATGCATGAACTAAGATTGAGCAAAGAAAATTCCTGCTGCTGTCACCAACGAAGTCAGAGGAGACCAAGTCCTCATCCACATATCCTAAGATGCCCTTGAGATTTCCTTCAGATTCCTCCATGTCATGCAAGAAATTAGCCTGACTACATATTAATTTTTTTGGATAAACAAAGAGGAAACGAAGAGCGCTGGGTCAGCCTGCTATGAAGAGGGAATGAAGGTGGGTGGTTCGGCGAAGATGTTCAGCGAAAGAAGGATTCAACTTCAAAGGGTTATGCGGAAAGGAGTTCAGAGGAGCGATTATGCGGAGAGGAGTTCGCAAAGAGGGGATCGCCGACATAGAGGGGGTTTGGTAGCGTGAACAGATAAAGAAATAAAAATGTGAAGAGATCGTGGATGGAAACGCTTAGGGTTTGAGAAGGCAAAGGAGAAGGGCGACGCGGTGGCAAAAAATTTTGGGGAGAGGGAAAGAAAAACTCGGCGGCAAAAAATGGCGAATGAAAAAAATGATGAGAGAAAAAATAATGGTATCCAGCAACACTTAATAGATAACAGTTTTTAAAAATCATTGTCGTAATCCCAAAAAAAAGCGCACATAAACAACAGTTTTCAAAAATCATTGTCGTAGCCCAAAAAAACCATAAATAGACAACGATTTTTAAAAATCGTTGTCGTAGGCCAAAAAAATTACTAAAAGACAACGGTTTTTGTTAAAACCATTGTTAAAATGTAAAAAAATAATGATTTGGCATAAAACCGTTGTCGTTTGGGTGTTGTTGAATGAGGATTTTCTTGTAGTGCTTTGACCAAACTTACAATGAGTTGGCAGCCTCCACACCTCCCCGAACCACTTGGCAGCACAGGAGTGGAGGGGAGGGTCGACCCTGGCCGAAGAAGATGGCCGGCGTTGGAAAAGTTTGCCGGAAGTTCGTCGGAATACACAAAACTGCCCAAAAGACACTAGATTGAGGGGAAAACCACTATATGCAAACTTACCTTGCTGTTTGATCCTCAAAACAGCCACAAGAAAGTCTCCCACAGGTCGTGGCAGACACCCACAGCGAGAACGAGCCCTCGTCCTATCGATGAGGAGGAAGGAAATCTCCGCCGGTCATGATGGAGGGTTGTTCACACAAAGAAACCACCGGAGAACCAAGAATCCTAGAGAGAAGTTGGAGCTTCTCTCACTAAACCTCCCGACCCTCACTACTACTCCTGAGAGCTCTTTACTGAGAGCTCTTTCACGGAAATAGGTACATGTGTATAAAAACTGATTTGAGAGGAAAGGACTCTCAAATCGAATGTCAAGACATACATCATATCAAGGAGTTTATCCTCTACAATATGAGGTTGACTCCTTCATGCACTCAACATAACTCTCACCATTATGCCTCACATGTGACAATCCACAAGCAAAACAACATCAAACCAACATCCAATCACGCGCTCACAACATCACACTAAGAGCATTACATGCAATACATGCATTACAAAATGTTGTGAGGTAAGCACAACACAAACATCAAGCTTGAAAATTCATCCATGAAGAGAACGGACAGTAAATGGATCATCAGAAGCTTGGACCGTAAGCATAGTATCAAAATCACGATTTGGATCACCAAGATTGTCTTCCTGCCATAGATCATCGCCCCACTTTTAGCAAGTGGTCAACTATTAATGGATTTAGAATGTATTTACCGCGAGACATTTGTTGCGGACTAGATAGATCCTTATGGTAGATCTATGAACCCTCTTGGGCATTTTGGTAAAGCCCCAGCCATCAACGGATTTAACGTTGTTCTTACCATAAGTCGTTTCACAATTCTATGGATGGTGGTGCTTTGGTCTTCAGCTCTTATATAAGGAGGGTACAACCACAGACAAAATGTTGCACACATGAAAGGCTGAATCTCCACCTACGTTCCCCTTCTCCACTATCACGCATTTCTTGCTTGGTGGAGTGCCCATAATAGCAGTCATGTATCTCTCAGTTCGCCGTGACCATCAATGCTTGGTGGGAATCATGATTTATCGTTGAATCATGGGAAATAGATGACCCAAGAAAGCCTCTAAACACAGCTGGAGGTGGAGCAAATCTGTTTCAAGGAAACTGCATTCGTCGCAGGCCTCAGTTCACTCGTCCGGGCGCTTTCTAGGCTCCACCCGGTCGATGGCTTCACTCTACTATTCGCTCGACCGATCACTCAGCAGCAACTCACTCAGCAGAAGCCTTTGACTCACTTGGCATAAGCCTTCAATTCGCTCGGCATCTAATTCGCTCGGTCGACGCTATTTCGCTCGGTCGGCAGCTAATTCACTCGGCAGCTAATTTGCTTGGTCGGCAACTGTTTTGCTTGGTCGGCTGCTAATTCGCTCAGCAACCAATTCGCTCGGTCAGCTATTCTCCCCGGTCTGACTTGCGTCCAGAGCCCGCTTGGCCTCTTTGCCTAGCCGACCCCAGTTCACTCGATCATCTACTCACTCGACTAATTCGCCTAGTTGGCCTCTCACTTGGCAAACTCGCTCAGCCGACCTCTCACCCGGCCTCTCGCTCAGCTAACTCGCCCGGTCGACCACTATAAAGCTTGCGTTCGGCAGTTGGCAGACATCAGCCTCTGCTGGTAACCTGAGATTATTAGCTCAGGTCATTTCAATAGATAAGTGGAATGTAAATTTGGTATATTTAAATTCAACTAAATTCCTAAATATCTCCGGCAGATTGAGTAACAGCTTCCAAGTGTTCGATTGAGTTAATGGACTATTCAGAGCATCCCAAGAGATGTTGAAATTATTATGAAAATCAGGTTTCTATCATGGCAAAATAATTAATATAACACATTGAATTTAGACTGTCGATTTGGTCCCGTAATTTTTTTACCAGTTATTAAAATCAATTGTAAAGTGCTCATGACAGATGGTCCATAAGCCCAACATTTCGTGGTTGTATGTTCAATTTAGAGAAATTTTTTTACAAATATATTATAATTAGGAATCAAATCATCAATATCTAAGTGACAACTGGACACATTTCCACTACACTATAGCCCTGAGAGCATCCATAATGGATACATTAATGGGGTGTTATAACACCCTCCTGGTGTTAACACCATTGTGAAAGGGTGTCATAATACTGTAGGACCGTTAGATTCGATAGGGGGGGTGAATATCGATTTGAAAATATAGAGTATAAGCGCAGCGGAAAAGTAAAGCAGACACAGGGTTTTTTACTTCGTTCGGAGCCTGTGATGACTCCTACTCGAAGGCCCATACTCCTTGAGTACTTTCGTTGGGCAATTCACTAGCAATTCGGATAATTACAATTTAAGTACAAAAAGAAGCTAATGAAAAGAAAAACAAAGCTGTACCGACAGACAAGGAATTTAAAAGAGCGGGATCGTGTCGTCGGAGCTTTGTGATCGTCGTTGGAGCGTAGAGCAGCAGAGCGAGTAATCTCAGAGTTCTCAGATGTGAAAGATGATTCTGAAGCTCCTGCCTGGGGCTTCTTTTATATGTTGCTCCGGGCGCCTGGATTCCTTCCGGGCGCCTGGAATGTGACGTAGCTGCTCAAACCGAGATGCTCCACGTGGCGACGACTTGGCTGGATATAATTTGCTTTTTGGGCGCCCGGATCCCTTCCGGGCGCCCGGACCACGTTGTTCCAGAAACTCCCTTTTCCTGCAAAACAAAGTTAGTCCGAGGCAATATATATCCTGCAAGATAGATTGTTAGCACATTTTATAATAGTATGAATTAGCACAAATAGTATGACTTAGATTCCGTCTTTCCGAGACCGGAATCTAGTCACGATCTCGACTTAGACATCCGAAATGGATCTAAGCCGGATCGACGCCTAATGTTCCCTTCCCGGGAATGCGTCCTCGCAGTCACTCCCCTCCAGTGACTCACCTCACTTACCTGTCAGACGTCCGGTCAGCCCTTTGACCCGTCTGGACTTCTTGCCAGCTATCCGGTCAGCCCGTCGACCTAGTTGGACTTCTTGCCAAGCGTTCGGTCAGCCCGTCGACCCGCTTGGACTTCTCGCCAGCTATCCGGTCAGCCCGTCGACCTAGCTGGACTTCGTGCCAGACATCCGGTCAGCCCTTCGACCTGTCTGGACTTATCCTGCACACTTGATCAGAGTGTTAGATAACGACGAACCTAACTTAACCTGATTTGTCATTCATCAAAACCTGAGTTAGACCGTTAGTGCTAACCGCACCAACAATCTCCCCCTTTTTGATGGAATGATAACCTGGTTAAGTTAGTGATAAATATATGCAAAAAATCAAGCATGTTTTTCGAGGATTTTTTTAAGGTTTTAAGTTAGTTTTTCAAGTTTGCATTTAGTTGCTCTAACTTAACCACCTAACCCTCCCCCTTTGGCATTCATAAAAAAAAACAAGGGTAAACAATCATAGTGTAGAGTTACTGTAACAAGTAATCAAATTAAAAAACAGCTAATTTTGAAAAATATCTAAGTTTGGTTCAAAATTCAAAGATAAAAGTACAATTTTTTAACACAAAGTTAAAAATAGTCAAGTTGTCTTGGGGAAGACATGTTGAATTTTGAAAAGTATAAATTTAAAGTTAATCAAGTTTAACTTTTCAAGTGTGTAAAATTTTTAAATCAGGTTTTTCAAATTTACTTTTCAAGTTTAAGTAACATTTACATTTTTTAACAACGTAAATTTTCAACTTCAATTTTTCAAAACAAAGCAAAAATTAAACAAGTAAGATTAAATTTGCCAAAATAAATTTTTAAGGCTAATTTGATAAAAACTCAATTTGGAAAGTTTAATTTTCACGCATATGTTACAAAACTGAATAAGTTTAAATTTGTAATATTCAACTTTTAAAATCAGGTTTAAAAATTAGGTGGGATTAAACTTCCATGTTTTTCAAACACTTAGTCAACTTTAACTTTTTGAAAACTGGTGTTTAAAAAAATTAGTTTTATAATAGATGTACAAAAGCATTTTTCAAACGCACAAAATTTTAATTAATTTCTCCCCCTAAACTTGATACTTAAATTTAAACAGCTGTCTAACCAATTAGGTATTAACTAACTATCAGAAGATAGTAGCTTTCACTTAGTTAGTCAGATTAAGGTGATTATAAACAGTCAGTGTTTGACTTGACTGATGATCTTAATCTGATTACTGTATGATTTGTATTTAACGTCCAGACTTATGCTGATGCACTGAAATAAGCATCTTAAGTCCAGACAGTTGGCCTATGCATCTCACCCCTTTCTATGTTTGTCAAACACAAGCAAGGTAAACCTAAGGTGTTGGTGAGATGCTCAAAAACTAGTCTTATGGGTACATGCTTTATAAGGATTCAAACCTAGTCTAAGGCCAAAACTGTTTTTAAAAACATCTAAAAATGGAAAGTTTTGAAAACACACAATTTTAACTTATAATTTGAAAGAATTATTTTTTTTTTTGAAAATAATTTTGAAATTTAAAATTCCTAGGCTACCAAGATAGAACATAATCAATGTAGGTCTGAAATATCATTAGATAAATCCAAAATATTTTACAAGTAGGTAGTGTAGCTACAGAAGTGAGTAATAACTAGAGCTACTGAGATGATGAAGGGGGTGGTCCAGATTCCAAGGATCGGAGAAGCGCCATCAGCTTAGTGTGTCGGGTGTCCCCGGCAGCTCGTAACTCGGCAACCTCTCGTCGTATGTCCCGATGAAAATCAGAGTTCTCCTGCTGGAGACTCGCCATAGCTCTCTCTAGTCCGGTCATACGGTCGGCCAGAGTGCAGGGAGCGTGACGTGGTGCTCGAGCTGGGGGCGGTGGTGGAGCCGGTGCGGCTTCCTCTGGAAACAGTGCGAGCATGAACTCGTCCACCTGTGCGTCTGGATCGGGCTGGTGCTGTGCCCCCCTCCGCCAAGACATAGTCCCGTCATCCCTATCTATCTGGACACCAGCTAGGGAGAAGTTCCGAGCTGCTATAACATCGAACTCGGTCATATGGGCAATGTCTCCTCTAGTGACATCAATGTGCAACGAGGACATATAGGCTGTTAGAATGTGACAGAATGGCATGTGGACTCGTCTATCAGTCACGTATCCAGCCGAGTAGATAATGGTGGAGAAGATATGTAGGCTAATGTCAATATCTAACCTATGAATCAGGGCATAGAGTAAAAATGAATGGAATGGGCACATCACAGCGATCCCGAGTAGTCAGTGGTAAAATGCAAAGAACTAAGACCCTATAAAGAGCGTAGTCCTGGACTCGAAGTTCTACCGACCTAAACTAGGTCACAGTGGGATCTCGCTCTCCCCCAAAAAAATACGAATAGATCGTATCGAGAGTAATATGTGAGTAGGGATCTCCGAATGGTAGATCCCTGGGAGGATAGCACAAAAAAGAGCAAGTAGATGGACGCAACTCTAAAAACTCTCGGATAGTCGTAGGGGAAAATGTGATATCCGTGCCCGCTGCCCTAGTGGTATAGGTGATATCGTCTACTTTCACTAGGTTATTGCAAAATTCGGCACACAGACTTATGTTTATTGGACTGGTACATTCGACAAGGTTCCTTAAGTTATAGTGGTCTATAACCTCTAAAACGGAGGGACATGATTCTAGAAAGAACGATCTATCTATGCAGGTAGTCCTAATGGCCTTATAAATGGTTGACTCAAACTTAATCCTTAGTTCATCTGTGGGAAACCTAGGGTCAGTGCTAGCATTAGAGGGTCCAGCACCAGTATTTGTTCGTTTCCTACTGTTTATATAAAAAAATATTCTAAGAAAGGATTAAAAGATAAATTCAAGTAAATTTTCAGATAGGGGAAGAAGATTTACCGAGGGGCCATTGACAAAATATAGATCTGACGACCTCGGTTGAATCGCAACAGCGTCTTCACCGCAAGAAAATTTGATTTAAAATACTCTCGCACTGAGGTTCGAAGTGAACCTGGGCAAAAGTGAAGTTTTTGTGGGGCAAGGATTGGGGGCGCCTGCTGCCCCCTATTTATAGGGAACTCCGGGCGCCCGGATCTCCTTCCGGGCGCCCATTTTGAGATTAGTTTTTAAGTTTTAAAATTAAAATTTTGAAATTAATTTTTAAGTTTAAAATTAAAATTTTGAAATTAATTTTTAAGTTTAAAATTAAAATTTTGAAATTAATTTTTAAGTTTAAAATTAAAATTTTGAAATTAATTTTTTAAGTTTAAAATTAAAATTTTGAAATTAATTTTTAAGTTTAAAATTAAAATTAAAATTTGAAATTAATTTTTAAGTTTAAAATTAAAATTTTGAAATTAATTTTTAAGTTTAAAATTAAAATTTTGAAATCAATTTTTAAGTTTAAAATTAAAATTTTGAAATTAATTTTTAAGTTTAAAATTAAAATTTTGAAATTATTTTTTAAGTTTAAAATTAAAATTTTGGAATTAATTTTTAAGTTTAAAATTAAAATTTTGAAATTAATTTTTAAATTTAAAATTAAAATTTTGAAATTAATTTTTAAGTTTAAAATTAAAATTTTGAAATTAATTTTTAAGTTTAAAGTTAAAATTTATGCCTTATTCATCTCACCCGATCTATATTATCAATCAGGGAATCTTATGATTTTGTGAGATGAAATTGGATTGTTAATTGTGGAGTTTTGATTTAACTTGTGTTAGATTCAGATTTAGCTTTGGTTTCCACAAATAGGCAATCTTCGGATAAACTTCTAAGCTTGGTGAGTCACATGGACTTCATTAGAAGTAACCAACCTTTCGAGGTTTTCCGAATAGTCTTATCCACGGAGCTTAGTACTAAATCTTGGTCTAACTGGTTAGGATTCATTTAAGGGTAGCTTCGGTCAGTTCCACTTGGCCAATTGCACCAGATCGAAGCCATATCTTTCTAGACATGCGATGCCCAAGCTTCCCTAACGTACTATCATCCAAAAACTTCACCAGTACCATGATTCAAGTTAAACTTGGTCTCTAATCCTAATTACCCTGCCGGGTTAGTTTGTTTTGGGTTACCCTGTCGGGTAAGTTAGTTTTGGAGGTGCCAGTTATTCTGGAGCCTCCCCCTGAATTATTGGCCATTAATTTAAATTTTGGATTTAGGTTTGTGTCGATTCTTTTTATAGTTATGGTTAACTCGGTGATAATTTTGTTGATTTTTAAAGTGTTTAGATTTTGAATTTGATTTAGGTTTGTATTTTGGATTTTGGTTTGGTTTATTCGATTTTATATAATGTATTTTTTCTTTAGGTATATAATATTGATTTAGTCCTATTTGCGTGGTTAAGCACGCTTTCAGAACCCAAGCTAGATTGGTTGATTTGTATTGGGTTATTAATGATTTGAAGGTTTTATTTGAATTCGACTTATATCCTAGTCCGGTTTTATTATAGCATGCTTTTTGATTATTTAGGATTAAGTCTAGATTTTTTGATCTTGTTGTGAATTTTTCTAACATTTCTTTTAAATTGTTAATCTCATTTTTTAATGATAAATTCTCCTCCTCAAGTGTTAGATCTTGAGTTGGATTTGCATTTTTGATTTGTTCCTTGAGGTTTTGATTTTCCTCAAGAAGTGATTTGTTTTCATTTTCTATTTTAATTAATTTACTATTTAAACAGGAAATAATTCTAAAGAATTTTTTGTTTAAATTAAAATATACCTCATTCGGGCCTTCAGAAACGAGTACGGACTCGTGGCTTGTTTCGGGTTCAGACCCGTCTTCATCTTCCGACTCGTCTTCTGTTTCATCTTCGCGGGCCATCAGTGCGAGGTGACTCTGATGTTTCTGCTCTTCTTCCTCCGATTCGTCCGAGGAGTCGTCCCACGTTGCTTTGAGTGCCTTCTTTTTGGTTGGCTTTGGTTTGTCGAACTTCAGTTTTGGGCATTCGTTCTTGTAGTGTCCCTTTTTATTGCAGCCGTAGCAAGTCACGTTCTTTTGTTCTGAGGGAGAACTGATCTTTTGAAGGTCCTTCTTGCTGAAGCTCCTTTTTCTCCTGGTGAACATTTTTCTTACCAAGTTCACCAGGTGTTCTTCGTCTCCGGAGTCTTGGTTGGAATCTTCTTCATATTCAGATTTGCTCTTCTTTTCTTTGGAGGAACCTGCAAATAAGGCTATACCTTTCTCGGCTCCAGCATTAGTTTGTTCATGTAATTCTAATTCACAGAAGAGCTCGTCTAATTTTAATTTAGAAAGATTTTTAGAGATTTTGTAGGCATCTACGATTGATGCCCACAAACTATTACGTGGAAAAGCATTTAATGCGTACCTTATTAAGTCTCTATTTTCCATCCGTGGCCTATCGCATGAAGCCCGCTGAGGATGTCCTTGATCCTCGCATGAGCTGATTCGCTGCTTCACCTTCCCGTATTTTTATATTAAAATTTTATTTAAGAGCAGGTCTCGTTTGGTTACCTTCGCGTCGCTCGTTCCTATCAATTTGTCCCACAGCTCTTTAGCGTTTTTGTGTAGACCGACTCTGTTTAGTTCTTCTCTTGTTAATCCGCACTGTAGAGTGTTGATTGCTTTATTTTCTGTTGACGCCTTCTTCTTCAAATCTGCTGTCCAGTCTTCAGGATCCAGTATATTCCCGGAAGTGTCCGCTGGAATTTTATAGGGTCTCGTAATGCTCATCCACTGGTCGAAGTCTGTTTTGAGGTAAACCTCCATGCGCTTCTTCTAGTACGGAAAATCGTCCCCATTGAAGAGTGGAGGTCGTACTGTGCAGAAGCCTTCTTGTTGGGACATCCTGTACGCAAGTAAATAACCGAAAAAAATATCCCAAGACTTGGTCTTGGATTAGTAGTGCGGGAAGAGAAAATAGTAGAAAAATCTAGATTGGTGTTGCACCAATTTAGATTTAATTGCAACAAAAAATATTAAAAAAATGATAAACTAGTTTGGAGTTAAGTGTAAAACTGAAGACCGAAAAAAAAGAAAAAAAATTTCACCCCCAGTCTGATTGGTGGTTGCGCCAAATCAGAGCGGTACCCGCTCTGATACTACTTGTAGGACCGTTAGATTCGATAGAGGGGGGTGAACATCGATTCGAAAATATAGAGTATAAGCGCAGCGGAAAAGTAAAGCAGACACAGGGTTTTTTACTTCGTTCGGAGCCTGTGACGACTCCTACTCGAAGGCCCATACTCCTTGAGTACTTTCATTGGGCAATTCACTAGCAATTCGGATAATTACAATTTAAGTACAAAAAGAAGCTAATGAAAAGAAAAACAAAGCTATACCGACAGACAAAGAATTTAAAGGAGCGGGATCGTGTCGTCGGAGCTTTGTGATCGTCGTTGGAGCGTAGAGCAGCAGAGCGAGTAATCTCAGAGTTCTCAGATGTGAAAGATGATTCTGAAGCTCCTGCCTGGGGCTTCTTTTATATGTTGCTCCGGGCGCCTGGATTCCTTCCGGGCGCCTGGAATGTGACGTAGCTGCTCAAACCGAGATGCTCCACGTGGCGACGACTTGGCTGGATATAATTTGCTTTCCGGGCGCTCGGACCACTTTGATCCAGAAACTCCCTTTTCCTGCAAAACAAAGTTAGTCCGAGGCAATATATATCCTGCAAGATAGATTGTTAGCACATTTTATAATAGTATGAATTAGCACAAATAGTATGACTTAGATTCCGTCTTTCTGAGACCGGAATCTAGTCACGATCTCGACTTAGACATCCGAAATGGATCTAAGCCGGATCGACGCCTAATGTTCCCTTCCCGGGAACGCGTCCTCGATCACCCCTCCGGGACTTACCTCACTTACCGCCAGACGTCCGTCGCCCTTCGACCGTCTCGACTTCTTGTCGACTATCCGGCCACCACGACCTAGTGGACTTCTTGCCAAACGTCCGGCCAGCCCGTTGACCCGCTTGGACTTCTCTATCCGTCGACCTAGCTGGACTTCGTGCCAGACATCCGGTCAGCCCGTCGACCTGTCTGGACTTATCCTGCACACTCGATCAGAGTGTTAGATAACGACGAACCTAACTTAACCTGATTTGTCATTCATCAAAACCTGAGTTAGACCGTTAGTGCTAGCCGCACCAACAAATACCCCTTCACTTGAATGTGTTCAAAGTATTGAATGCGTTCAAGCAAACGTGGGTGGGCTTGGCTGGCCCATCCCATGTGTGTGTGTTTTTTTAAATTTTATTTATTAAAAAATTGTAAATTTTAATATTATTTTTTAAAACACTAAAATTATTTTTTTAAAAAAAATATTATTAAAAATAATAATAATTTTAATATTTTAGAGCATATTTAAAATGTATTTATTTAATATGATATAATTTTAAGATAATTGAGTGGACTATATGATCCATAAATAATGAATGTTAATATTAAAAGGAATATAGGTGAAAGAGATATATTTTTATAATGAGTATGTGTGTATGGATCCATACTTTTTAATAAAGTGATGGGTGTGATAATAAGAGTGGGTTATAGATGCCCTCAGATATCCCTCGATCATGACAGAATCTATGCCTTTAAAGTAATAAAGCACATGCATTTTAATTTATTGAATGATTATGGGGAAAATCAGATAAACAAAGTGTAGCAGAAAACACAAACACAGACACAGAATATTTACTTCGTTTCCACTGTAAATAATTGATACTGAGGTGTATACAAGTCAGCTATAATATGTCATTATCGGAGAGGATACAAAGTATTGTTAGGATCTTTGTGTTGGTGCAATCTGAGCGCGAGCATAATGACGGTATACCACCGTTTTGGTTGAGTCAAGATTAGAGTTAGACTCTATCTCTTTAAGACAAATTTGCTCCGCACACGGTGCTCACGGAACACGGCAATCATCTTCTAAGATACAACGACTTTATCTTGTGATAGCAACGCTGCAAATCGCAAGACCTCCGAACCAAAGAAGGCTTCTCGAACTCTCCAATGCAAGTATGGAATGCAATGCTTGCTTTGCTTGAAAGGAATTGAGTGAGTGAAATGAGGATGTAAGAGACTTTATTTATACTAAATAAAGGGGTATAAGAACCTCTTGGCTCAATTAGATCTCATCCATCCATTTTGAATTGGATGATGTAGATCGTATCCTTTCCTAAGAGGCGCACTACCTCTTCATAAGATATCACCCTTTAACTATCCAAAACACACTTAAACCTTTTAATTTCTCATTTATAATTTCTAACAATCCCCCATATAAATGAAAATTAATGCATGCATGTTATCACATAAGGAGAGTTCAATCGATAAGTTAATACATCGGGAGAGGTAGCTTGTGGCTTTGAACCTTCCGTAGTGAAATGCTATCGAGCATACTAGGTTGTGCAGTTAACGTGATGTCTTGTATTGCTCAGTTGTTTGTGCATACTAAGATAATAACACCCCACACAGAGACTTATCTCACCTACTTTTGGATCTCATGGTTGGTTCTGTTTTGGCCATGGACACCATCTTGGATTCATGAGTGTTTTATTGAAGCGGTCAGCCTTCACACTCATATAGGTGACACTTCTATCAAGAGTTTTCTACCATACTCCACCTTATAAAGGTATAGAAGTCATTAAAAGCATACGCTTAACCTCACTACATGTGGTAGGATACCACAAGTTCATCCTATGATTGGGATGGAGATAATATATCTTGTGTGCTATAACACAACTTCTATAACTTCGTTGTCTCATTGAACTAAGATCTTGGGATCTCCAGTCAACAAGGTTGGGTTACCACTACAGTCATTTTAGTTTTAGATTTTTAGTCTCATTCCTCTCGATGAGCAGTATATCTGCTCTCGACTTAACCCCTTCGTAAGAGGGTCTCCCAAGTTGTCTTTTGACTTGACATAGTTAATTGCAATCACTCCGTTCAAGATCAACTGCCTAATGGTATTATGTATGTGATGTATATGTCGAGACTTACCATTATATATACTACTCTGTGCCCTTCCAATCACTGATTGACTATCACAGTGTATAAGTACGGCGATCACAAGTTTCGTCCAGCTCGGAATATCTTCCAAGAAATTCCTCAGCCATTCAACTTCTTTTGTTGCTTTGTCTAGTACTATAAACTCAGATTTCACAATTGACCGAGCAATGTATGTCTGCTTTACGGATTCCCAAGATACCGCTCCTCCACCGATTGTGAATACATACCCACTAGTGGATTTGGAATCTTTTGCATCTGATATCCAATTAGCGGGATACATTCCATAATGTAATCCGTAGTTCATAGTATATTTCAAATATCTAAGAACTCGTATCAGTACTTTCCAATGGGTGTCGTTTGGATTACTCATAAAATGACTCAGCTTGTTTACTACACAAGCAATATCTGGACGTGTGCAGTTTGTGAAATACATCAAACTGCCTATTAACCAAGAATATTTCAATTGTGATATGGGCTCACCATGGTTTTCGCTAAGTGTTGACTTAGATCAATAGGTGTTTTTACTGTAGAGAGATCGTACGCATTGAACCTTTTCAACACTGACCCTACATAATGGGATTGTGTCAAAACTATCCCATCGGATGTCCTGAGAATTTTAATTCCCAATATAACATCTGCTAGACTCATATCTTTCATATCGAAATTTTTTGTCAACATTTTCTTTGTACTTATAATTATCTCATGATTACTATCATTATAAGCATGTCGTCTACATATAGACAAACGATTACATGACCTTTAGGTGCGTGTTTGACATAAATGCATTTGTTACATTCATTTATTTTGAATTCGTTTGACAACATTATTTTGTCAAATTTTTCGTGTCATTGTTTAGGCGCTTGTTTAAGTCCGTACAACGACTTAATAAGTCGACACACTTTTTCCTCTTTACCTGGAGCTACAAACCCCTCGAGTTGCTCCATATAGATTTCTTCTTTCAACTCACCATTTAAGAATGCAGTCTTAACATCCATTTGGTGTATTTCAAGGTTAAATAGTGTTACGATGACTCTCAACACTCGTATGGACGTAATCCTTGTCACCGGTGAGTAGGTATCGAAGTAATCAATGTCTTCCTTTTGCTTGTATCCTTTGGCTACAAGTTTGGCTTTATACTTGTCAATCAATCCATCATCTTTATACTTGCATTTTAGTATCCACTTACAACCTAATAGTTTAGTACCAGAAGGAAGGTCTACTAATTCCCAAGTATGGTTATTCATGATGGACTCGATTTCATTATTGACAACTTCATTCCACAATAATGCGTCGGGACTAGAGAGAGCTTCACTTAATGTTCTTAGATCTATTTTCGACATAAAAGTCATGAAGTCCGACCCAAACGATTTCTCAACTCTAGCCCGTTTGCTCTGACGTGGCTCTTCGCTTTGATTGTCAATAATCCTTTTATGACAACTAAGTTCAAAAACATCATTTTCGTTAGAACTTCCTGTTGATTGCTACTCGGAATACCGTTCTAGTTACCTTGTACAAAAATTTGTACAAGCATAGAACTATCCTAGCTACCCATGTGTTTTACTGAAGTTAAATTTGGATTGCAAACGATGCTTAACATTATTAATCCAAATTGTCCTTCAGAAGTTAAACTTGGATTAGAAATGATACTTAACATTTTTACTCCAAGTTTAACCGATGTGATCTTCCTAAGTTAAACCATATTACAGAAGTTATCAAATATTTATTTCAAAGATCGGCTTCCAGGTTAAACATGGTGAGGCACTAGACTTTCTTAGGTATGAGATCATCCACCACTTCCTAGACAAAGTCTCACAAAGAAATCGTATATTTAACTTCTTATAGTAAAATAGGTTTAACTATAGAGGCCTCAATAGAAACACATTATCGAAACATGAAACCGAAAAATAAAATCGATAACAAAAATAATAACTTAAAATCTAACCTCTTGTGTTTGGTTTTTCAAGATCTATACAAAAGATGAACTAGTTATGATGTGGAAACTAATAACTAGTTATACCTTTTGTAGCTTATAGACCTCTTCATCTTCTGCTATATTCCCCTCCTTCTCTTGGATGTCGTATGGGCAACGATCTTCCAAGATGAAATCCACTCAAGCTTCTTCCAAGGCTTCCAAGATCCGGCCACCAACTAACCTCCAAGGGATGCTAGACAAGAGAGCTTCCTTCTCTTCTTCTTCTCCTTCAAGCAACCGACCACCAAGAGACTACCACAATTGATGTCGCCGACCTCCAAGGAAGAAAACAAAAGGAGAAGAGAGAAGGACAAGGGTCGCTCACCAAGGATTGGAAGAGAGGAATAGAAGATGTGTTATCTCATGAGGCACCCCTCCATCTCTTTTATAATCCTTGGTCTTGGCAAAAAAGGAAAGTTTTAAACATAATTAAAACTTCCTTATATTCCTTGCCAATGACTAAAAAGGAAAGTTTTAAAATAAAAAAATTAAAACTTCCTTTTATACTTGTCATGGTCGACCACCTACTTGTACTCCAAATAAGGAAAGTTTTAAACACAAAATTAAAACTTATTTGTTTCCGGTAAGAAATTTTAATTAAAAAATCTCTTTTAAATCCCTTGTTGGTTATAAAAGAAAAATTTTATAAATTAAAATTTCTCTTTTAAAACATGTGGATGGTTACCAAAAAGGAAAGTTTTATCAAAAATTAAAATCTTTCTTTTAACTACAAATAAGGAAAGATATCAAACCTTTCTCTTAATCCTTTGTAGAAAACTATAAAAGGAAAGATTTAAAATTTTAAAAACTCACTTTTAAAAACATAGCTTCCACAAAAGGAAAGATTTTAAAAATTAAAACACCCTTTTAATTTAATGTGGTCGGCCACCTAGCTTAGGTTCCAAGCTTGGCCGGCCATAAACTTGGCTCCATCTTTTGGCTTGACCGACCCTAGCTTGGGCTCCAAGCATGGCTTGGCCAGCCACAATGAGATGGGTAAGAAGCTTGGCTCTAAATGGATATAAGGCTTTATAAATAAGAGGCTACAACAGGGACTAAGAGGAGGAATTAGTTTTGGTCTCCCGATGAGCTTGAGCTTCCCGTGTTCGCCCCGAACACCCAACTCAAGTTCATCAATAATAACTCATACCACTAAAAAGTTATTATTGCACTACCGCACCAATTCCATATTACAATATGGGCTCCTTCTTATCATGAGTGTGTTAGTCTCCCTGTGTTTAAGATATTGAATGCTCACTAATTAAATGAATTACTGACAACTCACTTAATTAATATCTAGCTCTAAGAGTAGTACCACTCAATCTTATTGTCATGTCGGATTAAGTCCACCTGTAGGGTTTACATGACAATCCTTATGAGCTCCTCAAGGGGACATTACAACCTACATTACTAGGACTCAGTTTCATTCTATAATCAACAACACACCATATAAATAATATCATTTCCCAACTTATCGGGCATATTGCTTTAACGAACTAAATCACACCCTTTGATAAATTAAATAAATAAATATTAAGTATTCGTGCTTGTTATTATATCATGATTAAGAGTACACACTTCCATAATAACAAAGATTTTATTCTTTTATATAGTCAGTATAAAAAGAAACTACCTCAAATGGTCCTGCTCAATACACTCATTAGTGTACTAGTGTAATTTTATAGTCAAGAAACTAATACCAAATTACACTACAACCGCTCCAATGGTTTGTTCAATTCCATCTTGGTTGTGAGTTACTATTTATAATTTATAAGGAACTGATAACATGAATTTCTGTATGTCTCCTCACACCATGTTATCTACAATATAAATTAAATGGACAACTACACTTAGCATAAATGTAAATATTTGACTAATGTGATTCTTATTTCAAAATAAATGTTTACAAAAAACTAAACTTTTAGTATACACTCTAACACTTCCGTTGTTATTACTTTGAATGTTTCCCTTCTTATTCGGGAATATATTTTCAAAGAATATCACATTCTGAGATTCTATGTTTGTTCCCACATGAATATTAGGAATGTTTGACTTGTGAACTATGAAACGATATGCACTACTATTATGGCCATATCCGACAAATATCGCATCAAACGTTTTATGTCCAATTTTTACTTGCTTTGACTTAGGTACTTCGACCTTTGTTAAACACCCCCACACTTTCAGGTATTTGTACGATGGCTCGCGACCTTTCCATAGCTCATGTGGTGTTTTATCAATTTTCTTGTGAGGGATTTTGTTGAGAATGTGGTTTGCTGATAATATAGCTCCCCCCCACAAAAGTTTTGGGGTAAGCCTGAATTTATCAACAAGGCATTCATCATTTCCTTTAATGCCCAATTTTTACGTTCGACAACACCATTTGATTGAGGAGAGTAAGGCGCCGTTGTCTGATAGATAATGCCAGATTCTGAACAAAACTCATCAAATGTGCACCATATTCTCCACTTCTATCGCTACGAATTATTTTAATTCATTTATCAAGTTGATTCTCAACTTCTATTTTATAGGTTATGAAAGCTTCTAAGGCTTCGTCTTTACTTCTTAAAAAAAAGACATAACAGAACCTCATGCAGTCGTCGATAAAAGTAGTAAAATACTTTTTACCTCCTCTAGTTTGCATGAATTTTAAGTTATATAGATCACTATGTATTAACTCTAGAGGAGGCATTGATCTTTCTACTGAATGAAAAGGTAGTCTTGTCATTTTTGCTTCCATACACACTTCATATTTGTATGTTTTGTTGACATTTGATAAAAAATTTAACTTGACGATATGTTTAATAATATTATTATTGGCATGCCTAAATCGATCATGTCATAAATTAAAACACTCAACAACGTAGCTGGAAGCTTTTATTTTATTATCATGAGTCTTTCCATAGCTCATGTGGTGTTTTATCATTTTTCTTGTGAGGGATTTTGTTGAGAATGTGGTTTGCTGATAATATAGCTTCCCCCCCCCCCCCCCCCCCCCCACCCCCCAAACAAGTTTTGGGGTAAGCCTGAATTTATCAACAAGGCATTCATCATTTACTTTAATGTCCAATTTTTACGTTCGACAATACCATTTGATTGAGGAGAGTAAGGTGCCGTTGTTTGATAGATAATGCCAGATTCTGAATAAAACTCATCAAACGGTGCACCATATTCTCCACTTCTATCACTACGAATTATTTTAATTCGTTTATCAAGTTGATTCTCAACTTCTATTTTATAGGTTATGAAAGCTTCTAAGGCTTCGTCTTTACTTCTTAAAAAAAGACATAACAGAACCTCATGCAGTCATCGATGAAAGTAGTAAAATACTTTTTACCTCCTCTAGTTTGCATGAATTTTAAGTTACATGGATCACTATGTATTAACTCTAGATGAGTCGTTGATCTTTCCACTGAATGAAAAGGTAGTCTCGTCATTTTTGCTTCCATGCATACTTCATATTTGTATGTTTTGTCCATATTGACATTTGATAAAAAATTTAACTTGACAAGATGTTTAATAATATTATTATTGGCATGCCTAAGTCGATCATGTCATAAATTAAAACACTCAACAACGTAGCTGGAAGCTTTTATTTTATTATCATCAAAGTCACAGTATATAGTCATTACAACCATTTTGAACAGACTTTATTCTAAGTACCCCTTACCTAGGAATATACCATTCTTCGTAAGTACAAAATTGTTTGACTGGAATACTAGTCTGAAATTGACTTTAACAAGTACCGATCCAGAAACTATGTTCTTCCTGATGTCAGGAACATGGAGCACATCAATGAGCATTAGCTCTTTCCCAAACGTCATTTTCATAACAACCATCCCGAGTCCGACAATCGGGGATGTCGTGGAATTATCCATATAGAGCTTTCTTGCACTTATCAGAGTATACTTAGAGAACATCGCCTTATCAGAACAGATATGACGTGTTGCTCCAGTATCGATCCACCGCTGCTTCGAGTTATCCATCATCGTGTTGGCTTCAAACACGACCGTAGTGAGATCCAATTCCATGTCGTCAGAAGTTACGACTTGGTTCGCAACATCCTTTTGACTCTTGGTTGGTTTCTTCGGGTGTCTGCAGTCTTTGGACATGTGTCCTGGTTTTCCGCAGTTGTAACATGTGCCCTTGAATTTCTTGCCTTGAGCCTTCTTTTTGGATTGGTTCAGCCTTTTAGCTTTTGTCTCATCCAGGTTCGACATCTCATCAACCACCCACTTTGTTCTGAGTCGGACATTTTTCGATTATCTTCCTCAATTCGTAGCCTTAGGATTAGATCTTCAAGTCTCATCTCCTCTTACTTGTGCTTCAGGTAATTTTTGAAATCCTTCCATGATAGAGAGAGTTTCTCAATTACTACGACTACTTTGAACGACTTATTCAGCTTCATGCTTTTGGCATCCAGATCATGCATTATCAGTTGCATGTCTTGGACACGAGATGTCACGCCCTTGGAATCCATCATCTTGAAATTCAGAAACCGTCCGACGATGAATTTCTTCAATCCAACGTTTTCGATTTTGTATTTCTTTTCAAGTGATTCCCACAGAGATTTTGTCGTTTCCATCGAACAATACACGTTATACAACGTGTTGACCAATGCGTTGAGAACATAGTTGCAGCATAGGAAATCTCTGTGTGCCCACGTATCACATGCAACCTTATTATCGGACTTTCCTTCCGTAGCCGCCGATGGGTCTTCATGCAGAAACCGTACGAGGTTTAGCATTGTCAGGTAGAACAACATCTTTTGCCGCCATCGTTTGTAGTATGTTCCGTTGAAATTCTCCGATTTTTCTCCCTGTGGAATGGTTGTTGAACCGTCGTTGATCCCAGCCATTAGTTTACACGATTAGAAATCGTCTTAAAATTATTGGGATCTTTATATTGGTGCAACTTGAGCCGGATAGAATGATCGTATACCACTGTTTTGGTTGAGTCGAGGCTAGAGTTAGACTCTATCTCTTTAAGATGAATTTATCCCGCACACGGTGCTCACAAAACACGGCAATCATCTCCCAAGATACAATAACTTTATCTTGTGATAGCAGCACTGTAAATCGCAAGACTTTCGAACCGAAGGAGGCTTCTCAAACTCTCTATTATAAGTATGGAATGCAATGCTTGCTTTCTTGGGAAGGGATTGAGTGACTGAAATGAGGATGTGAGAAACTGATCGTATTCTTTCCTAAGAGGCACACTACCTCTTCATAAGATGCACCTTTTAACTATCCAAAAGATATTTAAATCATTTAATTTCTCATTTATAATTTCTAACAAATATATCATAAATAATAATTTGTAAATCCCAGCTATTGAATACTAATGACAGAATCATTAGCTGAATTGACAAAACTCAGTATCGTATTTATTACACGAGATCAGATCTGCATAATCTCATAGCCACAAACTAATAATATTCAGGAACACGTAATTAGCAGATAGCAGGGGAGGCAGCACTCGGTACTTGGGCATGTGGAGCACAACCTTCTCGGTCAGCTCTCTCGTGTACGTGCACCAGCAATCCTATCCATCACTCTCCCCTGCTTCAGGAAGACGAAGGTTGGCAGTGTTTTGACTTCCAACTCTACGGCAACCCTCTGCTCAGTCAATTAGAAATCTGAAGTTTGCGTTACAGAAGAATTAAGTGGGAAGAAGAATTAATCATGTTTTTTACTAACAAATTATCGGCGTCCTCGCTGAGGAAAATCACGTTGTAGAATTTCTTGGCCAGCGCCGACAAGTTGGGGGCAATCGCACGACTAGGCTCACACCATGGAGCAGTGAAAAAAGCCACCACCTGTATGATCGGCACAAAAGAAAGAAAAAAAAACAAAGGAGACTGAAATTATTGACATCGTGCATTGTTTTCTTGATTCGATTGTGACCAGTAGTTTAGATCTGAAAGTTTTACATTTGAATTAAGAACTTGTTTCCGTTGTTTTCTTTCAAAAATCGGTTACGACGAGCTGATCGGATTGGTAAAGGAAGTAAATCGGTTGGCTAATCATGTGGATTGTTTGAGCAAGATAAAATGTTTCACTATTCCTTGTAAAATTCCTACAAATCAAGAACCAATTTGCTTTACCTATTACAAAGAAGAGCCCTTCTTATGGGATTTCGGAGTATTCTCTCGATCTTGACATCTCGAAATCGGAATGAAAAATCCAAACCACAACCAAGAACAATTTTATGGAGACAATCAACACAAATCACGGTAAGGAGAATTCGAACCCAACGTAATTTGTTTAGCGAAAAATAGTGACGACGAAGAAATCGGTTCCATACCAGCTTCCTGGCTGCATCCGCGAGAAGGATTTCTCGATTCCATTCGTTGAGGGTTTGGCATCCAATCAATGATCCTTCCACTTCTGTCCTAATCGATCTCCCTTCTTCCTCGAATCACAAAGCTAAAAGAGGTAGAGGACTCGCGGATGCTCCTTTTTGGCTTTTCCTTCAGCGTGCTCTATTTATAGGCGAAAAGGCTCCTCCTCCAATAACCAGAATGCCATTCCTTTGAAAAAGAAGAAAATAAATAGAAAATAAATTTCCAGTTCATAGTCGCTAAAATCGAGATCGAGGTATCTTTGATTTTTTTTAATCGAGTGAAATCGTAGGGAACAAAATACTCTTCGCTCGTGTTTCCAACTTTCCATCCGCCTCAATAAAAAGGCAGCAACTTCGGAGCATCCTGTCTGCAGTCTGCCAGTCTCTAGTGTATCCAATATTTCTTTCAATTCTATACAGTCATCAATTAAATATTTTACTTATTAAATATTTTCAATTTCACAGCCAAATATGTTAGCAATTAAATATTTGTAAATCTCACTAAATATCTCAAATTCTATAATAAAAAATCTTACCAACTAATATCACTATCATTTTATTAATTTACCTCCTAAATAAAATTTATTATAATTTTTTATTATTCAATTAAAAAAATATGAAAAACAAAAAAAACATAAAATAAAAAAAACGGGAGTAGATGGTCTCACGGCACGGTCTACCATGCAACTATGCAATTACATTTTTTTTAATTATTATTATTATTATTTTTAAACCAAAATCCTCGAGTACATAATTATACATGATAATTTCTAATATCCCCGTTTAAATTCTTTCCAATGAAAAAAATTACAAGGATATATTTAATTAAGAGATTTAATGATTTTCATTAATTTTTTTTTATTGATAGACTTTTGTGGAGTTATAAATTTTTATTGACTTTTAAAGAATTTCATAAAATTGTGAAAAAAATTTCATGAAGTTCTGTAGACTTTTTTACAAGATTTTTGTGGATATTTATAAACTTTTTCATGAAAATTTGTGAATTTACATGAAAGGAAAAATCTAAGGTCCGTTATTACCAATATGATGAACATCGCTCTACATTCGATTTACTATTATATCTCTTCATATATTGACATTTGCTCATTGTTGAGTGATAATTAACCCTAAGCTTCGAGAAGACTAACTAAATAGATTACAAAATTAAGTGAGTATGATATACAGTATTAACCCCGATCGATTATCAAGGTCCAAACCTTGACTGATTTCCTAATTGAGATTCATTGTTCAAAGCCAGAAAAGCACATGGAAAATTTATGTGAATGGGTCATCCCGAGATGGTAGCGACATGAGAATCCTATTAATATCTCCCCGAGAGAATATAATGTAGCTCTCTGTTCGCCTGAAATTTTAGGTTTCCAATAATGAGATCAAATATGAAGCTTTGCTAATGGGTCTTTAAGCAACAAAGTATGTGGGAGATTTTTGAGTTGTAATCTACTCAGATTCTTAATTACCAGCTCAACAATTATTTGGAAAGTTCGAAGTCAATAATAAGCAGCTCAAAATGTATGTAAAAACTTTCAAGAAATTAAAGACTAGTTTTCAAGAAATTATCTTATAGAAAATCCTTCGATCTGATAATTAGAGGGTTGACGAGTTGGCAAAAATAGCGAGCTCATTATCTAACTGGTCTTTAAACAATTCAGTTACACAAACCTTGATGATAGCTTATATTGTTGGGCGTTACTGAAGACGAAGGGTTTCCCTTCGTTACTCTCCTTTTGCTGCAAACGCCAAGGAGACGAAGGGGCGTCCTTTCCTCTTCGTCTTCCTTAGCCTTCTTATAAGAGGCGTCCAAGTGCAGATCTAAAAGGAGAGCTTCTGGCGAAGGTGATCAGGGAGCACCGAGGTGATCGTAAATAGAGAGATCGTGTGAGAGCAAAGGGAGAGCATTCGACTGGGATTTGGCTCGTGAACTTTGAAGCGCTTTCCGGTTGCTCCGTGATCGTGCTTCCGACAGCGGCAACCTCATCGTCGACCGCCGGCGTCTTCAACAGCACTTCGGGAGATCACTGTGAGTTTATAATTACCGCATCGCTTTGTTTTATCTTTGCTTTGTATAGTTTCGATTTCATGCTCTCAAATTACCAACAAATATTAACCAATAGACCAACATAGAAGAGAAAGTCGATTGGAGAGCCCTGCTGATTTTGTACCTTCAGCAAGGAATTCTGCCAACCAACTTGAAGCAGGCTCGGATTATCAAAAGAAGAGTCAGCCAGTTCACTTTAATAAGCGATCACTTGTACAAAAGAGTTTTCTCTCACCCACTGCTCAAATGTTAAGGGTCAGAAGATATCAATATGTTTTATAGAAAATTTATCAAGGCTATTACGATAATCACAGTAGGAGTCGAGCGGTCACTCAGAAAATTCTATTAGTATGATATTTTTGGCCCACTCTACAATCCGACTATGATCGACTTATCACCACCTGTCTCTACTGTCAAAAGCATCATAATATTCCTCATTATTCTACCGAGTCTTTAAAGACTTATGTGGTCTCTTATTCCTTTGATCAATGGGGTATGGATATTGTGAGCACATTTCCAATTGCTCTTGTTCAGAAAAAAAAAGTATGCTTATGGCAATGGATTATTTTTCTAAACGAGTGGAGGCTGAAGTTTTGACAAAAATCACTAAACAAGCAGTCATCAAGTTCTTGTGGAAGAATATCCTTTGTAAATTCAGAATCTCCCACAGACCTGTCTCAAATAATGAGCGACAATTTTAGAGGCACAAAATTCAATAATGGTGAAGGTTTCGATATTCTTTAGACCTTCACTTTTGTGCCTTATCTCTAAAGTAATGGTCAAGTAGAAGTTACTAATCGAAAAATTATTCGGGGACTTAAAATTAAGATTGACCATGTCAGAGGCAGCTGGGTCGATGAACTATCACATGTTTTATAGGTTTACCAAACTACACCCCGTGAGAGCATGGGGATGCCCCCTTTTCATTTGGTTGATAGTGGAGAAGTGGTAGTTCTTGTGGAAGTTAGCGAAGAATCCACTCGGCGAATGCTATATGACCAAAGCAATGTCGATCGACGTCTCTTAGAGTTAGATCTCATTAGCGAAACCAGAGAGAAGGTAGTCGCTCAGCTCACATCTTACCGACAGAGGATGTGTCAACATTACAATCGAAGGGTCATTTTGTGGTTCTTTCAAGTCAGTGATTTAGTATGGAAAAGAATCAAGCCGGTCGAAGATGTCAACAAGCTAGAACCTCAATGGAGTGGACCTTATAAAGTTGTTTGGAAGATAGTTTCTAGCGCTTACTATCTTAAAGATTTCAACGGAAAGGAGTTGGATCAGTTGTATAGTGCAAACTATCTGCAACCCTATTGAACTTGAGGGTATTCTTGTACTTCTTAGAAATACTCATTATTGTGTTTAATTCTTCCTACTAATGAAAGTGTAGGCTAGTTTCACTCTCGTAAAAAGACTATGACTGCACGCTCGACATATAGAAAAAGAGTGTCTTATGACAAGCAAAAATAACAAGAGTGTCTTATGACATGTAAAAAGAAATGGAGTGTCACATGCTCGTAAAAAGATTAAGGTCACATGCTCGACAAAAAGACTAAGGTTGCACGCTTGGCAAAAAGACTAAGGTCGCACAGTCGGTAAAAAGACTATAGCCGTACGCTCGACATAAAGAAAAGAAGTATCTTACGACAGACAAAAAGAAAAGCAGTGTCACATACTGGGTAAAAAGGCTAAGGTTCACTTGTGAGTACCTCAGGATAGTTTTGATGTGGTCAACCGAATTAAGTTAAATCCTATTGTATTTGATTCTTATATCTAAATGTACAGGAACTTAGGAACACATGAAGTCGAGCGGAAGATGCAACTAGCAAGAAGGATGGCAGGGAAGCGAGTTGATGGGCTCGATGCATTCTAGGGAAGAGATGCTGGGGAAGAATACACAGGCGGATGAGAAAGATGCTCGCAACGCTTCCAAGAGACGAGAAGCTGGAGCGGAAGTTTGCTCGAGGAGAAGACCAGAATTGAGTTTGGGTGAGCTCAACTATGGATGGTTGGAGACTCACCCAAGCAATCGGAGCAATAGTCGGACAAGTCAACATGGCGCCAAGACCAGTTTGGACCAGCACAGGCACCCTTTCAGAGACGTTGCAACGAGGATAGAGTTTAAGTTAACGTCAGCAACACTCCGGCGCTCGGATAGATCCAAGTGCCCAGACGATGATGAAACTTTATCTTTAAGTCGTTGCAAAGCAGTTACGAAGCAGATAATGTGCACCGCTAGGGGCACCCGGACCTGCTCCAAGTGTCCGGAGTTGTCACGTCAGCCAACAAACGAATTCAACAAGTATGTTATAAATAGAGTCTTGTTCTTAGGAGTTTAGTACAACAACTAGCATTATATTTCCTTACTCATTTGTGAGCTTTTCAAGTCTGTAAGAGATTTTATCGCCTTCCACGAAGGAGATTCTTAAGAGTTTTCACTTGTTTTGGATTAACAATCACTTATATTGTAACCAAGTAAATCTTGCCTCTTTTTTTTTATATGTAGTTGATTAATTGATTTATAATTGTTTGACTATTTATCCTTGTTAGTTTGAAAAGCAAGATTTTTCCAACTCTAATTTCAGGGATATTCACTTCCTCGAGCCAGTTGCAACATTCCTACAACACACTTGGTATAAAGAAAAGGAGTATCTTACAATAGACAAAAAGATCAGGAGTGCCTTACGACAAGAAAAAGAAAAGAAGTGTTACATGCTCTATAAAAAGACCAAGGCAAAAAGACTATGGTTTGACGCTCAGCATAAAGAATAAGAGTACTTTACGACAAGCAAAAAAGACTAGGAGTACCTTACGATAAACAAAAATAAAAGGAGTGTCGCATGCTCAGTAAAAAGACTAAGGTCGCTCACTCGACAAAAGACTATGGCGCATGCTCGACATTAGCAATACAGTCGCTTGCTCGACACTAAAAATATAGCTGCTTGCTTGACACTAACAATATAACCGCTTGCTTGACATTAACAATACAAATCGCTTACTCAACACTAATATTATAGCTACTTGCTTTGTCACGCCCCAGGTAGTCCCTGTCAGAAGAAATTTTGGCAGCATCTCCCCTGTACGGGTGACAATATAAAACTTCCTACAATGCCCTTAGGGCCACATATACCTTGACCAACACGGTCGAAACAATAATAGTATATAACAGTACAAATATAAGCAACCACCCACGTAGTTTAATAGTGAAACTAAACTAATGCAACGATAAGGAAAACCATCTCTAAAATTCTACTCAACTACACCTATAAAGTTCAAATCCGATATCCTACTCAACTACACTCATAAAACACAAATCCGATATCCTACTCAACTACACCCATTGATCCTGTCCGAACGCTTAATCAATGGACGCTGGGCACGTGGCGATCACCGAACTGATGACGTGGATCTCCGGCCGGTCGTAGGGATCTCCAGCGAACCTGCAAGGAAGTCGGGCCGGGAAGGGGTTCCCGGCGACGACCCTCCGACGCTCAAGTCAGGCAAGAGAAAACTAGGAAGTGGCTTCGAATATCAGAGAATGTGTACCTCCGGCGAAGTGTGAGGACCCTTATATAGAGCTATGAAGAGGCTTATGCACACATACCGAGGTGAATACGTGTCCTCTTACCATACCTCAGTATGAGCTTGTCAAGTGTCAAGTGTCTCCATTTCTTTGGCAGCTGCGGCCTCGAGCGCCGCCGCTTTCCTTTTCAAAATGTCGGCCATCACTGACTCCATGATAATATCCGCTGTAAAGAAAAAAGGAGAAAATCAGTTAGCAATCAAGGCAAATGTACCGAGTAAAATTCTTACCGAAGCCGCTCGGGAGGGGGGGTCCTGATCAGACTCAGGCCAAATATGTACATCACTCCTTCAGGCAGGAACTTATTGATGTCAAACTTCAGACCGGCTAACATGTTGGCAGCATGCAGATAATCCGTTCGGGTCTTGAACCTCTTAAACTCAGGGGAAGTTGGCGGGCCGATCTGCCACTGGGTTCGGAAGGAGGCCCGCTCGGGAAGACGGAGGTAGAAATAATATTCTTTCCAATGCTTATTGGAAGAGGGTAGTTTATTAAAGAAAACTAAACCTGGCCGAGCCTGGAACATGTAAGTGTCCAGCTCGGACTGTTTAGGGTAGTAGAAATAGTAGAAGACCTCCGGTTGGAGGGGGATATTGTGGATTTTGAACAAAATGACAACGCCGCATAAAAGGCAGAAAGTGTTGGGGACTAGGCTTCCGAGCGGAATGCCGAAAAAGTTGCAAACTTCTACGATGAACGGATGGATTGGAAAGCGCAGACCGGCGACGAACTGGTCGCGGAAAACACAGAAAGCTCCGCGCGGTGGTTTGTGTGGCCGAGCGGAGGGGGAGGGTAATATAAGTTCAAAATCAGAAGGGATTTCGAAAGAGTCCATCAGAATATCAGCGTCGCGCCGATCGAAGCGCGACTCCATGGTGGTATACCATGGGCCAAGAGTTTGTTCTTGAGGTTGAGAAGAGCTAGCCATTGTCCGAACGGACGAAACAACGAAAGGCAGAGGATAGAGGAAAGAAAATGGCAAACGAAACAGTGTCCCGATGACGAAAACTCGGGAAAGAAACACAAAGAAAACGCAAGAACCAAAGGTAGAACAGAATAAGAGCCTTACAGAGAAGGATGAGGATCGACGAGGAATGCGGAATCACCGGAAAGAGAAGAAGCAGCAACGAGATCACCGGAGCAGGAACGACAAGGAAGCTTCTGGGCACGTGAGAGTAGAAATGTGGCGAAGGCGGAGAAAGCGAAGGCTTTATAGGGTTGAGCCCGAGCGGCCTCCACCGTCGGATGTAGGTCACGGGAATCGAAGCATGCATCGGGCCATCCATTTCGAACCGCCTCGATCCCGACGGGCACCACGCCGCCGCCGTACGATGACGGCAGCATCGCCACGTGGCGTTCATCTACTGGAGCGCATTTAATGAGCGCGTGCTCAGCCTTAATGATGGAGATTGGCACAAACTTCGAAGAGACCCGAGGAATGTTGGCGTTGACTATCGTTATAGCTACCCCCGTGGGGGCTGAGCGGATGATGGTTGCATGGAGATTCCGCTCGGCCTGACTGGCGGTCTAGTCAGTCGGACTAATCGCCTCCTTCGACTAGACTTGAAGGGGAGGCATGTGATCCGGCCGTTCGGACGGGGGACCCTCTGGATGGAAGTCAACGCCACGTGGTGGTCAAAAGTCAAAAGGGTCAGCAGGAGGTCCGGCCGACCGGAGAAGGGTTAGGTCGACCGGCCGAACGGGTCCTGGCGGAATCAAAGAACAACTCGACAGGGAGTCGGGTTTCCGACGCTCATAGGGAATAGGGTAGCCAGGCCGAGCGGACAGCCTGCTCGGACCGAGGCTCAGGGCGGCAATGCTGTGAACAGTTAGCCGAGCACGTGACCAAGAATCTTCCCGGTCAAACCATCACCTACGTCCGCTCGGACGCGACGTGCCCGCCGAGTGGCCGGACGCTCGGCGCAGGGACAAAAGAGACAAAAGGACAAGGGAAACATCGGGGAACATCTTCTGACAACAAGCGTGTTCGACGACTAACCCATACGCAGAAGCCTATGACGGAAGGTTCTACTGTCCCATCAGAGAGGTGCTCGGACTGTAGCAGTATGTTGTCAGGCAAGCTCCTCTGACAAGCCCGTACTGAGGTATGGTAAGAGGGCACGTATTCGTCTCGGTATGTGTGCATAAGCCTCTTCATAGCTCTATATAAGGGTCCTCATACTTCGCCGGAGGTACGCATTCTCTGATATTCGAAGCCACTTCCTAGTTTCCTCTTGCCTGACTTGAGCGTCGGAGGGTCGTCGCCGGGAACCCCTTCTCGGCCCGACTTCCTTGCAAGTTCGCCGGAGATCCCTACGACCGGCCGGAGATCCACGTCATCAGTTCAGAGATCGCCACGTGCCCAGCGTCCATTGATTCAGCGTTCGGACAGGATCACCCATAAAACACAAATCATCAACATGCAACTAAACGAAAACCCATTGAGAATAAGAAATCATACAAGATCCAAATGTCAAAAGATACAAGTCTGAAACATAGTCTATAACATAATAAGGAAATCGAAATGTGCGAACTCGTCGCGACGCGCAGTGGTGGGGGACTAGCGACTAGAACCTCCTGAACAACCTCAACCTGAAAATAGTAATAATGGGGTGTGAGTCCAACACTCAGCGAATACCTAGTTGACATGCATAGTAAATAATAACCAATAGAAATTAATATGCTTACAGTCTCCTAGACATAACATATGAAAATGTAAAACTGTAAAATAAAGGAGTATATGTACTAACCAGGACCTGGGTATAGGAATATCGAGGCCGTCAGACCCAGAGTAGTGTAAATCCTGTATGAATGTCAAACAATGCATCCATCCAATATGCAGCATATAAAGTGCAGCAAACACAAGCAATAAATGCATGTCCTGTATGCATTTCAAATAATGCATCCACCAAACATGCAATATATAAAGTGCATCAACCACAAGAAATAAATGCATCATGCATATGATGCTAATGATATGTCCTAGTCACCCCTGTGTTGGTTGCTACTCGGAAAACCTAGAGGTTCCACTGTACAAAAATTTTGTACAAAGGTCTGAACCTTTTCCTAGCTACCATGTGTTCTTTTAAATTAAATTTTGGATCGCCTGCGGAACTTAACACGTTTGATCCAAAACTTAATATATTTGTTCTTTAAGGTTTAGACTTGGATCTCCTGCGGAACTTAACACGTTTGATCCAAATCACCTAAGTTATTAATTCCATTAAATATTAATTTCCATAATTGGTTCCCAGTACTGACGTGGCGAGGCACATGGCCTTCTTGGATATGGGAACAACCACCACCGACTAGACAAAACCTTTTATGGAAAGCTAATATTTAATTTCCTAAAATAACTTTAGGTCAACCAAAAAGAACAATCAAATCACAAGTAAAAGAAAAATAAAAGAACACAACTTCGAAAAACATATTCGAAATATTAGAATCGTAAGCCTCTTGTATTTGGTATTATTTCCATAAATAACTAGCATGATGCGGAAAGGAAAAATTACTAGTTATACCTTCTAAAAAGACCTCTTGATCTTCTATCGTATTCCTCTTCTAACCTCGGACGTTGTGTGGGCAACGATCTTCCGAGATGAGAACCACCAAGCACCTTCTTCTTCCTTGCAAGTTTCGGCCACCACAATTCTCCAAGAGAAGTAGAGGTCCGGCCACCACCACCAAGCTCCAAGGGATGCAAGAAACAAAACCACCTTTCTCTCCTTCTTCTCCTAGCTAGAACCGGCCACCATCAAGAGCTCCAAGAGAGGTTGCCGCCGGCCATAAGAAGAAGAGAAGAGGAAGAAGCTAGGGCCGGCCACCAAGGAGGAAAAGAGAGGAGAAAAATAATAGAAACATTCACCTTGAAGCCTCCTCTACCCCCTCTTTTATAATCCTTGGTCTTGGCAAATAAGGAAAATTTAATAAAAAACTTCCTTAATTCTTTTGCCATTAAAAAGGAAAATTTATTTAATTAAAAATAAATTTTCTTTTCTATTTGTAATGGCCGGCCACCTTAATCCCTTTAATCAAGGAAATTTTAATTCACACAAGAATTAAAACTTCCTAATTTGCTTTTGGAAATTTATAAAAATTTCTCAAATAATTTTTCCCTTCATGATGGTTAATAAAAAGGAAATTTAATAAATTAAAATCTTTCTTTTAAACATGTGGATAAAAAGAAAGTTATCTCTAAAAAATTAAAATCTCTCTTAATCTACAAATAAGGAAAGATATGAAATCTTTTCTTAATCTTTTGTAGAAACTAATAAAAGAGAATTATTAATTTTTAAACTTTCTTTTAAATCATGAACATGGTTAAAAAGGAAAGTTTTCTTAAAATTTAAAATCCTCCTTTAATCAACAAATAAGGAAAGATTTCAAATTTTAAACTCTCTTTTAAACATGTAGATGATTTACAAATAAGGAAAGTTTTACCAAAATTAAAACCATCCTTTTAAACTACAAATAAGGAAAGAGATTAATCTCTTCTCTTAATCTTTGTAGAAAGCTATAAAAGGAAATTTTTAATTTTAAACTCTCTTTAAAACCATGATATCCACATAAGAAATAATTTTAATAAAATCCTTTTAATATTCTAGTGGCCGCCACCTAAGCTTGGGACCCATGCTTTGGCCGGCCACTACACGGCTCATCCACTTGGTCTTGGCGGCCCTAGCTTGGGTTCCAAGCTAGCTTGGCCCCATTGGATGGGTAAGAAGGTGGTATGCGGTGGGTATAAATCTCTATATACTAGAGGCTACGATAGGGACCGAGAGGAGGAATTGGTTTTGGTCTCCCGATGAAATCCGTGTTCGCCCGAACACACAACTTAATTTCATTAATAATAATTCATTCCACTAGAGAACTATTATTGAACTACCGCACCAATCCCAAATTACATTTTGGGCTCCTTCTTATTATGAGTGTGTTAGTCTCCCTGTGTTTAAGATAACAAATGTCCACTAATTAAGTAAGTTACTGATAACTTACTTAATTAATAACTAGCTCCAAGAGTAGTACCACTCAACTTCATTGTCATTTCGGACTAAGTCCACCTGCAGGGTTTAACATGACAATCCTTATGAGCTCCTCTTGGGGACATTCTCAACCTAGATCACTAGGACACAGTTTCCTTCTATAATCAACAACACACACTATAAGTGATATCATTTCCCAACTTATCGGGCTTATTGATTCATCGAACTAAATCTCACCCATTGATAAATTAAAGAAATAAATATCAAATATATGTGCTTGTTATTATATTAGGATTAAGAGCACACACTTTCATAATAACTGAGGTCTTTGTTCCTTTATAAAGTCAGTATAAAAGAAACGACCTCTAATGGTCCTACTCAATACACTCTAAGTGTACTAGTGTAATTATATAGTTAAGATAAACTAATACCTAATTACACTACGACCTTCCAATGGTTTGTTCCTTTCCATTATGGTCGTGAGCTACTGTTTATAATTTATAAGGTACTGATAACATGATCCTCTGTGTGTGACACCACACACCCTGTTATCTACAATATAAATTAACTGAACAACTACATTTATCATAAATGTAGACATTTGACCAATGTGATTCTTATTTCTAGATAAATGTTTATACCAAAAGCTAGGCTTTTAGTATACACTCTAACACCCTGATGCAGTCAACCATCTCACACATAATGGTGAGACCGAGTGGGTAGGGTTGTGACAATCGTGCACTCTGTCGTCACTGCTCCTGATGAGTGACCGAGTGGACGGGATGCTGTCGGAGTACACCTATCCTCCTACCCCAAATCATAAGTGGAGGAACGCAATGCTCTCATCTCCTTGAGCCAGTCCAGAGGAGAGATCCCTGCCGGCTACGACGCTGCATCACACTACCCATGAGCGGACCAACGGAGCCAAACAGAGCAACCTGCTGCAACACATCCTGCCTGAATAAAAACCATTAACCCATGAGTGGTTATGTGTGCAGATCCATATAACTAGCGATGTGCTCAACAATAATGGAGTCAACTATCGCACAACATGCAATCATGCGAGATGGTGCATGACACTAAGCATAGAAATATCTTGATCATATCTACCTCCATACAAACATGTACCATATACGTGGATCAAATAATATAATCTAGGTACACAGGTCAGGTACGGTATCTAACCAGTCCGGTATATCATAGAGCATGACATGTCACTACCTCTATAACATAAATAGTAAATAGGGCATGAACGCTAAACAAGTAACAAACAAAATATGCTCGGAAACAAATAGTGACATATCGATGCAGATATAAACATAATTATTACTACTTGTTAAGATCTACTAAACATATCAACAAGACATATCAAAATAGATAGATCAAGGCACCCGCCTCCAAAGAGTGGAGATCGTATCCAAAATAGATCCCACGTCGAGACGCCGTCTCAAATCAAAGTCCTGTAATATCAAACATATAATTTTAGCTAATTCTAAATGTAACTAGCTAAACTAAATAATTCGAATCTAACCTGAAGTTCAAATTAGATCCAATATTTTAACCTAAATTAATTATAACTCCACGTTCAACTAGGGTTAGTTTCCTTTTAACCCTAATCATTCTACCATTCTAATTAGGATTTACTATTAGTAAAAATCCAAAACTCACCCAAGTCTGAATGCTCCACTTTTGACTCGAGATCGTTGTGTCTATTGTCAGAAAAGGGGTCGGAGTTGTGGATCGACGTCGTCAAACAACACTGACCGAACTACAAAGATTAGCCAAGCGTAATCAACCCAACACCGAATTTAACTAATCCATACTTAACCTAATACTGAGCATAACTTACCATATCTAAAGGCTCAGCCGATGAATAGTACCCGCTGGAGCCAATTCTGATGCTTTGTTCGGATCCGGTAGCAAGAGGAAATCTATGGCACGGGAACAAAACCTAAAATTCTACCAACAATGACTCCTTGGGTGGTATCAGCTCTACTCTGCTCAAATCCACAAGCGAGGAAGTCAACACGAGAGATCCAAAGATAGGAAGAGGATCGTCGGCGTGTACCTGTTGTGAGGTGTGGCTTGGTGTGTGATGAAGAGGAAGAAGATCGATTGAGGGCTAGCCTTGTCTTCCGTCGCGACCACACTTGATGCTGGTAGCCGTGAAGATCAGCGGCATCGCGACCTAGCTTGGGCTTGTAGGGGTCGACGATCGCGTGAAGAGGCTAGGGCAGAGATGAGAAGAGGAGATGGGGAAGAGCTCGGGAGGGCGGCGCCGGTTGGGAAGGAGAGGAAGATGATGAGGAGACGGTGCGAGATTGAGAGGAAGACAATCGGTTTCGACCACGAAGGGGAAGAAGGGTGAAAGAAGAGGATCGGGCACAGTAAGGAAACGGAAGAAAGGAAAATAAAAAGAAAATTTAATTTTTTTCTTGTTAAAATGGGGTAGCCTAAACAAGCTTTCTCTCCTTAAATTCGTCATACGAGCTCCAAAAATTTTTTAAAAATTCTAACAAATTTTCTTATGGTTATTCGTCATTTTCCAGTATTTTACATGCTTGGCACTAGCATCCCAAGTCTTTCACTCGGCGTAACCATCACAAGTCACTCACTTAGCACAACCATCATAGCTACTCACTCATCATACCACCACTCGCTCAGTAGAAAGACTATTATTATTAACTCAGCAAAGGAGTGAATGAGTCTTTTCGAGTCAACATAACTTCATACGTAGCTATGAACAAAAACTTACTCCTTTAACTTTTGAGCCTAGAATAAAATTTCCAATTAGATAGGAGTATCACTCAGCAGAATAGAAAGATTAAATATAATATAAAGCTAAAGATGCAAAAATTAAAAATAGCAATGATACATATCATACAAAGTTTGGGAAGGCATCATTTGAGATATGAGCGTATATTTTCTAGTGGTTTATAAAGTTTTTAGGAAGGTTGTCCCTTAGGTGCCCTATCTTATGGAGTTGCTTTATAGCTCCCTCAATGTCATAGGAAAACATCTTAACCGTCCTAATACCCAAAACGTGGTAGAATTACGCCGATTAAAGGTACTCAACCCTCTTGGCTTCACAGCTCTCGACTTCCCCAGCCTTGTAGCTTTCTAGCTCAGCCTTTAGGGTTTCTAGTTCGACCTTTTAGGTTTCCAGCTCATTCTTTTGATTTTGGATCAGCAACTCATTTGCCACTAGCTCGACTGTCTTTCCCTCCATGTTTGCCTTGTGAGTTTTTGCTTGTTCCTTCAGTTCGACGGAAAAAGCTTTAGCCTATAGTTTTTTTTTTGTCAGATCAGCTACCTCCTTTTTTGCTCAGAAATGAGCTTGGCCTCGAATGTCTTCAAATGGACTTGTAGCCTCTCCATGGCCGCCGAGTGGGTAGTAGCTTTCTTCTCCTCCTCCTCTTGGACCCTCCCTACTTGTTGCAATAAATCAACTATATGGTGACATTCGCTTGTAATTTAGTGATTTCTACGCAAGCCTCCTCCCAAACCTGATCTAGTTGGGCCTAAGCGATTTCTACTCCACTTGTTTCTCTAAGTCCTGATTCACGCGGACAAGATTAACGAAAGCGTGGCAGACGACTAGATCCTCAGTCCAAAACTAACAAAAGTTAAGATGCTATGACTATCCGTCCTAACGACAACACTATTATTTAAAACTTAACCCTTACCCCAATTAAGTCTTGGGTGAATCCGTCCACCAAGCCAAGCAACGTCTGATTCTTGGGTTTTTTTTATTAACAAAAATTAATTTTGTGGAGCTGATAGATTTTTATTGACTTTTATAGAATCTCATATAGTTGTGAAAAGAATTCCATGGAGATCTGTGGACTTTTTTACAAGACTTTTACAGACATTTTTAAATTTCATGGAAATTTATGGATTTAAGAGGATGTATTCAATCTTGAAAAATCATAGGCGGTCATGGGATAAGATCCTCTAGACCCCTTTTCCTAGTTCGCTCCGGGACCATAAAAAGGGGATTGGTGGGAGGTAATGGCCCCCACCTGTTAACAACTTTTTATACTTTTATCTTGTTTTGATTAAAAACAAAGAGAAGATAACGTCTCACTTTAAAAAAAAAAACTTTGTTAATATAATTTTAAATCCAAAAATATTATAATAATTTTAAATATTTTTATTTAAAATTTTGATCCAAAGATAGATCCGCTAGTGATCCGGCGGTAAGAATGGGGGACCTATTTCCTGAAGGGTCCCAGCCTGAGGACGGATGGAGGGCTAACTAAGCAGGTAATGGCCGCGTCAAGCAGTTGAGCAGGTCCGAGCGGAGCCAGAGATAACACAGTCATAGGCTTGGGTTTCCGACGCCAAGGCGGGAGGACTGAATGGCCGAGCGGGTGTCTGCCCGGCTGGAACCGAAGGGCCGAGCGGGTGGTCCGTTCGGCCAGGATAAGGGCGAGGATACAAAGGTTAGCCGAGCGGCCTATTCGTTCGGCTCAGGATATGGGATGTCAGCAAAGGCAAGTCTGATGATTATGCCGTACACAAGATTTCACGATAAAGGATCTTGCCGTCACATCATGGAGAGGTTGATACAGTAGCGGTATGGCCTTATGGATGCCCTTCTGACAGACCCATACCTGGGCATGGTCGAAAGCAGGTGATTGCTTTGATTGGCGCGCCCAGGCTCCCTCGAGAGGTCTATATAAGGTCTCCATTTCTTCACCGGAGGTACGCGAGTCTTCATCCTGCAGCCGCTTTCTTCATCTATTCCCTCGCCTGACTTGATCGTCGGAGGGTCGTCGCCGGGACACCCCCCCCCCCCGGCTCGGTTTTGTTGCAGGTTGGCCGGAGCACTCGAGGATCCAGCAGGGAGCGCCACATCCCCAGCGTTCGTTGACCCCTGGTTCGGACAGGATCAATTTGGCGTCGTCTGTGGGAACGCTCCTGCATCCGAACGGGAACAATGGACGAGGCTGGACGACAACACACGGTGACGCTTTCCACGGAAGAACTCGACGCTCTGGTCGAGATAAGGGCCGGCAAACTTATGGAGCAAAAACAGAAAGCAGCAGCCGAGCGGCCGGAACAACAAGCAACGTCTGCGTCGGGTGGCCGAGCGGAAGCACCTCCGGCCACCGTCGCATTCCATCGAGCCTTATTTCGCACCCCTGAAGTCGTACCAGCTCGAAGAGATAGAGGGTCTTCTTCAGACGAGATGCCTAGGCGAGATGACAGAAAGGGGAAAGCCCCCCGAGCGGATTCATCTCCCGAGCGGATCAATCGTCAATTTTCGGAGGCTATTCTACGAGACCCTCTGCCCAAGCATTACGTGCCCCCGACGATCGGCGAGTACAATGGAACAACAGACCCGGATGATCATCTGGAAATGAAAAATCAAGAGAACAAATATAAGGCATCGTCAACGAAAAAATGAAGGCCCCGAGCCGTTCGGCCGGAGGTATAATAACCGAGCCAAGCGCTCGACTAATGAAGGCCCCGAGCCGTTCGGCCGGAGGTATAATAATCGAGCCAAGCGCTCGACTAATGAAGGCCCCGAGCCGTTCGGCCGGAGGTATAATAACCGAGCCAAGCGCTCGACTAATGAAGGCCCCGAGCCGTTCGGCCGGAGGTATAATAACCGAGCCAAGCGCTCGACCAATGAAGGCCCCGAGCCGTTCGGCCGGAGGTATAATAATCGAGCCAAGCGCTCGACTAATAAAGGCCCAGAGTCGTTCGGCCGGAGGTATAATAACCGAGCCAAGCGCTCGATCAATGAAGGCCCCAAGCCGTTCGGTCGGAGGTATAATAACCGAGCCAAGCGCTCGACCAATGAAGGCCCTGAGCCGTTCGGCCGGAGGTATAATAATCGAGCCAAGCGCTCGACTAACGAAGGCCCCCGAGCCGATCGGCTTGGAGGGTTATATATTTACTTGTAAGCGAATGATTCGCGCTGTTCGGCCGGGCATAAATATTGTTCTAGCGCGAGATATGATACGAAGGCCAAGGTCGCTCGACCTGGTAAGGAGTTAGCCTTGAAAGGCCGACGAGTCCTGTCGTTAAAGATCGAGAGCCACGCCGACCAGCTATAAATATCCGCGCCGTCTAGCCTAGACGTTAAACCGTAGAGACGAGCCGGCGTCTATAAACTCTCCGAGCAGAAGACCGTCTAGCCCAGACGTTAAACCGTAGAGCCGCGCCGACCGGCTATAAACTCTCCGAGCGAAGACCGTCTAGCCCAGACGTTAAACCGTAGAGACGAGCCGGCGTCTATATCCGCGCCGTCTAGCCTAGACGTTAAACCGTAGAGACGAGCCGGCGTCTATAAACTCTCCGAGCAGAAGACCGTCTAGCCCAGACGTTAAACCGTAGAGCCGCACCGACCGGCTATAAATATCCGCACCGTCTAGCCCAGACGTTAAACCGTAGAGACGAGCCGGCGTCTATAAACTCTCCGAGCAGAAGACCGTCTAGCCCAGACGTTAAACCGTAGAGCCGCACCGACCGGCTATAAATCGAGCCGGCGTTTATAAACTCTCCGAGCGGAAGACCGCCTAGCCCAGACATTAAACCGAGAGACGAGCCGACGTCTATAAACTCTCCGAGCGGAACGTCTAGCCAGACGTTAAACCGTAGAGGCTGGCGTTTATAAACTCTCGGCGGAAGACCGTCAGCCAGACGTTAAAAGAGACGAGCGTCTATAAACTCTCCGAGCGGAAGACCGTCTAGCCAGACGTTAAACCGTAGAGACAGCGTCTATAAACTCTCCGAGCGGAAGACCGTCTAGCCCAGACGTTAAACCGTAGAGACGAGCCGGCGTCTATAAACTCTCCGAGCGGAAGACCGTCTAGCCCAGACGTTAAACCGTAGAGACGAGCCGACGTCTATAAACTCTCCGAGCGGAAGACCGTCTAGCCCAGACGTTAAACCGTAGAGACGGCGTCTATAAACTCTCCGGCGGAAGACCGTCTAGCCAGACGTTAAACCGGGCGTCCATAAACTCTCCGAGCGGAAGACCGTCTAGCCCAGACATTAAATAGTAGAGACGAGCCGGCTAAACTCTCCGAGCGGAAGACCGTCTAGCCAGACGTTAAACCGTAGAGCAGCGCGGCTATAAACTCTCCGAGTGGAAGACCGTCTAGCCAGGACGTTAAACCGTATAGACGAGGCGTCTATAAACTCTCCCGGAAGACCGTCTAGCCTGACGTTAAACCGTAGAGGCGAGCCGCCTATAAAAGGCCGAGCTCCGTCGTTAAAAATCGAGAGCCGCACCGACTGGCTATAAATATCCGCGCCGACGAGCTCCGTCGTTAAAGATCGAGAGCCTCGCCGACCGGCTATAAATATCCGCGCCGACGAGCTCCGTCGTTAAAGATCGAGAGCCTCGCCGACCGGCTATAAATATCCGCACCGACGAGCTCCGTCGTTAAAAATCGAGAGCCGCGCCGATCGGCTATAAATATCCACGTCGGACCCGCGACTGTGAACTTACTGGATGGAACTAAGGACGCCAAATAACGAGCGTTCGCAAGTACTAAATTAATTAAGTCCGATTGGCTATCGGTTTGCCAAACAGACAAAAGAAGGGCAATGAAGGGCAAACAAAAATACAAGCAAAGGAACACAACTATGCCGAACGGCGCGTACAAAAATTTTACATCCGCAAAGCGGATGAAATACAGAAAGTACTTGGAAGAACTCGCCTCACTCCGGGTCTTCAAAGTTAAAGAAACCGTCCGGGATGTCGTCTATCATGGTCGCCAGATCGGAGGCGGGAATGTGCATTTCCGCCGGGAGGTGGCCACTCTTCTTCAAGTACGCCATGGTGACCTTGACCGCCTCGGCGAAAGTTGAGGAGACGTTGCCACCGAACTTTTCGCCGAACCGCTCCGAGCGGAGGTATTCTTGGCGTGCTGCTGCTAGGCGACTCGGCTCCCCCTCCTTGTACTTTCTGAGCGCCACTCGGGAGGCGATTAGTGAATCTTGGAGAACTTTTTGGTCCACCTCTGCTTTAGTGCGTTCAGCAGAGCGCTCATCCCGTTCGGCAGCTAGTTGGGCTTCTAGCTTCTTAGATTGCTGATCTTGGGCTCGGACTTCAACTTTCATCTTGTCCAGATCAGCAATCGCCCGCTTCTTCCGGCTACTGGCGCGCTTCACGTCTTCGTCGCACTTCTACACCAAGTCTCCAAGTCGGGCCACCTCTGTAGCCAGGTCGGCGGACTTCTTCTGTTCGGCCTCGAGGGCTTGTTTCTCCCGCTCGGCCGATGGACCCCCCGAGACTTGGAGTTTTTCCATGAGATCCTCCAGCTCGGCTAGCCGATGGCTAGTGGCGATTTGCTCGGCCCAATGCTGTAAGGGAAATAATAAAATCAGGAACCAAACAATAGCAGGGCACAAGAAGAAAGATGAACCTACCTGAGTGGCCTGTTGCATGTGGTTATCGCCGAGCTGCTTAGGCGTCATGAGGGCCACCCGAATCTGGGCGTCCTCGAAAAGTTTGGCGAGCAGACCCGTCAAGGTTATTTCATGAACGGGGCTTGATGGCCGATCGGCAGACAATAAATATTCCTCCGATGGGAATCGAAGGGTAGTCTTGACAGTCGGGTGGCCGGCCGGCACTTCCTCAGCCGCAGTCGCCTGGCCCGAGGACTCCCCCTATGGTTGATGTTTCGCCCAACCGTCGTAAGCGACGACGAGTCCGAGGAGGAGAGCCAGAGGGCTGTGCGGTGGGCGAGGCCACTGAGGTCCCGATCTGCGACGGCGTGCGATCTGGCGAAGCAACCTCGATCGGCGCCTGTGGTTCGCCCTCTTGGGTTGGCGGAAGGCTGGGGTCTCTTCGACGTTTCCGCCGAACTTCCAGTGGTGAATCCCCGGCCTGGGGGACTCCCAACTCGGCTAGAACAAAGGAAACAGGATCCGCCTCAACCTCCGTTGAAGCGGATTGGGTAACTTCTGTTTCAGGGGCAGACTGCGTCCCCCCCCTCTCCTGTAGCTACCGGGCGGCTGGGGATTAGACCCCGCTCGGCGAGTTCTTTTTTGGTAGCCGCCTCAATTTCCACGGCTTTCAATTTCAGATGATCAGTAGCCTTAGAGCGCCACATGACTTCAGCTACAATGGAAGAAATTAAAATCAGTTAGACAAAAAAGGCGAAGAGAGTAAAAAGTCCTTACTCATGCGGTAGGGGAGATTGGCCCGAACGGGAGATAATCCAAAAATGTACAACACCCCCTTGAGAAGCAACTGGTCGATTTTGTACCGCTGACCGGACAACCAGTTCGCCGCATGAAGGTAGGTCGGATTGCTTCTGAATTTGCCGAGCGCCATTTGGTTCGGAATGCTGGCCGCTCGGGAAGTCGTATGTAGAAGAAGAACTCCTTCCAGTGCTTGTTAGAGGTCGGCATATTATCAAAAAATTTGAAGCCTATTCTACTTTGGAAAATAAAAGTGCCCAACTCGGATTGTTTGGGGTAGAAGAAGTAGTGGAATATCTTGGGGTCGAGGGGGATACTGTGCAGCCTAAAGAGGACGACCATCCCGCTCAGTAGCCTAAAGGAATTCGGCACAAGTTGGCCGAGCGGGATGCGGAAATAATTACAAACTTCCAAAATAAACGGATGGGTAGGAAATCTAAGGCCGCCCTGGAATTGGTCCAGAAAAAAACAAATGGTACCGATCGGCGGGTTATGGGGCCGGTCGGTCGGGTCGGCTACCACTATTTCATGGTCGTCCGGGATCCCGTACGTCCGAACAAGACGCCGAGCGCGCTCCTCGTCAAATTTACTCTCCATGGTCATATACCAGGGACCATGAACCTCAACAGCGGGTACGGAAGTGCTCGTCATGACTAAAGTACCAAGAAAAAGAAAGAAGGAAGCCGAAAGAAACTCGGAAACGGAGGACAGATAAAAGTTCGCAAGCAAGGGGACGAAAGGAGTTCCCCGCGAAAGGGAAAGGCCGAACGAAAGGAAGGGAGAAGCTTACTAAGGGAAGATGAACGGAGAGGATCACCAGAAAGCTGAAAACCACCAAGAGGTAAGAACTAGGACAGACGGAACGACGCAGCCGTGGGCACCTTCGACGGAGGACGCGCAATTGAACAGAGAATGCAGCGTAAGGGCGAAGACGAAGGCTTTATGCGAACGAGGCTGGTCAGCCTCGTCCGTCGGATGCAGGTCACAAGAGACGAGGTCATCATCTAACCGTCCATTTCAAAACAATCGGCGTCCCATCGTACGGATCATCACCGCCACGCTAGAAGAGCCACGTGGCGCTCTGTCACCAGGCGCAATTAATGCGCCCATACCGCGCATGCTTCGACTTAATGAAAAGGATTTGCGTGATTTTCGAGAAGATTTAGACAAGCAAACATCCACGTTGAGCGCCAAGACATCCAAAACGAAGAGCCGAGCTGAATTTGGCATAAGGGCCGAACGGCTCAAGGGATATTATAGCGGCAGTGAAGGCGACGCCGCTCGGACACATAGTCTCGGTCGGACTCACCGCCTCCTTGACTAGACTTGAAGGGAGGCAAGTGATCCGTGAAGAATGGGGACCCACTTCAAGGGTCCCACCGAGGACGGATGGAGGGTCGACTAAGGTGTAATGGCCGCCAGCGCTTGAGCGGATCCGAGCGGAGCGAGATAACCCAACCATAGGCTTGGGTTTCACGCCAAGGGAGGGAATGACCGCGGGTGTTTGGAAGGGCGGGTGGTCCGTTCGGCCAGGATAAGGGCGAGGATACAAAGGTTAGCCGAGCGGCCTATTCGTTCGGCTCAGGATATGGGATGTCAGCAAAGGCAAGTCTGATGATTATGCCGTACACAAGATTTCACGATAAAGGATCTTGCCGTCACATCATGGAGAGGTTGATACAGTAGCGGTATGGCCTTATGGATGCCCTTCTGACAGACCCATACCTGGGCATGGTCGAAAGCAGGTGATTGCTTTGATTGGCGCGCCCAGGCTCCCTCGAGAGGTCTATATAAGGTCTCCATTTCTTCACCGGAGGTACGCGAGTCTTCATCCTGCAGCCGCTTTCTTCATCTATTCCCTCGCCTGACTTGATCGTCGGAGGGCCGTCGTCGGGACACCCCCCCGGCTCGATTTTGTTGCAGGTTGGCCGGAGCACTCGAGGATCCAGCAGGGAGCGCCACATCCCCAGCGTTCGTTGACCCCTGGTTCGGACAGGATCAGCTACCTTAGCGCCCCCTAGTGCCGACCCTACAGATATGGAGGGAGGTACATAAGCTATAGGCGCATTGTGGAGTAAATCTCAGGTCGTCAATTCCGCAGAATCGACCCCTAACCATTATGCCAGAGATACCACGCACCCACTGTTTGCGCTACGCCCTGGGGGCAATTTAAAATTTTGATCCAAATTATCATGAAATGTTGGTCAACCCTTTAATTTGGTCAAACTTTTAATAAAATATTGAATTGATAAATTTGATTAGTAATAAAATTAATAATATTATTATTAAAATAAATAAATATAAATATATAAAATTTATTTAGGAACTTTTAAAATTTAATAATTTTATAGAATATTTTTAGGGTCCAATTTCATTAGACTTTATTAAATTATCCATTAATTAAGTTGAGAATTAATTTTATTTATTAATATATATTTTATATTAAAACCTAATGTCTCAAATTTCTCTTCCCTCTACGCACAGCGCCGCCGTCCAAATCAACTTCGACTTCGACCTGCTCGCAATTAGCCGACGGAAGCATCACCGACCGCCTCAAATAATCCTCCTTTCCGGCGACCCGTAGGCTTCTCCATATGACACTCATTGTTTCCCATCACAAGCAACTAGAGAAAAATCTCTGCCTACAGTCTACCGCCGTGAGTCGCCGCCAGAGAAAAGGCTGCAAACAACTGTTCTGATCCATTCTTTTGCCATTATAACGTCAGAGAACGCATTTCAGAGGACCCTCTGTTGGTTGCTACTCGGAATACCGTTCTAGTTCCCTTGTATAAAAATTTGTACAAGCATAGAACTATCCTAGCTACCCTTGCGCTCTACTGAAGTTAAATTTGGATTGCAAACGATGCTTAACATTATTAATCCAAATTGTCCTTCAAAAGTTAAACTTGGATTGGAAATGATACTTAACATTTTTACTCCAAGTTTAACCGATGTGTTCTTCATAAGTTAAACCATATTACAGAAGCTAATTAAATATCTATTTCAAAGATCGGCTTCCAGGTTAAACATGACGAGACACTAGGCCTTCTTGGGTATGAGATCATCCACCACTTCCTAGACAAAGTCTTTCAAAGAAATCGGATATTTAACTTCTTACAGTAAACTAGGTTTAACTATAGAGACCTCAATAAAAGCACAATATCGAAACATGAAATCAAAATACAAAATTGATAACAAAAATGAAAGTCTAAAATCGATAGCCTCTTGTGTTTGTTTTTTCAAGATCTATACAAAAGGATGAACTAGTTATGATGCGGAAACAAATAACTAGTTATACCTTTTTGTAACTTATAGACCTCTTGATCTTCTGTTGTATTCCTCTCATTCTCTTGGACGTCGTGTGAGCGACGATCTACCAAGATGAAATCCACCCAAGCCTCTTCCTTTGCTTCCAAGTTTCGGCCACCAACTAACCTCCAAAGGATGCTAGACAAGAAAGCTTCATTCTCTTCTTCTTCTCCTTCAAGCAACCGGCCACCAAGAGAAAACCAAACTTGATGCCGTCGGCCACCAAGAAAGAAAACAAAAGGAGAAGAGAAAAGGAAGAGGGTCGGTCACCAAGGGAATAGAAGAGAGGAGTTTCGACCACAATAGAGAGAATGCAAGGCCTAGGTTGTTCTCAATGAGGCACCCTCTCCTTCTCTTTTATAATCCTTGGTGAATCCAAAAAAGAAAAGTTAAAAAAAAATTAAAACTTCCTTTTATTCCTTTACATGGTCGGCCACATCATGTCCAAACAAGAAAAGATTTTAAACAAAAATTAAAATCTCTCTTTTAAAATCCCTTTTGTGGATAGCTATAAAAGGCATGTTTTATAAAATTAAGATCTTCTCTTTTAAATCCTTTTGTGGATATCTATAAAAGAAAAGTTTTTAAATCATGGCTACAAAAAAGGAAAGTTTTATCAAAAAATAAAATCTTTCTTTTAAACACTATAGACAACTACAAATAAGGAAAGATTTCAAATCTCTCTTTTAAACCTTTGTAGTAAGCTATAAAAGGAAAAATTTTAAAATTTTAAAACTCTCTTTTAAAACCATATAGATAGCATCAAAATTTTATTTTAAATAAAATTTTCCTTTTCACTTCTTATATGGCCAGCCCCTTGCTTGGGCACCAAGCAAGGCTTGGCCGACCCTAGTGGTGTCAACCTTTTTGCATGTCACGAGGCACATCAAATTAATTAAAATTGAAACTCATTAAAATTAATACAAGCGTTGTAGCAACGAGTCCCAAGTCGTATTTTTTTGTCCAAGGGTAACTAGCGGAATGTGTGAATTCTAGCATTGATTCAAATGAAATTATAACATCAACAAGGTCTAAGCATAATCTAATCTCTTCCCATTCATAATTCAATTACAACATATAAAATCACCAATCAAACTTATAGAAACCAAATTTGTTTTCCATTCACATTCGTAATCAAAGTCACAATTACACTCAACTGCTCACTCACAATATATTGTTCAAAGATAAATAATCAAAACCTTAAGTGAAGCTTTTCAACCAATAACTAAATTACAGCAACAATTAAACTCAGTACAATTAAACAGAAAGAAAATCTGCAGAACAGAATTGTCTTGCTGTAGAAGTAAAAAGAACAGAATTCAACTGCTGAACTGAGCTCTAAAGCAACAAACTACAAGCATTCAGTTCAGATATAGAGAAAACAAAGAATTTGAAATCAAGATCTAAAGATAACAGAATTCAAAAATAATAAACTGCAGAATTTAAATCTAAACCATCTCTACTCAAATCTACTCTTCTAACAAGTCTTTCCTTGCCGTCACACAAGGAACCTGAATGAAAAAGGAACTCTCGACCACCAACTCAGTACAATCTCATCCAGCACCAAAGAAATCCTTCCCGGAAAAGTTGGAAAAGATTAACACTGCCAAGCGTGAAATTCTACAGATCTAGGATCTAAATTCTCTGGATCGATGCTCTCTGATGGAGGGCAAGCCACTGTCACTAAGGAAATCCTCCGATGATGGCTGAAACAGAGGAATCACTCACAGATCTAAGCTCCGGGTGGACAAGTGCCGGCGCGTGCAGACAATCAAATCTTGGAAGCCAACGGATGGGAGCTCCAACGCCAACAAGACTCACCGAAGAGTAAATCTGGAAGAAGATGGGGAACACCGGCGTCGCAGCGAAGAAGAAGATGGCACTATGGAGAAAATCGCGACGACGAGCTCAGGGAAGCACTGTAGCTTCTCAAACGTTTTAAACCTCTCCCTCTCTGATCGGACGGCTGAGAAACTTCTGAGATAAATCAACAGTGAAAGTTTGCCCAAAATATGATCTGAAGGTACCGATGTTAATCTACGGTCTGGATCTACTCTCCTATAGGTCGGATCGATCAGATCATCACTAGATGGTCCAGATCCGCCCAGTCTTCAATGAACGATCCAGATTAATCCGGCTAGGTCAATGGCTGGATAAACTCAAATCTGGATCAAAACTTCTGGATCTTCATAAATGGCTCAGATCTACTCACCATTAAGTTGGATCGGCCAGATCTTCAACGGATGGTCCAGATCTGTCCTATTCTTGATGAACGGCCCAAAATGACCCAAAGCTTGATCTTCTTGTTTGAACTCCAATTCGAGCCCAATTTCAGTCCAAATAGATTCAAATCCAAGATCCTTTGATGCCTACAAAATAAGAATTAAATATTAGCACAAAATAACACCAAAAATAAGATAATTTGTAATTATGCCCAAAAATACACACAATGTACAAAATGTGATGTAACCATGATTTAAACTATGAAATTAACATCAAACCATGCATATATGAATCAAAATATTGCAATGAAAATCATGGTTATCACCTAGCTTGAACTCCAAGCTTGGCTTGGTCGGCCCCTTGCTTGGGCTCCAAGCAAGGATGTGGTCGACACTTAAGCTTGGTTAAGAAGCTGAGCTTTGGGTAGATATAAGGCTTTATAAATTAAAGGCTACAACAGGGATCGAGAGGAGGAATTGGTTTTGGTCTCCCGATGAACTTGAGCTTCCCATGTTCGCTCTGAACATCTAACTCAAGTTCATCAATAATAACTCATACCACTAAAGAGTTATTATTGCACTACCACACCAATCTCATATTACAATATGGGTTCCTTCGTATCATGAGTGTGCTAATCTCTCTGTGTTTAAGATATCGAATGTTTATTAATTAAATGAGTTACTGACAACTCACTTAATTAATATCTAGCTCCAAGAGTAGTACCACTCAACCTTATTATCATGTCAGACTAAGTCCACCTGCAAGGTTTACATGACAATCCTTATGAGCTCCTCAAGGGGACATCATCAACCTAAATCACTAGGACACAGTTTCATTCTATAATCAACAACACAACATATAAATAATATCATTTCCCAACTTATCAGGCCTATTGATTTAACGGACTAAATCTCACCCTTTGATAAATTAAAGAAATAAATATTAAGTATACGTGCTTGTTATTATATCATGATTAAGAGTACACACTTCCATAATAACAGAGGTCCTGTTCTTTTTTACAGTCAGTATAAAAAGAATAACCTCAAATGGTCCTGCTCAATACACTCAGAGTGTACTAGTGTAATTTTAGAATCAAGATAAAATAATACCAAATTACACTACAACCATTCCAATGGTTTGTTCCATTCCATCTTGGTTATGAGCAATTATTTATAATTTATAAGGGACTGATAACATGATCTTCTGTGTGACATCACACACCATGTTATCTTTAATATAAATTAAATGAACAACTACATTTAGCTTATAAATGTAGACATTTGACCAATGTGATTCTTATTTCAAAATAAATGTTTATACAAAAAACTAGACTTTTAGTATATATTCTAACACTCTCAGCTTCAGATGAAATGCACGCTGAGAGGCTGATGCTGACCGCCGAGAAGTTGAACAAGGATAGGGCCTTTAAGATCAAAGAAATAATAAAAATCGAGGAGCAGAAAGAGAAAAGACATATTTTTCAATCTAAAGTTTTATAAACTTCATAGAAATCTAGTGGTATCCAAATTAGATTTTTATAGAGTTTTAAAAAGTTATGCGTTATTCAAGCTTGACTTTTTAAAACTCTATGAAAATCTTTTGGTATCCAAAGTTTCAATAGATTTTCATGGATTCTTTTAGAAATTATTGGATATAAATTTTAACCAATAAGAGCTCTCAAAAATTCTTGGTATAATTTTAAAAATAAAATAAAAAATCTTCTCCTCACCCTTGAGATTTCTATAGACTTCAAATCGCTTTAATTTTTTACAAATAAGTCTTTTCTCTTTCCGCTCACAGATTTTGATTATTTCTTTGATCTCAAAGGCCCTGTCCTTGTTCAACCTCTCGGCGGCCTACATCAACCTCTCAACATGCATTTCATGCGAAGCTGAGAGTCCTCTGAAATGTCGTTCTCCAATGTTATAACGTCAAAAGAATGGATCGGAATGACAGAATGGAACAGTAGCCGCTTGCAGCCTTTTCTCCGGCAACAGCTCACGGCGACGGAGATTTTTCTCTGGATGCTCGTGAAAGGAAACAATGAGTGTCATCCGAAGAAGCCTACAGGTCTGTTTAGCATGCTTTGACGCACATTCACATATTTTGTGCAAGCTTTATCTATGCATTTTCATACTTCCAGCTTTGCTTTTAGCATATTTACTCTTTTTGTTCGAAGATCTGCTTTTATGCATTTTCTGTACGCAGGAGTCATATTTGGAGAAGAATTTATGATCGAGGCCAAATCTGTAAGCTAACGTAAGGAGGAAGACACCATCTTGGAAGTGCCACACGACCATGTCTGGGAGAGTGACCTGAGTCGTGTGGTGATGCTCACCCATGCAGCATTGGCAGAGTAGAGGAGTGTCCTGGCCGTGTGGTGAAGCTTTCCCGTGTAGCTTCTGCAGAAAAGGAAAAGGCCATGGTCGTGTGTGCATCACACGACCGTGCCTATTTTGAAGCCAAGAGAGCCGCGGTCGTGTAGATCTATACGGTCGTGCAAGCCTTTCAGAAGCCAATCAAACCCTGGTCGTGTCCCAGACACAACCGTGCATGAGTTCCAGAGCCAGAGGCAACATAGGCAGTGTAGATCTACACGGGCGTGTGAGATGGGCAGTGGCAGAACATGTCACGGTCGTGTGCACCACACGATTGTGTAAGATGGGCAGTGAAGAGAATGAGCAAGGTCGTGCGAGCTTCACACGGCTGTGTCTCGGGGCCGTGTGGCGCCCAAAGCCCTGCTTTATATAAGGGTCTCTTCCATCATTTCAAGGAGGGGTCTCCCTTTTGGGGGGGGGGCACAAGATTTGGGCGATTCCTCGCCTTTTTAGAGGGATTTTCCGGCGATCTAAGGGCATATCATCAACGAATCGACTCCGAGATCGAGGATTGGATCTGAAGACCTTTCTTCATCATAGATAAGTTTTTCTTCCCTTTTTCTTCTTGGATTTTGGGATCAAGATGCTTATGATCTTCTTGTCTTTAGTTTTCTTTTCTTGTTCAATGGATTAGATCTCCTTGTTCTAGGATGGAGGGAGTATTTGTAATATGATTTGATGTAAACTCTTGTAGATTTACCAATTTCCTATTTCTATGATTTTGTCTTGTTTGTATCTATTTGATCTTGTGTGGATTGTTGCGATTGGACTTAATTACCATACTTGATTGAATGTCAGAGTATCTTGTGGATTTTGTAGAGGTAATTCCTCATTCGATTATCTGAGGGGCGTACGTGACAGACAAGCCCGTGTAAGGACGATTAAGGGATAATCTTGAAGGTGAAATAAGATCATTTAAGGGGGTAGAATAGATTGTATGCATAATCTTTTATATCTTGATATGGGTTGAGAGTAATGAATTTCTATGTTGATTATCCGAGGGACGCACATGACAGGCAAGCTCGTGTAAGGACATCATAGGAATCATTCCTAATTGATCACATTTAGATATAGATTTTGATCCTAAGTCGGTTGTCTATTGCAAGAGATAATCGATAACTTTCTACAAATGATGGACAATTAATGAATAAGATTTGGTAGATCATTTATATTGAATAACATTACAAAGAAACCAAAACTCCTAGAACATCCTTTTATCATAACCCATATTCCTGTTTCTATGCTTTTACTTCTATGCTTTACTTTTCATAATTACACTTAGTTTTTATAAATCAATTGATTAGTTGTTTAACTAATTCGTGTTGAGATATCTTTAGTGGTTATAACCAGTCCCTATGGATACGATATCTTTCTTTATTACTGACGTCGTATCCGTACACTTGCTAAACGTTAACAATTTTTTGGCGCCGTTGCCGGAGACTGCGCTTATAACATTAGAGATTATCAATTGAGTTAGACTAAACATAACTTTTCTTTTCTTTTCATTAGCATAGTTGTAACTAATCTTTAGAATTCTATTTTCATGAGTATATCTTTCTACATCTTGTCAATTTTTTCTGTATTTTTAGTTTTTCTTGTAATTATTTTTAGATATCTTGAGCACTAACATGTCAAGTAGGTCTTTAAGAGAACTTTTTACACCCATGAGTGTAAGACCCAGATCTCCCATTGATAAAGGCTATTATCCAGACGAGCAACTTGAGCTCCTTTGTGGAGGATGCGGTAGTACGTCTCATCCGTCTGCCATATGTCACCTCTTTCAAAAGGAAGATGACCCTTCCACAGAACCAACCGATAATATCTGCAAGGTTTGTGGCAGTTCATTCCATCCATCTGCTTTATGTCACTTCTTCCAAAATACTACTAGCTCTTCCACAGAACTTCAGCACTTATTCCAACCTCAACATCAAGATACATATGAGCAAGCTCCTGATACTTATGACTGTGACTAGGGAGATTATCAAATCCAGAACCTTCAACTCCAACTAATTCCTGAGCAACATGAGCAGTCGTTATCCCAGCAGCAGAATCCTGACATGCCTTAACATTACAGTCAATTTTGGATGGACCATCAAAATTTGGATTACAACTATATACAAAATGTTGAGCATATTTCCCAAGTAAATCAAAGTTCGTTAGAGTTTCAGGATGATTTTTCATTGGACAGACCACATCTTTCACAACCAGATGAGCTGACTGACTGGGAGGACTCTCAAAACCCAAATATTCCTGCTCCAAGTCAGATAAAGACCACAACACATTATTCTGAAGAGCTAATGGTGCAACGGAGGATCATAGCTTTACAACTATTACTACAAATTTCTAATATAGCTGTTGATTCTTCTATTGATGATATAGATGTTCGTAGACTCTTCACTACTTATGATGATGATGTGGTGGATAAAAGTGTAGGGACATGCACTATGAAGGAAATATCCCAAGGATCACCTCCTTTGGTCGCACAACCAATTGATACAATGGAATTTGTAAGAATGGAATTGGTTGATGATAGATGTGTAGAGACTTGTGCAATGAAAGTAAAGCCCCGAGAATCACCACTTTCAGAAGCACCACCACTTGAGTCGGAGCTAGAGCCACTACATAATTTTGAAGGGGTCATGCCCACTTGTTTAGAACTTTCAGATACATCTCAACAATGCAAGGTTAGTATTTCTAGTGATCTTTTGAAAAATATTATAGAGGTACCTATAATTGATTTTGTTGGATGTAATTCAATTTTTGATATATACTCAGTTCATACTAATACAATTCTAGCTCCTTCTTATATTACATGCTTGTGGGAGGTTTTGCCTTTCCTTTAGGTGTGTAGGTTTTCAAGAGGCCAATATTAGAAGCTCATACTGAACCATCTTCGACCACCTAAAAGAACTTCAAAGAAGACGAAGATGGAGAGAGTTATACTTTACTCTGTAGCTCCTTTGATGAAAACTCTCTCCATAATAAGAGCCCTTAGTAGGAGGATGTTGAAATATCTTACCCCTCCAAGAGCGAGATTTCGATGAATTTAATGAGGTGGTCGAGCTAATGACCTTAAACAAACGCTTCTTAGGTGGCAACCCAAGTTCATTTTCCTTATTTTCTTTATGTCTTTAGTTCTTTATAATAAACATGTGTCCTCTACTTAATTTTTGTTATCAATATTCTTTTATAGGACTCAAAGATTAGGAGGAGTGCAACTACATGATGAAGAAGTTAATGACATGGGTATTTGACATGCATCATTTGGTAACTTCTCTTACTTTTAATCTCCTCCACATTTTTTTAGTTTTCATTGGGACAATGAAAAGTTTAAGTCTGGGGGGATGCATTAGATGCATTTGGTTTAGTTTAGTTTTTGCTTTTACATACTTCTTTGTGCCTAATAAAATTTGCTAGTTGCATCATTCATCACATCATGATTGTTTGTTCCTTAATGCAAAATACTAGCACGTTTATTATCTTGATTCATGATGTTTTAAATGATGTTAGTAGTATGCTTAGTGTATTTCTTTTCTCTATCTTGAGTAGCATGAAATAAGCTAAGTATCATATGGAGATAAGTTTAAAATTTGGCTTGACCTTAAGGATCTTACCTTCACTATACTTGAGCTTGGATAGTTGATATTGTCACGCCCCGGAGGAGTATCTGTCCGAAGAAATTTCGGCAGCATCTCCCCTGTACGGCGGACAATCTGAAACTTTTCTACAAGCACTATATACCTCAGCCACATGCGGCTGGAATAATAACAATAAAAGAAAACAAACACCACGCAGTTAATAATAAATTCAGCCTCTGGCTGACACAACCACGCAGTAAAAAAATAAAGCAGCCCACTCGGCTGTACCAAAACCAAAACACAAAACTGCTAGCCGGCTAGGCTTACACAACCAATAACAAATACAAAACACCACATAACAACATCAACTCTCCAAAAATAAAACCAGAGTACCGAGCTAAACAAACTGATACATAAAAACAAGCAAAACATACGTGAAACCGATAAGTCCTCTGATGTGACGTGGGGACCAGCAGACAGGATGCTCCAAGCGACACCATAAATAACCTGGTACCTGAAAATATAGAGTCCACGGGGTGAGTTCAACAACTCAATGAATACCAATAGACATGCCTAGTAAGATATATCTAACAGCAATAAACATGGAATACAACTTCCTAATCATATATCTAGGAAAGATGCAAAACTGAAAGGTAACTAAGGAAGTCTGTACTCACCAGAACTCCTATCCAAACAAAAGGGTCACAAACCGAAGCCTAAATCCGATGCATGTCAAACATATGCATCCAACCAAATGAAGCAAATGCAGGAAACACAATCACAAGAAATAAATGCATCAATGCATATGATGTCAATGATGCGTCTGGTCACCCCGACGCCACCATTTCACACAAATGGCGAGACCGAGTGGGTAGGTGACAAGTGCACTCTGTCGTCACTACTCCCGATGAGTGACCGAGTGGGTCGGAGTACTCCTCTCCTGTGACCCCAAATCATAAATGGGGAGCTCAATGCTCTCAACTCCGGTACACGATGACGGGAGGAATCCTGCCGGCTAACACGCTGACCCATGAGCGGACCAACGAAGCCAAACAAAGTCCCTGCTGCAACACACCCGAATCGACCACTAACCCATGAGTGGTGGTGTGTGCAGATCCATGTAACTGGCGATGTGCTCAACAATAATGGAGTCGACTATCGCACAGCATGCAATCATGATGCATGACACTAAGCATGACAATATCCTGATCAGCATAGAAAAATTCATATATATATAATATGGGTACCACAGTATCAGTAAGTCAAATCCACGGGTCTAGGGTATACAGGTCCTCTATGGTATAACAACCTAGATCCTGAACATATCCCCCCTCCGTAACATATGTACCAACAATATGCATAGATCAAAGAAAAATGATCGAGGTACACCAATCAGATATGATATACAAAATGTAGGTATACAAGCCAAGTATGGTATAAAAACCTAGATATCAGATAATCTAGATACACATGCCAGAAATAAAATCCAGAACCTAGTCCTGACCTCAGTAAAGCATAGTATGTCACTTACTCTAGGAACTAAGGTACTCATGGTAATAAAGTACTCATGGCAATAAGATACTCATGGTATCAAATCACGAGATATAAGCACGGATACCTAACAAGCGACAAATCTAACATGCTATGGATATCAAACAGTGACATACCAAAGGCAAACATGTTCATTGCCTGTAGTTATAAAATACTATGCATATCCAAATGACAATATCATAAAAGATAAGTCAAGAGGTACCCGCCTCCAATAGAAAAGTCCAATCTGTTCCGAACACGACGTCAAGATACTCGTCTCGCGTCAAAGTCCTGTGTCACCAATATAAATATATTTTATTTAGCTACAATTCATAAGAATTTAAATAGCTAAATAAAATCCACAAGACTAGATTCTAAGCAATTAAATCTAATCACACTAATCATGCATCGACTAGTGATATACTAACCATCTAGCAATCCATATCATCTCCAATTCAACACATACCTAATTTATACTCAACAACCATTTACAACCTCCAATTCAAACTACACATGACCACATAATCAAATCATACCTAAATCAATCCATTATCCACAACACATATCAAATCCCTACACTTACCTCAATTTACAGCCTTGTTCAAGAACAAGAAGTTGCTGAAACTTGCTGAAGTCAATGACTGCCAGATCCACCAAAATCCACAACACAAGACTACCCTCGTACTCACTGATCCACGCCAAGAGATAGTTGCTGCTGGAATTAGAACAAGCAAACCAAATCAACAATTCATCAAGATCCACCTCAGTAAACTAAAAAGCCCAAATCTTTGTTCCAGATCAGTGGAAGAACAGACTCCGCATCTGGAACTAGAACACAGCATGGAGGAGGTCGGCATTGTTCGGGTCAAGAGATGGCAGCATCGGCAGGGCACAGTGAAGACCACGCGGACTAGATCTAGAGCAGAAGAATTCGGTCGGCTGATCGGTGAGCGGAAGAGGAGAGGAAGGGGCTCTTCTCGGTGATCAAAGGAAGGCCTCGGATGGGCGGCAGGCGTCGGCACCAATTGTAGCAACCGGAGCGACGCGAGATGGCTGCGGCGCGTCCTGATCTCCACGGCCGAGACAAATCTAGGGCTCAAGGTCAGTGGCCGGCGCTAGGGTAAAATCTCGGAGTCGCATCGGCTGTAGGGTGTCAGTGGCAGCACAGAGGGGAGAAGGCGTCGGCTAGGGCAACCGGCGGCAGTTCCACGCGGCGTCGGTGCTGTACAGAGGCTCTGGGTGTCGCGGCGTCAGTGAGGAAGAAAGAAATGGAGGAGGAGAAGAACCGGCAGAGAAGGGAAATCGGCTCGGAGAAGATGAGAAGTGGAGAAGAAGAAAGGGGCGTCGGTTAGGGCAGAAAATCGGGAGAAGAATGTTTGGCGTCGGCGCATGGTTTCGGCGGGGAAGAAGGAAATAAGAAATAGAAAAGAAAATGTATTTATAAATAACATTTCCTCACTTAAATGGGTAGCCTAAACAGGCTTTTCCCGGGGCCCTATTTTATCCCCGTAAACTCGTCCATATGAGCTCCGAAAAATTCCCGAAAAATTTCCAAAAATTCCAGAAAAATCCCTTATCATTATTCGCTAATTTTCAGGATTTTACAGATATCATTGAAATAGTCATAATTCATCTTGTTTGTTTAGTACTTAGTTTCCATGGTGATTTCTCAAACTTCATTCTGGTTACTGGATGATACTCAAATCATGTAAGCTCATTTGGAAAAAATCAAAATATCCCAACATTTGTGCTAAAAGTACATTTGTAAATAAGTTTTGCACAATGTAAATTCTTATATATAAAAAAAAGTGAATAAGAGATATAAAAAATAGTTGTCGTGAGTGGAATATGGCAAGTCACCCTTTTGAGACGGAGTTATGTTACTTGGGAAATGACTGCTTAGCTTCTCTTGAGATTGAGTTTGCCTTTGAGACCTTGGGTTGATTGAGAAATACGAATCAAGTGTGTGACAGGTAAGTGCTTATCACTAGAAACATTAAGAACTCATCTGGATGACGACTTGACTAGGACATAGATTGAAACTTGAAAAGTTTGGGTCACTTTTTGCACTGTGCACAAGAGACTTATGCTTGAGCCATACTTGACTTGTTTCCATGATCATGCTTGTTAATGAAAGTTTTTGATAGAGATAGCAAAGTACATTAGGAATTATGAATGCATTGTAAAGCATATGAATTAAGATTGTGATATTTTTGCTCGAGGACAAGCAAAAGTCTAAGTCTGGGAGTGTGATGTGCATAAATTTTATACACTTGTTTAGCATGCTTTGAAGCACATTCACATATTTTGCGCATGCTTTATCTATGTATTTTCGTACTTCCAGCTTTGCTTTTAGCATATTTACTCTTTTTATTTGGAGATCTGCTTTTGTGCATTTTCTGTACGCAGGAGTCATATTTGCAGAAGAATTTATAATCGAGGTCAAATCTGCAAGCTAACGTAAGGAGAAAGACACCATCTTGGAAGTGCCACACGACCATGTCTGGGAGAGTCACATGGGTCGTGTGGTGATGCTCACCCATGCAGCATTGGCAGAGCAGAGGAGTGTCCAGGTCGTGTGGTGAAGGTTTCCTGTTTAGCTTCCGCAGAAAAGGAAAAGGGCACGGCTGTGTGTGCATCACACGACTGTGCTAATTTTGAAGCCAAGAGAGTCGCGACCGTGTAGATCTACACGGCCGTGCAAGCCTTCCAGAAGCCAAACAAACCCTGGTCGTGTCCCAGACACGGTCGTGCATGAGTTCTAGAGCCGGAGGCAACATAGGCCGTGTAGATCTACACGAGCGTGTGAGATGGGCAGTGGCAGAACATGTCACGATCGTGTGCACCACACGACCGTGTAAGATGGGCAGTGAAGAGAATGAGCTAGGCCGTGTGAGCTTCACACGGCTGTGTCTCGGGGCCGTGTGGCGCCTAAAGCCCTGCTTTATATAAGGGTCTCTTCCATCATTTCAAGGGGGGTCTCCCTTTTTTGGGGGGGGGGGGGGGACACAAGATTTGGGCGATTCCTCACCTTCTTGAAGGGATTTTCCGGCGATCTAAGGGCATATCTTCAACGAATCGACTCCGAGATTGAGGATTGGATCCGAAGACCTTTATTCATCATAGATAAGCTTTTCTTCCCTTTCTCTTCTTGGATTTTGGGATCAAGATGCTTATGATCTTCTTGTCTTTGGTTTTCTTTTCTTGTTCAATGGATTAGATCTCCTTGTTTTAGGATGGAGGAAGTATTTGCAATATGATTTGATGTAAACTCTTGTGGATTTGTCAATTTCCTATTTCTATGATTTTGTCTTGTTTGTATCTATTTGATCTTGTGGATTGTTGCGATTGGACTTAATTACCATACTTGATTGAATTTTGAGTATCTTGTGGATTTTGTAGAGGTAATTCCTCATAGGATTATCCGAGGGACGTACGTGACAGACAAGCCCGTGTAAGGACGATTGAAGGATAATCTTGAAGGTGAAATAAGGTCATTCAAGGGGGTAGAATAGATTGTATGCATAATCTTTTATATCTTGATATGGGTTGAGAAGTAATAAATTTCTATGTTGATTATCCAAGGGATGCATGTGACAGGCAAACCCGTGTAAGGACATCATAGGAATCATTCCTAATTGATCACATTTAGATATAGATTTTGGTCCTAAGCCGGTTGTCTATTGCAAGAGAGAATCGACAACCTTCTACAAATGATGGACAATTGAGGAATAAGATTTGGTAGATCATTTACATTGAATAACATTACAAAGAAATCAAAACTCCTAGAACATCCTTTTATCATAGCCCTTATTCCTGTTTCTATGCTTTTACTTCTATGCTTACTTTTCATAGTTGCACTTAGTTTTTATAAATCAATTGATTAGTTGTTTAGCTAATTCGTGTTGAGATATCTTTAGTGGTTATAACCAGTTCCTGTGCATATGATATCTTTCTTTATTACTGACGACGTATCCGTACACTCACGGAACGTTAACAGGGTTGTCGAAAAGGAAGAAAACAAATATAAAATTGTTTGAGGCGGTCGGTGATGCTTCCGTCGGCTACTTGTGAGCAAGTCGAAATCGAAGTCGAAGTTGATTTGGACGGCGACGTTGTGCGTAGAGGGAAGAGAAATTTGAGACATTAGGTTTTAATATAAAATATATATTAATAAATTAAATTAGTTCTCAACTTAATTAATAGATAATTTAATAAAGTTTAATGAAATTCAACCCAATTTATCAATTTAACATTTTATTATAAATTTGATCAAATTAAAGGGCTGACCAATATTTCATGTTGATTTGGGTTAAAATTATAAATAAAAATATTTAAAGTTATTATAATATTTTTGGATTTAAAATTATATTATTAATTTTTATTTTAAAGTGAGATGTTATCTTCTCTTTCTTTTTTTTTTTAACTAAAACAAATTATATAAAAAGTTGAAAAAGTTTTTATTGGGAGGGGGAGGGGGGGGGAGGGGGGCAATGGTCCTCACGGTGGGGGCCATTGCCTCCCACAATCCCTTTTTCTTGGTCCAGGAGTGGATTAGGAAAAGGAGTCCAGAGGATCTCATCCGATAATCACCTATGATTTTTCAAGATTGAATACATCCTCTTAAATCCACAAGTTTCCATAAAATTTAAAAATATTTATAAAAGTTTTGAAGAAAAGTTTATAAAACTCCGTATAATTTTTTTCACAACTATATGAGATTTTATAAAAGTCAAAAAACATCAATCAATTCTATTATTAAAAAAAAATCAATGAAAACCCTTCATCTCTTTTGATTGAATACACCCTTAATTCAAAAAATCATTTAAAATAATTAAAAATATAACATTAAGTACACCCCTAAGTCCTAACGAATTTTAAAAAATATTATTAAATGTAGCCTCTGTGTGTTTGTTTTTTTTTTTTGAATTTCTTAAAGCTGGTTGGATGGATCGTGGTTGGCAACAAATATGGGATCCTTCATCTTGTGCGTGGGTTATCTTTAATCTCCAAACCTCTTCCCTCTTTCGTGATATCCAAACCTTTCCTCCTCCACTCGCATCACATGGTGCTCCTCGCCCTCTCCTTCTCAGCTCCGCCGCTTGCCGTCGGAGTTCGTTCGTATCGTCCTCGTCTACGTGCCTGGAAACGAGGGCGAGACCATGATCGTTCCCGCAAGTTCTCTTTCTGTAGCAGATTGATCCCCTCCCTCCCACGAACTAACGACTTCGCTGCGATATTGCTCTCTTCTGCTCCTCGATCTCAATCTGAATCCCATAGATCTCTTGTTGAGTCTCCTGTGGTTACCTTTCAGCAGGCCATTCAGCGTCTCCAGGTTTGCCGTTGATTTCTAAGTTTCTCTGCATTTCTTGTCCAGTAACCCATTACTTTTGAGTACATTGTCTAGTTGAGGCTATTGATCTCGCTGAGAAGGGATGAATCAGGAAATTGGACACCAGTGCCTGGAAGAAAGGATGCATTAGTAGATTGCAAGTAAAATGCATAATACTAACAATTATAAACTTAAAAAGAGGTCTAATATGACAACTTAGGCATCAAAAATAATAAAACTTAAGCATCTCTAGCATTCGCATCAGCCATCATCTATGTTCCTTTTATCTTGTGGTCGTTTTTGAAGTCATTGCCCAGTTGACTCTATTGATTTTCCTGCAAGGTACGAGTCTAGAAATTTGAATCTGATGGCAAGAAGAGAGGATGCATCTGTTAATTTATACACTAATCCTAAGCTCTTGATATTTGGCTTAATATTTAGCATTCATTACTCTAGTTTAATTGGTAATCATATGCAATATTACATGTTTTGAGCTGTAAGATGGAGCCTTCAATCTGTGTACCATTTATGAATAGCTGTTAGTTGAAGGCCTCAATTCATATGTAGTATACTATATTTGTCTCTTTGATTTTATTAGAGATCCCTTATCATTTTCAGTGAAACTGTAGGACTATTGGGCTTCTGTGGGGTGTGCCATAATGCAATGCAGCAATACTGAGGTATTATTTAAACTTCTTCCTGTGATCTTTCTTGATAAACATCATACTTAGATTGCAGGCAAACACTTTTTCAAAAGCCATTATGAGTGTTTAGCCATTTTTGCGATACATACGTGTCCCATAGAATATACTTTTTAGTTTAATGAATACATATGGTGCATCTAGACAACCCCACGTTGAGTAACTTTTATAATCTTGTGATATTATAATATTCATATGCAGAGTTTGACAAATGGAGTGTTCTAAGTTCACTATCCCTATGATGATACTTAAATTTCCTTGAATTGTTGTTAATTGATCTATTAGGTTGGAGCTGGGACAATGAATCCGTCAACATTCTTGAGGGTATTAGGTCCAGAACCATGGAATGTTGCGTAAGTCACTTTTGAGTGATTTTATCCTATTGTTAACATTTGCACCGTTCCTTTCCATGCTCCATTAATGTTTCCACAATGTCTTATTTTTTTGACATGATTAAGGATAAAACTTAATTTGAAGGACTTATGCTGAACCATTCCTTATTCAAAAGTGGCACAAATTTTTCTTTTATATAAAAATAAATGTGCCCAAATTTAGTATAGCCAACAATATATGTCATATATAAAGATTTAAATGTTACTAACAATATAAGCTAGAAATCTTAAATGGGCTTGTGCCAAATATGACATGAGATCAAGTAATTGCATGGCCTATGTAATGGGTTGAGGATGGTCATGAGCCAAGTATGATCTGTAAGGTATCCTTTTAAATAGTTTTTTGATATAAAACTTTTCACATTAGCCTTTAAATCCCTAGAATAATCAAAAAAATAATTTCTATTAAACTGGCCTTCTTTTTTTGAAATTTATATTATTATGAATATTCTATTACTTATATTTATTAAATTTGTGGCCCAATGGTCCAGTTGAATTATGGTTATGCTCAGGTTTTGTGTTGGCCCTAGAGTGGTGTGGTTGTAGGCTGTGCCCAACGCATTCCATTCAAAACCATGCTGGGATAGCATGACTTTACTATAATCTAGTAGATTTTTGTGCTTGGGCTCAATTCATCGACGTTTATGCCATGGTGGTTAGTGCAAGATCATGAGATGCCTTTTTATGACAAAGGATAATATGTACCAAATGCACGGGAACATATTTGATGTTTATTGAAACATTTTGCAAACATGCAACTCATGTAGTATACAAAATACAAGTTTTCAAGTATGATAAAATCCAAGGATATGACATAATGGAACAATTATTCTTTTTTACAGTTTAAACTTTGCCCTATCACTAGAAACTTTATCATTCTTTTAGGAAATCTTCAAGCAACATGACCATTTCATAAACATTCACATACACCATCAGAATCTTCAACCCATTAAAACTACTTTACATTTTTGACAAACATTATGCATTCTCGTAATGCTAAATATCTTAATTACATACAGATTGTGCTATTGATTTGTTGACATATATGGTCCTTCACATTTGCAAAATCTGTTGACAATGACATTCAACAACATAGTTTTGTGTGTGTCTTCTCATCCCCACAGACAACAAATTATTTTTCCATCTCAATCACATGTTAATTCTCCTCAATGTTGTTAGTTTGCTGAGGAGGTCACACTATGTTTTGAAGTTGGCAATATCACCATTGACTTTGTTGCTCCAACTTCTCCCATGGGACTCAAGTTTGATGCACCTTGCATCTCCATTAATCTACCATTGCCTCTTCAACTGTTGCCTTTGCCTTGGTTGCTCCTAACTCTTTTGCAGTGTATTGCATCTACCACGCAAATGCAAGCTCATCCCCACCCTACTTTTGTTATTTTGCATAGAATGCAATAATGCACAGTGTCTTCACTTTATATTCGTCCTATCAAAATACTCTTAACCAATTTCTATGTAACATCCTTAGATTCACTAGTACATAAAACATACTCGGTTAGGGATATATACATATTCATCTAAATATCTAATACCCACTTTTAACTGTTCTTCTACCCATACCCATTGTAGCATCCTTGTGAAGCAGCTGCCAATTGTTAAACTCTCTTCAGCCAAGGATATACTCATTCTCATCTAGATATCTAATATCCCTATTTTGCTGTTCTTCTACTTATACCCGTTGTAACATCCTCATGAAGCAGCTGCCTATTGTCAAGCTCCACAAATCTAGTCCTTGTCTATTGTTATTTTTTCTAAAACTTTGACTGTTAGTGCTGGGTCACATAAATATGCTCCCATTTAATCACGTGGTCCTTACACTATTGGCATGGATCTCAATCGGCCATGCTAATTTCTTTTTCTCTCTCTCTTATCTTATATCTTCTTCTTGCTTTTGAAAGAGCGGACAATGGAAACATAATCTTCTGTTCTCATGACATTTTTTTCCACCTTTACTCTCGATAAGAGAATATCAAAACATTTCTCTTTATCTCTCTCTAATCATTTTCTTCTGTTTTCTTCGCCTTTCTAGATGCTTGTTCCTGTTGAGTTCACAGACTCCCAATTCTCCTGTGCCTCACATTTAAAATCAAAAGAGATTCTATCTTTACCTTACCTGATAAACATAATATTGATATCCTTACCAAGCTTCTCACTGATTTGTTTATGTCTATTTTGTCAAACTTGTTTGATTAACTATTCTCCAACTTGAGAAGAGCATTGGAACAAATAGTCTTAATTCCTTTGGACTATTAGTTATTATGCCAGGGGTTTTATATTTTGTGCAGCTACTCACTTGTCGAATGAATTTTAATTATTCTTTCCTTTTAACTGATACCATAAACATAACTTTGGCACCAGTTTTTTTGATCAGAATCCTCTTAATTTGTTCTTAAATGCTCTGATCTGTTATTATCAAAATTTTGCTAAAGGTATGTGGAGCCTAGTGTACGCCCAGATGATAGTCGGTATGGTGACAATCCTAACAGACTCCAACGTCACACTCAATTTCAGGTTAGATTTAGTTTCTTGTCAACAATTGCTTAAGATTGACATAATTTGTGAAGGCATTTTTGTTCAATTAGTCATTCAAGTAGTTTTTACTAATCTTTTGTAATTTATTTAAGTCTGCAGGTTATCCTGAAACCTGATCCTGGGAATTCACAAGAACTATTCATTCGTAGCCTTTTGGCACTAGGTGAAAAACATAATAGTTGGTCTGATTTTTTTTTTCCTCTCAAGATGTTTGCATTTTCCATTTTTCCAGTTCAATGCTACATCAATGATCGTCAGTGATTTCTTTTTGATTCTAAAACTAGATGGCAAAGGCAATGACCATGCAACACAAATGAGACTGCTGATTAATCCATGTGCGTCAACTATCAGTCACATGGTTGTGTTCCTCAGAAAAAGTCAAAATCTTAAAAATTGCAATTGAATGAGAGGGTCTAGTGGATAGGCTTATAACTAGGTATCCTAAGACTTGGTCAAACATTTTACTGGGCTTGTGAGAACTTGGAAAATATTCATATTTATTTATTTTTCTTTGGTTGCCCCTTCCAATGAATGAGAAAATATGCAACCTACTACAAGTTGGACATTTTGTCTAACATTCCAACTTGATCTTATTTTTCCGAACACTAGTGCTAAATATGAGAATGTTGAGGATGATTGTGCTCCTTTTTGGCTTTCCCAAGTAAGGCAAGACTTCATTATGTTTTGCAATGCTTGCATTGGCATTTGTGGAGATTGTCTAGCCATTGTTCATGCTCCTACACAGGATTGCCGGCAAGTCACTTTAGTTCTATTTTATACCTTGATGTTATTAAGGTAATTAACTAACTGGGTAAAGATAATAGTCCTCCCTCAAATGGCAAAGCAATTGTTACATCCTAGAGTAACTAACTCATGTAGGTTAGGGCTTTTGCTAGCTGAGAAAAGGTGCAATCCAAGGAAGGGATGCAAGTGCGGGCATGAATTATTGAGTGTTAGAATGTTATATATGAGCGAGAGGGAGAAATTATTACATTCTTTACTTCAAAAGGGTTTTCGAGCATGCCCGAGCAAATTTTCTCCTCCACAACACATTGTCAGGGTTACAACTGTTGGGTAGTGTAATTCAGCAGTCGCACACTTCACAGAATACACTCCTCTCCCTCGGGTTAACTTCTGCTTTCATGGCCTCTAGTAGTTTTCACTTTGTGATCCATTAAACAGCTGCCCTCCTCTTTTGACTTCACTATGCACGCAGATTTTGACTCTGTTATGCATGCGACTGGTTCAGATTCCACTCCTCATGGGGCGGTGGTCCTTTTTTGGCTATGGTCTGACCACTGTGAACCTTAGGCTTCTGTTCCCTATTCTCTCCACTTCAAACTTTGTGATGCATGTGACCACTGACCACCACTCTCCTTCATACTTTTCTTATATGATTAGCACTCCCTTTTTGATTCTGCTGTGCACACAACTGCCGGTCCCTTTTCAGCTCTAACAATGACGACGACACATGGAGAAAGGTTACTCTGCTTGATGGGAGCGATCTCAGACAGGTTTCCACATGGGTTTGTTCCTTCTCTTGGGTATGCAGAGCCACCTCCTTTGTAACATTCACAAGCTCAAGGTATCTACCCTAGTCTACTATTACACAGTCCATTGCCTTGCCAAGTATTGCAACATGGGTGAGGCTTGCCTCCTCTCCTCCATCACTGCTCTTTGAAACCCCAAGTTGCCTGTTTTTCACAATGCCAAAGCAGCATTCCCACAAGGATAATCCTCCTTATGGAGGTGATCTCGATAGATTCTCACAGGGGTGAGTTCTTACTCATGCTACATGGAGCTGTTGATCCTATGCCTGCTCATTCTTCAACACGAGAAGCAGAAAGTCATTAACATTGACAATGGCAAAATTAATAATATTCAGGCTGGGTGCCAGCCACAGTAAAGAAAGAAATAGGGGGTGGTGCATCCATTCAACCTCAAGTTGTATATTGGCCATAATGGGCTAGATATCACGCTAGAGTTAAAGTCAAAAAATGCCATTTGATGTCATTAATGATGGTGACAATTACAACAACAAAAAAGATGGTTAGTTGCAGCTCATTGTGCATTTCCTCTTGCTAGTTTCTTTGAAGACTGAAACAAGGATTACCATACCATGACAAGAGTGAGCACCATGAAATTTATGGATAACTAGTACTCTTGTAGTATCTTATAACTTGTACTTAACAGAGGGCAAATTAGTATCTTATGATATAAAGGTACAGAAGTTTTGTTCAGTGCAAATTTTATATTCAAATGTAAAAGGGTAGCCATTAATCGATAGAGTTGCTATATCATTTCTGTTTGTTATGTCACTTTAATATATAAGTTGTTTCTAAATTTTGGTCTGTTTCATTTCTCTGTGCAGGAATTGATGTAGATAAGCATGACATTCGTTTTGTGGAGGACAATTGGGAAAGCCCTGTAAAGAATATCATTATTGCTTTTTTTTCCATTATGGATTTTCTATTCTACATAGTGGTGGAATTATACCATAGAGATTGTATTGAGTTGTTGAATGATTCATAGGTTCTTGGTGCATGGGGATTGGGCTGGGAAATATGGATGGATGGGATGGAAATTACACAATTCACATACTTTCAGCAGGTATTTTGGTTCTGTAATCTCTAGGTAATATTGTTTGTTTTTTTAGGAGATTGATATATTTACATTTCTCATCTTGTTCCTTTTTGATAACAAACTAGGATCACTGCTATCATTGTTAAGATAGTCTTACTCATAATTTGTTTCTTATACACTTTTGGACTGGCTTACATCATTTAATTTATTGCTGTTTATGTCATAATTTATTTTGTTATGTTGAAACTGTCTGTATCTTCCAATGCAATATAATATTAGCATCCTTTATCTCTCTTTTAATGTAATATTAGGCTTTGTCCATATTATAGACCAATTTTTTTTTTTCCTTCTGGTTTTCAGGCTGGCAGTCTTCCACTTTTGCCAATTTCAGTGGAAATAACTTATGGCCTTGAAAGAATCCTCATGCTTCTTCAGGTAAAGATTACCTTGTTCAGAATACCATATAACTTATTTCTTGTTTTATTATTCTTGAATGAGCATGTTTGACAGGGTGTCAATCATTTCAAGAAAATCCAGTACGCAGATGGAATTACTTACGGAGAACTGTTTCTGGAAAATGAGTAAATTTTATACCTATAATCGAACTTCTTGAGTATTTTTTTCACCTTAATTTTATCAGGTTTTCCAACTACTACTACAGAAGTGCTACTTTGTGTTAGCTTATGAATGCTTCTAACCATTGTTTCTGAGCTCAGCACTAGAGTCATGTTCATCAGGTTGACATTGTTGTGCAATTGCTGAGTTGTAGTATTAGTGTCCGAGTAGACCTAATCAACAACAATCCTTCAATGAGAGGCTTGTTAAGAGATTTTTTTCAGCAATCTTAGTTGTCTATTAGCTTAGAATCAGACTGACCTTGATCCAAGGCCATTTTCAAATTTTCTCATTATTCTATAATAAATTATCAACTATACTTTAGCTGTTTAGCATTCACCTGTTTTACTTAATACTACAAAATTTTAGTAATTTAGTACTAAGTCACCCTTCTAACTCACAGGTTTTGCATCTGTCAGATCATAGGAGAGCAAATGTACACACAGTACATGTTGTGTGGGTAAAGGATAAGATGATCAACATTATTGTTTTGGCTATCTTCCTGAGTTTGTCTTTTTTCTCTTTCTTTTCAAGCCTTTACTCTTTCAATCCCTTTTCGACAACCAATTTATGGGAAATTGTTGATAGCCTGGGGAGTAGGCAATGTAGTTAAATATACTGTTCAAGAGTGATCTTTCCTTATCGTATTGACCTCATTTTTCTTTCCTCTTCTACCAATATTAACTCTCCACAGACGACGACAATGGCTTACATATTGACCATGACTTGTGAGAGTATGCCAGTAGAAGAGTCTACCGAGGAAGATCCAACTGTGACTCAACCATGTCAGGAGGTAAAGAACTTGATTGTTGTCACCAACTGAGAGGTTGGCTGCTACCCACTTAAACAACAATTTTTCTTTAAGAGATTGAAGTTCCTGATTTGAAACTTCAGTCTTTGAGAATGGGCGGTGAGCTCAGACAATCCTTACCAAAGCACCTAAATGCACTAACATGCAACTCCTAGCATGGATGACGAACCTTAGTGAGGGAGGAGAAGTAGTGCATTTTAAAGTGAGTACCAGTTGACCAAAGCTGCTCTAAGGAATTTCAATAACTGCTCAAAACTACTTCAATACTATTTGACTAGTTTTAACCAAGTTGACCCAATTTTGACCAAATTAGAGTAATTTCAACCAATATTTGAGCAATTTTAACCAATGTCAAATAAGTTTTGATTATAATTACGTAGTAATTATGAGTATGTTGGAACAACATTGGCCAAAGCTACTAAAACAAGAGCAATGGTATTTTCAGGGATATAGGTCCTCTTTTGATATTTTTTTCTTTCAAAATGGAGCACTCTTTTGATGATAATGAAAATAAAGGGTGTTCTTTTGATTTTTTGCCAATAATAATCCTCAAGCGCCTTGTCCAATCTGCTCTAATGTCATCCTAGTTGAAAAGGGTTTAGTTTCATCCTACTTGCAACATTGTTGATCTCCATCTCACTTATGACAACTACTTTGATCCTACTTGCAACATTGTTGATCTCCATCTCACTTACTACAACCTCCATCCAACCATGCAATTTAGCTTGCATCTTAACCTAAAAGGGAAATCAGTCAACATATGGTTAAAGGCATGACCAATGTCTTGATGTCAGTGTATCCTCAAAAGGCTATCAATGAGTAATAATTTGTTGAAGATATCTATATGTTTTCGGACATGGCACCACAATGGCTAGTCCACAAAGATGACAATGATATCGACAATACTGCTAAAGGGATAAAGTTATTCTTGAGATTAATTAAAAACCAGACTATATAATTTGATTAATGAACTTAGGAATACTACCTGTTGTCTTCATTATCATTGATTTTGACCTAATCAACTTAAATATTGATCATGTAGAGTAGAGCTGATTGTTTTTTGGTTCATATCTTTATACAATTTGGATCAAATTAAGGATTTCAATGGGCTGCATCGAGTTTTTATTGGTCTAGACCAAATTATTTGCCATTTAACTGAAGATGCATTATGAAATACATAGTTCATTGATAAACCTAAATTTTGAATTATTGAGGTTCAACACCCATTCTGATCCTTCTCGCTTTCATTTGTCAATGCTTTTCTTGTTTGTCGCTCTCCTTTGTAATCTACCTCCTTTGTATTGGGTAATGATAATGGCATTGACAAGTTAGAGTTTGAGACTCCCTTTGGTAGGATGGTGACCGGGCATGTGCATGATTCCTGCTCTAGTGAAGGTGTTAATAGTGGATTATCTTGCATGTGAGAGGATTTTAAATGGAGTTCAACCAACTTTGAAGTGTTGCAGTCATAGATAATAGGTGCACTAGTAAGGTGTGTGCACTGGCTGCTTCCTAATATTGGTGCCAATAGATCAATAACATCTTTTTTGATGGATCAATAACACCTTTGGTAGGATGGTGATATCGTTCTACATCTTGATAGTACCCAACGATGAGAGCTGGTCACTAGGAAGATAAATTTGTGAGCACATCATCTGTCTCACTAAAAATATGTTGCAACAAACTTCCCCATATCCTGGATTCAATGACTTTGAGGTATAATCCCTTTAGTTGGTACGACAGAAATATTTAATGTTGATCTATGGTGGATATCTTTCAATTTGTTAGCAGTGGGTGTTGAAGGGTGGATGACTTCCTTTTATTCTATCAGCATTCATAAAGCTATCAGGTTTGATTGATGTTGAGGATGAATTGGGATTTGTGGATATTGTGAAAACGGATTTTGTGATATGTTGCTTTCTGATGGTCTATTAATGGATATTTGATTTTGTGGTTTTGTTATTAATAAGTTGTCATTAATAGTAGCATGGGGAATGGTACGTGGGCGATATTTATAAATTTCATGAGTTGCTGTTGGTGATCAAATTATAAGCTTGATGCTAGTTATCTTACGATTGAGTGTGCCCCGTGGGCGATATTGAAAAATTTGGTTAGTTGTAGTTGGTTAACAGGTGATAAACTCGGGATCAATGATCTTCAACATGTGCTTATGTTGTTTACTCTAGTTGATTGGAAGTTGGTGATGTATTTCCCATCGCTTTGCGAACATCAATGGATGGATGATTGGTTTTTATTTTGGGTGGAGTCGGCTCTATGTACTTTGCTAGATTAAGGGGAGAGGGGGTGAAATTATGGTACGTGTTTGATTAGTTGGTGGATTGAATTTAAGTTTTCTTGTGATAATTGAGTTTTACATTTGGGCCAACAAAACCCAATGTGAATGTTGTGTGTGGCTATTGTTCCCATTTGAGAGTCAATGGTTTAAGATAATTATTTTCAATCATGTTCAAGGAGTGAGATTATGATGAAGTTATATAGCATGTTAGCTTGATCTCTGTCTATGTTGACCAATCCTACTTGTTATAATTGGGGCTTGATTCAAATGTGTTTGTGTAGCTAGTTAATTGTGGTGAAAATCTAAACTGTTAGAGAATGTCGCTTTTGCTTATGTTCCTATTCTCAACTTGTTGCATTTATGTCATACTTTTTTTTGGATAAGTAAAAGTGGTATAGCATGTGTCAAAATGTAAAAAATGGGTCTGTAGGGACTACTCATGTATGATGAAGTATCGAATCAGAATAAATACATAAAGACTTGTATACATGTATTTGCACATTCTTGAATATTTCTCTATATCTAACTGCCCCTCACCGAAAAAACTGCAATTTCGGGCCCTCCAGACGTAATGTAACATAGATGACAAGGCAAGTTGACAAGCCTTTTTCCATGTCTGACTCGCACGATAATGCCGACATTTGTCATACTTGCTGTTAGGGATAGGAATCAAGTGGTTATCAACATTTTAGGTATACTTTGAATCTATACTCAATGAAATAGTTGCCACCAAAACTTGTTTAAATAACCCCTTAGCATTATAAATGGCTATCTGATTCCAAGGGTAATCAATTTGAATGTGTAAAATGTGTTGGTAGTTGGTACCCCTAGGTACCCACAATTTTTTGTGAATCCAACCCACCTGAGTATCGCACATAATTAGGTACCCCACCCTTTAGCCACTTAACGGTCGGCTATAAGTTGATCCGTGATTTACCTCCCTTCACATAACTTGGGACGGGATATGAACGGCGCCTGGTGTGAGCGTAATCACCTTTTGTTACAATAATTAGGTACCTAAACCTGACTTAACTGATGGATACCTGTGGACATTTGATTATCTGGTATCCATTGTCATCCTTAAGTGCTATATTCCTTATTTGCCTTCCCCTCTGACTTTTTGTTGCCTCCAATTTCAGGTATGATTGTCGAAGTTGTTGAGCTAGATCTTTCAGAAAATCTTTGTGATTGTCTTATCATGTGTACATTGAGATATGGTTCACAAGTAGTTTATAGAGTTACATTCAGAGGATATCTATATCTAGGTAGATAGACCTTTAATGAGCTTGAGATATAAATGGGGAGGCCTTGATAATGTTCCACCATTGAATTATTGTCTACTAGGAAAGGCAAGTCAAATGAAAGGTTTGGCATCACGGATTCTCACCATATAAGTCATGATGGCTGTCATTTAGTATTAGGACATTGAAATTCAGAAGACAATAAGTCCTTTCTTACTAGCTACTATGCTAGTAAGTACCTACTGATCCAAGTTTATTATAACTTTGGATTATTTAATGCCTAAAACTTAGTTATGTTCTATTTGTATGCATAGTTAGTGAATTTAGACATCATATCATAAATCCCTAACATTCAAAAGTTCAAAATATTGGATTGAGATCGGAGGTGGTGATGGATGATTTGAAGGCCCTTCACTTTACCTTCCCAAATGGAAGGTTGGAATTTTAACTCAGTATGATGTCAGCTTGACCGATCATAAAATCAGCCTTAGATCGGTAATTTAAACTCTTGCCTTCCATATGCAATGATGACATACAATTTTTCTCAATGCTTTTCTTTGTTATCAATTTTAGTTTTCTCCTCTAAAATTCTGAGGACAACTATGTACTAAGTACCTTCCCTGTTTCATTAAACAAATTTTGGTTTCTGTAATTACTGATTCTATTGCTTAATGTTTTCTTTGAAGCTAACTTTTGTAATGTTTGATGCAAAGTCTTATACTTCTGATTTAAATTCTTTTTGTAGGTTTGAAATATACCTGGAAAGAAGGTTTTGTAATGTTTGACATTGTCATGGTCTAACCTCTAATGCATGATATGTAATATGATACTGTGATTTGTTGGCCAATATCATACATTTTACTATTAAATTGTAATATATTTTGTTGTCTGAGTTGTGTGAGGCATTTGGCTTTTGCTGTCATGACTCATGATAACATTGTTTAGTCTGTTTTAGGAGGGAAATGAGTGCATACTATTTGGAGCATGCAAATATAAGTCATATTCAACAATGCTTTGAGAATTTTGAAGATGAAGCCCTATCCCTCCTGGCTCTTGAACTTCCAATTCCTGCGTATGCCCAAGTGTTACTTACAGTGACTAATTTTATCTCCTTCATGAACTAGATTTGATTGTCACTTTTCTTGCTGTACTTAGGTATGATCAGCTTTTGAAGGCTTCTCATGCTTTTAATATATTAGATGCTAGAGGCTTTGTTGGTGTTACTGAACGTGCTAGATATTTTGCACGAATGCGAAGGTAAGTCTGTTTTTCTTCTATTATTTTATGACTGCATATCTGCAATGGAGATTGACAACAAAATTATGAACGTGTTAATACTTATTAGTGCATTATGTGCATAGCTCAACTTGGTAGTCTGTTCATATTGTTTATTGATCAGTTGAAGTTTTGGCTATATTGTTGTACTTTTAGTGACACTATCCGAAAAGACAACTTTTTAGGTAACTTCTACAATTTATTATGCCTCTAGAGTTTTTCTCCTTTTATAAGCCGAGGAGTTTGGATATACAATCAACCAAATCTAGAGTTATCGAGTCTCAAAAGAGTAACATTTATTGAATTATCTATAATAGCTGTAGCCTTCACTGATTTAATATGATGAGGTCGACTGAGACTGGGTCAAATTTGTTCTCCATAGTGGCTATTTTACTATTTGGATTAGCATACTAGCTCATTGGTACTGATGACACATCCTTGGATGATCAATTCAACATATCATCAACTGTCCTGGTTGGTTGTACACCGTGACAGCTCAACAAGTTGGAATACCTAGCCATGCTCCATCATAAAACTCTACTTATCATAGCAAATTAGGCTCCACTGAGTCAACAGTATGAGAAATCAGTCTAATGTTTTTGCTTCAGGTGATTACAATACAAATGGATACTCTATTTTGAACACCTTTGTGCATATGCGCCTTCAATTTGTTGAGAAAAATGTTGATGCCAAGGTTGTTAGGGCAGTTAAGTGGGTTCAGATTATGGCAGGCTTCTTCAATCATTTTTAGGTCTATTCTTTAATGCAGAAACTCAGTAATGAGGAGGCAGACTTGGAGCCACTAGATTCACAAGTTATTTCATTGCATTAAATTGATTGTACCTAATGACTATTATCTAAAGATATGTGTACTTAATTTTTTTATCTCAATTTATCTAAGCAAGTTGAGAAGATTTTTGTCTCTACTAGGTTTTAGGTCATGGTGTATGGTTAGTTTTCTATTTGGCTTTGGGAAGAGGATGTGGACAAGAGAGCATAAAAGCAATGTCTATCCACCCAATCCCCTAAATCGAGGTTACGAAGCGTTTGACAACACCAATTACAATGGTTTTTTGGATGCAATATCATGAAGATAGAATACTTAAATGGATAAAATAACTTGGCATTTAAGTGATTTTCTTTTATGGAGTATCACATTCATACTTCTTAATATTTTTGTTAAATTAAAAATTTGAGTTGATGAATGACAATCTTTTTATCCACTAAAGTTTTCTTGAATTATTAATCTTAAAAGATAAAGCTGCTACTAAGCTATTTTTCAGTGCATATGTTTCTAAATGTGTTGCAGTCTTGCTCGGCAATGTGCTCAACTTTGGTTGAAGACACGGGAAGCTCTTGGGCACCCATTAGGATTTTCCAAGGAAAATGATCTCTTGTTTCAAAATCTTCCAAATTCCCAATTGCAGAAGGTTCATTCCTTTTCAAATTTTAGTCTTATTATGTTGCTTAATGGGCTATAATGGTCTTAGTTGTTGGTAAGTTATAACACCTAAAGCAACAACTGTTGAATGATCGGTCATTTCCATTAGTTGAAAGCTCTGCAGGCCCTAAGGTGTGATGCCATAAACTGTCTAGTAAAAATCTCTTCCTTCAATATAGACATGTTTTAGTAACTGAATTTTTCTCTCCCCTTCCTTCCACCTTGCACTCCTTTCCTACCCTCCCTTCCCCTTTCCCTTCTTCCTAGTAGACAGAGCTTTAAAGTTTAAACAACTAGACTGGTTTGTCTGTTGAGTCGGAACTCTTTATGTTCCTTTGAATTAATTTAGAAGTTTTACACTGTTTGGTCTTTTTTGCTCCAATATTATTCGTGAATTTGTATTAGTGAATTTTTATTGTGTAAAATTAACAAAGGTTCATCATGTGTAATGTTTTTTTTTTGTCCCATTCTATTGCTTTACCTCAAGGTATTGGAACGTCCTGGAGCATTTGTTCTTGAGATTGGCACTGAAGAGATGCCTCCTCATGATGTAGTTGAAGCAAGTAACCAGGTATGTTTTACACCGAAAAAAAAGTAACTTCCTTATCTGGATAATGTGTTTCTCATAATTTATCCTGTAAAGTGGGATGCAGTTTTGTGCTATGTGAATCAAGCATTATATTTTGTTTTAGATATTACTAATTTAAATGATTATTTCAGTGGATAGTTATATCTTAGGGTCTTCCATTGGAGAACCGGTGCATTTTTTTTCTCTTCCATTTTTTTCCTCTTTGCAGCTTAGAAGTCTCACTGTGGAGTACCTGAAAAAAAGAAGACTGAGTTGTGGAGAAGTTTCATCATATGGTACACCACGCCGACTTGTGGTAAGAACTCGAAGCTTGAAATGATCCTTTCCAATATTTTTTACTATTTGTTGGAAGTGTAATTGCATCTTTTTTTGATTAGAACAATGATAGATGCTTTCTCTAACTTTGGTCCTGTTGGTATCTTAAGTTTTGATGATTGGATTTATTTTCTTCTTTGATTGAGAAAAGATAACTGATTGTGTCAGTTTAGTCACTCAAAAAGTGATATTGGAACTTTTGATGCGTTTACTGTCTCTTGTAAGATGGCTTAAATTTTTTATCTGGTTATCTCTGTTGATGTAATAGGTTCTTATAGTAAACTTAAGACTGAAGATATCAATATCAGCCTATAGAAAACATTAGTAGTTTAGCTAAGGAAAAATAATTATAATATTCAAGAATTATGGTGATATAGTCTTGCATATAGGTCAATGGAGGGATAATATTCATAGTTTATGTGGCCAACTCCAATTTGTTTTTTTTGTTTGTGTTTATGATAGACACATTTATGCAATATTATTATTCACGGTTAAGATACAGACAATTATACATAGTTAATATCCTTAATTTATCTTCTTTATTCATTATTAGGATTGGATTGAACTTCTTTGTGATGATCCATTATGCTGCTGCAAAAACTTAATATATTGGCAAAAAGTGAAATGAAATTTGGAAAAAGATTGAATATGCTAGATGTAGAAGATAATAATTCTTAAAAGTCATATTAAATGAAAAAAATGAACATTGTGTTCTATTTAAAATCTTGATCACATGATATCACCATCATCATTAACTTAATATTGGCTGAGAAGATTCTAAAAAAGGTAAAATGAAATTTGGAAAAAACTGAATTTGTTAGATGTAGAAGATAACAATTTTAAAAATCATATTAAATGAAAAAAATGAACATCATATTTTATGTAAAATCTTGTTCACATGATATCAGGATCATCATTCTTTTCCATTTAAATAGTACATTATTCACCTAACATATTTCTTTAAATCTTTGTACTCATCTAAAGAAGATTATTAACATCATCTTACCTCTGCCTCTCTCTCTCTCTCTCTCTCTCTCTCTCGTAACTACTAGTCTTTCTTCTAATAGAATGTCAAAAGCTTTCTGTTCCATTTTACCATACTTGTGAAACTTCTCAGGAATATACTCATCTTTGTGCCTCTTTGCTTGCAAAAGGTTTAAACTGCATTATGTGTTTCTTCCCTGGCTGATCAGGTGCTGTTGCTCAATTCTATGAATGAAGTTGTTATACCATATATGTTTAAAACATAGTTCTACTCATATCTTGGTATTGAATCACTATACCTCCAAGGTTTTGTTTATTGCTTTAGCAATTGATATAATAATTTCTGATATCGCTAGACCATCAAGCAGTCACAAAATGACAATCAGTCAAACATATGCAATGTGTATAACAAAAGTTTCAAAATTATGTGGCATTTCACATTGCAGTTGTATGTGCTATTACAATATGCTGATCAATTGATATTCCAACAAACATGCTACAATTATCAATAAAGTGGTAAAGAATACTTGATCTAACTACTTTATGATATTCAAAGGAATATTTTCTGACCTGTTAGCAGCACATTGGATCTTTAAAATTATTCTTGATCAAGCCCTTGAACATAGCCATTCTAAACTACTTAGGTTAATTAGTAGTTTAAATATGAAATGAAATGGAGGAAGATTTACCATTTCATTTTCCGAATTAAAGCAGGTAGTTGATATAATCTGCTTTGTGCTCAGCTCAATTATTGCCTACAATGCTGCAATCAGTATACAACTATTAAGCCATGTGGATCAATTCACAGGTCTTTACTGAGAGTCTAAGTCATATGCAAGCAGAGAATGAGATTGAGGTTCGAGGCCCTCCAGCAGCAAGGGCATTTGATTCCGAAGGAACTCCTACTCAGGTCTATCTTTTGCTTCAGTTCCTACTAACATATTTTAGTTAGCATGCCTCTTAAGAAGGACAATATGCTAAAATTTTCAAATTCATGCAACATCTGATGTTCCACCTATTTTCTATTTCTGTTTTGCAATTATGATGTCCTTTTCAAGTAATATAACTTAATATGGTGCATAAATGTTGTTTTGTGCACCTATATCTTAATGATTAATATTCAAATGAACATCATACATGCTAGTTTTGTATGTATGAGTTGTATGATGAAAAGACTTCATTTAGGTATTGATCTTTTCTGAAAGGGTATTTGAAAGAAAACTGTTTTCCGCTTTCCTAGAAATCTTGAATAGTATATATTATAGTAATAGTAATTGGCAATTCTTTTTTTTAGAAAGATAAAATACCCTGCACATATAAATTATATTTTCACTGTATCAAGAAGTCAAAAAAGGTGATTTTTTCTTTCTTTCAAATTTTCTTATTTTTCCTCTCAAACCTGGAAACAGAAAATTGTTAAACTGTTTATGTTGACAAACATCCAATTACCTGACCTTTTCGAGGATGGACAGCCAACTTTCAATGCTCAAATAATTTTTCTTGTTTATCATTTTCCTTTCTTTTCTTCAATGCAGAGCTTGTCTATATTCATTATTATCGGATTGAAGTTTCTTCTTCTGTTGCAGGCCGCTAAGGGATTCTGCCGCAAGAATGGCATAACCCTGGATGATCTATACAAGAAATTTGAAGGTCAGTCTCCCATGCATGCTATGCACTAATGCACTCACAGTGTGTGCATTATTATTTGATCTATCTATTGTCCACTTTCTACTCCACCTTCACATCAAGGTCCCTTTTATTTATTTGTCCAATGGAAAAAAGACATCTTCATATATAGTGATATCAACAACACTCTGCAATTCTGATTATTTTCCTAAGTTCTTTATTGATACTTGGTGCAACTTTATGTTTGTGGTTCATAACAATCCTTGACTATAGGATCACCTCTTAACCACAAAAAGGAACCATTTCCAATCTCCCTTCCTGAATCTGGACCAAATAACAACATCCTATTCGAAAGAACCTACTTGTTTGCTCCAACCTACACTCCCCATCTGAACATACCTTTAATCAACACTCCAACAACAGATCTGTTACCACAATGCTAGATCAAACAATACAAGATCAGCACCTGACATTGTAAGCAATATCAACTTAGTACTAGGAGTTGTAAAAGGAAGGCAGCTTACCTCAACTAATGCTTCAGATCCAGATCAATAAACCATAACAATATTAGAAAAGGTAAACAATGTATATGAACTGTGGGGGGTAGGTCGGCTCAAGACGATATAGTGCAACATCCCTCGGAGCGCAATGAAGATATGAAGCAGTAACCTGCCGGGCAATGAGTGTCATGAATCAAAGTGGGTAAGGTTACATTCTACCTCAATATCCATTGATTTGATTAAAGCCAGATCAACAGGTGTGACGAACATCATTCACAATCCCGGTGTTCATGGACATTGACACCTATCGACAATTCAGCAATCAGACTTGATGGGAAAAATCTTCTTCTTTACTGCCTTTCTTCATCATTTTCCTTGCGTTGATCAATGTTTGCCGAGACCAACTTGTATCTCAACACAGTATGTCAGTCAACAATGAAACTCTCCTTTCCATTTCAACCATCTAAACATTCTAGTAATGATATCTTTGTTGTTATCTCTCTTTCTTTACATTAATTAATAGCTCCCTAATATCTCTCTTATAAAGATTTCAGACCCATCCATCTTAAATACTCTCTTGCCTCTTTTCTTGTTAGTGGAACTACTTTTAAATTTTTTAATATAATAGTGCAAGTTTTATAACCTACCTATTGGGAATGAAAGGTAAGAGGATGATAAAAAACCCATTGTAATGATGAGATTACATTTTGAACTTCTGACAAATTCTTTGGAAGGAACTTACATTTTTCAAAGAGTGAGGAGATGGTGGAAAAACCCAGTGTTATGGTGACTGCAACATGTACGTGTTAAAAATCCCTTAGAAGGAACTTGGTTTGGTGTCTCCTGGCAAATAAGTTTTATATGACTTTTATGAGACTCATGCAAGCTTAACTATGGAGTTTCTGTTTACAGAATCCTTTGAGGTTTTATTTGTTATTCAAATTCAGATCTTATAAGTAGTGCTTTCTTAAGATCAATAATGAATCAAAAATGTTATTTGTTGTTACTCTTTTTTTTTTTGTCGTGCAGGAAAGACTGAGTATGTATATGCTAGGATCAAGGAATCAAAACAATCCACTTTTGAGGTTCATAGCTTAGTCTATAATGATTGAATTATATTGTTTTCTGAGACATTTGAACTTCTTTCTTCTGACTTCATTTTATTATCAAACTTTTGAGATGTAGACTGTTTCCTTTGTTCCTTTTCTATGCAATTCTTCTGTTGTGTCATTTCTTCTCAAGGGGGCTTTTTGTATCCAATGACATTAGTCCCTATATTCCAAAATTGGGAATCAATCAGTGGCATGATTCCATCTCTGATTGCATTATATGGAAGTCTTTGACCAATATGATATGTTGTTTCCTACAGGAGTCTATTTGAATATTGCTTTAATCCGTTTTTTGGCATTACTAGGTTCTTGTAGATGGTCTACCAAGTATTTTGGCTTTGATTTCTTTTCCAAAATCGATGAGATGGAATTCCCAGGTGAGAAATGTCACCTTTTAACATTATGTTCAGCAATTGGGACTAATAATCACATCTGTTTATCTCGAAACAAATACATCAATATGAAGTTTTTGCACAATATGCTTTCTTTACTGAATTTCTAGCATACTACTGTCAAATGCCTACAAGCTTTGATGGCTAGGTTTCTCTTATGCTGTGTTGATTATTTCATTTCCTTTTTTGATTTGGTCCATGAAAAGTACATCTTAGTTATGGTTTGAGGTCTTCTTGCACTATTTTACATACAACTGTCATAAGAGAGTTAAGTTTGTAATTGATCAAGAGCCAAAATATTATATAAAGAGCAATGTAAAAAAAAAATATTTTTGCAAAAGTCATAGGTCAACACTGTGATAGTAGTGTCAACACAACAACAGCTTTACCACTTATATCTCTATATTTAGTGTTATCCACCTCTCTACTTGGTGCTACAGTTTGATACTAGCATAAGCTTGCTAAGCTGAGCTCATTATAGACTACTTAACATAGGATGGTTTTCTTACCAACAACAATTATAATTACGAATTATAATGGCCCGTACAGAGAAAAGATACCTGAATGTGATCAGCCACTCTGCAATATGATTTGTACTGTTCCATATCGATGCATATTATACACTAAAACTAAAACTAAAAATTTATTTGTTTTAATCACTTTTTGATTTTTTTATTTCTCATAAGAGTGATATGTGATGGTGCCAATTTCAGCTCTTTACTGGTCCAACAATGAGATTTTCCAACCAAAAATTTAAATGCTTCTTACATTGAAGAGCAGTTAATTTCAACTATACTGTGATAATACAACAGCAAACTATGGGTATTATTTGAGGTTGAAAACATGAATTTGTTCTGCTACTGTAGTCTATATCATTGCTAGTTGATGACCAAGACTTATAACAAATACAGTTATGGTCCATGCTCAATGATCTTTGATATTGTTTTGTGCTGTCTGTCAGGGTCTAACATAGCCATCAACAAAATTTATCTTGTGTTGGGGCTGAAATATATGGCACAGTTATGAAATTTCGTAAAAGTCTTGTTGTAAAGAGACTACTTCAATCTACACAAATGTTGGACTTTGATTTATTGGCTTGATGTGCTGATTAGATTGCATAGTATTTTGTTGTTCAAATTTCTACAATGTCTTGGAAATCTTTACTTGACATATTAGATATATTTATGTCAAGTTGGAGGGAGCCATTCATTCAGGCCATTCAATACATATTTGTCGTCTGATATTTTATGGATAAAATCTGCTTGCATATGTATGGTTAATTTTGGAATTCTATTTTTTACAATCTTTTTTTTTATCATGGATTTTCTGATTTCTGTCTAGGCACTTCTTCTCCATCTTTTAAAATTGTTATTATGCTACCTGAAACCTTGTTTATACTCTATTTTCATGCCTCATGCCATATACTTTATTCTCCAATTCATTTTAAGATATTGAACTTTTTTCACATATAGGTCTTGTTTAGTAGGCCAATTCGCTGGATTTTAGCACTACATGGTGAAACAGTTTTGCCTTTTTCTTTTGGAGGAGTTTCAAGGTTGGTAATTTTTTGGTAGAGACAAAAACCTATCCATTTTTTTTTCTCATTCCATTTGCTGTCCTTATCTGGTATTTTAGCTTCTATCTAGATAAAATAAAATAGTTTTGCCATTTTACTTTGGAGTTCTGTTGTAGGTAATTTTTCATAGAAACAAAACCTAACTGTTCTTTTCTCATTCCGTTACTATGCTTATCCTGTATTTCAGCTTCTATTTTATCTTCATTTAGATATATTCAGCATTTACTATTCCAAGTTAGATAATTTTAATGATTTTGTTTAATCAATGAAAATTTCACTTGTCGCTTTAACAACTATGCATTGGACATTGATTAACAGTTATATCAAATTTCTCCTTGACCTTATACTAGGGTCGCCATGAACAGAATTCTCAAGTCACATTGCTATTGAGATTTACTTTTCGATGTGATTACTAGAACATGGGATTAAGCAACTTGAGATTTCTATCTATGATTGAGAGTGATTTCACAAATTTACGGTGCAGTTTCATGTTTATTTTGGTTGTAGAAGAGGGCCATCTTGGTAGGAGAAGGTTTTTGTCTCATTGACTTACAAAGGAATCATCGTTAGCCCACAGAGGAATCAATTAGATGAACATGGAGGATGGAATCAGGTGATCATGTGCATGGTTTTAGCTCCTACTTGTGCAGATCTTGAGGCCATTGTCACTGATTTGAACACCAATGTCCACATCATGAGTATGTGAAAGTCATTGATGGCCTTCAGTGTTGTGAGTCTGCAGAAGTCGTGGATGGGCCTCAGTATCTAACTCATGAGTGCTAATAAACTATTATAATTTATAGCAAATAATTTACTTAATAAACTTGTTAATATATAAACTTTAACTTAGTAAATTGGGTGTAATAAATTATATGTTAATTTATTTATTATAAATTATTTAACAACTTAATTATGGTTAGTAATTTGTAGGTATGCTAAGCTAATTAGTAATTAGGGTCAAGATAATTTACTGTTAAATAGTCATTGTATAATTTCTTTTACTTGTATTATATTTTATAGCAAATATTTACTTGTAACTGTCACTAAATTATAATTATAAGTCGACTGTTAGCAAATAAAAAGTAAATAATCAATTATAACTATCAATAGATAATTATACAATAATCAAGCCTTATCCCACTAGGTGGGGTCGACTTTATGGATCCTTTTATGCCATCTCCTATTATATCATTATCTATACTTAAAATAAATTTTATCTTGTTTTATTGTTGCTAATCAAGTGTTTTTTGGTCTTCCTCTATTTTATCTTATTTTATTGTTGCTAACCAAATTTTTTTTGGTCTTCTTCTTCCTCGTTTGATATGCGTGTTTGTCATAGTTTCTCATCGCCTAACTGGAGCATTTATTGGTCGTTTAAGTACATGCCCATACATCTTAAATGTGTTTCTTGGAATTTTCTCTCAATAGATGCAACTCCGATTTTCTCTAATGCTCTCATTTCTTATTCTGCTCATCCTCGTATGTCCACACATCCACCTTAACATCTCATTCTCTCTTCTTTTGCTCATGTGCTCGAGTTATAGTCCGACATTCAACTCCATACAATATAACAATCTAACTATGGTTTTGTAGAACTTTCCTTTAAATTTTAGAGTGTATTTTATGTAAGACATCTCTCTCAAGCTCTCCATGGTTTTGCAAAAATGATCCTAAATATTTAAACCTTTCCGGCAACTTGTCATCTCTTATCTTAACAATTATTTCATTATGTCTAATATTGTTAAACTTAAATTTCATATACTGTGTCTTCATTCTACTAAGCCTAAAACCTTTCCCTTCTAGTGTTTTCCGCCAAGATTAGGGCTGTAAATGTCAAGCGTTCATGAACAAACTTGATATTCGACTTGATAAAAGTTTATTTATGTTCGTTCAATATACATAAAATTAATTAAACAAATAATATTGAACAGCTCGTTAAGCTAAATAAGCAAGCTTAAATACATATGTGTTCAACTCGTTAATGTTTATAAATAACGTTCGTGAACAATGTTCACGAACCATATTCATTAATAAAATTCTTTTCAATATGTTAAATAAATAATAAAATAAAATAAATAAATAAATTTAAATTATCAAACTCAATAACCAATCAAACAACTATAAGTTTCAAACAATCAAACAAGCTTGAATTGAGAGTTTGATAGCATCTAAACGAACCAAACTCGAACCAAGCTCAACTAAGCTCGAACCAAGCTCAAGGCAAGCTTGAATTGAGAGTTTGATAGCATCTAAACGAACCAAACTCGAACCAAGCTCAACTAAGCTCGAACCAAGCTCAAGGCAAGCTTGAATTGAGAGCTTAATAACATCTAAACGAACCAAGCTCAAGCCAAGCTTCAAACAAGCTCAAGCTCATAAAAAATAAACCAAGCCAAGCTTGAACACTCATTTCAAAAGCTTGGTTTATTTTAAGCTCAGCTCGGCTCGGCTTGGCTACCTTATCAAACAAGCTTGAACACCCCAAAGCTCGGCTCGGCTCGGCTTTTTTACAACCCTAGCCAAGATTATAATAAAATAGTTAATCATTGTAAATTAGGTGATAAAAAGTTACAACTTATACTAAGTAAAGTTAATCATGTTATCATCAATAATTGAATTAATAAGTTAATCATGTGATCATCAATAATTGAATTAATAAATATCAAAATGATATTAACACAACACGATATGCCACCAAAACTGTAGAAACTCTTGCAAGTTTAAGATTTGACTATGTGAATCAATGTACTAAAATCTCATACAATCTAGTTTAAGATTGAACCATTGTGGTATTTTAAATTGTTCAGTCAATTGCTTGTCATCCCTTGCAATTCTTTCTAAATTCATTCCAACTGACTCCTTTTGACTGTAAAAGTGTTGGAAAACAAATGTTTGTGTCTAGGTTGACTGAAAATAAACATTGTAATAGAGAGTCTCTCTTTGTATTATGCAATTGTAAAAGCTTTATGTGTTAATAAAATTACTTGTCAATTTATCTCCTTTGCAGATTGGTTATAATTTGGTCTAATTGTTCTGTGTTGGCTATATAACACTTTTGATCTTAGAAACCTTGAACCAAATAATTTCACGTTTTTTTTTTGTTGATGTTGTTTTTATTGTAGACCTTAGAACCATTGCTTTGTGACTTATTTTCCTTTTATTTTCCTATTGATAGTGGGAGGCAAACATGTGGGCTTCGGAGTTCGCACTCAGCCATACTTGAGGTAATGTCAATCTTTAAGATATCTAAGTTCAAATACTTTTTATTCTAAAGGTTGTATTTTTGATTTAACTAACCATGGGGAACTCTTTGAGGAATGATTTGCTCTAGTGTGATTTATTGAATATTTATTCCTCTTCTAACACAGTTTTATGTGTGCTTTAGTAGCAGTTGTTTGGCAATTTTGTTCTTGTTGTTTCCTGTCTTTCCTAGAATAGTAATTTAAGCTTAGATGGTAAATCTGTAAAATTTTAAAAAATATCTTTGCTGGAGGTCTGATATTCATTTACCATCATCTTTATGTTGCGCTTTAAGGTGATGAGAAGGGATGTGAGAAACGAATGAATAACGTGGTTCTTTTCTTTTTGTCTCATTCTGATCTAAAGCTAAGCTGATCTCGGTGTTATCAGCTGAATCCCTAGAAAGCCGTCCACAAGTTTCAGCAATGTATTACTACCTTATTCATCCACTTTCTTTCTCTCTTCATACCACCTTTGTTTAGCTCGTTGTCATGTAAAACTTTTACATGAATGCCCTAAAAAAATTGCAGAACCTTTTACTTGGTTCCTATCACAAAATGTTCTGTGTTTATAATTACATACGGACCATTCTACTCTTCTTTCATAAAAATGCAACATCAATTACTTGGAATGCTGATAGTTGCAATAATAGAATGTTCTGAATGATTGATGAAATAGTTTCTAGGTATTTTTGATTACAATGTAGCAAGATTTATGCTTATCTATGCACAATATAACATTTATAGCATTATGGCGTCATTTAAAATTTCAAGCTATCTTGCTTGTTAATTGTAAAATTATCACGAGTAGTTGCATTCCACTTATCTTAATACAACACGGAAGAGGAACTTGGCACCTTTCAGGCATCTTCTCCGATGTCTTTTCTATGCTTCTCCAGAAATGTTACCCCTCAATATTTGACCTCTTCCAATTCTCTTTGGGAGAAACAGATGATCTCAGAAGTTGAAGATTGACATTTTTGTGCAGAAGTGACGGCGAAAGAGTTCAGGAGGATGCAGGATGTGAGGAAGAGGAAGTCATCACTCGAGAGTGGTGAGCTAGGGTTGTCGATTTAATGGTGAATACGATTGGAAAGTTGACAATTTTATGCTTCAAATGGTGCCGAGCTGATGGGTGGATTATGATCACAGTTTGTGAAGGGGTTACTGAAATAGAAATAGAATGACATCTTATGGCAAAACAAGATGAAACTTCTTCTTTTCCCCCTTCTTCGGCCTTCTTCCTCCTGTGTTGCTGCCACAGCTGCTTTAGGTTGGAAACTGACCTCCTTTTTCTTCTTCTTCTTCTTCTTGTATGCTAGGTCATCACACTTTGATCAATTATGACCCGTGGCATCTGTCATCACCTTCCAGCATTGGCACAATGTTATTGCTGGCAGGATCGAAGCTTGTTGTGGTTCTTAATCAAGTGTCGTTTGTCTCATTGTTGTGTTGAACCAATTAAAATTGCTTTTGTCATTCTTGATTGGATTTTGGTTCCATCTGTTGTGTTTTCTGTACATTGTTCTTCAATGACTTCCTTATTTTTTGGCCGACTTAACAAAGAGCTAACTTGAACACTTTTCTCATCTCAGATAGAAACTGCAGAGGCATACCTGCATAAGATGAGGGAAGCTGGCATCTTGGTTAATATGAAGGTATATCTCGGTTGTTTATTTAGCTTGCTATATTATTGAGAAATCTAGATCTAAATAAAAAATACAGTTACCAGGAAGCATGTACACCCTGGCACTGTTTGGCTTACTGGTTTCATAGGTATAACCAAACCCGAAATAAATGTTTTTTGGCTTGAAATTTTTAACCCAAAACCAAAACCGTTTGGGATGAAACCAAACCAAAGATTTTGGTTGGGTTCAGGTTTGATTTGTTTAAACTGAAATTTTTAATTAAAATATATACAAACCAAGTACATACTTACTACTAGACCACTTACAATATTTAATTTTAATAACTAATAATCATTTTAGTGTTGCTAATAATCCTAAACACTGAAAAGAATATAGATAATGATCAAATAGATACTAAATATTATGGTTAATGTGGTTTAATGTGGATATTTTTATGTAAATAATTACTAATCGCTAATCAGTTTGGTTTTGGCTTATCAGTTTCTCTTGGATGTAAATTGAAACTGAACTGAACCTGAAAAAGTTGACTACTTTCCAACCTGACCGAACCATAAAGCTGAATTTTTAGGTTACGTTCAGTTTACTGATTTGGTTGGCTCTAGATTTGCCCACCCCTAATGTATTGGATGCAATGCCTAGTAATTGGGGTGTCTAGGGTTATTAGAAAAGATTTGTTGGATGGAGTTGCATGACATGCATAGTTACAAGCAACCTCTGAGTAGGTATTATCAGGGCTGCACATATTGTATTTTTATTATTTTTGGGACAAGTTGGTGGATGTACAGTCCAACGTACCAAAAATATACAGCAATGCAGAATCTGGTATAGTATTAAGTTGAGATATGTGTGCTATTTGATTTGACTCAATTTTCTCATGCTTCTATCTCTAAATCAATTAGTTGATAGATTATCAACAGCTGTATCGTGTTAGTCCCAAGTTGAATATTGTTCAATTTGAAACTTCTGGTCATATAGTTGCTTGTGCTTTCCTCATCCTATACCTACTATTCTATTTAGATAGGCAAATTCTGCCGCCTAATAAATAGATAAAGGACAACTATCCTTGTTTGGAGTGTCTTACACTAAATTAAGATGTTTATCATGTTCTATGATTTTTAATTGCAGGAACGGAAAGAAAAAATTATATGTGATGCTGACTCATTAGCTTCAAGTGTTAACAGCAATGCAATAATGCAAGACAGTTTAGTTGAGGAGGTATCAACACTTTTATTTGGTCTCAAGAATTAATTTAGTATATTTGCAATATCTAAAATTCTAAATATCTTCCCACCAGGTTGTAAACCTTGTGGAGGCTCCTCTTGCTATACTTGGTAGATTTGATGAATATTTCTTGGAGATTCCAAAGGACATATTGATTATGGTAACCTGTGTTATTCTGCCTCCAGCATTTTACATTCTTCTCCTAATGTAATTGTTTATGTTATGTTGATTATCCAGCATGAAAGAATGGCTTCAATCTAAATTTTTATGTTTTTTTTTAATAATCTATGATTTTAAAATTTCTTCTCAGAGACAAATATCTGAGACAATTCAAGAAATGAAAAACAAATATCACTGAAGTAATCACTACATAGTTTCTTGTATATGTAATAATCTTTAAAAATTCTGGCAGATAGGTTACCCATTACAGAGATGATAAAGGAAGACAAGCTAAGTTTGTTGATAATGTGGTCATAGACTAATTAGAGGTACCAATTAGAAGGTCCCTTTGATTGTGGAAAATGTATTTCATTTATATTTTTCTAGTTTCCTGACATTTGTGGCAATGGAAAACCATGGCCAACAACAAAAAAAAAAATGCTAATCAATTGAAAATGTCATTTTGGGAAAAATAACTTCTGCTCAAAACGAGCGGAAGTCATTTCCCCTCAGCTTAGTTTGATGTGGAAGCTGAGTCAATTGTTAGTGTGGGTGAGGGCCTTGGGGTGACTTTTAATGGGGCTAAGGTCATTGGCATTTTCGTTGCTTGGTAGTGTTAAGAGGCAGTGTTCTATGGAGGCGCAACTAATATGTTGCATAAATCGAGATGGGAGATGGACTACCCCAGGATTTTCTAGTGGGGCCTAGACATGGTTGATGGAGTTGTTTTTGAGGATCTCCAAGGTGGCCTACATATTTAAACAACTGATTGCTGTTCAAGGGGAAAGTAGTAGTTGCAGCCTCTTGGCACCAGATAGGAGAAGGAAGGAGGAGAATCAACGTTTTCATCGTTTTCTTAGACATAGAGATGCTCAAGACCACCTAAAACCATTTTGAGGTTGAAGTGTGTTCATCGTCATCCTAGAAATAGAGATGCTTGAGGCCAGCAACAACCATTTTGAGGTTGAATCTGTGGTGAGTTCCTTCGCTTCCTGCAGAGGGGTAGAAGTAGTGGTATTATGAATTTTGGAGCCGAGGAAAATATATATTCCCTGTAAAAATGTTCCTTTGAAAACATATTACCCATATAAGTTATTTTCTGCAAAACAAATGGACTCATAGTATGATCTGTGAGATAGTGACATGTTGGCTACTTCCCTTCATATGCTGTATTTCCCTCTTTTTCAGTTCTGTATATTTCCTAAATCAAAAAGGAGTGTTTGAGAGTTGTTGCACTTCCATGAGTTTTAGCATTGTTGTGCATGCAACAATGACATACCATGTTAACCAGCAGGTAAACCAGTGTTTCTTACTCAATGGTCAATGTCCACTTGGTTTATTCACTCTTCCTTGGCTCATTCCTCAATAGATCATCTGTGTCAAATAACACCTTCATTCCTTCACCAAATCTTCCTCATCTTGTAAGATGATGGTCAAATGAATCTTTCATTTCTTCTGTCAATTGTGCAATAGAAGTCACATTTAGGAGGTGCAAACCAACTTCTCTTTGCACTCTTATTGAGAACAACACTCTTGAGATGAGCTGTGCATATAACAGCAATTAATCATGCTGCAATAATAATTCCATGCTTGAAAGCATACATCAAATACATGAATATTAGCAGCCGATGAGACTAACACTCTAATCTCAAATATTCATGTGATATTCATATCAAAGAATGTATTCACAGATGTTACTTGAAATCAAAAGAGTGTCTAATCAAATAGTCAACAAGAACAAAAAGTACTGTGTTTTTGAATGGCTACCCTTTGCTTTTTAAGCCTTAACCTTCATCAATTCATGGATTTGGATATTTACTAGCCCAAACTTGTTTTATATAATCCTGTTGGATCAACACCTCAAGTCATAACCAATTTCACCCACACACTTTCTCTTCTCCTTTTCCCCATCTGTTTCTGTTACTGCTCACAATGGATTGCTTGGTGATCAAATCACTGCTAGGTCCATCAAGCTAGAGGCTTATCAGGTCCTCTCACGTCTACTCATTTCTTCACCGCCTCTAGCTTTAACAAAGTATTTGTAAGGATTCACAGAAAAGAAAAAACAACTCCAATGAATGAATCTTGATAGAAACAGGATATTACCTTGGAAACAAAGGAAAGGTCTCTGACCCTAGCTCTCTTGCTAGTTTTCCTATTTGGAGATGTTCAGACATTCTAAGAATTTCCTAAATGCTTCTTAGGTTGCTAAAGAAGCAACCCTCAATCTTTCACCAACATTGCATTTGAACCTCTTTCTCCTCTCAATTTAGAAATAAGGGTTCATGTTTCCATAGATACCCCTCAACCTCATTAAAACATTGCTAGAACTTATGCCCTCATTCCCATAATAAATTCAAATAAACTGAATCATGATTTTTTAAATTAGAAAAAATGCTGCAGATGAGATTAAAACATCAGAAAAGAGGATGCCTCATTTTTTTGTTTCTAGTCTTTGCCTAACAGTTATGTAGCTAGTCATTTGGCAACATATTGCTATAAGTTGTTCACAAGTGAAAGTGGACCATCTGAAATATGTTGGTTCACCTATGGGCCCCTGCATGGACTTTTAAAGTTTCAGTCAATACCTAAAGGTACAATATGGAATTTCAAACACTGATCCTGTATGATATTTTGTGATTATGGTATTCTTTAGTTTTTCGTCAGTTAAGTAATATGTTGAGCAAGAATATGTAAACTCTTGTATCAGGTAATTATCTATATTTTATCATGTAGGTCATGCAAAAGCACCAGAAGTATTTCCCCTTGATCTGCCAACATACAGGAACTTTAATGCCATACTTCATTGCTGTAAGCTTTCTTATTGATCCTCCAAGCATTTTGCAAACTAACCCCATTTAGTTCTGCATGCTGTATTGCTGTTTTGCTTCTCCTGTATCTTACACTTATTTATTCATCTTATAGGTTGCAAATGGACTAATTGATGAACAAGTAGTTCGGAAAGGAAATGAAGCTGTACTAAGGTAAGCTTTGGCTGTGGACATTTCTTGAACTTGGACCAAATTAATCTGGCATTAAAGTAAATCAGATAACTTTGCAGCTTGGCTGACTTTTTTTCAGTAATGAAAGTCTGTGGTAATGGCGTCCCATTGTTTGTTTTGTGGATCCTCTGTGAAGTTTCTTCATCTTTTTATATTCTTACTTAAGAAAGTGAAATATGATTTACTCAAGTCTTACATGATATGGTCTGTGACTTAGTCTGTTTCTCAAATTCTTCAGTGAGATCCCTGACACTTTTTTCAATCAAAGAAAGGAAACAACAAAAAAAGAAAGAGGGTAGGAAAAAAATCCCAGAAAAAGATTATGATTTTTTTTGTTTCCTTTGATGGAAGGAAAAACAGTGGATTTTTTTTTAAAACTTTATTTGTTAAAAACTAAAAAAGACATAAATAAAAATAAATTTGAAAATAAAATTTTCTTTTAAAATCTTTAAGCTCGAATTTCAGCACTATTGCGTGATATGTGAGTTTTCCACCCAAATAGGATGGAAGCAATATAAAGGAAAGCCAAAGAAAATTTTCTTTAGGCTTTTCCTTCCCTCTAGTTTTATCTCCTAAGAAAACTGAGCGAAAGTGGAGCTGGGAAAAATTTATGGTCATTCTATTTCCTTCTTGGTTTTCTCCCCCCACAGGAAACACACCTTAACAATTTTCCATTGTATCAAGCAATTGTAGTAATATACCTTGTTTTTTTCCTTTGTCTTGCAGCTCTCATATTTATTTTTCTTCCCACTTCATCTTTGGATCTTTCAGAGAAAAGCCAGTCTGTTGCCAGTGCCGGTTTATGCTTGCATAAAACTTTAGCAAGTCAATATGTGGAAAATCATTTCCTATTTGCACTGACCACTCGTGAGCAGTATTGCCCCAGTCTTATTCATCCCATAGTTTTTTTTTTCTGTTGAAGAAACAGTTATCTAATTGCACTTCTATTAATAAATAATTAATAGGATTCCCTACTAAGTTTGCAGAATGGGAATGGATTTTGATATCTGTATAGGATGGCAAAAAAAAAAAAAAAAAAAAATAAGGATCACCATATCGGTGGAATTAGTGGGATCAAAACTGTAGAAAAACTTCAATGAAAATGAAAAGTAAAATTATTTAATAACTGAAATAAAAAATTGTGATTTACAATGCATTTCTTTCCTAAAAGTGAATTCAAAGACCTAATAATTTTGGATATTGCCATGAAACTGCTTCCATTAACTTTTTCTCTTTGACAATCAACATATGTATTTTAGCAACAATGAAAAATGTAGTTAATAAGTGATATTAGTGTAATATAATTTATTCTGAATTTATTCTATAGCTGGCACTATTATGTTGTTAAGAAATAATACTAACAAAAAGTTAATATAATTGAGATGAGAATGTTACGATGAATATGTGAAGTTACAAAAAAGAAAAAAGATATTGTTATTTGAGTGCAATTAGGTGTAGCGCTAGTGGATGATAAAATAGATTGAGAAAGTATAAATATGTGTACAGATGACCAATTGATTCTATAGTCCAAACATGTTTAAAAACGACCAATAGATTTGTTTAAAATTTTATTTTGAGTTGGGTTTAGTCCCGGGTCGAAATGAAACAGTTGCATGTCATTTCATCTCGTGCCAACAAATGGTGTTAATATCGCCTTGGTGAGGAGTCGGAGGAGGAGAAAGAAGAAGAGGGACACTTAACTAAAGGAGGTGTCGTGCCATTAGGCAAATTGCAACAAGGACACAATTTATGAATGATGAGGCCGTAGGGCTAGGGCTAGGACGTCCTTAGCTTAGTCGAACAATGGGCTCAGATGAGTAGACAAAGGATAGCCTCACTACTCGTTTGTAGACAAACTTGTGAACAAAGGATAAACTCGCGGATGAACTCACAAATGACGATTGAACTAAGGCATGAATTCCCAAATGGTGGATGAACTAACAGATGGCAAACAAACTCATAGATGATGGATTGCCTTGTGGACAATGGATAAACACAGATGATTGAAGAGCTGACATGTATCCCTTACATACTAGGGATTTTGGAACCTCTTATGTGTCTATCAATGGGCAGAATGATTTTTTTTTTTGCCAGTGCTGATTGACATTGAATGGAATTTTAAATGTTGGCCAACTAAAGTGAAAGGTTTTAGGGATGGAAGGAACCAAATAAAACACTAGTCAATCTAATACAAACTTATTGAATTAATTTGAATATTATTAGTAATATCGCATTGCATATAAAAAAGAGAGAAGATGTAGCTTGCATCGCATCGCATTTTTTTTTTCAATATCGCATTGCATAGAGCTCAATAAAGATGTAGCTTATCCCAATGATTTTTACTAGTTAATTAAAATATAAACTATGATATGAGGAAGATTATTTGTCATGTCTGATGGTTCAAAGGCCATCAATAACAGTTATATTCATAAAACCGTTCATGGTATACTGTATTAAAATGGTTTAATATCAAATTAATATTACATTGTATCATTATTGGATGGATATATATTGAAGTAACAACCCTGGGCAATAAAAAATTATTATTAAATGATATCATAAGTAAAGTTATTGTTTTGTGACCAAAAGGTTACGGGTTCGAATCCTAGAAACAACCTCTTACAAAAAGCATGTAAGACTACGTACAATGGATCCTTCGGGACCTCGTATAGCGGAGCTTCTTGGGCTGCCTTTTATCATATTTTAGTTAAGAATAAATGAACACTTTTGAATCTTAACTTCCCTATAATATTAATACATATTAAAAAAATAATATTATTGTATTAAACACAAGATATAATGCTACTAAATCATCAAATTACTAGCAAATGCAATTCTATAGTATTGTAATTCTGTGGTGTAATCATAACAAAACTACTAGTGGTGACAGTGGTCGACTCTTTGAAGGAAGACAAATTTGTTGGCAAGGCTGGAGGTATGGATATTTGATATGAGGTTGTTGACTGAGGTTTCGGTGCCTTCACGTGCTACCTTGAGGGATATCATAGTTTTAGGTAGAATAGAGGCACAGGGTGGAAGACAGGTGTAAAATATAGTTCTATCTGATTGTTGATTGAGGGTTTGGTGCCTTGGCATGCTGCTGTAAGCAGAAATCATATAGTTATGTAGAGAAGTCATCGGGTGGTGGGAGGTTGCGCCAAATTGTGAAGCAATCCTTAAAATTAAGGAGAGGATCCACTTTGATACACCAAATTAAGAGGAATAAACTGTATTTCAACAATTACACCAAACATTTAGGAATTTGATATACTAGACCTATTCTCATAGAAGTACTAACTTCGGTATATGTAAAATAATTCATATTGGGAACATTGTTCTGATGCCTTAAAGTTTAGGTACTTCTTTCGTTTTTTTTTGTACAGGTGCTCTATCCAAATTATATATGAATATAAATATTATATTTTCTTGAAAATATAATTTTTATTTCTTCAGAGCCCGCTATGAGGATGCAAGTTTTTTCTATAAAATGGACACCCAAAAGAAATTTTCTGAATTTCGAGGCCTTCTAAGTGGAATTCTTTTTCATGTAAGTCATAAAGATTACTGGCAGCAATTTATTTACATGATATTTTAGCTCTAATTCAGTTATACAGGAACAACTTGGAACAATGTTGGACAAGGTGGTTCGCATTCAAAAGATTGTTGGAAAGTTGTCACATTCTCTGGGAAACGAGAAAAGTGTGCATACGATTGTTGAAGATGCAGCAGCTCTTGCCATGTCTGATCTTGCAACTTCTATTGTCACTGAATTCACCTCTCTATCAGGAATAATGGCCCGCCATTATGCTCTAAGGGATGGGTATCCCGAGCAGGTGTGAGACAATTACATAGTGCATGTGATTTTCTTTTCTTGTTCTGTCCCATTAGTATCATTTGTCCAATTAGGGTGATTTTCTTATGCTTAAGTTTATGTTTATGTTATATCTTTTAGTAATTTAACAGCCTAGTTAAATACGTCCTTATTTATAGTCCATCATGAAAAGAAGATATACACGGGCAACAAATTTATCAATTCCTGAAGGTCAGCAAGACCATCATATAACCGTCCTCCATGATCCACAGCTTACCTTATACCACCTTAATTACCCACTCCAAGTCTATTGCTTATATTAGCTTTTACTTCAAAGAAGACGACCTGCAGGGCAGCTGGCACCTGCACCCTTTAGTAGAAGTGGGAATTTGCCACTGGTTTAGCATAATTTGTTAAACGGTTCCATGTTGCATGCTGGTCTGAATGCTGCAAACTGCCCTTTAAATTTTCACCAAACTGTTCTAGACAACTACCTTTGACCTGATGACTTGTAACAGACAATTGATGTCTCCTTGTAGATAGTTATGGTTTAAGAAAACTGTTGGGATCTTATCTTATGGAACTATTGCCTTCTATATAGAGAAAAGAAGGTTGAGTATACCACAAGAACAATATAACAATAGTAATTCAACAACTTCAAATAATAAAAGTTAATTTTAACTAGAACATAGATGTCAGTAATGCCCAGCTTTTTAGATAGCTAAATGAGATGCGAATCTCACTGGAAGTGAGTTTTTCAATCTTCTTCCAGAGAACTGCATCACAAATGCAGTACATATGAATTGATTACCCCTTAATATATTGGTGTACTCTTGAAATACTAGAAACACATGTATTAGAGAAAGCCGTGGGGAAATGTAATCTTGTCTAATATAGTTGTCATTCTTAAAATTTGACTGCCGCTGATTTTAATGACATCTTCTAAGGCCTTATATTATGATCCAATTGGTAAATGACCTTCCGTAGAAGTTTTTTTTTACTTGCTTCTTTTGCCATTTTATTTACTTATTTATCTGGTGAAAACTTGTTTCTGTCAATTCTTTTATACTAACCATTAAAGTTTGTATATTCTCCCTCATCTTCATCAACACAGAAAATTACTCCTTAATTAATCACTTAAAAGTTTTTTCTAGTATCTTTCTTTTTTTTATTGAATGCTCTATCACTAGTAATATTTAAATCAATTAAATTATTTTTATTATATTAACTTATGTTCTCTTTCTCATTGTTATAATGTATCAATTTTCGAATTTTTACATAGCAAATCACTATTGATTTGGTGCCTTAAATCTCACATGTTTAATTTAAATTATTGTTGCATGGTGCTTCTGCATAAGAGAATAGGATGCCAATATAAAACAATATGAATGGCTTAAGAATTTCAACTAACTGGACACCAATTGCCATTGACCTTTGCTTGTAGCCTTGTACCTTCTCAAGAAGTTGTCTAGACTCCAGTTTTTTGGGTTTTTAGCCTATCAAGTTCTGTAATTGGGCAAGAAGTAATGAGAAGCATGGGGAATGAAATGAGATTGTTGAGAGGATCAAGTTCACTAACACCAATCACACATATTTGTGTAATGATAAGTGGTAATTGAGGTTGGCCTATCTTATTTTTATATTATAGACTTAATAGTGGGGAAATTAACTATCATATAGGAAGCCCAAAGAACACTCTAACCCCACATATATAACTAGGGACAAATAAACTCATGAGATTGGAGATACATTTTCCTAGGCCCTATAAATATAACTTGCTACAATGGAAGAATGATCTTTGAGTATCTTCTTTAATGCCATTGACCTATGACATCCTCTGCCAACGCTTTAGCCATCAGCAACTTTTGGGGAGCTTATGACAAAAGAAGCTACTATCTTCATCCCAACCATGCTTTATTTGTTGGTATAACGAGTACTTCATTGTGGTTTGGCTTAACCATGTTTTGATGTGTGAGCGATATATCTTAAGTTACATGTGTAGTTGATATGGTGCATGAAGTGTGCACTACTTAAATGTGTTGAAGTGGGAGATCACAGATTAACCTTGGGATGATAAACCTTGGATCGAGTGAGTTATGTGAAGCTTTAGACTCGAGATGATCATCAAACTTAGAGGAAGACACTTGAAGACATGTGATATGTGTACTTTTGATTGCATGATGCAATTTTGGAGGGTTATGTTAGATGCCGATGAATGTAATAATGGATGATTTCCTCGGTATGATGATCTAATTGATTGAAGGCTAAATACCTTTAACCCCCCTGAGTTTTCTATCAAGTGGTATTTTGTCCCCCTGAATAACCTCAAGAGGGAAAAATCACATTGAATTGACCATTATATCATTCGGTAAAAATCCTCACAAAATTCATACATGCACCAACATAAACAACAGAAAAGCAGCAACTCTGAAAGGATAACCAGCCAAAAACTCATTCCACCACCCTCACCAAACAAAAAAAAGGCAGAATTCTAAATTGATGAACCAAAATCAAATGAAGATGGAAAAAAGTTCATTATTAAAAATCTCCTCATCATCAAATGTGGCATACAATGAAGTAGGAGTGAAGTGTTGGTGTGACAAAATTGCACCAATACACACATCAAAGATATTACAAAATCCAGGAAGGAAGTTTATGAGGTTGTTGTGACTACAAGGTTAGTGCTCAAACATCTTAATATACCACATAAACCCAAAACCACTAACATCTAATGGATGTCAACTATTATTTGCATGCAGGAAAATGGTGGATGTGGGTTCTTCCGGTGGATGGATGAAATAGAAGAAGCACAAGAAATTAAGTGTTATGTGTTGATTATAATGGATCATCTGCTTTAACACATCTTGTAACTCTAACACCGACATATAATCAAGATCAACTCTTTCTTGTGCTCTTTCTTCTATTTCATCCATCCACCGGAAGAACCCACATCCACCATTTTTCTGCATGCAAATAGTAGTTGACATCCATTAAATGTTAGTGGTTTTGGGTTTATGTGGTATATTAAGATGTTTGAACGCTAATCTTGTAGTCACAATAGCCTATAAACTTCCTTTTTAGATTTTGTAACGTCTTTGATGTGCGTATTGGTGCAATTTTGCCGCACCAACACTTCACTCCTACTTCACTGTATGCCACATTTGATGACGAGGAGAAGATTTTTAATGATGAACTTTGTTCCATTTTCATTTAATTTTGGTTTATCAATTTAGAATTTTGGCTTTTTTTTTGGTTTGGTGAGGGTGGTTGAATGAGTTTTTGGCTTGTTATCCCTTTCAGAATTGCTATTTTTCTGTTGTTTATACTGGTGCATGTATGAAATGGGTTTTTACCGAAGGATATAATGGTCAATTCAATGTGTTTTTTTTCCCTCTTGAGGTTATTATCGAAAAATGATAAAAAATACAAGGGCACAATTGTCTTTTATATGTTTTCTCACATCTAACTTTTGGTCAAGGGGGTTAAATGTTATTTTTTTAAAATTAGGGGGGGGGGGGACAAAATGCTACTTGATAAAAAACACAGAGGGATTAAAGGTATTTAGCCATTGAACTAAGAATAAAATGTTTTTATTCATTAGCTAATCCACTTGCCTCTTGGCAATTGACTATTCAGTAGTGTTGTTCTAGGATGGAGGGTATCCATCATCCCAAGTATTTTTTGATTTAGGGCAATCTAGATCATGACTTGTTGATTTGGGGCGATCTAGATTAAATGTTGTGTGTTGATTGTAGTTGAGGGTTAAATCGAGTGTTTCATAGTTTGTTGTTGCATTGAGTTCTAGCAACATCCCTCATCCTTGTGAAGGATTATCCCATTGCCTCATTTAAATGGGTGCATTATAGGTCATGGAGTAGGAGTGGGTCTCTAAACCACGTTATATTTCCTTATTAGTGTGTGTTGCATTTCCATTGCATATATATTTGACACTTTGATCATCACACATGCTCACTCAGATCATTTTATTTGTTTGATAATTTGGTTCTGTTTTACAACTAGATCTTATTTTTGTGCTGACTTCACTTATATTTCTTAAGATTGCTGAGGCTCTTTTTGAAATTACACTTCCAAGATTTTCTGGGGATATACTTCCAAAATCTGATGCTGGAATTGTTCTGGCCATTGCTGATAGGTAAGCTATCCTTCATCATTGTCAATTTTTTATAATATGGTTGATGTCTTATTCCCTTTGATATGGTATGATTATGTTAATGACACAAAATGCATATAAATTCCTTCACATTGAATGTGGAATAGCTGGCCACTTTTGTATTTTTTTTTGTTCTGAGCAAGGTTTTGTTTTGTTTTGTTTTTGTTCTGAGCAAGATTTGTACCCCAATAGGTTTTGTTCAACAGGACATAGCTTAGCATTTTGTCCATTCACCATTGATCAAAATAAGAGCAATGATGACACAATAAATTTCCAAACATGCCCTCATTGACTAACATTTACTGCCTAGACTCGTATAACTATCTTTTGGCTTGCACTTGCTGAGGCTGAGAGAACCTTGCCCATGAATAATTAACCAGGAAAGAAATTGGTTTGTCCCTTGTAGAGAGAGAGAGAGAGAGAGAGAGAGAGTTATAATGAAACCATAATTTATAATTAATCAACCATATAGGTACTATACTGTTATAATTTACAGCCTATTAAGTATAATGTTCATAAGTTGTGTGAATATTCTAGATGTCGGTTCTAAGTATGAATAAGTTGTGCTCCGGATTTATCTAGTAGCCAAATCAGGAGAAGGTCATTTACCTCCAAAATTAGTCTAGCGAAATCCGAATATCTAAATTATATTAAAAAAAAAGTATATGATGTTCACAACTTTATAAATATCTTGTTTTGACCAATCAAGTTTATAATTGTAATTGTTCTCGTTTCGTGCAGATATAGCATTTTTCATCTGCTGTCTTTGCTTAGCCATTACAACCTTGTGCTCTAACCTCCCTTCTCCAAGGGCAGCCCGGTGCACGAAGCTCCCGTTATGTGGGGTCCCGGGGAAGGATCCATTGTACGCAGCCTTACCCTGCTTTTTGCAAGAGGCTGTTTCCAGGATTCGAACCCGTGACCTTTTGGTCAACAACTTTACCGTTCGCCAAGGCTCCCCTACATATATATATATATATATATATATATATATATATATATATATATAAATCACATGCTCCAGCACAATAACATCAAATTTAAAATAAGTTCAAAATTACACAACCAAATATCACATATTTATTCTACTTCTCTGTAATTTTCAACAACTTGTTCTTCATCGGACACAAACTCAATATCATCATTGTGATCCTCCTCTTCTTCGGATGCAAAATCATTCTCGTGAAGTTCTCTCAATCTAGAGCTTTTTCGGGTTGTAGATTTTCATTTACTCTAGCTAATGAAACCTTGTGCATTTAAAGCATCTTTTGCAAGAAAGCATTAACGTTCCTTTCTTTTTCTCTTTTTTGTTTGTTCAACAATCTAGCATTAAATTGGACAAATACTGCTTTGTATGAATCTTGAACAGTAACATGAAATTAATACTTTACTTTAATTAAAGACTTAAAGTTTAAAGCTTACTCCTTCGAATGTACTCCAATTTCTTTCACACCTAGATGAACTTGTAGTTAATGAAAGTATCCTCAATGCCACTCTTAGCAAGTTGGGTGTGTGAGCACCATATGTACTCCACTATGCACATGGATCAAATGTATCATTATTTTTCACTTGCTTTTGCTGCCAATGTTATTATAAATAATCCAGTCTTGTCTCTATATTTTACAAATTCCTTGTTAATAATTGTATCTTGTAGATCTAACTCATTGACATGAAAAATTTCCATGCATTCAAAATCCTCATTGCGACCTCCTCATAAAGAGCAATGAACTATCTTTATATAAAAAAAGGAATTTAGCAAAAATATTGGTATGCAGCGATGTATCAAGTCTATTCTTTATTTCCTGACTGATAATTTGATTCCACGTTCAAGGTCACTTTGATATCTTCTTTAGCTTGAAGAAGCTCCCCATATAGAAACCCATGGATGACTTTCTGTCTCCATCTACCAATCGAAGATCTCTTACCAAATGTGCAAATATTTTCAAACAAAGTGTCACACCATTCCAAAAACTCATGCTCATCATAGTAGAGTAAGTCAATTTTCCTTTGTTTGTTTTTGACCATTTACATTTCTCCCACGTATCACTTGTAAACATGGCCCTTAAACTAGATTTTTTTTCAATCAAACTTTGCAATGTGAGGAAATTTGATGCAAATCGGGTAACTCCTGGTCGGACTATGTCTTTCTTCTTTGTGAAACTTCTCATCAATGACAAAGTCTTATGGTGAATATAAATGGAAATGATAAAAGACTTGGCTTGCTCAATAACCTTTTTACGTGGAAGCTTGCCAATAATTTCAAGCATGAGATTAACAGTTGCACATGAACAACAAAAGATCTCAAGTTGCTTCTCCTATCAATTTAGCTGTAGTCATATTGTTAGTGGCATTGTTTGTTACAATCTGAACAATATTCTGAGCGCCTACTTGTTCAACACCTTGTCAACATATTCGAAAATAAGTTCGGTTGTATGTGTTAATACTTTATTAGCATTATGTGTATAGAACAAACTTGGTAGTCTGTTCATAATATTATTGACTGCTGAAGTTTTGGCTATATTGTTGTACTTTTTAGGACACTATCCTAAAAGACAACTTTTTAGGTAACTCTACAATTTATTATGCCTCTAGAGTTTTTCTCCTTATAAGCCGAGGAGTTTGGATACAATCAACCAAACTTGGATACCGAGTCTCAAAAGACATTTATTGAATTATTATAACTGAGACTGGGTCAAATTTGTTCTCCATAGTGGCTATATTACCATTTGGATTAGCATACTAGCTCATTGGTACTGATGACACATCCTTAGATGATTAATTCAAAATATCATCAACTGTTCTGGTTGGTTGTACACCGTGATAGCTCAACAAGTTGCAATACCTAGCCATGTTCCATCATAAACTCTACTTATCATAGCAAATTAGGCTCCACTGAGTCAACAGTATGAGAAATCAGTCTAATGTTTTTGCTTCAGGTGATTACAATACAAATGGATACTCTATTTTGAACACCTTTGTGCATATGCGCCTTCAATTTGTTGAGAAAAATGTTGATGCCAAGGTTGTTAGGGCAGTTAAGTGGGTTCAGATTATGGCAGGCTTCTTCAATCATTTTTAGGTCTATTCTTTAATGCAGAAACTCAGTAATGAGGAGGCAGACTTGGAGCCACTAGATTCACAAGTTATTTCATTGCATTAAATTGATTGTACCTAATGACTATTATCTAAAGATATGTGTACTTAATTTTTTATCTCAATTTATCTAAGCAAGTTGAGAAGATTTTTGTCTCTACTAGGTTTTAGGTCATGGTGTATGGTTAGTTTTCTATTTGGCTTTGGGAAGAGGATGTGGACAAGAGAGCATAAAAGCAATGTCTATCCACCCAATCCCCTAAATCGAGGTTACGAAGCGTTTGACAACACCAATTACAATGGTTTTTTGGATGCAATATCATGAAGATAGAATACTTAAATGGATAAAATAACTTGGCATTTAAGTGATTTTCTTTTATGGAGTATCACATTCATACTTCTTAATATTTTTGTTAAATTAAAAATTTGAGTTGATGAATGACAATCTTTTTATCCACTAAAGTTTTCTTGAATTATTAATCTTAAAAGATAAAGCTGCTACTAAGCTATTTTTCAGTGCATATGTTTCTAAATGTGTTGCAGTCTTGCTCGGCAATGTGCTCAACTTTGGTTGAAGACACGGGAAGCTCTTGGGCACCCATTAGGATTTTCCAAGGAAAATGATCTCTTGTTTCAAAATCTTCCAAATTCCCAATTGCAGAAGGTTCATTCCTTTTCAAATTTTAGTCTTATTATGTTGCTTAATGGGCTATAATGGTCTTAGTTGTTGGTAAGTTATAACACCTAAAGCAACAGCTGTTGAATGATCGGTCATTTCCATTAGTTGAAAGATCTGCAGGCCCTAAGGTGTGATGCCATAAACTGTCTAGTAAAAATCTCTTCCTTCCATGTAGACATGTTTGAGTAACTGAACTTTTCTCTCCCCTTCCTTCCACCTTGCACTCCTTTCCTACCCTCCCTTCCCCTTTCCCTTCTTCCTAGTAGACAGAGCTTTAAAGTTTAAACAACTAGACTGGTTTGTCTGTTGAGTCGGAACTCTTTATGTTCCTTTGAATTAATTTAGAAGTCTTAGCACCGTTTGGTCTTTTTTGCTCCAATATTATTCGTGAATTTGTATGAGTGAATTTTTATTGTGTAAAATTAACAAAGGTTCATCATGTGTAATGTTTTTTTTTGTCCCATTCTATTGCTTTACCTCAAGGTATTGGAACGTCCTGGAGCATTTGTTCTTGAGATTGGCACTGAAGAGATGCCTCCTCATGATGTAGTTGAAGCAAGTAACCAGGTATGTTTGACACCGAAAAAAAAGTAACTTCCTTATCTGGATAATGTGTTTCTCATAATTTATCCTGTAAAGTGGGATGCAGTTTTGTGCTATGTGAATCAAGCATTATATTTTGTTTTAGATATTACTAATTTAAATGATTATTTCAGTGGATAGTTATATCTTAGGGTCTTCCATTGGAGAACCGGTGCATTTTTTTTCTCTTCCATTTTTTTCCTCTTTGCAGCTTAGAAGTCTCACTGTGGAGTACCTGAAAAAAAGAAGACTGAGTTGTGGAGAAGTTTCATCATATGGTACACCACGCCGACTTGTGGTAAGAACTCGAAGCTTGAAATGATCCTTTCCAATATTTTTTACTATTTGTTGGAAGTGTAATTGCATCTTTTTTTGATTAGAACAATGATAGATGCTTTCTCTAACTTTGGTCCTGTTGGTATCTTAAGTTTTGATGATTGGATTTATTTTCTTCTTTGATTGAGAAAAGATAACTGATTGTGTCAGTTTAGTCACTCAAAAAGTGATATTGGAACTTTTGATGCGTTTACTGTCTCTTGTAAGATGGCTTAAATTTTTTATCTGGTTATCTCTGTTGATGTAATAGGTTCTTATAGTAAACTTAAGACTGAAGATATCAATATCAGCCTATAGAAAACATTAGTAGTTTAGCTAAGGAAAAATAATTATAATATTCAAGAATTATGGTGATATAGTCTTGCATATAGGTCAATGGAGGGATAATATTCATAGTTTATGTGGCCAACTCCAATTTGTTTTTTTTGTTTGTGTTTATGATAGACACATTTATGCAATATTATTATTCACGGTTAAGATACAGACAATTATACATAGTTAATATCCTTAATTTATCTTCTTTATTCATTATTAGGATTGGATTGAACTTCTTTGTGATGATCCATTATGCTGCTGCAAAAACTTAATATATTGGCAAAAAGTGAAATGAAATTTGGAAAAAGATTGAATATGCTAGATGTAGAAGATAATAATTCTTAAAAGTCATATTAAATGAAAAAATGAACATTGTGTTCTATTTAAAATCTTGATCACATGATATCACCATCATCATTAACTTAATATTGGCTGAGAAGATTCTAAAAAAGGTAAAATGAAATTTGGAAAAAACTGAATTTGTTAGATGTAGAAGATAACAATTTTAAAAATCATATTAAATGAAAAAAATGAACATCATATTTTATGTAAAATCTTGTTCACATGATATCAGGATCATCATTCTTTTCCATTTAAATAGTACATTATTCACCTAACATATTTCTTTAAATCTTTGTACTCATCTAAAGAAGATTATTAACATCATCTTACCTCTGCCTCTCTCTCTCTCTCTCTCTCTCTCTCTCGTAACTACTAGTCTTTCTTCTAATAGAATGTCAAAAGCTTTCTGTTCCATTTTACCATACTTGTGAAACTTCTCAGGAATATACTCATCTTTGTGCCTCTTTGCTTGCAAAAGGTTTAAACTGCATTATGTGTTTCTTCCCTGGCTGATCAGGTGCTGTTGCTCAATTCTATGAATGAAGTTGTTATACCATATATGTTTAAAACATAGTTCTACTCATATCTTGGTATTGAATCACTATACCTCCAAGGTTTTGTTTATTGCTTTAGCAATTGATATAATAATTTCTGATATCGCTAGACCATCAAGCAGTCACAAAATGACAATCAGTCAAACATATGCAATGTGTATAACAAAAGTTTCAAAATTATGTGGCATTTCACATTGCAGTTGTATGTGCTATTACAATATGCTGATCAATTGATATTCCAACAAACATGCTACAATTATCAATAAAGTGGTAAAGAATACTTGATCTAACTACTTTATGATATTCAAAGGAATATTTTCTGACCTGTTAGCAGCACATTGGATCTTTAAAATTATTCTTGATCAAGCCCTTGAACATAGCCATTCTAAACTACTTAGGTTAATTAGTAGTTTAAATATGAAATGAAATGGAGGAAGATTTACCATTTCATTTTCCGAATTAAAGCAGGTAGTTGATATAATCTGCTTTGTGCTCAGCTCAATTATTGCCTACAATGCTGCAATCAGTATACAACTATTAAGCCATGTGGATCAATTCACAGGTCTTTACTGAGAGTCTAAGTCATATGCAAGCAGAGAATGAGATTGAGGTTCGAGGCCCTCCAGCAGCAAGGGCATTTGATTCCGAAGGAACTCCTACTCAGGTCTATCTTTTGCTTCAGTTCCTACTAACATATTTTAGTTAGCATGCCTCTTAAGAAGGACAATATGCTAAAATTTTCAAATTCATGCAACATCTGATGTTCCACCTATTTTCTATTTCTGTTTTGCAATTATGATGTCCTTTTCAAGTAATATAACTTAATATGGTGCATAAATGTTGTTTTGTGCACCTATATCTTAATGATTAATATTCAAATGAACATCATACATGCTAGTTTTGTATGTATGAGTTGTATGATGAAAAGACTTCATTTAGGTATTGATCTTTTCTGAAAGGGTATTTGAAAGAAAACTGTTTTCCGCTTTCCTAGAAATCTTGAATAGTATATATTATAGTAATAGTAATTGGCAATTCTTTTTTTTAGAAAGATAAAATACCCTGCACATATAAATTATATTTTCACTGTATCAAGAAGTCAAAAAAGGTGATTTTTTCTTTCTTTCAAATTTTCTTATTTTTCCTCTCAAACCTGGAAACAGAAAATTGTTAAACTGTTTATGTTGACAAACATCCAATTACCTGACCTTTTCGAGGATGGACAGCCAACTTTCAATGCTCAAATAATTTTTCTTGTTTATCATTTTCCTTTCTTTTCTTCAATGCAGAGCTTGTCTATATTCATTATTATCGGATTGAAGTTTCTTCTTCTGTTGCAGGCCGCTAAGGGATTCTGCCGCAAGAATGGCATAACCCTGGATGATCTATACAAGAAATTTGAAGGTCAGTCTCCCATGCATGCTATGCACTAATGCACTCACAGTGTGTGCATTATTATTTGATCTATCTATTGTCCACTTTCTACTCCACCTTCACATCAAGGTCCCTTTTATTTATTTGTCCAATGGAAAAAAGACATCTTCATATATAGTGATATCAACAACACTCTGCAATTCTGATTATTTTCCTAAGTTCTTTATTGATACTTGGTGCAACTTTATGTTTGTGGTTCATAACAATCCTTGACTATAGGATCACCTCTTAACCACAAAAAGGAACCATTTCCAATCTCCCTTCCTGAATCTGGACCAAATAACAACATCCTATTCGAACCTACTTGTTTGCTCCAACCTACACTCCCCATCTGAACATACCTTTAATCAACACTCCAACAACAGATCTGTTACCACAATGCTAGATCAAACAATACAAGATCAGCACCTGACATTGTAAGCAATATCAACTTAGTACTAGGAGTTGTAAAAGGAAGGCAGCTTACCTCAACTAATGCTTCAGATCCAGATCAATAAACCATAACAATATTAGAAAAGGTAAACAATGTATATGAACTGTGGGGGGTAGGTCGGCTCAAGACGATATAGTGCAACATCCCTCGGAGCGCAATGAAGATATGAAGCAGTAACCTGCCGGGCAATGAGTGTCATGAATCAAAGTGGGTAAGGTTACATTCTACCTCAATATCCATTGATTTGATTAAAGCCAGATCAACAGGTGTGACGAACATCATTCACAATCCCGGTGTTCATGGACATTGACACCTATCGACAATTCAGCAATCAGACTTGATGGGAAAAATCTTCTTCTTTACTGCCTTTCTTCATCATTTTCCTTGCGTTGATCAATGTTTGCCGAGACCAACTTGTATCTCAACACAGTATGTCAGTCAACAATGAAACTCTCCTTTCCATTTCAACCATCTAAACATTCTAGTAATGATATCTTTGTTGTTATCTCTCTTTCTTTACATTAATTAATAGCTCCCTAATATCTCTCTTATAAAGATTTCAGACCCATCCATCTTAAATACTCTCTTGCCTCTTTTCTTGTTAGTGGAACTACTTTTAAATTTTTTAATATAATAGTGCAAGTTTTATAACCTACCTATTGGGAATGAAAGGTAAGAGGATGATAAAAAACCCATTGTAATGATGAGATTACATTTTGAACTTCTGACAAATTCTTTGGAAGGAACTTACATTTTTCAAAGAGTGAGGAGATGGTGGAAAAACCCAGTGTTATGGTGACTGCAACATGTACGTGTTAAAAATCCCTTAGAAGGAACTTGGTTTGGTGTCTCCTGGCAAATAAGTTTTATATGACTTTTATGAGACTCATGCAAGCTTAACTATGGAGTTTCTGTTTACAGAATCCTTTGAGGTTTTATTTGTTATTCAAATTCAGATCTTATAAGTAGTGCTTTCTTAAGATCAATAATGAATCAAAAATGTTATTTGTTGTTACTCTTTTTTTTTTTTTTTGTCGTGCAGGAAAGACTGAGTATGTATATGCTAGGATCAAGGAATCAAAACAATCCACTTTTGAGGTTCATAGCTTAGTCTATAATGATTGAATTATATTGTTTTCTGAGACATTTGAACTTCTTTCTTCTGACTTCATTTTATTATCAAACTTTTGAGATGTAGACTGTTTCCTTTGTTCCTTTTCTATGCAATTCTTCTGTTGTGTCATTTCTTCTCAAGGGGGCTTTTTGTATCCAATGACATTAGTCCCTATATTCCAAAATTGGGAATCAATCAGTGGCATGATTCCATCTCTGATTGCATTATATGGAAGTCTTTGACCAATATGATATGTTGTTTCCTACAGGAGTCTATTTGAATATTGCTTTAATCCGTTTTTTGGCATTACTAGGTTCTTGTAGATGGTCTACCAAGTATTTTGGCTTTGATTTCTTTTCCAAAATCGATGAGATGGAATTCCCAGGTGAGAAATGTCACCTTTTAACATTATGTTCAGCAATTGGGACTAATAATCACATCTGTTTATCTCGAAACAAATACATCAATATGAAGTTTTTGCACAATATGCTTTCTTTACTGAATTTCTAGCATACTACTGTCAAATGCCTACAAGCTTTGATGGCTAGGTTTCTCTTATGCTGTGTTGATTATTTCATTTCCTTTTTTGATTTGGTCCATGAAAAGTACATCTTAGTTATGGTTTGAGGTCTTCTTGCACTATTTTACATACAACTGTCATAAGAGAGTTAAGTTTGTAATTGATCAAGAGCCAAAATATTATATAAAGAGCAATGTAAAAAAAAAATATTTTTGCAAAAGTCATAGGTCAACACTGTGATAGTAGTGTCAACACAACAACAGCTTTACCACTTATATCTCTATATTTAGTGTTATCCACCTCTCTACTTGGTGCTACAGTTTGATACTAGCATAAGCTTGCTAAGCTGAGCTCATTATAGACTACTTAACATAGGATGGTTTTCTTACCAACAACAATTATAATTACGAATTATAATGGCCCGTACAGAGAAAAGATACCTGAATGTGATCAGCCACTCTGCAATATGATTTGTACTGTTCCATATCGATGCATATTATACACTAAAACTAAAACTAAAAATTTATTTGTTTTAATCACTTTTTGATTTTTTTATTTCTCATAAGAGTGATATGTGATGGTGCCAATTTCAGCTCTTTACTGGTCCAACAATGAGATTTTCCAACCAAAAATTTAAATGCTTCTTACATTGAAGAGCAGTTAATTTCAACTATACTGTGATAATACAACAGCAAACTATGGGTATTATTTGAGGTTGAAAACATGAATTTGTTCTGCTACTGTAGTCTATATCATTGCTAGTTGATGACCAAGACTTATAACAAATACAGTTATGGTCCATGCTCAATGATCTTTGATATTGTTTTGTGCTGTCTGTCAGGGTCTAACATAGCCATCAACAAAATTTATCTTGTGTTGGGGCTGAAATATATGGCACAGTTATGAAATTTCGTAAAAGTCTTGTTGTAAAGAGACTACTTCAATCTACACAAATGTTGGACTTTGATTTATTGGCTTGATGTGCTGATTAGATTGCATAGTATTTTGTTGTTCAAATTTCTACAATGTCTTGGAAATCTTTACTTGACATATTAGATATATTTATGTCAAGTTGGAGGGAGCCATTCATTCAGGCCATTCAATACATATTTGTCGTCTGATATTTTATGGATAAAATCTGCTTGCATATGTATGGTTAATTTTGGAATTCTATTTTTTACAATCTTTTTTTTTATCATGGATTTTCTGATTTCTGTCTAGGCACTTCTTCTCCATCTTTTAAAATTGTTGTTATGCTACCTGAAACCTTGTTTATACTCTATTTTCATGCCTCATGCCATATACTTTATTCTCCAATTCATTTTAAGATATTGAACTTTTTTCACATATAGGTCTTGTTTAGTAGGCCAATTCGCTGGATTTTAGCACTACATGGTGAAACAGTTTTGCCTTTTTCTTTTGGAGGAGTTTCAAGGTTGGTAATTTTTTGGTAGAGACAAAAACCTATCCATTTTTTTTCTCATTCCATTTGCTGTCCTTATCTGGTATTTTAGCTTCTATCTAGATAAAATAAAATAGTTTTGCCATTTTACTTTGGAGTTCTGTTGTAGGTAATTTTTCATAGAAACAAAACCTAACTGTTCTTTTCTCATTCCGTTACTATGCTTATCCTGTATTTCAGCTTCTATTTTATCTTCATTTAGATATATTCAGCATTTACTATTCCAAGTTAGATAATTTTAATGATTTTGTTTAATCAATGAAAATTTCACTTGTCGCTTTAACAACTATGCATTGGACATTGATTAACAGTTATATCAAATTTCTCCTTGACCTTATACTAGGGTCGCCATGAACAGAATTCTCAAGTCACATTGCTATTGAGATTTACTTTTCGATGTGATTACTAGAACATGGGATTAAGCAACTTGAGATTTCTATCTATGATTGAGAGTGATTTCACAAATTTACGGTGCAGTTTCATGTTTATTTTGGTTGTAGAAGGGGGCCAGCTTGGTAGGAGAAGGTTTTTGTCTCATTGACTTACAAAGGAATCATCGTTAGCCCACAGAGGAATCAATTAGATGAACATAGAGGATGGAATCAGGTGATCATGTGCATGGTTTTAGCTCCTACTTGTGCAGATCTTGAGGCCATTGTCACTGATTTGAACACCAATGTCCACATCATGAGTATGTGAAAGTCATTGATGGCCTTCAGTGTTGTGAGTCTGCGGAAGTCGTGGATGGGCCTCAGTATCTAACTCATGAGTGCTAATAAACTATTATAATTTATAGCAAATAATTTACTTAATAAACTTGTTAATATATAAACTTTAACTTAGTAAATTGGGTGTAATAAATTATATGTTAATTTATTTATTATAAATTATTTAACAACTTAATTATGGTTAGTAATTTGTAGGTATGCTAAGCTAATTAGTAATTAGGGTCAAGATAATTTACTGTTAAATAGTCATTGTATAATTTCTTTTACTTGTATTATATTTTATAGCAAATATTTACTTGTAACTGTCACTAAATTATAATTATAAGTCGACTGTTAGCAAATAAAAAGTAAATAATCAATTATAACTATCAATAGATAATTATACAATAATCAAGCCTTATCCCACTAGGTGGGGTCGACTTTATGGATCCTTTTATGCCATCTCCTATTATATCATTATCTATACTTAAAATAAATTTTATCTTGTTTTATTGTTGCTAATCAAGTGTTTTTTGGTCTTCCTCTATTTTATCTTATTTTATTGTTGCTAACCAAATTTTTTTTGGTCTTCTTCTTCCTCGTTTGATATGCGTGTTTGTCATAGTTTCTCATCGCCTAACTGGAGCATTTATTGGTCGTTTAAGTACATGCCCATACATCTTAAATGTGTTTCTTGGAATTTTCTCTCAATAGATGCAACTCCGATTTTCTCTCTAATGCTCTCATTTCTTATTCTGTTCATCCTCGTATGTCCACACATCCACCTTAACATTCTCATCTCGCTTCTTTTGCTCATGTGCTCAAGTTATAGTCCAACATTCAACTCCATACAATATAACATGTCTAACTGCGGTTTTGTAGAACTTTCCTTTAAATTTTAGAACGCCTGACGCTCTTCTCCATTTCAACCATCCTGCTTGTATTTTATGTAAGACATCTCTCTCAAGCTCTCCATGGTTTTGCAAAAATGATCCTAAATATTTAAACCTTTCCGGGCAACTTGTCATCTCTTATCTTAACAATTATTTCATTATGTCTAATATTGTTAAACTTAAATTTCATATACTGTGTCTTCATTCTACTAAGCCTAAAACCTTTCCCTTCTAGTGTTTTCCGCCAAGATTAGGGCTGTAAATGTCAAGCGTTCGTGAACAAGCTTGGTGTTCGGCTTGGTAAGAGATTGTTTATGTTCGTTCAATATACATAAGATTAATTAAACAAACAAGCTTGAACAACTCGTTAAGCTAAACAGACAAACATGAACACATATGTGTTCAGCTCGTTAACGTTCGTGAACAACGTTCGTGAACAATGTTCATGAATAACGTTCATGAACAATGTTCACAAACTATATTCATTAATAAAACTCTTTTCAATATGTTAAATAAATAATAAAATAAAATAAATAAATAAATTTAAATTATCAAGCTCAATAATCAATCAAACAACTAAAAGTTTCAAATAATTAAACAAGCTTGAATTGAGAGTTTGATAACATCTAAACGAACTAAGCTCGAACCAAGCTCAAGCCAAGTTCAAACTAAGCTCAAGCCAAGCTTGAATTGAGAGCTTGATAACATCTAAATGAACTAAGCTCGAACCAAGCTCAAGCCAAGTTCAAACCAAGCTCAAGCCAGCTTGAATTGAGAGCTTGATAACATCTAAATAAACCAAGCTCAAGCCAAGCTTCAAACAAGCTCAAGCTCATAAAAAATAAACCAAGCCAAGCTTGAACACTCATTTCAAAAGCTTGGTTCATTTTAAGCTTGGCTCGGCTTGGTTACCTTATCAAACAAGCTTGAACACCCCAAAGCTCGGCTCGGCTCGGCTTGTTTACAGCCCTAGCCAAGATTATAATAAAATAGTTAATCATAGTAAAATAGTTAATTAAAAGTTACAACTTATACTAAGTAAAGTTAATCATGTTATCATCAATAATTGAATTAATAAGTTAATCATGTGATCATCAATAATTGAATTAATAAATATCAAAATGATATTAACACAACACGATATGCCACCAAAACTGTAGAAACTCTTGCAAGTTTAAGATTTGACTATGTGAATCAATGTACTAAAATCTCATACAATCTAGTTTAAGATTGAACCATTGTGGTATTTTAAATTGTTCAGTCAATTGCTTGTCATCCCTTGCAATTCTTTCTAAATTCATTCCAACTGACTCCTTTTGACTGTAAAAGTGTTGGAAAACAAATGTTTGTGTCTAGGTTGACTGAAAATAAACATTGTAATAGAGAGTCTCTCTTTGTATTATGCAATTGTAAAAGCTTTATGTGTTAATAAAATTACTTGTCAATTTATCTCCTTTGCAGATTGGTTATAATTTGGTCTAATTGTTCTGTGTTGGCTATATAACACTTTTGATCTTAGAAACCTTGAACCAAATAATTTCACGTTTTTTTTTTGTTGATGTTGTTTTTATTGTAGACCTTAGAACCATTGCTTTGTGACTTATTTTCCTTTTATTTTCCTATTGATAGTGGGAGGCAAACATGTGGGCTTCGGAGTTCGCACTCAGCCATACTTGAGGTAATGTCAATCTTTAAGATATCTAAGTTCAAATACTTTTTATTCTAAAGGTTGTATTTTTGATTTAACTAACCATGGGGAACTCTTTGAGGAATGATTTGCTCTAGTGTGATTTATTGAATATTTATTCCTCTTCTAACACAGTTTTATGTGTGCTTTAGTAGCAGTTGTTTGGCAATTTTGTTCTTGTTGTTTCCTGTCTTTCCTAGAATAGTAATTTAAGCTTAGATGGTAAATCTGTAAAATTTTAAAAAATATCTTTGCTGGAGGTCTGATATTCATTTACCATCATCTTTATGTTGCGCTTTAAGGTGATGAGAAGGGATGTGAGAAACGAATGAATAACGTGGTTCTTTTCTTTTTGTCTCATTCTGATCTAAAGCTAAGCTGATCTCGGTGTTATCAGCTGAATCCCTAGAAAGCCGTCCACAAGTTTCAGCAATGTATTACTACCTTATTCATCCACTTTCTTTCTCTCTTCATACCACCTTTGTTTAGCTCGTTGTCATGTAAAACTTTTACATGAATGCCCTAAAAAAATTGCAGAACCTTTTACTTGGTTCCTATCACAAAATGTTCTGTGTTTATAATTACATACGGACCATTCTACTCTTCTTTCATAAAAATGCAACATCAATTACTTGGAATGCTGATAGTTGCAATAATAGAATGTTCTGAATGATTGATGAAATAGTTTCTAGGTATTTTTGATTACAATGTAGCAAGATTTATGCTTATCTATGCACAATATAACATTTATAGCATTATGGCGTCATTTAAAATTTCAAGCTATCTTGCTTGTTAATTGTAAAATTATCACGAGTAGTTGCATTCCACTTATCTTAATACAACACGGAAGAGGAACTTGGCACCTTTCAGGCATCTTCTCCGATGTCTTTTCTATGCTTCTCCAGAAATGTTACCCCTCAATATTTGACCTCTTCCAATTCTCTTTGGGAGAAACAGATGATCTCAGAAGTTGAAGATTGACATTTTTGTGCAGAAGTGACGGCGAAAGAGTTCAGGAGGATGCAGGATGTGAGGAAGAGGAAGTCATCACTCGAGAGTGGTGAGCTAGGGTTGTCGATTTAATGGTGAATACGATTGGAAAGTTGACAATTTTATGCTTCAAATGGTGCCGAGCTGATGGGTGGATTATGATCACAGTTTGTGAAGGGGTTACTGAAATAGAAATAGAATGACATCTTATGGCAAAACAAGATGAAACTTCTTCTTTTCCCCCTTCTTCGGCCTTCTTCCTCCTGTGTTGCTGCCACAGCTGCTTTAGGTTGGAAACTGACCTCCTTTTTCTTCTTCTTCTTCTTCTTGTATGCTAGGTCATCACACTTTGATCAATTATGACCCGTGGCATCTGTCATCACCTTCCAGCATTGGCACAATGTTATTGCTGGCAGGATCGAAGCTTGTTGTGGTTCTTAATCAAGTGTCGTTTGTCTCATTGTTGTGTTGAACCAATTAAAATTGCTTTTGTCATTCTTGATTGGATTTTGGTTCCATCTGTTGTGTTTTCTGTACATTGTTCTTCAATGACTTCCTTATTTTTTGGCCGACTTAACAAAGAGCTAACTTGAACACTTTTCTCATCTCAGATAGAAACTGCAGAGGCATACCTGCATAAGATGAGGGAAGCTGGCATCTTGGTTAATATGAAGGTATATCTCGGTTGTTTATTTAGCTTGCTATATTATTGAGAAATCTAGATCTAAATAAAAAATACAGTTACCAGGAAGCATGTACACCCTGGCACTGTTTGGCTTACTGGTTTCATAGGTATAACCAAACCCGAAATAAATGTTTTTTGGCTTGAAATTTTTAACCCAAAACCAAAACCGTTTGGGATGAAACCAAACCAAAGATTTTGGTTGGGTTCAGGTTTGATTTGTTTAAACTGAAATTTTTAATTAAAATATATACAAACCAAGTACATACTAACTACTAAACCACTTACAATATTTAATTTTAATAACTAATAATCATTTTAGTGTTGCTAATAATCCTAAACACTGAAAAGAATATAGATAATGATCAAATAGATACTAAATATTATGGTTAATGTGGTTTAATGTGGATATTTTTATGTAAATAATTACTAATCGCTAATCAGTTTGGTTTTGGCTTATCAGTTTCTCTTGGATGTAAATTGAAACTGAACTGAACCTGAAAAAGTTGACTACTTTCCAACCTGACCGAACCATAAAGCTGAATTTTTAGGTTACGTTCAGTTTACTGATTTGGTTGGCTCTAGATTTGCCCACCCCTAATGTATTGGATGCAATGCCTAGTAATTGGGGTGTCTAGGGTTATTAGAAAAGATTTGTTGGATGGAGTTGCATGACATGCATAGTTACAAGCAACCTCTGAGTAGGTATTATCAGGGCTGCACATATTGTATTTTTATTATTTTTGGGACAAGTTGGTGGATGTACAGTCCAACGTACCAAAAATATACAGCAATGCAGAATCTGGTATAGTATTAAGTTGAGATATGTGTGCTATTTGATTTGACTCAATTTTCTCATGCTTCTATCTCTAAATCAATTAGTTGATAGATTATCAACAGCTGTATCGTGTTAGTCCCAAGTTGAATATTGTTCAATTTGAAACTTCTGGTCATATAGTTGCTTGTGCTTTCCTCATCCTATACCTACTATTCTATTTAGATAGGCAAATTCTGCCGCCTAATAAATAGATAAAGGACAACTATCCTTGTTTGGAGTGTCTTACACTAAATTAAGATGTTTATCATGTTCTATGATTTTTAATTGCAGGAACGGAAAGAAAAAATTATATGTGATGCTGACTCATTAGCTTCAAGTGTTAACAGCAATGCAATAATGCAAGACAGTTTAGTTGAGGAGGTATCAACACTTTTATTTGGTCTCAAGAATTAATTTAGTATATTTGCAATATCTAAAATTCTAAATATCTTCCCACCAGGTTGTAAACCTTGTGGAGGCTCCTCTTGCTATACTTGGTAGATTTGATGAATATTTCTTGGAGATTCCAAAGGACATATTGATTATGGTAACCTGTGTTATTCTGCCTCCAGCATTTTACATTCTTCTCCTAATGTAATTGTTTATGTTATGTTGATTATCCAGCATGAAAGAATGGCTTCAATCTAAATTTTTATGTTTTTTTTTAATAATCTATGATTTTAAAATTTCTTCTCAGAGACAAATATCTGAGACAATTCAAGAAATGAAAAACAAATATCACTGAAGTAATCACTACATAGTTTCTTGTATATGTAATAATCTTTAAAAATTCTGGCAGATAGGTTACCCATTACAGAGATGATAAAGGAAGACAAGCTAAGTTTGTTGATAATGTGGTCATAGACTAATTAGAGGTACCAATTAGAAGGTCCCTTTGATTGTGGAAAATGTATTTCATTTATATTTTTCTAGTTTCCTGACATTTGTGGCAATGGAAAACCATGGCCAACAACAAAAAAAAAAATGCTAATCAATTGAAAATGTCATTTTGGGAAAAATAACTTCTGCTCAAAACGAGCGGAAGTCATTTCCCCTCAGCTTAGTTTGATGTGGAAGCTGAGTCAATTGTTAGTGTGGGTGAGGGCCTTGGGGTGACTTTTAATGGGGCTAAGGTCATTGGCATTTTCGTTGCTTGGTAGTGTTAAGAGGCAGTGTTCTATGGAGGCGCAACTAATATGTTGCATAAATCGAGATGGGAGATGGACTACCCCAGGATTTTCTAGTGGGGCCTAGACATGGTTGATGGAGTTGTTTTTGAGGATCTCCAAGGTGGCCTACATATTTAAACAACTGATTGCTGTTCAAGGGGAAAGTAGTAGTTGCAGCCTCTTGGCACCAGAAGCCCCGGATGCCCTGGCAGGGGATGCAGAGAGGGCAGTCGGATCAGGTGGTGAGCCAATATAGGAGAAGGAAGGAGGAGAATCAACGTTTTCATCGTTTTCTTAGACATAGAGATGCTCAAGACCACCTAAAACCATTTTGAGGTTGAAGTGTGTTCATCGTCATCCTAGAAATAGAGATGCTTGAGGCCAGCAACAACCATTTTGAGGTTGAATCTGTGGTGAGTTCCTTCGCTTCCTGCAGAGGGGTAGAAGTAGTGGTATTATGAATTTTGGAGCCGAGGAAAATATATATTCCCTGTAAAAATGTTCCTTTGAAAACATATTACCCATATAAGTTATTTTCTGCAAAACAAATGGACTCATAGTATGATCTGTGAGATAGTGACATGTTGGCTACTTCCCTTCATATGCTGTATTTCCCTCTTTTTCAGTTCTGTATATTTCCTAAATCAAAAAGGAGTGTTTGAGAGTTGTTGCACTTCCATGAGTTTTAGCATTGTTGTGCATGCAACAATGACATACCATGTTAACCAGCAGGTAAACCAGTGTTTCTTACTCAATGGTCAATGTCCACTTGGTTTATTCACTCTTCCTTGGCTCATTCCTCAATAGATCATCTGTGTCAAATAACACCTTCATTCCTTCACCAAATCTTCCTCATCTTGTAAGATGATGGTCAAATGAATCTTTCATTTCTTCTGTCAATTGTGCAATAGAAGTCACATTTAGGAGGTGCAAACCAACTTCTCTTTGCACTCTTATTGAGAACAACACTCTTGAGATGAGCTGTGCATATAACAGCAATTAATCATGCTGCAATAATAATTCCATGCTTGAAAGCATACATCAAATACATGAATATTAGCAGCCGATGAGACTAACACTCTAATCTCAAATATTCATGTGATATTCATATCAAAGAATGTATTCACAGATGTTACTTGAAATCAAAAGAGTGTCTAATCAAATAGTCAACAAGAACAAAAAGTACTGTGTTTTTGAATGGCTACCCTTTGCTTTTTAAGCCTTAACCTTCATCAATTCATGGATTTGGATATTTACTAGCCCAAACTTGTTTTATATAATCCTGTTGGATCAACACCTCAAGTCACAACCAATTTCACCCACACACTTTCTCTTCTCCTTTTCCCCATCTGTTTCTGTTACTGCTCACAATGGATTGCTTGGTGATCAAATCACTGCTAGGTCCATCAAGCTAGAGGCTTATCAGGTCCTCTCACGTCTACTCATTTCTTCACCGCCTCTAGCTTTAACAAAGTATTTGTAAGGATTCACAGAAAAGAAAAAACAACTCCAATGAATGAATCTTGATAGAAACAGGATATTATCTTGGAAACAAAGGAAAGGTCTCTGACCCTAGCTCTCTTGCTAGTTTTCCTATTTGGAGATGTTCAGACATTCTAAGAATTTCCTAAATGCTTCTTAGGTTGCTAAAGAAGCAACCCTCAATCTTTCACCAACATTGCATTTGAACCTCTTTCTCCTCTCAATTTAGAAATAAGGGTTCATGTTTCCATAGATACCCCTCAACCTCATTAAAACATTGCTAGAACTTATGCCCTCATTCCCATAATAAATTCAAATAAACTGAATCATGATTTTTTAAATTAGAAAAAATGCTGCAGATGAGATTAAAACATCAGAAAAGAGGATGCCTCATTTTTTTGTTTCTAGTCTTTGCCTAACAGTTATGTAGCTAGTCATTTGGCAACATATTGCTATAAGTTGTTCACAAGTGAAAGTGGACCATCTGAAATATGTTGGTTCACCTATGGGCCCCTGCATGGACTTTTAAAGTTTCAGTCAATACCTAAAGGTACAATATGGAATTTCAAACACTGATCCTGTATGATATTTTGTGATTATGGTATTCTTTAGTTTTTCGTCAGTTAAGTAATATGTTGAGCAAGAATATGTAAACTCTTGTATCAGGTAATTATCTATATTTTATCATGTAGGTCATGCAAAAGCACCAGAAGTATTTCCCCTTGATCTGCCAACATACAGGAACTTTAATGCCATACTTCATTGCTGTAAGCTTTCTTATTGATCCTCCAAGCATTTTGCAAACTAACCCCATTTAGTTCTGCATGCTGTATTGCTGTTTTGCTTCTCCTGTATCTTACACTTATTTATTCATCTTATAGGTTGCAAATGGACTAATTGATGAACAAGTAGTTCGGAAAGGAAATGAAGCTGTACTAAGGTAAGCTTTGGCTGTGGACATTTCTTGAACTTGGACCAAATTAATCTGGCATTAAAGTAAATCAGATAACTTTGCAGCTTGGCTGACTTTTTTTCAGTAATGAAAGTCTGTGGTAATGGCGTCCCATTGTTTGTTTTGTGGATCCTCTGTGAAGTTTCTTCATCTTTTTATATTCTTACTTAAGAAAGTGAAATATGATTTACTCAAGTCTTACATGATATGGTCTGTGACTTAGTCTGTTTCTCAAATTCTTCAGTGAGATCCCTGACACTTTTTTCAATCAAAGAAAGGAAACAACAAAAAAAGAAAGAGGGTAGGAAAAAAATCCCAGAAAAAGATTATGATTTTTTTTGTTTCCTTTGATGGAAGGAAAAACAGTGGATTTTTTTTTAAAACTTTATTTGTTAAAAACTAAAAAAGACATAAATAAAAATAAATTTGAAAATAAAATTTTCTTTTAAAATCTTTAAGCTCGAATTTCAGCACTATTGCGTGATATGTGAGTTTTCCACCCAAATAGGATGGAAGCAATATAAAGGAAAGCCAAAGAAAATTTTCTTTAGGCTTTTCCTTCCCTCTAGTTTTATCTCCTAAGAAAACTGAGCGAAAGTGGAGCTGGGAAAAATTTATGGTCATTCTATTTCCTTCTTGGTTTTCTCCCCCCACAGGAAACACACCTTAACAATTTTCCATTGTATCAAGCAATTGTAGTAATATACCTTGTTTTTTTCCTTTGTCTTGCAGCTCTCATATTTATTTTTCTTCCCACTTCATCTTTGGATCTTTCAGAGAAAAGCCAGTCTGTTGCCAGTGCCGGTTTATGCTTGCATAAAACTTTAGCAAGTCAATATGTGGAAAATCATTTCCTATTTGCACTGACCACTCGTGAGCAGTATTGCCCCAGTCTTATTCATCCCATAGTTTTTTTTTTCTGTTGAAGAAACAGTTATCTAATTGCACTTCTATTAATAAATAATTAATAGGATTCCCTACTAAGTTTGCAGAATGGGAATGGATTTTGATATCTGTATAGGATGGCAAAAAAAAAAAAAAAAAAAAATAAGGATCACCATATCGGTGGAATTAGTGGGATCAAAACTGTAGAAAAACTTCAATGAAAATGAAAAGTAAAATTATTTAATAACTGAAATAAAAAATTGTGATTTACAATGCATTTCTTTCCTAAAAGTGAATTCAAAGACCTAATAATTTTGGATATTGCCATGAAACTGCTTCCATTAACTTTTTCTCTTTGACAATCAACATATGTATTTTAGCAACAATGAAAAATGTAGTTAATAAGTGATATTAGTGTAATATAATTTATTCTGAATTTATTCTATAGCTGGCACTATTATGTTGTTAAGAAATAATACTAACAAAAAGTTAATATAATTGAGATGAGAATGTTACGATGAATATGTGAAGTTACAAAAAAGAAAAAAGATATTGTTATTTGAGTGCAATTAGGTGTAGCGCTAGTGGATGATAAAATAGATTGAGAAAGTATAAATATGTGTACAGATGACCAATTGATTCTATAGTCCAAACATGTTTAAAAACGACCAATAGATTTGTTTAAAATTTTATTTTGAGTTGGGTTTAGTCCCGGGTCGAAATGAAACAGTTGCATGTCATTTCATCTCGTGCCAACAAATGGTGTTAATATCGCCTTGGTGAGGAGTCGGAGGAGGAGAAAGAAGAAGAGGGACACTTAACTAAAGGAGGTGTCGTGCCATTAGGCAAATTGCAACAAGGACACAATTTATGAATGATGAGGCCGTAGGGCTAGGGCTAGGACGTCCTTAGCTTAGTCGAACAATGGGCTCAGATGAGTAGACAAAGGATAGCCTCACTACTCGTTTGTAGACAAACTTGTGAACAAAGGATAAACTCATGGATGAACTCACAAATGACGGTTGAACTAAGGCATGAATTCCCAAATGGTGGATGAACTAACAGATGGCAAACAAACTCATAGATGATGGATTGCCTTGTGGACAATGGATAAACACAGATGATTGAAGAGCTGACATGTATCCCTTACATACTAGGGATTTTGGAACCTCTTATGTGTCTATCAATGGGCAGAATGATTTTTTTTTTTTTGCCAGTGCTGATTGACATTGAATGGAATTTTAAATGTTGGCCAACTAAAGTGAAAGGTTTTAGGGATGGAAGGAACCAAATAAAACACTAGTCAATCTAATACAAACTTATTGAATTAATTTGAATATTATTAGTAATATCGCATTGCATATAAAAAAGAGAGAAGATGTAGCTTGCATCGCATCGCATTTTTTTTTTCAATATCGCATTGCATAGAGCTCAATAAAGATGTAGCTTATCCCAATGATTTTTACTAGTTAATTAAAATATAAACTATGATATGAGGAAGATTATTTGTCATGTCTGATGGTTCAAAGGCCATCAATAACAGTTATATTCATAAAACCGTTCATGGTATACTGTATTAAAATGGTTTAATATCAAATTAATATTACATTGTATCATTATTGGATGGATATATATTGAAGTAACAACCCTGGGCAATAAAAAATTATTATTAAATGATATCATAAGTAAAGTTATTGTTTTGTGACCAAAAGGTTACGGGTTCGAATCCTAGAAACAACCTCTTACAAAAAGCATGTAAGACTACGTACAATGGATCCTTCCCCGGGACCTCGTATAGCGGGAGCTTACTGGGCTGCCTTTTATCATATTTTAGTTAAGAATAAATGAACACTTTTGAATCTTAACTTCCCTATAATATTAATACATATTAAAAAAATAATATTATTGTATTAAACACAAGATATAATGCTACTAAATCATCAAATTACTAGCAAATGCAATTCTATAGTATTGTAATTCTGTGGTGTAATCATAACAAAACTACTAGTGGTGACAGTGGTCGACTCTTTGAAGGAAGACAAATTTGTTGGCAAGGCTGGAGGTATGGATATTTGATATGAGGTTGTTGACTGAGGTTTCGGTGCCTTCACGTGCTACCTTGAGGGATATCATAGTTTTAGGTAGAATAGAGGCACAGGGTGGAAGACAGGTGTAAAATATAGTTCTATCTGATTGTTGATTGAGGGTTTGGTGCCTTGGCATGCTGCTGTAAGCAGAAATCATATAGTTATGTAGAGAAGTCATCGGGTGGTGGGAGGTTGCGCCAAATTGTGAAGCAATCCTTAAAATTAAGGAGAGGATCCACTTTGATACACCAAATTAAGAGGAATAAACTGTATTTCAACAATTACACCAAACATTTAGGAATTTGATATACTAGACCTATTCTCATAGAAGTACTAACTTCGGTATATGTAAAATAATTCATATTGGGAACATTGTTCTGATGCCTTAAAGTTTAGGTACTTCTTTCGTTTTTTTTTGTACAGGTGCTCTATCCAAATTATATATGAATATAAATATTATATTTTCTTGAAAATATAATTTTTATTTCTTCAGAGCCCGCTATGAGGATGCAAGTTTTTTCTATAAAATGGACACCCAAAAGAAATTTTCTGAATTTCGAGGCCTTCTAAGTGGAATTCTTTTTCATGTAAGTCATAAAGATTACTGGCAGCAATTTATTTACATGATATTTTAGCTCTAATTCAGTTATACAGGAACAACTTGGAACAATGTTGGACAAGGTGGTTCGCATTCAAAAGATTGTTGGAAAGTTGTCACATTCTCTGGGAAACGAGAAAAGTGTGCATACGATTGTTGAAGATGCAGCAGCTCTTGCCATGTCTGATCTTGCAACTTCTATTGTCACTGAATTCACCTCTCTATCAGGAATAATGGCCCGCCATTATGCTCTAAGGGATGGGTATCCCGAGCAGGTGTGAGACAATTACATAGTGCATGTGATTTTCTTTTCTTGTTCTGTCCCATTAGTATCATTTGTCCAATTAGGGTGATTTTCTTATGCTTAAGTTTATGTTTATGTTATATCTTTTAGTAATTTAACAGCCTAGTTAAATACGTCCTTATTTATAGTCCATCATGAAAAGAAGATATACACGGGCAACAAATTTATCAATTCCTGAAGGTCAGCAAGACCATCATATAACCGTCCTCCATGATCCACAGCTTACCTTATACCACCTTAATTACCCACTCCAAGTCTATTGCTTATATTAGCTTTTACTTCAAAGAAGACGACCTGCAGGGCAGCTGGCACCTGCACCCTTTAGTAGAAGTGGGAATTTGCCACTGGTTTCGCATAATTTGTTAAAACGGTTCCATGTTGCATGCTGGTCTGAATGCTGCAAACTGCCCTTTAAATTTTCACCAAACTGTTCTAGACAACTACCTTTGACCTGATGACTTGTAACAGACAATTGATGTCTCCTTGTAGATAGTTATGGTTTAAGAAAAACTGTTGGGATCTTATCTTATGGAACTATTGCCTTCTATATAGAGAAAAGAAGGTTGAGTATACCACAAGAACAATATAACAATAGTAATTCAACAACTTCAAATAATAAAAGTTAATTTTAACTAGAACATAGATGTCAGTAATGCCCAGCTTTTTAGATAGCTAAATGAGATGCGAATCTCACTGGAAGTGAGTTTTTCAATCTTCTTCCAGAGAACTGCATCACAAATGCAGTACATATGAATTGATTACCCCTTAATATATTGGTGTACTCTTGAAATACTAGAAACACATGTATTAGAGAAAGCCGTGGGGAAATGTAATCTTGTCTAATATAGTTGTCATTCTTAAAATTTGACTGCCGCTGATTTTAATGACATCTTCTAAGGCCTTATATTATGATCCAATTGGTAAATGACCTTCCGTAGAAGTTTTTTTTTACTTGCTTCTTTTGCCATTTTATTTACTTATTTATCTGGTGAAAACTTGTTTCTGTCAATTCTTTTATACTAACCATTAAAGTTTGTATATTCTCCCTCATCTTCATCAACACAGAAAATTACTCCTTAATTAATCACTTAAAAGTTTTTTCTAGTATCTTTCTTTTTTTTATTGAATGCTCTATCACTAGTAATATTTAAATCAATTAAATTATTTTTATTATATTAACTTATGTTCTCTTTCTCATTGTTATAATGTATCAATTTTCGAATTTTTACATAGCAAATCACTATTGATTTGGTGCCTTAAATCTCACATGTTTAATTTAAATTATTGTTGCATGGTGCTTCTGCATAAGAGAATAGGATGCCAATATAAAACAATATGAATGGCTTAAGAATTTCAACTAACTGGACACCAATTGCCATTGACCTTTGCTTGTAGCCTTGTACCTTCTCAAGAAGTTGTCTAGACTCCAGTTTTTTGGGTTTTTAGCCTATCAAGTTCTGTAATTGGGCAAGAAGTAATGAGAAGCATGGGGAATGAAATGAGATTGTTGAGAGGATCAAGTTCACTAACACCAATCACACATATTTGTGTAATGATAAGTGGTAATTGAGGTTGGCCTATCTTATTTTTATATTATAGACTTAATAGTGGGGAAATTAACTATCATATAGGAAGCCCAAAGAACACTCTAACCCCACATATATAACTAGGGACAAATAAACTCATGAGATTGGAGATACATTTTCCTAGGCCCTATAAATATAACTTGCTACAATGGAAGAATGATCTTTGAGTATCTTCTTTAATGCCATTGACCTATGACATCCTCTGCCAACGCTTTAGCCATCAGCAACTTTTGGGGAGCTTATGACAAAAGAAGCTACTATCTTCATCCCAACCATGCTTTATTTGTTGGTATAACGAGTACTTCATTGTGGTTTGGCTTAACCATGTTTTGATGTGTGAGCGATATATCTTAAGTTACATGTGTAGTTGATATGGTGCATGAAGTGTGCACTACTTAAATGTGTTGAAGTGGGAGATCACAGATTAACCTTGGGATGATAAACCTTGGATCGAGTGAGTTATGTGAAGCTTTAGACTCGAGATGATCATCAAACTTAGAGGAAGACACTTGAAGACATGTGATATGTGTACTTTTGATTGCATGATGCAATTTTGGAGGGTTATGTTAGATGCCGATGAATGTAATAATGGATGATTTCCTCGGTATGATGATCTAATTGATTGAAGGCTAAATACCTTTAACCCCCCTGAGTTTTCTATCAAGTGGTATTTTGTCCCCCTGAATAACCTCAAGAGGGAAAAATCACATTGAATTGACCATTATATCATTCGGTAAAAATCCTCACAAAATTCATACATGCACCAACATAAACAACAGAAAAGCAGCAACTCTGAAAGGATAACCAGCCAAAAACTCATTCCACCACCCTCACCAAACAAAAAAAAGGCAGAATTCTAAATTGATGAACCAAAATCAAATGAAGATGGAAAAAAGTTCATTATTAAAAATCTCCTCATCATCAAATGTGGCATACAATGAAGTAGGAGTGAAGTGTTGGTGTGACAAAATTGCACCAATACACACATCAAAGATATTACAAAATCCAGGAAGGAAGTTTATAGGCTGTTGTGACTACAAGGTTAGTGCTCAAACATCTTAATATACCACATAAACCCAAAACCACTAACATCTAATGGATGTCAACTATTATTTGCATGCAGGAAAATGGTGGATGTGGGTTCTTCCGGTGGATGGATGAAATAGAAGAAGCACAAGAAATTAAGTGTTATGTGTTGATTATAATGGATCATCTGCTTTAACACATCTTGTAACTCTAACACCGACATATAATCAAGATCAACTCTTTCTTGTGCTCTTTCTTCTATTTCATCCATCCACCGGAAGAACCCACATCCACCATTTTTCTGCATGCAAATAGTAGTTGACATCCATTAAATGTTAGTGGTTTTGGGTTTATGTGGTATATTAAGATGTTTGAACGCTAATCTTGTAGTCACAATAGCCTATAAACTTCCTTTTTAGATTTTGTAACGTCTTTGATGTGCGTATTGGTGCAATTTTGCCGCACCAACACTTCACTCCTACTTCACTGTATGCCACATTTGATGACGAGGAGAAGATTTTTAATGATGAACTTTGTTCCATTTTCATTTAATTTTGGTTTATCAATTTAGAATTTTGGCTTTTTTTTTGGTTTGGTGAGGGTGGTTGAATGAGTTTTTGGCTTGTTATCCCTTTCAGAATTGCTATTTTTCTGTTGTTTATACTGGTGCATGTATGAAATGGGTTTTTACCGAAGGATATAATGGTCAATTCAATGTGTTTTTTTTCCCTCTTGAGGTTATTATCGAAAAATGATAAAAAATACAAGGGCACAATTGTCTTTTATATGTTTTCTCACATCTAACTTTTGGTCAAGGGGGTTAAATGTTATTTTTTTAAAATTAGGGGGGGGGGGGACAAAATGCTACTTGATAAAAAACACAGAGGGATTAAAGGTATTTAGCCATTGAACTAAGAATAAAATGTTTTTATTCATTAGCTAATCCACTTGCCTCTTGGCAATTGACTATTCAGTAGTGTTGTTCTAGGATGGAGGGTATCCATCATCCCAAGTATTTTTTGATTTAGGGCAATCTAGATCATGACTTGTTGATTTGGGGCGATCTAGATTAAATGTTGTGTGTTGATTGTAGTTGAGGGTTAAATCGAGTGTTTCATAGTTTGTTGTTGCATTGAGTTCTAGCAACATCCCTCATCCTTGTGAAGGATTATCCCATTGCCTCATTTAAATGGGTGCATTATAGGTCATGGAGTAGGAGTGGGTCTCTAAACCACGTTATATTTCCTTATTAGTGTGTGTTGCATTTCCATTGCATATATATTTGACACTTTGATCATCACACATGCTCACTCAGATCATTTTATTTGTTTGATAATTTGGTTCTGTTTTACAACTAGATCTTATTTTTGTGCTGACTTCACTTATATTTCTTAAGATTGCTGAGGCTCTTTTTGAAATTACACTTCCAAGATTTTCTGGGGATATACTTCCAAAATCTGATGCTGGAATTGTTCTGGCCATTGCTGATAGGTAAGCTATCCTTCATCATTGTCAATTTTTTATAATATGGTTGATGTCTTATTCCCTTTGATATGGTATGATTATGTTAATGACACAAAATGCATATAAATTCCTTCACATTGAATGTGGAATAGCTGGCCACTTTTGTATTTTTTTTTGTTCTGAGCAAGGTTTTGTTTTGTTTTGTTTTTGTTCTGAGCAAGATTTGTACACCAATAGGTTTTGTTCAACAGGACATAGCTTAGCATTTTGTCCATTCACCATTGATCAAAATAAGAGCAATGATGACACAATAAATTTCCAAACATGCCCTCATTGACTAACATTTACTGCCTAGACTCGTATAACTATCTTTTGGCTTGCACTTGCTGAGGCTGAGAGAACCTTGCCCATGAATAATTAACCAGGAAAGAAATTGGTTTGTCCCTTGTAGAGAGAGAGAGAGAGAGAGAGAGAGAGTTATAATGAAACCATAATTTATAATTAATCAACCATATAGGTACTATACTGTTATAATTTACAGCCTATTAAGTATAATGTTCATAAGTTGTGTGAATATTCTAGATGTCGGTTCTAAGTATGAATAAGTTGTGCTCCGGATTTATCTAGTAGCCAAATCAGGAGAAGGTCATTTACCTCCAAAATTAGTCTAGCGAAATCCGAATATCTAAATTATATTAAAAAAAAAGTATATGATGTTCACAACTTTATAAATATCTTGTTTTGACCAATCAAGTTTATAATTGTAATTGTTCTCGTTTCGTGCAGATATAGCATTTTTCATCTGCTGTCTTTGCTTAGCCATTACAACCTTGTGCTCTAACCTCCCTTCTCCAAGGGCAGCCCGGTGCACGAAGCTCCCGTTATGTGGGGTCCCGGGGAAGGATCCATTGTACGCAGCCTTACCCTGCTTTTTGCAAGAGGCTGTTTCCAGGATTCGAACCCGTGACCTTTTGGTCACAAAACAACAACTTTACCGTTGCGCCAAGGCTCCCCTTCATATATATATATATATATATATATATATATATATATATATATATAAATCACATGCTCCAGCACAATAACATCAAATTTAAAATAAGTTCAAAATTACACAACCAAATATCACATATTTATTCTACTTCTCTGTAATTTTCAACAACTTGTTCTTCATCGGACACAAACTCAATATCATCATTGTGATCCTCCTCTTCTTCGGATGCAAAATCATTCTCGTGAAGTTCTCTCAATCTAGAGCTTTTTCGGGTTGTAGATTTTCATTTGCTCTAGCTAATGAAACCTTGTGCATTTGAAGCATCTTTTGCAAGAAACGCATTAACGTTCCTTTCTTTTTCTCTTTTTTGTTTGTTCAACAATCTAGCATTAAATTGGACAAATACTACTTTGTATGAATCTTGAACAGTAACATGAAATTAATACTTTACTTTAATTAAAGACTTAAAGTTTAAAGCTTACTCCTTCGAATGCACTCCAATTTCTTTCACACCTAGATGAACTTGTAGTTAATGAAAGTATCCTCAATGCCACTCTTAGCAAGTTGGGTGTGTGAGCACCATATGTACTCCACTATGCACATGGATCAAATGTATCATTATTTTTCACTTGCTTTTGCTGCCAATGTTATTATAAATAATCCAGTCTTGTCTCTATATTTTACAAATTCCTTGTTAATAATTGTATCTTGTAGATCTAACTCATTGACATGAAAAATTTCCATGCATTCAAAAATCCTCGTTGCGACCTCCTCATAAAGAGCAATAGAACTATCTTTATATAAAAAAAGGAATTTAGCAAAAATGCAGTGGTATGCAACGATGTATCAAGTCTATTCTTTATTTCTGACTGATAATTTGATTCCACGTTCAAGGTCACTTTGATATCTTCTTTAGCTTGAAGAAGCTCCCCATATAGAAACCCATGGATGACTTTCTGTCTCCATCTACCAATCGAAGATCTCTTACCAAATGTGCAAATATTTTCAAACAAAGTGTCACACCATTCCAAAAACTCATGCTCATCATAGTAGAGTAAGTCAATTTTCCTTTGTTTGTTTTTGACCATTTACATTTCTCCCACGTATCACTTGTAAACATGGCCCTTAAACTAGATTTTTTTTCAATCAAACTTTGCAATGTGAGGAAATTTGATGCAAATCGGGTAACTCCTGGTCGGACTATGTCTTTCTTCTTTGTGAAACTTCTCATCAATGACAAAGTCTTATGGTGAATATAAATGGAAATGATAAAAGACTTGGCTTGCTCAATAACCTTTTTACGTGGAAGCTTGCCAATAATTTCAAGCATGAGATTAACAGTTGCACATGAACAACAAAAGATCTCAAGTTGCTTCTCCTATCAATTTAGCTGTAGTCATATTGTTAGTGGCATTGTTTGTTACAATCTGAACAATATTCTGAGCGCCTACTTGTTCAACACACTTGTCAACATGTTCAAAAATAAGTTCAGTTGTATGTGCCTCGTCTGAAGACTCCTTAGACTCTAAAAATGTAATACCCCGCATGTAATTAACACACAAATTTAAGATGCTTCTTCTTTTTCTATCACTCCATTAGAGCTGTCAGACGGGCTAACCCGTGGCGGGGCGGGTCAGCCCGTAGCGGGCCAACCATTTGGCGGGGCGAGCCAACCCGTCAACTTGGCTGGTTGTGGGTTTGGCGGGCCAACCCGCGGGGCTATCAAAATTTTTTAAAAAATTAAAAAAATGTTTCATATCTTCAAAGTTTTACTTCGGAAAGATTTCATCAATCAAATGTATCCATAATATGTATTTTAAATATAAATTGACATAAATGAGTAATTTTGTTGGATAAAAAATATTATTTTTATTTCAAAACTATAACAAAGAAAGATAATAAATTGGCATAAAACCTCACTTACATATGTTTCTCAACCCGCGAGCCAACCCAAGCCCATCGCGGGTCAACCCGCGCGGGTCGCGGGCCTAGGCGGGTCGGCCCGCCACGGGTTTGGGTTGATAAAATTCCAACCGAACCCGCTTAAATTATTTGACGGGGCGGGCCAACCCGACGAGCCCAACCCAAATTTACAGCTCTACACTCCATGCATCTGTCATGATCGAACTCTCATTCTTTGTCCATTCTTCTTCATGTTTCTTCAGCAGTTGCTTTGTTCTTTCAACTTCCGCTTTCAACAATGACTCCTTAAGTTGATATTGAGTTGGAGGCTTTAATCATGGTCCAAATTGATCCACTGCCTCCATTAGTTGCTTGAAGCTATCATTATCAACAGCATTGAATGAGATTTCATTTTCATAAACCTATCTCTCAATATATTGTTGAACTTGTTGAGTTCTCTTTTTGAAAAGAGCTTCATTTATTTTTTTTTTTGGCAAAGCACTTTACTCCCACTAGAACCTATATTTTTTTGGAGCAATTACCGATGCATATCATCCATAGGGCCAAGTGGAAGAGAGTTTTTAATTCCATCTATCCCTTCAATTTCAGGACCCTCTTCGTCTAGAGAAATAGTCACCTCTGCTCTACAACTTTGTTTTTCTATTATTTTGTTCTTTCTGTTCCTCCCTTCTAAAATAGTCTGTTTGCATTTATTTTTATTTTCGTGAAATGCTTTTCGACAACCAGATACATTTCAAGGTATATTTCCTATGTTCTCCTTGATCCTATACACTCCCTTGACATCGTTTTTCACACAACTTGCATTTAATTTTGTCGAGGTTTATCCAATGTCATTTAACTTTCTCCTAATAATTCCAGATTAGGTTGAGTGACGAATGCTGTCGAAGATGAATTGCTTGCCATTGTAATTGTGATAACCTAAAAAGTGATTTAAGAATAAATTTAGGATATAAATCAGTAAAAAAACATTAATATAAATAATTAAAAAGATATTATCAGAATATAAATATGATTTATATAAATTAATAAGATTTATTTGAATTTTTCAATTTTAAATATAAAATATCAGAATATAAATTAATTAATAATATTTATTAGATTTTTTAAATTTTAAATATAATATTATTAGAATATAAATAAATTAATAAGATTTATAAAAATATTTTAATTTAAAATATATTTTTTATATATTTTATTAGGATAATTTAATTAGGATGCATAAAAGCCTATTGGAATTATCCTATTTAAGTGAGGAATTGTTTAATTAAATAAATAATTAATTAATTAAAAAGAAAACATCGTGAGAGCTAAACGCTCGTGGGGCGTCTCCGGGAATGCGTCCGCTGTCGCAGGACGCGTCTCGCGACTTCGGAAGCGTTAGGAGGGAAAATGAATTATTGCATAAATTGAAAAACTTATCGATAGTTGAGTCTTCTGGAGGAGGCAAGAGGCGGAGGAGACGTGAGGCAGTTGAACGCATGAGCAGATGAATCAGATAGGATTTAGGGCTTTAAATGAAAAAAAACCAAAATTTCCACGACGCCTAGGGCAGCCCAGCACCGCCTAGGCTTGCCGCCCAACACCTTTCTGGTGCAGTTGCCAGCCGCCGAGCGCTTAGGAGGCGCCTAGGTGGCTACCTTGGGCGCATTTTAGAACACTGTAGATGATCGACTTGGTTAACAACGATAAAACTACATAAAATTAATTTAAATATAAACAAGAATATAGTAAGGAATTGAGCCCAATGACGTAGGAGGATCCATATAGCCACCCTACTCAGTGGGATAAAGACTTTGGTTGTTATATATGTGATTAATACATAGTTAACGTATATAACTAATTACTTATATAGTTGATAATTACTTTATTTATATATTATCTAGTTATAAGTTTGATAATAACTTTTAATTCAGTCATCTAAACAGATGTCACTGGGAATACCTAGTGAGCCATTTGGTTCCCATAATATCTTCATCTTGATAATCAAGAAAGATTTTTTTTGGATGGCCTTGTCTTTCTCCAATTTTAAATGTCCCTTTGTGAAGTTCCATTTTTGAGAGTTTGATTTTCGATATTACTTTATTAATATACTATGTAGTTATAGATTTATAATTGATAAATAACTTTTAATTCAGTAATCTGAGCAGATTCCACTTGGAATACCTAGTGAGTTTTTTGGTTTCCACAATATCTGCACCCTGTAAGTTAAGAAAGGTCTTTATATTTATAAATGGCCTCATCTTCCTCCATTTTTACTTGTGTCCCTTTGCCATTCGTGGGAGTCTGAATTTCAGTATGCTGATTTTATGTTCCTTTATCAAGTTTGAAGATAATGATGTACTCCATGAAGAAAATCTTGAATTTCAGAATTATATCTTCCAAATGATAACTCTCCAACAAATTTGGGATGTTTTGATCATTCCAGTCCCAGTACAACCTTCAACAGTTTCAGAGGTGTGTATGGTTTTCTCTTTTGTCCAGAGAAAACTATAATATGAATTCAATGGTTGATTATTAGCAACAACTCCGCCTTTCCATGCTTCAAACACATTCCTTTCTGAATGAAAGGTAGCACCTAAAAATTGGTAGGATTATCAACATTCATCTTTTGATCAAAGTAAAAAATGCTCCTCATTTATGGGATGTTTTTGCTCAAAGGGAAGCCTTGATCAGTGCAGGTTTAGTAACCTTTTGTTTATACCACAATTCAAATTAGAAAGTGGCCACTATTCAGTATGAATCACTCCTCCCTTTTTTTTCCTGTTAAGGAACCTAGTACTATACATATATCAACTTCTCAAATGGCTATCCATGGTAAATTAGAAAATTTGAGGGTTTTCCACATCTACTAATTGTGTTGTGTAAAAATGAGTTGTAATATATCACTTTTGGGATGCTCGCCATTATTACCTCATATTTTCATTGTTGTCTGGGTTGAACAAACTCTTGAATTTGAAGTACTTGTTCACTTCCTATGTGAAAACTATGGTCTCACAGCTTTGGATCAGTTATAAATGAAGAGTTTGCTTTAAGAGTTAACTTCTTTGAGAATATTGTAACATGAAGGTGAAAATTATGATAATTCCAGTAGCTGGAGATATGACTTCATTCCTGGATAGAAATATCTTGGTGCTAATACTTGTATGTTTGTGTCATTATTCAAATAAATTATCTCATTGCCGAGATTACAATGAATAATATCTTTGATGGATTTGGTTGTTTCCTCTTGTAAATATTGTTGCGACTTAATTTGGTGCATCTACTGCTGATGCTAGCTCTCTGCCTCTCTCTGCTTCAGACTGGACAGTCTTGTTGGCTTATTTGGTTCTGGATGTCAGCCAAGTTCAACAAATGACCCCTTTGGTTTGAGAAGAGTGTCTTATGGACTGGTAAGTCATGCCGTTGCATTTGTTACTTTCAAAACAAATTCATAGCTCTGCATCCTTCATTTTCAGGTGCAGATACTAGTGGAGAATAACAAGGATTTGTCCTTGAAAGAGGCTTTGACATTAGTGGCTGATGTCCAACCCATAGAAATTAGTGCTAGTGTTATTGATGATGTGAGTTTGGTGTCACCAAATACCTTTTTGTCCAGCAGATTTCTTTCATTTTCTCCAATTTTTTTGCTTAACTACTTTTCAGGTAACAAAATTTGTTACTAGAAGGTTGGAACAACTATTGGTATGAATCAGTTCCACATGAACTTCGTTCTGATTTAGTTGAATGCTTTTTAATCTTCTATCCTTATTCTTAGATCAATTTTATTTACTAACTTATTGCTTTCTATTTTCCCATGCCCTAGTGGTTCCTTTTCCCATGGATGCGATGGGATCCACTTGTCATCACAACAATTTTATCTACATAGTCTTTGCTAGCCATTGATTTACATGACAAGGGTGTTATAGAATGCGTGTGGCATGGCACAACTTAGCTTTCATCTACCCATGGTTTAAATCTCATAGAGTGTCAGACGACACGGTTAAAATATATCATTCTGATAAATTAATGAAACTCGATACTTTTCAACTTGGATAATCTATCCTATGGTGTTGTGCCAATCATGAGCATCATGCCATATTGACCTTCGACACCCCTTGACCAACTACAGAATATGTCAAAGATTAATTGATTGTACCTTGTGTTCATACATCATAATGTCATTGTATTTTTATTATTTTTCATCTTCTTTCCCCTCCAATTTGTCACCAACATCATACCTTGAAACACCAACATGATACCAAAATATTTCTGTTCCGGTCAAAGTCAAATTCTAGTACAACTCAAAATCTTGAACCTTGCATCTAGCCTCTTCATACCTATGTTGGATACTCAACATAGGCATACCTAATAATTCTAAGTGTATACTTAATAATTTTATTGATCACATGTAAAAAAATCCTAAAATTAGTTGTGTCAGACATTTTTTTTGGATAAGTAAAAGTGGTATATTATATATCCAAAATGTACAAAATGAGGTTTTAGGGTCTATTCATGTCTATGTACCTGTACGCTCCTAAATTTCCTCTCAACATCTTACCCTCACAACAACAAAAAAAAACTATGCTTTATCACCACCCTACTCCCTCTGTAATGCCGTTTTAAGACACGGATTGTCCTTTGATAGGTGGACATCTGGATGCATATGAAGCGAGTCTCAAATTCTCCGCCATAGGTCTGTAATAGTTGGGCATTGGAAGAACAGATGCGCCTGAATCTGAGAAGTATAGCTAGATACCAACATAGATATCATTATAAATGAATATAGAACATGTAAACTCATATATACCCAAGAACCGAAATAGTTTTTTAAAATATATATTGAAATTTAAGGATCAGCTAATAGGATACATAAGATACAGAAAATAAATGAAATCAGATACAAATCTTCAAAGTTTTGATGCTAGTAAAGCACCAAAATCCTGCAGCAAAGTATGCCTCAACTGCACCTATAACCCTTTTCGATAAAAATCTAGAGCCAAGAACAAGTCAATGCAGGTTAGGGCTTATACAAAGCATCATTCTGAGCTAGTTTCGAGATGCAAAAAAATTGAGATTTAAGACCTTGACATCACTAATTAGTAGTTGCAAAATGTTGAGAACTTGAATAACTTTCTGGACCCGACATGAAATTGGTCTTGCTTGAGATTGCCTAACCCTAAACAGTTCATGTTAAGCTTGAGCTATAAATGAGGTTGGATTGGGTGTTGCTTCCATGACGTTGGACAGAGTGCAACACAACATGGCACAATCTCATGTTCGGACATTGGACAGGCTAGTAATCATCTATGGTTTACCTCTTCCGTTTGGCCTAGGAATGGGTTGGCCGAAGTACTGGGGATGAGCGAATCACTTTTTGCCACTCATATTTGGACTGTGGTATCATGTGACACAATCCAGTGCCTGACCCATCAAAATTTCCCTACCCTTTTGAAATTGTTTCCAAATAACCAATTTAATCTTATGATGGTCAAATATTTAAATTAGGAAGAACATTTAGGTCTTTTGGTCTTAAAGTTAAGCAATCATGCTTGGTACATCTGCATCTCCCTAAACTTTTTAAATTGTTGCTAGATGATCAATTTTCTAACTTTTAAGGAAAATCAATTTTTGCCTTTTTGTCTTAAAGTTACCAAAATGCCCTTAAATTTTTTCATTAATGATCCCGACCTAAACCCTCAAACAACACACTCCACTTGATCTTCATAGTAGATACTCAATCCAATATATGAGGCTTTCATTTATGAAATGAGCAATCTCATGCACTCATGCTTTAGTGAAGTGATGTCATTTACACTGAGCATTTACGAGGGACATCATAGTGGAGTATTCAATTAAGTGGAATTTTTCCTATTTTCAAGTTTAAAGGTTTTTATCCATAGAAATTTATAATTACTTTTCTAATCTATTTTTTTCATTTTTTAATTATACAAAATAATTTTATTTTAGATTTATATAATTTTTAAAATTTAAATTGTGGAACTGAGATCTAAAAGTTGAGTGTACAAAATATAAGGGTTATGCAATCCATATGCTCACAAAATCTAGAATTTAGGGCATTTAAATTGCACAACAAATTTATGTTGCATGCTCAAGTCTTGGGTGTTCTTTTTGCAACCAAGTTTTTTTTTTCTTAAAGGAACTTGGTGCAATGGTAAAGTTGCTACCATGTGATCTGGAGGTCATGTGTTCAAGTCTCGAAAACAACTTTTGCAAAGTGGGATAAGGTTGCGTACAATAAACCCTTCCCCGGACCAGCATTGGCGGGAGCTTCGTGCACTAGGCTGCCCTTTTTTTAACTAAGATTTTTTTAAAAATATTATAAAATAATCTAAATAAACATTTTAACTTTTAAACTATCAAAATATATTTTAAAAAAAGTTTTCCATTTTTTTTGGTTTTATGTAATTTTTATATTCTTAGTTTTTTCAATGGTAAAGTTTCTGACATGCCACCTTGAGGTGATGGGTGTGAATCACGGAAAAAGCTTCTTGCAAAATGCAAGGTAAGACTGCTTACAATAGGCCTAATGTAGTCCGACCCTTTCTTGGGACCTACATTAGTGGGAGTTTCGTACATCGAATTGCCTTTTTTTAGTTTTGTCAATATTAAAAATAAAGGCGGGGCAGGTCAGGTGTTCCCCCAACTAAAGCCTGTGCTCGAGCTGGGTTGTAGTCCTGACTTGTTGGCCAGTAGTACACAACATAGATAAGTTGGGTCAGACTTAACCTGACATGGTGTTTGGAGTCCTGACTTCTGTTACTCTTATTAAAAAACAAACTTCCCTTATAAGAGTAGCTTTGCTTGGATCCCTCTTCTCGTGTTTTTTTTTTTTGAAAAAAACATATGCCACCAAACATTCATTTCAAAATTTTAAAAATAAATAAATAAAAGTAACAGTGATGATGCTTTCAGAAGAATAACATCAATACAAGAAAACCCTAAAAACTTTCTAAGCAATTTTTGGGGCTTGTATTATCTTGTATGGATCAACGTAGTATGTTTTTCTTGCAAAAAGGATGTGTCTGGATATTTAAATTAGTTTCCTTGACTATTCCTTATTGGTCAATTTTTCCTTGATTTTTAAGTGAATGCTTGATGCTTCTCCTTACAGGTAGATAAGGGCATAAGTCCTGAAATTGTGCGTGCTGTGCTCTCAGAGCGTGCTAACTGGCCTTGTCTAGCTGCCAGGTCAGCTATTGAAGTAAGTGATACTTGGTAACCATTTTTTTCCTATTAACATTGTTTTTACATTTTCTTCTTCTTGTCATGCATATTCTTAAGAAATGCTTATGTCTGTTTTCTTTTGGATGTTCTAGAGTTATGATTCTAGGTCTTATGCTTTTTGAGGTACTTATTTAGGTGTATTTGTTAAAAAGTTGCATGCCATAATTGTTATATATAGTCCAAACGATTTCATCTCTTATATAGTTAGTTCTGGATAACTTTCGTTTACCAAGTCCCTAGAGGCTTCGCATGAAAATGGATAGAATGATTTATATATTGAGTTAGTTTTGGATTAGATTGCTTTACCAAGTTTCATCTCTTATATTTGTTAAATACACGATGTCATGTGTATTTGGTGAAAGAAACTTTCTTCAGATAAATTTTTGATTGCTTAAATTTTCACCATTCATAGTTACTACTATTTTAAGCTCTAACTTGTTTATCTTTCTTTATTCTTCTGTTTCAATGCATCATACTTATTTTTATTCTTTGTTTCTTTTTTGTTGGTTCTATTCACACTTTATCTCCGCATATCACTTCATGAATTTGTTGAAACTTGTTTAAGTTTCATTGTTTTATTATTTTAACATTAAAAGTAATTTATTTTATTTGTAATGCTAAAAATTGTCATGACCTTGGTGTATGCTTCCACATATTAGGAGATAGCCTTCTCGGTGACAATTCTAGATAACCAATGTCCATATATATATATATATACACTTTTTTCAAATAGACATTTTAAAATTGCTATTTAAAAAACCATTTAATTGCTACAAATTGGGGTGTTAAGCAATTGGCTACTGTCTGTCTATATCAAATGTAGATGGAGACATTATCGAGAAGTGAGATGTTTTCTAAAGTGATTCAAGCATACTCGCGACCCACGAGAATTATTCGTGGAAAGAAAATTGGTTCTAATATTGAGGTAATTGGTATATTTTTTCTATTTTTTTAACCATGTTTTCATGTATATGACCTAGCTTTGGAAGGTCTTTAGTCATTTCTTTCTTGAAAGTTGAAACAATTAAGATTTAAAGAAAGTTGCCACAAATGCATGTTGTTGACCGCTAATAGTTGATGCCTCTCTGTTTCTTGTTGGGCTATTTTGCTTTGCCCAAATTTTGAGTCTTTTTTTTTGGGAATTCTTTTAACTTTTAGTGAACCATTTACTAGGTTAACTGTATCCTTAGAAACCAAATCCTACCTAGTTATTGTTTGGTAAAACCAAAGAGCGAACTTTGTCATGCACAAATCTTGATCAGGTAATCATGGTTTAATATATTGTTTCATTTTAGTTGACATTGCTGAAATTTAGTACTTTCTATATACTGTTTATTGTTGTAATTAGTTGTTGTTATTATTATTCGATTTTCCATTATTCAACATAAACCGTATGTTTAGGTAGACCAACACTTCAGTACTTGAGATAGTCAGTACACTGATTCCATCATTCTACAAAAATCTCATTGCAGGAAGCCCTGTCATTGTGTCCTGTCGTCGCATATTCGGAGAGATCTGCACCGTCTACTATGTCTGAACAAGCCTTGTGTGAGGGAATCACCAATCAGCACCACCTTGTACACATAGTCGATCTTGTCACTTCCACCATTAGCTATTTCCTCCAACATCACTCTCGCCATTCTACTGTTGTTTTCTGATTCTGTCACATCGTCATTCCCAACAGACTTCTGTGCCTCCAGATCTTCCCTGTGATTTCTTTCATTTGCAGCCTGCAATCTTAGATCTCTGGTGCTTCTGCTATTGTTCTTGCAGTTTCAGAATTCTTCCAGTGTCTTTTGAGCCCCACTACCACTTTCCTGTCATTACTCAGCAGATTTCTGCTCATCTTGTTAGTTTATTCAGTATGTAAATTTGCAACAGTAGAGAACCCTAATTGATTGAAAATGCCAAGAGCAGATGAATATTGTTGCTTTCTCCATCATCTTTCATGATCAACTAATGATCATCCTGGTTCAACCTTAAACAATTGGTCCACCCCTAGAAACATCCAAGATGCATCTAGTTATCCCTATTAACCCTTAATTAGACCTTCAAATATAACAATAGCTATTCCCATGCGTCAACAAATTCAGGTAGATAGTCAAAGACTCGTAGTTCCCTTTTCCTTTGGTTATAAGAAACAACATACTGAAACCATTCTTTTGTTCGGTCTTTGTTGAGTAATCTGGTTATTGAAGGATAGAGGTGGAAGATTTGATACATGGCTTGCCAATGGGGATGGCGTAGAAGAATCAGCCATTGCTTTCCAATATTCTTGCTAGGTTGTTCCCAGCTATGATACCATGAAACAAGAATTGATCTTGAACACACAAAAGGATCGCAGTGAAGTTAAAATTTAATTTATAACCACAACAGTCAATTTTAATTCAATGACAGTGACCTGACATCAGGTTTGTTATGTAGGTAACTGAAGCTGCATTTGAAAAGAGCGAAGAAGAAGCTTTATGGAATGCTTACATGAAAGTAGCATCTAAAATTCACCATGGTAAATTAAATGACTAATCTTTTTGATCTATCTTCTGTGCCTTCTGTTTTTAGTTTTATGCTATGTTGGTGTACTTTTGTCATTTATTTGTCTTTAGGTGTTAGTATGGATAGTTTCTTTGAAGCATCATTGGTGTTGCTGCGTCCACTTGAAGATTTTTTTAACAATGTCTTCGTGATGGCGGTGAGTATCTTCTTATGTAATTATTTACTTTGTCAAAAACAAGGTACACTTTCAGCTAGTTAGTGAAGTATGTGCCTTGGCATTTGATTATACCCTTGTCTTTATTGAATCAAGATTCAGAAAGTAAAACAGAACCCAATTTGACAATATATACATAACCACTGTATTTCACCATCACCATGAAATAATTTTCTATTTAATATCATTTTATTTAGGATTATTCTTTAGCTTTGTTTGGCTTTTTTAGCAAAGATCCAGATTTTATTCTGCATTGCCAGTCACTGCTGTGTGGCGGTGAGGATAATCTTCAGTGTGGTAGTTGTGGGGATTTGTTTACTTAGCATGCTTATCATAGCAATTTCCATCCCCTTTAAATTACTTAATTTGGCATGCATGACGGTATGTTTGATGCGTGTATCCATTGTTTGAACTATTGATGTTGGCTCTCCACCTACCACTGGGGAATTAAGGCAAAAAAAAAAACCTTACCCGCATATGGACACGGAATGCACTAGAATATAGATCATAAAGGAAAGATGTTGACTTGTTCCACATCAATTATTTGTAAAAGAGGGAGTCTCTTTGATAAATAACTGCAAGAGAGGCCCATAGAATGGATCAAGTAGTTGACCAAGGAAAAATATTATCTCTAAAATAAGAAAATAATAAAATGAAATATGGACACTAAGCAACAAAAGATATATTAGTTAAAAATATCTCTAAAGTTTGACATCTATCAATGGGTTCATTTTCAGCCTGATGTACTTAAATTTCTTATTAGTTGAGGTTGGAATTTAGTTATATTCTTTAAACAATCCATTAACAATTAGTGAAAGGGTTGATGCTAACTACTCCCAACTGCTTCGTTAGCTTGTTAGAATGCACCAAATCAAAAGAGGATTCAACCAAATAGGATAGAAGAATTGGTCTTTCAAAGGAGGCAAAACTAATTCTCAAATTCCGTTGGAATTATGTAAACCTTTAATTGTACACACCTTGTGTCACATATACATAGCTGATTTTGACTTTGAAAAATTCTTTTTCGTATATTTCATCATAGCTGATTTAACTTGAGTAATCCAGTTCGGTTACTGAGGGTGTTAGCTTGAATAATCTCTCATTTGAGATTGTCTTTTCTTTACTTGTGTCTGGTTCCTTAATATGTATCTATTGCATACGGCTGATATCTTTTTAACTTCAATTTCATTGTACTACTACTCATTCCTGACAGGAGGATGAGAAAATAAAGAATAACAGATTAGCAATTCTCAAAAGAATTGCAGAACTACCAAACGGAATTGCAGATCTCTCGGTTTTGCCTGGGTTTTAAATGGCACCATATTTGACCATCGCATAACATGAGATTCCTAGCTCAGAAGAAGCGTTTATTATTTATCTCGGCGTGTTCTTGGTAACTGCCCTCAAATTTTGTCATGCATAGGTCTCAGCAATTAGTTACCATCGAATTTTCATTGTAATGAACATTTTATTAAGTATGCTTAATTGCCAATGTATAAACTAATAAATGTTACTAGTTTCGCTTTATTTTTTTCCCACTTCTCATCAAGATGAATGTTGATTTCAAATCTAGGATCTTTTTAAAGAGAATTTCAAAATTTTAAATGTATACATTAAATATGGTTAAGCTATGAAACAAGATATAATCGCTTGGACGTCTAAAAGGCACAGGACAATGGTTTGTTAAATCAAGGTTTTTTAGTGAAAAATTAAAATAACCCTAAAGTCACGCGTATATTACAAAATAAATTCTCATCCGAATTGGTCTAATTCAAATCGCCACCATCTCGAGAGCCAATATCTATACCAAAATTTTTAGTGCACTTTGATCATAAATCGTTGACAGGGCTAATCTTTTTATCAAATCTGAAAGGTATGCATTATAGTTGATCTATTATGAAATCCGTATACTATTATAAGATTTGGCACCTCCAACAAAAATACACAATATATGTAAGCATATAATGACTAAATCAGATTTACGCAATGCCGTTAGATATAATCAATGATATTAGAGAAATGAAGTTATAGTATTCATTTCATTTTTTTTTTTTAGTCCAAACGATCTAATGTCATATGGATTAAATCATTACGAGTTTAAATTCATTTGGGTAATTAGAAGGTATAAATAAATAAAATTCAAAAGGCCATCTTTATTTTGGAATCGTCAAACTGTGTTCGTTTTTTATTTAAAGGACACCCCACTTTTATATATAATTATCCTCAACTATATTATTCTTTCTTGTCTCTATTTCCTATTTAAATATTAAACTTGGGACGCATTGTATTAGTTATAAATTCATAGTTAATATATAGTTATAGCAGTTATAATTTATCATAACTTTTCATTCAGAATAAATTATAAAGATATCAAATTAAAACTTGTTTAGAAATCAACTACAAATATGTCATTATTATTATATTATTATTATTAAAAATGGAGACTTATCGGAAAATCCCCAAATGATTTAATAGTTAATTTATGAAAGATAATGTGATAAAATTATTTTATAAAATAATATGACGCAGATGGTTAAACACTTGCAAATACTCTCATAAACCTACAAATAAAAAAAAAATGCTAAGGTCAAAGCCATTCGAAATACTTCAGTTACATCAAAGTTATTTCGTGGTTGTTTCCTGAGCTTTGCTGCTTGCCATAAAGTGACGATCACACGGTGTCCTTTAGTAAAAGGCGAAAGCACCTTTAGCTTCTGCTTTTTCTACCCTTACATCAAAGTTACTTTTAGGATTAATCTTTGTTATGTTTTATTATAATTATCGATTTGATATATACTTTAATACTTCTCGATTTAAATTAATTAGCCAAGTTAAATATTTACTTTAATACTCTTAGAAATTAACATTCTATATTATGTGGCACCTAATTATGAACAGGACATATGTTTGTCTTGTTTTTAACAAAACTCATCAATCATGTGGCTAAGTAGAGTCGAAGTTTCCTCCTTTCTACTTTGTCTATTTGTACTAATAGTTAGTAGTTATTCATGATTTACCTCCTTCATATTATTCTAAAAATAAATTAATAAAGACGAATGAATCATCTTTTGCCACACTAAATAAAGTCGAATTCTCCTTCGATTTAATGTTTTGTTAAGTCAAAGTCTTGGGGCACCGTAATTCTAACAGAAACTAGTTTTTGTAAGTATGCATTTCCTACCGTTGCAATCACAACTCGAATCATAATTCCTACTGCTCGAATGATTTTTTTTTTTTGTTAATAGACATCAGATATCTTAGAACCAATTCATCAGTATTCGGATAAGGATGGTAATCAATTTTATATCCTTCATGTTCTTTTATATTAAGATTTTTTTTTTCTTTCCATACAATTATTATCATCCTATTAAAATTAATATCATATTAAAAATATATATATAATTAAACATTTCTATAATCTACTTCTAACCTTAACAAAAATAATTAATAAATTTTGAAAAAAGATTTTTTTTTTTAAGTCAGATATCAAATCCATAGTCCCTCCATATCATTCTCTATTTAGATCGGATATCAAATCCTCTATCAAATTTTGATGAAATTGTCATCTCTAAATACAAGAGAAGGGCTAACAGAGACCCATTCAAATAGCTAACGTTTTTAGAATTATCATCTCATTAGATAAAAAATCAAATAGCTAACGTTTTTAGAATTATCATCTCATTAGATAAAAAATAAAATACCTATCGTATGTCATAGTTATGATTCGACTTTTATGGATAGGGTGAGCGAAGGTTCATTAAAGGAAGGAGAAGGGAGGAGAAGTAAAATATTTATATTTTCCTTGGTTGGGAGGGAGAGAAGGTTCATTAACTTAACATATGTTAGAGTATCCATATCAACTACCCTATTCAAAGATTTTGTCATAAATTTTGGATAGGGTAGCTAAAAAACCTTTGCATCAGCTACTCTATATATTCCATAAATTTAAATTTGATGAATAGTGATTCTCTAAATTTAGGGAATGAAAACTTCTGTTGGCGCAGGTAGGCCGGTAAGAGGAGGTGAATTGCCTGCCAAATAAAATATACTTTTCTTGATCTTTCAACTCTAATTAGTAGCATAATTATACTAAATTAAATTAACAACTAAAAAGAAGAGGCAAAAAGAGTTACTTGGTTACAACCTAGGTGATTATTAATCCAAGGCAAATAAACAGATTAAAAAGTCACTTTCGTTAAAGGCGGAGAGGTATCTTACACTTGTTGAACGCTCAGAAAGTTGTCAGGAAATGAATAAATGAGTCGTTGCATATTTCCTAGCTCCGAGGGTATTTTTATAGTTATTGGAAAACTCTATCCGCAGCTTAAAAACACCTTTAAGTTGGTCCAAGGCGCCTTGAATTAGTTAAGTTTTATTTGTTGAGGATAAAACTCTATTGTGGCTAACAACTATTAGAAGGCGCCTTCAAGAGTTGGAAGGCTTCTTCGCATTATTCATTGAAGGCGCCTTCCAACCATTGAATGTGCCTTCTAAGTGGCAGATCAGTTCCTTAGTGGCTGATCTCTTCACGTGGGTAATTCTCCCACTAACCAGAGTAGAGGTCACCCATACCCAACTACGTCCTTCTCCTCGAGCAGACTTTCTCTTCAGCTTCTCAGCTCTCGAACGTCGCATACGTCCTTCTCATCCACCGGTGTACTCTTCCGTAACATCTCTTCCTTTAGATGCACCGAGCCTGTCGACTCCTTTTCCAGTGCCAGCCTTGTTGCTAGCATCGTCTTTTTGCTCGATTTATTGTGTCCCTAAGCTCCTGCATACTTAGACACAAGGATCAAATACAACAGAACCTAACTGAAGTTGGTTGACTATATTAAAACTACCCGGGGTACTTACAATCTCCACCTTTTTGATGTGCGTGCATCAACCCAAGTTTAAGTTATGGTTAAAAATGCAATAACATAACTAAAGTATATAACAAATTGCTTGAAAAATAAGTAAAAATTCTAAATAAAAAAATCCTAACTCCCCCTGAACTTGTACCTATTTCTCCCCCTTTGATTACATTAAAAAAAATAAGGAAAAATATAATAAAGTGCTAAGCAAATATTTTATTTAGAAAATTTTTGAAAATATTTGCCGAATCTAAACAGAATAAGTTAGATTAGTAGAAAAATTTACACGAAGAAATACTTTGTATTTGAAAAGAAATAAATTATTTAAGTACAGAAATTAATTTTTGAAAATAAATCTTTTTAAAAATATTTTTTCAACTCTAAAAATTCTATTATTTTTCCTAGATATATGAGACACATTGTTTAATGACAGAAAAATATTTTTTTTAAATTTATTTTTTCCTAAATTTTTAATATAAATAATTATCTTTTCAAAAAATAATTTGTAATAAATCAAACATTATTTGAAAAAAAAAATCGACATTATTTGTAAGGATTGAGACTATTATGTTTTATAAGAAAAAAAATAAGATTTTTAAAATTTAAGTCTATGAAATAAATCTAAATTTCAAAGTATATTTTTATAAAAAATAACTCAACAGTAAATAAAATTTGAAGAAATTTCTATTTGTAGATTATATCATCAGATAATATAGAAAAAATTTCAACTCAAAATATGAAAAAAAAATAAAAAAAATATTTTTCTAATTGAGACAATTTCTATCATAATAAAAAGAATTGAAGTTTTAATCTAAAAAAGATTTTGGAACCCAATATAGGTTCATCCCTATTGGATTTACTAAAAATTTGGGAGGTACATAATTTTTAGAAATTTTCTTAATTTGTCCCTTATGATTTCTAATGTATCAGTTGATTCTACCATAATTTCTAAATTTTAAATTTTTAAAATCGTTTGAACATGCATGGTCATTTTTCAACTTTTCGATCTCTATTTTTAATTTTTTGTTTTCTATCTTTAAATTATCAAACATATCTAAGGGACATGAATTTGCTAGGTGTAATTTTAATTTAGCATTCTCTCTTTATAATTGTATTATATTATTAGATAACATTTTGATAAATTCAAAAGATTGCTTGGGAGATAGCGCACGTACCTCACTTACCTCGTGTTATGATGCTTCCCCTTCATTGCAGCTTTTCTTCTGAAGATCCTCACCCTTCATCGATGCTCATCTCTGAGGAACTTTCGGCATCCCTCTGGTGGTCTGCCATTAGGGTTAGTATGGCATAATCTTCGATCTTGGCCTCGGAGGACGACATTTCATCCCATGTGGCTTTCAAGATTTTGTAAGGATTGTGGTCTATTGCCCTTGCCTTTCTCCTTCTTCTTTAGTTTAGGGCAGTTGTCCTTGATGTACCCTTCTTCTTGGCAGTTGTAGCACCGAACCTTCCTTTTGCTCTGAAAGTGCTTTTCGCCTGCGACTTATTAAATTTATTAGATCTAATGAAGTTACTAAATTTTCTTACCAATAATGTTACTTCATCTTCGTCGATTGATTCTTCGGAGTCTGGATCTGGTTCACCTTCCTAGTTGGCCTTTAGAGCTATGTTGTGGGTTGTCTTTTCGTCTTTATTTTGTAAGCGTACACATCTTGATTCGTGAAGTTCAAAAGTATAAAATAGATTTTCTAATGAACTAACTTCGAGGTCTTAGATATATAAAATAAGTTGACTATAGATGTCCACTCGGGTGTCCTAGGAAATGTATTTAAAGTGTACCTTAATGAACCTTGGTGCGTTACCTTTTCTCCGAGATTCGTGAGTCCGATGATGAGTTCTTTGATCCTCGAGTGTAGATGTGTGACTGTTTCGCCTTCTTCCATCCGGAGGTTTGTCAGTTGATTCCAGAGTAGGTCCTGTCTCGCGAGCTTTGCTTCGGAGGTTCCTTTCTTGTAGCTCTAGGAACTTCTCCCAAAGTTCCTTTGCTGATTCATAATCTCTGATTTGATTGACTTCCTGGAGTAGAAGTATGCTGAGCAGGTGGAACTTGGCTCGTCCGTTCGCTACTAAGTTGGCTTGATCTTTCTTGATCCATTAGTATTCTTCTTTTTCGACTCCTTGTGGATCCTTGGGGGCTACAAAACCATATTTAATAATTAAAAGTAATTCAAAGTTTATTTTGAAAAATACCTCCATGCATTTTTTCCATGTCGTAAAATCACCCTCATACTTTGGTGGGTAGATTGTCGATCCGGCCATCGTCTCGATGCTTCAATCGGTAGTTAGTCCTTCTGAGGCGTTTTGGCTTTGATACCACTTGTTGCACCGATAGACCAGCAAGAGGGGGTGAATTGTCTATCAAATAAAATATACCTTTCTCAATCTTTCAACTCTAAATAGTAGCACAATTATACAAAATTAAATTAACAACTAAAAAGAAGAGGTAAAAAGAGTTTCTTGGTTATAACCTAGGTGGTTGTTAATTCAAGGCAAATAAACGCATTAAAAAGTCTCCTTCGTTGAAGGCAGAGAGACATTTTATACTCGTTGAACGCTAAGAAAGTTGCTAGGAAATGAATAAAGGAGTTGTTACATATTTTCTAGCTATAGGGGTATTTTTATAGTTCTTGGAAAACTTTATCCGCAGCTTGAAGGTACCTTCAAGATGGTCCAAGGTGCATTCCATTAGCTAAGTTTTATCCGTTGAGCATAAAACTCTATCTGTGGCTAACAACTATTGGAAGCCACCTTCAAGAACTGGAATGCGTCTTCAAGAGCTGGAAGGCGCCTTCCAAGTGGCAGATCAGCTCCTTAGTGGTTGATCTTTTCATGTGGGTAATTCTCTAGCTAACCAGAGTTGAGCTCACCTAAATCCAACTCCATCATTCTCCTGAAACATGCTTTCTCTTTAACTTCTCATAACGTCATACACGCCCTTCTTGTCCACGGGTGTACTCTTTGCAGCATCTCGTCCCTTAGATGCATCTCGTCCCTTAGATGCATCTCGTCCCTTAGATACACTGAGCATGTTGGCTCCTTTCTAGTGCTATATCCTTCTCGCTAGCTGCATCTTCTACTCGACTTCTTATGTTCCTAAGTGTTGGGACATTGACACCCGCTAGAGGGGGTGAATAGCGTCTCACCCAAAACGTTGCTTCCTACAATGGTTAGTGTGCACAGCGGAAATACAAGACAAATAGTAACAAGAGAAAGCAAACCTAACACATTGATTTAACGTGGTTCATAGATAAAGCTCCTACTCCACGACTGTGTGTAAGGTGGACGATCCCGATCCGTCGGTGGATGACTCCCCAGAAAACCTCCGGCTAGCTCGAATAGCTCCTTGTGGGTGGAGAAACCTCTCCACAAACTTACACAAGCACTTGATCACTTAAGAAGACCTTGGAGACTCTAATAGGGGTTAACCACCTCTATTTTCGTTAACCTTGGCTAAGCACCCCGAGCTCTATTAAATAGAGCTCGGGAGGAAACAGTTAGCTGTGTTTTCCGCTACCAGTCGACTGGTACAACCACCTGTCAACTGATCATAAGTGAAATTCGACCGTTATAAGCCAACGGTAAGATACTAGTCGACTACTATAGTACTGGTATAGTAACGCTATAGTACTGCTACGGTGCACAATAAAATTTTACCCTGAGTACAATCTCTCATGCACTCGTCCTTGCCCGCATAACCTAGACCTAGCTTTTTAGCCTCCTCCATCAGCCTTGTGCCCCTCGGATGCCTCTCCATCCTTCACACCTTGCCTTCTGGAGCTTCCATTAGCCTTGTCATCATTGTCGGGTCTTCACTGCCAAGATCTATGCTTCGGGACTTTATCCTTTGCCAAGTTACACTTGGACTTACATTGCCAAGACTACATACTTGGACTTACACCACCAAGACTCACCCTTGGACTTCCCTCCTTTGTGAAGATCACCCTTGGGCTTTCCTTGTTGTACCCATATCCTGCACACTCATAATGCATATTAAATACAACAATAAACCTAACTTAAACCTTTGCTCAAACATCAAAACCTAGGGTACCCAGATTGCTCTAACACTAAGCTCCTGTACACTTAGACATAAGGATTAAATACAACATGATCTAACTGAACTTGGTTGACCATATCAAAATTATCTTGGGGTACTTACAACTTCTACCCTAAAAGTAAAATAATATTCTTTTCAATCTCTCTTCTTCTACTCATTCTTTTCAATCTCTCTCCTTCCACTCATTCCATAAATATAATAATAAAAAAATAGAAGAAAGAGAAGAAAATAATAAAAATTTTGAAGATAATAAAAATTTTAATGTAGTTGATGTAGTGTGTAGTGAAAAGTGATTGTTTAAATTTAATAAAGTGAGTTATTTATTAGAAATTTTTGATATAGTGATAGGAAAACTATTGTGGGTGCTCATACCATATTTGGGAGAAAAGTGAGAGTAATGAAAGTTAAATATATAAAGTTATAAAATTATCATCACTTTTATTAAAGAGTTACACATTCAAGAACCTAGTGCATCTTGCATACATTTAGGCTACTTTTGGTTGGGTGTAATGTAATCTAGCTTGTAATGTAATCAAATTTGTAATGTAATGTAATGTAATCTTGATTACATTACTACGTTTGGAAATGTAATGTATGTAATATTTGATTACAAGGATGATTACATTCTTTTGTTTGGTATCTACTATTTTTTATCAGAAATGTAATTTGTATTATTATAAAATGACAAAAATGTCCTACGACCTCTACTGATGGTCGCCGCACTTCTGTCGGAGCTTGCGGCAGCTACCGGCCGCCAACGCCGCCGACCATCGCGGCCGCGCGTTCGGCGGCCGGCGGCGGCGATCGGCGGTGGGGGGCGGGGGTCGACGGTGGACTAAGGGTATATTCGGTATTTAAATTTTGGTGGGATGGTGACCTCGTAATGTAATCGGATTACATAGCATTTGCTTTGTAATACAGATTACAAAACTTCACTACATTTTGTAATCTAGATTACATTACATTACAAATTTAAAAGTGAAATAAACAAAATAATCTGCCTTGTAATGTAATCATGATTACATTACAAGGCAGATTACGCCCTACCAAACGCAGCCTTATTGATTAAGACTTACGCATTTAAATAATTGTAGCTCATTTATTAAAGTCAGTGTCGGTGTCAAAGTCAGCATCTACGTCGGCATCAAAGTCAGCGTCGACGTCGACGGAGTGCGAGCATCGGGCAATGCAAGTGTTTTTTGTCTCAACGCAAATAATACCTAAAACAACGATTTTTGGAGTTAATATAATAAAACAAGGATAAAACTGAAATATAAATTTTTTAGTTCTCCTTACCCTTCCTTACATCCTAAATCAGGGTGTAAGAAATTCTTTTATTTCATGGGTATGGAAGGTTAAAGCTTACCCTTCGTTACCTTTCCTTTCTGTAGCTCACTTCCTTCCAAACAGGATTTCAAATTTTCCTTCTCCTTCTTTAGCCTTCCCTCCCCTCCCCTTATCTCCTCCCAAACAGTGCGTTAAATATCTGATTCACCGTGGCACCATTCTCTACCTTGAACATAAAAAGGAAATCTCACTTTTGGTGATGTCCCTGTGATTTGGTGTGGCGGAGATGAGCTGGAGGTTAACGTGGAACGCGTGAGAGAGGAAACACATTAACTTGTGAAACGAAACGCTTCAAAAACACCGCACACCCTCCCTTTCCCGAAAACCCTAGCTGAAGCTCTCTGAATCGTCGCAGCTCCCTCTCTCGCCTCAGTTGCTCGTCGTCGCCTCCCACTTAATTGACAAGAACCCTAGCTTCTCTCTCCCCATGCCTTGGTTCCTCGCCACCACGAAGCCTCACAGGTGCCCTTCCCTCCTTGATCCGTTGCCGGTGGGAATGAGATAGATCTCTCTCGCAGCGAGCTTTCTCAAGTCGCGACGCCCCTCTCTCGCCTCAGTTCCTTGCCGCAAAGCAGTTTCTCGCCGTAAATCTCTCTCGCAATGAGGTACTTTGTTTGCTCTGATTCTGCGTTCATAGATTAAGCTTGTTTCCCTTGATTTGGGTTTCGAAGACTAGTGGTTGTTCAAGGGTTTAGGGAGATTATCCCTCTTATTCTGTGTACTTCAATTCTCTCTCGCATTCATTGTTGTCCTCTATTTTACAACGCTTTGTTGCACTCCAAATAAAGATTTCACCATCCGATGATGAATTGACATTGCAATTGATTTTGTAAACATCGTGTTTGTTTTCGCCGATAAAGAGATGTAGATTTCAAAGTCTCTGTTCTTGGTTGTTGAACTCAAACTTGATTAGCTTAGGATTCCAATCGATATGTTGATATTCTATATGTATTTTCTTGTTTACTTATTAATAATTGTATAATCTTCCATTATCATTAATTAATATGGGAAAATAACTATCAAGTTATTTTCTTATTTACTTACTAACTACTAGGTTAATTAATATAGAAAAAAGTTTATTTTAATTTCTATCACAATTATCAATTTGGACTTGATTTCTGCTACAATCTATTGATTCATTATAGTTATAATAGTTATGCTTTACTTACTACTCTGTCTTCTAAATAATATTTTTCGATAAAGTTTAGAGCTATTTCTAGTTTGTTGGCCTAACTATTGAATTTATGTCATTCTCTTTTTGTTTTCAATCAATATTGAATTAACAATAACAATGATATAATCAAGCCTTTCCAATCAGAACATCTTGACTAATTTATTTAGTTTTTGTGGATTTTATTATGTTATTCTACTTTATAAAAATGTTAAAGTTTAGTGTCTCTGCCAAGTTAATTGGAATAGTTGTTGTTTATTTATCTACTTATCTATTGTTAAATATAATACGAGTGCGTCCAGAAATAAAAGAAAATAGAGTTGATGATCAAAAATTTAATCCTCAAATTGTAGATGATCGAGAATAAAAAATTAAAATAAAATTCATATCACTAAAGGATACATATTTATTCTATAACTAATATGTATGAGAAATTAGATTTAGTTCAAGGAATAACACAGAGTAGAAAAAAATAAAATCAGATTTAATTTATAACTAATGTAACTAATATGCATGAAAAATCAGATTTAGTTTAGGGAATAACCCAGAGTAGAAAAAAATCAAGTCAGATTTAGTTTATAACTAATATAACTAATATGCATGAGAAATAGATTTAGCTCAGGGAATAGCACCATGTAGAAAAAAATGGTTAAACGGAGGCCTATCGGAAAAGATAATGATGCAAATGGTTAAACACTCCCAAATACTCTCAGAAATCTACAAATAAAAAAATTGCCAAGGCCAAGTCATTCGTAGTCCTTCAGCAACATCAAAGTTATCTACTCGTTGGTTTAGCGTCTGCTGTTTAAAGTGACGATCACACAGCTGCGTGTGAAACGATAATTCGCTTTGCATGTGACGAACGCACAGCTGCGTGTGTCGTTGTTTCCTGACCTTTGCGAGCAGAAAAGGAGAGGCCGGGCGTTTTGATCTCTTCTTATACAACGGCGGAAGGCATGTCTAGTTCACCCAGGAGAGAGGAAGATGGCGAACGCGGGGAGGGAGGGAGGGGGAGAGAGAGAGACAGCTCAGATGGCTGTAGGAGCATCGGAAGTAGAGATTTTGAAGCCCCGTTGCGACAAACGAGAGTACAGGAGGATCGTCCTCCCAAATTCTCTGGAGGCACTCATAATCAGCGATCCTGAAACTGATAAGGCGGCCGCTTCGATGAATGTCTCAGTTGGCTCCTTTAGCGATCCTGATGGTCTCGAGGGTTTGGCTCATTTTCTCGGTAAGGGTTTGATGAATTATCTTTCTCTTTGAAAGTATCCCTAAATTTCTTCAGGCACATCAATATGTCGATATCAACGATCCGGCAGGCAGGTTTTGGTTGAAGTCTGCTGCGATTTTAATTTATCAAACTAGTGAAATACTGAATTCAGACTGAGAGACATATAAAATATAAATATAGGAGCCACAATTTACCGAAAAATCATGTGAAAGGTCTTATATACTATAAGTCTATCTAACCTCCATCCAGGTGATATATATGACGAATTATTTCAACCACAGGCTTTTCTTCTTTTGATGTTACATTTTGAGATCTTATCCATGTTCCTCTTCCGACAAAAATATCTTAGTCAAACAAAGTAGTAATTGCTTGGGTGTTAGTAGATTCAAACATTGAAAAAGATGAACTAGTTCATTAGTTCTTCCAGATACAAATTAATTTAGAATAACATATTCCTCATTGTATACTATAATGTAAATTGTAAGATAGGAGATCTCTCACAACAGAAGTATGGTGCCGGCCTGCTGGACCAAAAGAGTATTTTGCCATAAACATATGAGATTAATTAGGAAATCTTCTTAGGGCTTTAGACAAACTTAATTGAAAAATATTTTGTTGGAATTTGTTATATTACCATTCGGTGTGCGTGACCTCACTGCAAAGCTCTAGAGCAGGAGACTTAGTAAGTGATTACTTTAGAAAAAAAGTTAACTGTCAGAAGAAAAAGTCTTCTTGGTATTGCAAAAAAAATTTTATTGGATATGAGATCATTGTAACTTTGTGTAGATTGTGTTTGACTCAAATAGTCAGCGAAGACTAGTATTCTTGTTTGTCATTTTTGAACTATAAACATTCTATTTTGATTACAATTTTTCCTTGACTCAAGTAGTTAGTTAAGAGTATTCAAGTATTCTTGTTTGTCATTTTTGAACTATAATCGTTCTATTTTGATTACAATTTTTCCGTCCAAAATCGTCACTGATTTTGTGTTCTTGTTTTTTTAATAGAGCACATGCTTTTTTATGCTAGCAAGAAGTATCCAGTTGAAGATAGTTATTCAAAATTTATCACTGAGGTAATTGATATTGCCTTTGTTATTTGCCATTTACTTCAATATGACTTTTTTATGCTTATATTTTCTCTACTACTCTCTTAGTAAGTTTTATTTTTCTAACCCACCCTTAAATATTTTGTTTCAGATTGCGAACTCAATCATTCTCTCTCCTTTTGACTAATAACTAACCTTTGTTTTTTTTATTATTTCCATAGTTCTTTGTTTTCCTAAAACATTTCTAAATTTTTTTGTCATTTTGATAAAAAAGATTCCAATTTAGAATTATAAGTAATGCATGCTTCAGCATTTAAGTCTATAGATTTTTGGTTCAAATCTTGCAAGCACTTGAAGGGGAGCCTTGGTACAATGATAAAGTTGTTGCCATGTGATCTTGAGGTCCTGAGTTCGAGTCGCAGAAATAGTCTCTTGCAAAAATACAAGGTGATGCGGTGATATGATGAGGGGCACACCCCACTGCCACGGTGGAGGTCAAAGTCAAGACGGTCAACGGGTGGATGGTGTTTGCTGGTTGGGCAAATCATACTCCGACGAGGATTAAGCACCGACCCACTGTCTTTGACACAGGGAGTAATCAAATCGACGCTCAAGGGACGCACAGAAGCCGAGCTGAGCGGCTCTTCTGCTCGGCCTAGCAGCAGACTCGACATCAGCCGAGCACGCGGACAGTGAACTTCCCGCCGAGCGGCTATCCCGCTCGACCCAGCAATAGAGCATATGGACAGTGCACTTCCGGCCAAGCGGTTATCCCGCTCGACCCGACAACGGACAATACTTGGACAGTGGACTTTCGGCCAAACGGCTATCCCGCTCGGCGTGACAGCAGACAGTACATGGATAGCAGAATTCCGGTCGAGTGGCTATTTCGCTCGGCCAAGCAACATACACAACAGAATATCTTTTGACATCCTTTTGGGAGCTAGTGCCGCTGACAGGCGGCATGGTCAGACAGAGGATCGTACGACGGAAACTTCCACTGTCACTTCAGAGATATCTTCGGCCCGTTAAGGCATTATGTTAGGGACACTTTACTTACACGCCATTTTAGGGAAGACTTTGAGATGCGTGCTCGTCTTGGGAAGCGTGCACGCATGCTTTCGGAGCTCTATATAAAGGGGGTCCAAGCATTGGCAGACGTATGCGTTGCATGCGATATTTATTGTTGCGCTATAGTTCTCATTGCTTCTTCTTCTTCTTGCTTCGCCGGAGACTGACTTGAGCGTCGGAGGGCTATCGCCAGGGACCCTTCCCTGGCTCGACACTAACGCTGCTTGTGTTGTAGGTCGGAGCGAAGTTCACCAGAGGTTAATAGGAGCGCCACATCTCCAGCATCCATCTCATCGACTTTCGGACAGGATTATATTTGGCGCCGTTTGTGGGAATGTCACCTGAATCCGACTGAGAAGATGGATGATGCTGGACGACTAACCACCGTGACGCTCACTCAGGAGGAGTTGGAGATGCTCGTGCAAGCACGAGCAGTGAAAATGATCGAGCAACAACAACAACAGGCGCTAGCCGATCGGCTAGCGCCGCACCCTACAACATCGGCGACCAACAGGCGAGCGGGGCAAAAAGACCGAGCGGAGCAACTCTCCGTATGGGGGCAGAACCGAAGGCCTACCGACACCTAGGGGGAAGAGAACCCGCGCCAGTTCCTTTCCATCGAGCTCTGTTCTAAACCCCCTCAGAGATAGCCCAAGCGCATCAGGAGCGAGGATCGTCTTCAGACGATGCTTCCGTTCGGGACGCACGGAAAGGAAAAGCGCCCCGAAGCAACACGTCTTCCGAACGGATCAACAGACAATTCTCAGAGGAGATCTTACAAGACTCTCTGCCCTGACACTACATTTCGTTGGCGATTGAGACGTACAATGGGTCGACCGATCCCGATGATCATCTGGATCGGTTCGACAACGAAGCTACGCTGCACCAGTACACGAGCGGAGTGAAGTGCAGAGTCTTCCACACGACTCTCTCCGGATCGACGCAATGCTGATTCAGAAGGTTGTCGGACGGCTCGATACGAAGCTTCAAGGATTTCTGAGCCGCATTCCAGCATCACTTCGCTAGTAGCCGACGCTACCAGAAGATAAGCGTCAGCCTCTTCGCCCTGAAGCAAGGGCCCAAGGAAGTGCTCCGAGCGTACATTCAGCGCTTCAATCAAGTGATCATGGACATCCCCTCGGTCTCGTCTGAGACCATGACGAATGCCTTCACCCAGGGGCTTGCCGAGGGAGATTTCTTCCGGTCACCCAGGGACTTCAACCACATGCTCAAGAAGGCTTGCCGAGGGAGATTTCTTCCGGTCACCCAGGGACTTCAACCACATGCTCAAGAAGGCCAACGAGTATATCAATGTGGAAGAAGCTCAGGCAACCTGAAGGTGCCGACTGAGAATACGGCACCGACCGAGCGCCGACCGGCAAACAGCCATCTACCGCCCAAGGGGCCGAGGGCTGAAGGAGCACGGCTGCACCAGGAGACCATGACATATGTCATAGCATGTGGCGTCCGATCGGCCTAAGGCATTGAAGGGCAAGGTATGGACACCTATGCTTTGTTCATTCCACCAGTCGGCGACGCACAACATGTGGGACTGCTGGGGACTGACACCAATTGTCAGCTGACCGACTCCAAGAGGATACCGCCGCCAATCACCTTCGCCCGATCGATGACCACGACGTAGATCCGCTGAGCGTCGGGACGACAGAAGGTCACCCGAACGCCATCACCATCATCAACATTAGCGGAGGGAAGACACCGATCCGTCTCGAGCCCCAGCCGAGCGAGATAGACCATCCGCTCGGGAAGAAGAAAATAGGAATAATGCTTCCCGAGGAGAGATAGGCATGATAACCGGTGGACCGACCGACGACGACTCCAACTGAGCCAGGAAGTCATACGCTCGGCCGTTAGAGATCCATGTTGTGAGGTGCAGCAAGGAGAAGGCCGAAAGGCCTCAGATCAGCTTCGGCCCTAGCGATCTGGAGGGTGTAGAGATCCCTCATGATGACGTTTTGACCATCCGAGCGGTGATCGCCAACTACACCATTCATCGGACCTTCGTTGACACGGGGAGTTCAGTGAACATTATTTTCAAGAAGGCGTTCGATCAACTGTAGATTGATCGAAGCGAGCTGCTGCCCATGGCGACCCCGCTTTACGGATTCACAGACAACGAAGTTTTGCCGATCGGCTAAGCAAGGTTGGCCATCTCGCTGGGAGAAGAGCCGTTGAGGAGGACCCGGACCACCAACTTTATAGTGGTGGACGCGTCATCGGCCTACAACGTCATTTTGGACCGACCGACCCTCAACGAGTTCCGGGCGGTAGTGTCAACTTACTGCCAGAAAATAAAGTTCCCAGTGGACGATCAGGTGGGCGAGGTGAGGGGCGACCAACTGGCTGCTCGGCGCTGCTATGTGGAGATAGTTAAGACTGAGGCCAAAGTTGCTCGGAAGACTCCACGACTAGAGGTAAATGCTATCACCGAAAAACCTCCCACTTTGGTATATGAAGAGAAGGAGGAGATCTAGATCCACCCAAGCCAGTCGGAAGCCACGACCTCCATCGCCACCGACCTGGAGGAGGAGAAGAAGGCTGAGATTATCGCTCGTCTCAAACAAAATCACGATGTGTTCGTCTGGTCGACGCATGAGCTGCCCGATATCTCCCGAGTGTGGCTCAACATGAGCTTCATGTCCGATCGGACACTCGACCGGTCAAGCAAAGGAAAAGGAATTTTAGCGCGGAGCAGAACGTGATCATCCGGGAGGAGATAGAGAAGCTATTGGAGGCCGGCCATATCAGGAAAGTCCAATTCCCAAGCTGGCTAGCTAATATTGTGCTAGTTTCCAAACCGAGTAACAAATGGCGGGCCTGCATCGACTTCCGCGATTTAAACAAAGCATGCCCGAAGGACTTCTATCCGCTGCCTAGGATAAACCAAATGGTGGACTCGACGACGGGCTGTGAGTTGATCTGTATGCTTGATGCATATCAAGGCTACCACTAAGTGCGGCTCGCCCGGGAAGACCAAGAGAAGGTCAGCTTCATTACGGTCGATGGGACATATTGTTACAACGTTATGTCGTTCGGACAGAAGAATGCTGGAGCCACCTACCAAAGGTTGATGAACAAAGTGTTCTGACGGTAGATCGACCGTAATATAGAGGTATACGTCGACAATATACTGATTAAATCCCTCCGAGCTGTTGACCTATGCGTAGATATCGACGAGACTTGTCGGACGCTGAGGACATATGGAATAAAGATGAACTTGAGCAAGTATCTATTCGGCGAAGAGTAGCCGCTTCCTGGGCTACATTGTCACCGAGCAGGGCATCGAAGCCAACTCGAGTAAGGTCCAAGCTTTGCAGAACATGTCTTCGCCTCGGAATCTGAGGGAAGCTCAGAGATTGACTGGTCGGATCACGGCGCTATCCTGGTTTATATCCAAGTCGTCCGATCGGAGCCTGTCGTTCTTCAAGGTGTTGCGCCAAGCAACGAAATTCCAATGGGACGCTGACTGCGACCGGACGCTGGAGGAGCTGAAGGAGTATCTGAACTCCCTGCTTGTATTAGCCAAGCCGGTTATGGGTGAGTCGCTATGGATCTACTTGTCGTCCAATGAGCATGCAGTCGGGTCGACTCTAGTTAGGCAGAACGATCAAGAGCAGCAGCCTGTATATTTTTTGAGACACATATTAAAAGATGTTGAGTCCCGCTACATTAGTACTCGCCGCGCGGAGGCTTCACCCGTACTTCCTGGCACACTCAATAATTGTGATGACTAACAGCGCTTTGGGAAGAGTCCTTAATTCGGAGGCGTCCGGGCGGCTGATTAAGTGGACGACAGAACTTATTGAGTTCGACATTCAGTATCAACCCCGAGCGGCGATCAAAGCTCAAGTCTTGACAGATTTCGTTATAAAAGTCCAGAGTGACGAGCCGACAGCAACATGGAAGATATATTTGGATGACTTGTGCACTCGGCAAGGCAGCAGGATTGACATATTGCGTATCTCACCGCGGGAGGACCGGATGCAACTGTCTGTTCGACTGGACTACCGAACCACTAATAACGAAGCAGAGTATGAGGCGCTGATAGTCGGTTTACAGGCAGCTCGACACGTAAGAGTAGTTAAAGTCCTCATCCACTCGGACTCCCAGCTCGCCGCCCAGCAGCTATCTGGGACCTTCGAGATAAGCAACACATGGCTAAGGCTCTATGCAGAGGCTTTTGAGAAACTGAAAGTCAACTTCCAGGAGGTCGTTATACAGAAGATCCCCCGATAGGAGAACCAGGTGGCAGATGAGTTAGCGAAGCTAGCCAGTTCGTTAACGTCGATCGTCATAGGTCAGCCGATCGAGCAAGTCTCACTTGTGGCATACATCGATCGGATGGAGGGAATAACCTTCTCGAACGACTGGAGGATGACCCTCACAGAGTTCTTGTGGTCTGGAGCTGCGCCCGCCGATCCGGAAGAAGCTCTCTTGCTGAAGAAGAGGGTCGGGCGGTTCACCTTGATCGGGGATCAGCTCTACAAGAGAGTCTTCTCCAGACCCCTCCTCAAGTGCGTCGGATCGGAAGATGTCGACTACATCCCGAAGGAGGTGCACCAAGGCTCTTGTGGAGGTCACCCGAGTGGCCAAGCGCTAGCCCGTAAGATACTCATGGCCGGATATTTTTGGCCGACCCTCCAGGAGGATGCCGCTCGGACGGTGGCCACCTGCTTATCCTGCCAGAAGTATCACAATCTGTCGCACCGATCGACCGAAGAAATGAAGGCGTCCACGGTATCATGCCCGTTCGACCAATGGGCATGGATATCGTTGGACCGTTCCCAATAGCGACCGGTCAGCGGAAGTTTTTGCTCGTTGCAGTCGACTACTTCTCTATGTGGGTGGAAGCTGAGCCGCTTGCAAGAATCATCGAGCAGATGATTACCAAATTTATCTGGCAAAATATTATTTGCCGGTTCGGTGTTCCACACCGACTCGTGTCCGATAATGGAAGACAGTTCGCCGGTTGAGAGCTTAGAGAATGGTGTGATGGCTATGGCTTCCAACAAGCCTTCACCTGAGTGGCCTACCCTCAGGGCAACGGGCAAGCCGAAGTCGCCAATCGGGAGATCCTCAGAGTCTTATGCGCTCGGCTCGACCACATGGGAGGTAGCTCGGTTGATGAGCTCCCCAGTGCGCTGTGGGCTCTCTGGACGACTCCAAAAGAGGCGATCGGCGTAACCCGATTTCATTTTGTGTACGACGATGAAGCAGTGGTCCCCGTAGAAGTCGGAGTGGAGTCCGATCGGGTGTAGCTCTACGACGAAGGGAACGCCGAACGGAGGCATATGAAGCTCGACCTGGTGGGCGAAACACGCGCTAAAGCAGCCGTTCAGCTAACGACGTACTGGCAACGGATGAAGCAAAACTACAATCGAAGAGTAATCCCAAAATCCTTCTAGGTCGGCAATCTCGTCCGGAAGAAAGTGAAGCCAGTCGACGACGTCACCAAGCTCGAGGCCTCATGGGCAGGGTCTTTTAAGGTCGTACAGAAGCTCCGTTCGGGCGCCTACTATCTAGAGGACAAAGAGGGAAGACAGCTTGAGAGGCCATGGAGCGCGAACCATCTTCAACCCTACAGGGCTGGATGAGAGGTGCGTAAGTGAATACTATGTCATGTATTTCTTGTATGTCTCTCGAGCGGAGGGGAAAATTTAAATAAAAAAGCAGAAGCTCCTTGAAGTACATCTTTCTCAAACGGTCGAGCGGCGACCTTAAACGCGAGTATGCACTAAATCGTCGAGCGGAGACGTTAAACTCTCGTCTCCATTAACGGTCGAGCGGCGACCTTAAATCCTTGTCTCCATCGACGGTTGAACGACGACCTTAAACGCGTGTCTAAGATTGATGTCCATATCAAATCATTGAGCGGCGACGTTAAACGTGGGTCTACATCAAATCGTTGAGCGACGACGTTAAACTCTTGTGTTCGTCAGTGGTCGAGTGGTGACCTTAAACGCGTGTCTGCGCCAACGGTCGAGCGACGACCTTAAACCCTTGCCTCCATCAGTGGTCGAGCGGCGACCTTAAACTCGAGTCTTCGTCAAATCGTCGAGCAGGGATGTTAAACTCTTGTCCCCATCAACGGTCGAGCGACGACCTTAAACCCGAGTCTACGACAAATCTTCGAGCGACAACGTTAAATACGAGCCTACAACAAATCGTCGAGCGGCGACGTTATACCCCTACCTCCGCCATCGGTCGATTGACGACCTTAAACACTTGGCTCAGTAAGAGAATAAACAGTGGCTACTCAAAGGCCTAAGTCCGCAAAATACAGTGATCGTTCGACACTGCTCTTCAAAGCGTCCCCAGGACCAATCGGCGGTGCATAGAACTAGTGCGCCACTGAATTCGAAGTGGATCGATCGTCTAGGAGAACTAACTGTGGACGAGCGGAGTTATAGGGCCGCGAGTTCGTTTCAAACTCAAAGGAGTCAAAAAAAACATGCAAGGAAATAAAGTCGTCCGAACGGACGAGCATTCATTAAAACTTGAGGATTACAGATTACAGGGCTCCGCCTCACTCGAGATAGTCCAAGGCGTCGTCGGGCAGCGCGGCTATAAGCTTGTTCCGACTTATGACCTTGCTGGTCAAATCGGCCGGCAGGTGGCCTCCCTCGCGAAGCTGATCGATCGTCTCGTCGATCGCCAAGTCGAATAGTCGGAGGGCCCGGTCGGTGACTTTATCATAGAATGCATCCGAGCGGATGTAGGCTTGCTTCATGGCATCAAAGCTACTCCCCTCGGCATCTTGATAAATCCTTAATGCCGCTCAGGATCCCTCCAGCTCATCCTTGGCAGCGGCTAGCGCAGGCGGAGGGCCGTTTCTTCGGTAGAGCGGGAGCGGCTATTCCGCTCTGCGATCAGGAAGTCTTCAGCCTCCTTCAGCTTCTGGGCGAGAGCCTAGGCCTCCTTATTCTTCTCGTCCAGGTCGGCGATGGCCCGGTTCTTCCTTGTGTTCGCCGACTCGATCTTATTATCGAAAGTGGTTACCTGCTTATTCAGCCGCTCCAGCATGGTGGCCTACCCAGTGCTCTTGGCCTGTTCGGCCTTGAGCAGCTTATCGCTCTTCTCCAGAGTGGTTTGGAGTCTCGCCACCTCGGCGTCTGTCTTTTCCTGAGCGGCGGAGGATTGGCCGCTCGGCGCCTTCAGTTGTTTTACTTCCTCCTCCAAAAACACGAGACTGTGGCATATGGCCAGGCTGTGGACAAGCAAAAAAGAGTTCGTGAGTGCCGATCGGAGGTAAATTATGAATGTACATTAAAGTGCTTACTCCAATGGACATTTGGGTGTGACTGTTCGCGAGGGCGCCCGGAGGCATCATCACCGCACGGGCTCGTCCATCCTCCCAGATCTTGGCAAGCGGGCCCTGGATAATGATCTGATGCTTAGGGCCTCGATTCCCGACACTCGGTTTGTTGTACTCTTCGGTGGGCAAATGGAGGATCGTAGTGATATGACGTTGGCCGCTTGGGGCCGACTGCGCCGAGGTTGCCCGACCTGAGGGGCGAGACATCGTCGCCGGACGGATGCGGGACTTCTAAACTTTTGAGGGCTTCGAAGTCGGGGGCATGAAGGCCACCGACGGCGCGGCGAGAGTCCCTTATGGCAGATCGGCAAGGGACGGTGTCTGATCAGATGACACGGAAGCCGTCGTTTGTTGAACTGGAGTTGGGGTCGAAGTTTCGACCCGCTCGGCCGACTGCGCCCTCGAAGTGGCAGAACGCGATGAAGGTTCGGCTCAACGCCTCTTGCGCCTGTTCAGTGGCATATCGGAGGAGATCGAGCCCGATGGCTCCTCAACGGGAATGATAGGGCGTTGCTTAGCTGGAGGCTGTGAGCCCGGGGCAGCTCCTCCGCTCAATGCATGGCTAGCCTCGCCTTCGCCTATAACAACGGGCGTTTCCTCGCTCTCGCCGAGCGGATCGTCATGTGGGCCGACCGGCTGCAGGCCTTGGTTCGCCAGTTCTTCAATGGCCACCGCATCGATCGTGGCGTCCTTAAGCTTCGCCTTGCCGGTCACACGTGTTTGCATCATGACTTTGGCTACAAGAGAGAAAGAGAAATCAGTTAGCATCAAAGGAAGAATTAAATGAGCTTCGTACCTAGGTTGATCGACAGCCGGGTGCAGATCGGACTCAGGCCGAAGATGTACAGGACACCCGCTAGCAGCAGCCTATGGATATCGTATTTCTGACCGGTCGGCATGGAGGCTGCATGTAGGTAGTCCGATCGGCTCTTGTAGCTCTTCAGAGTAGGCTGAGGCGCCACTTCGAGCTGCCAGCTGGTCGAGAAGTTTGGCCACTCGGGAAGACGCATAAAGAAGAAATACTCTTTCCAGTACTTATTGGAGGTCGACATCTTGTCGAAGAATACCAAACCGACTCGAGACTGGAAGAGGAAGGTCCTCGGATTGGACAGTTTAGGGTAATAAAAATAATGAAAGATCCGGGGGTAAGAGAAATGCCGTGCAGACGGAATAGGATAATGACTTCGCACAGCAGCCGAAAGGAGTTCGGCACAAGCTGAGGAAGGAAAATGTGAAAATATTTACAAACTACTAGAATAAAAGGATGAAGGGGAAACCGCAGGCCGACGATAAATTAGTCTCGGAAGAAACAAAGGCAGCGGTCGGCGGGGAATTGAGCCGATCGGGCGAAGAAGGCAGAATGATCTGATGATCAGAAGGAATTTTAAAAGCATCGCGCAGGCTTTTAGCGTCACCCCCATCAAACCTAGACTCCATGGATGTATACTAGAGTCCAGGGACAAGAGTAAGCGGCTGAGAAGAGCTTGCCATCGCAAAAACAGACGAAAAGGGGAAGAAACGTGATCGAAAAGGAAGAAAAAGGTCGCTGGAATATCGCCGGAACAAAAAGGAATACCGAAAAAAGATCGAAGGTAGAAGCGATGGGGAGAAGGCTTATGGGAGAAGGGTCGTCGGGAAAGCCGAGATCGTTGGAGAGGAAGCATGGAAGATCGCTGGAGAACGAAGGAAATAGGAACTTGAACGCTAGGGAACTCGCATGCGAAGTGTGCGAAGGAAGTGGCGCAGCGGGCTTATAAGGCCTGGGCTGGAGCTGTCCGATTTAGGTCGCGGAAACCCAGGCCAAGATTTCACCGTTGAATTTAAATTGCTAAACGTCACATCACGCCTGTCATGTCAGATGTGCGGCGACAGCGGGCGTGACACGTAGTGCACCACCATGGGTCGATAGTTAATGAAGGCGTGGGAGCGTGCTCAACCTTAATGAGCAGAGAATGCACAATTTCCAAGAAATTTGGGTGACGTCAGCCTGGCTCGCGCTCGCCCTCGCCTGAGACAACTCAAGGAGAATTTTTACAAGTGCAAACCTTCGTCATGCCGATCGGATCGAGGCAACGTACTTATGCTTGAGCGACGAGCTTCAACAGGTCGATTGGCGAGGATCAGACCTATCCCGATTGGAGGCCACACAATGACGAAGGCCAATCGAGACGGAATCTGCTCACACAATTATCCAGTCAGTCGGACTACAACCTCCTTCGACTAGACTTGAAGGGGAGGCTTGTGATGTGGTGATGATGAGGGGCCCCACCCCGCCTAGCAACAGACTCAACATCAGCCGAGCACGCGGACAGTGAACTTCCTGCCGAGCGACTATCCCGCTCGGTCCAGCAATAGAGCATGTGGACAGTGGGCTTCCGGCCGAGCGATTATCCCGCTCGGCCCGACAACGGACAACATTTGGACAGTGGACTTCCGGCTAAGCGGCTATCCCGCTCGGCGTGACAACAGACAACACATGGATAACAGAATTTCGACCGAGCGGCTATTCCGCTCGGCCAAGTAACAGACACAACAGGATATCTTTTAACATCCTTTTGGGAATTAGTGTCGCTGACAGGCGGCATGGTCAAACAAAGGATCGTACGATGGAAGTTTCCATTGTCACTAATGACAGAGATATGCTTGACTTGTTAAGCTTCCGGCCAAATGGCTATCCCGCTCGGCGCAACAGCAGACAACACATGGATAGCAGAATTCTGGCCGAGCGATTATTTCGCTCGGCCAAGCAACAGACACAGCAGGATATCTTTTGACATCCTTTTGGGAGTTAATGCCGCTGACAGACGGCATGGTCAGACAGAGGATCGTACAGCGGAAGTTTCCGCTGTCACTTCAGAGATATGCTCGGCCCGTTAAGGTACTGTGTCAGAGACACTTTATTGACACATCTTTTCAGGGAAGATTTTGAGATGCATGCTCGCCTTGGGAAGCATGTGTTAAGGTACTGTGTCCGGAGCTTTATATAAAGGGGGTCCAAGTATCGACAGATGTATGTGTTACATGTGATATTTACTGTTGCGCTACAGTTCTCGTTGCTTCTTCTTCTTCTTGCTTCGCTGGAGACCGACTTGACCGTCAGAGGGCCATTGTCGAGGACCCCTTCCATGACTCGGCACTGACGCTACTTGTGTTGCAAGTCGGAGTGAAGTCCACCAGAGGTCAACAGGAGCGCCACATCCTCAGCATCCATCTCATCGACTTTCGGACAGGATCACAAGGTAAGACTGCCTACAATAGACCCAATGTGGTCTGATCCTTCCTTGGGACCCGCACTTGCGGGAGCTTTGTGTATTAGGTTGTCCTTCTTGCAAGCACCGAAATAAGCCACAAAATGAGAGAGAATTTAGTGAAGAAAGATCTTTTAATAGGACCTTCCTAATGTCTAGGAAGAGAAAATATAAAACTTTGACGGGGGAAACAAAATACAATACAACTTCATTGTGTTTTAGGAAGAAACAAAATAAAATTCTCATCTTATTCATGTTGACTCCATCTCAACATCAACTCCGACTGCCTCTTAGATGTAAGATGGTTAATGGGTGGAGTTCAACTAATAAAAGGTTTCAACCATAGACAATAATGAGTTTCTCTAAAACAGATTACATACATCTGCAAGAAATAAATTTATATCCTTTTGTGAGTACAAATATACTCTTAGATGCACAAATTGTGTACTTAACTAAATCCTTAAATGTGTAAGTGAATGCATAATTTGTTATCCTTGTTATCAAAAGGCTGGAAAAGTTGAACTAAGAAATCTTATTGACAATGGATTAGTCACTAGTGAGGAAATTTCATTTTAGATGACATATTTTTATAAGCTCCTCAGATAAAGGTATAGAATGATGTTAGATGTAATAATACACTATGTTTAATTAAAATTTAGTTCATGGAATCATGATTTTTAATCTCATACCGTGCCGGGCGAAACAGTTAAAATGTATCATTCCAGTAAATTATCGAAGCTCGATATCACTCAACACAGATAATGTCTCCTTCCTATATTTCATCTCTTTCCCCCTTTAACCTCCGATCCATCACCGACATCATGCATCGAAATGTCATCACGATACCAGTTAAAGTTCAAAACTTGGGCACGGTTCGAGATTTTAAACCTTTGCATGGAATAAAATTGATAAGTAATAGGATAGATATTATTCAAGGAGCTAGAATAGAATAGGAACAAGTGTGTTGCTAAGTTTTGTTCTTGGAATAACTATTCCAACTTATCATGATAAGTATTCCTGGATTTAAAAGGAATACCTTACAAGATTTGAGAGGGAGAACAATTCGGTGGAAATTGCTATTCTAGACTCATTTTGCAACCAAATATAGGAATAATTATTCTGTCAGAATAATCTAGAATGGAATAGCTATTTGTAGAAACCAAACATGCAGTTTATGACATCTCTGTATAGATGAACTAATTTTGATATATAACACATTCTTTTACAAGTGTGTAAACAAGTAAAATTACAAGCCAGCTTATGAATGGGCTTTAGTTTATAATGCAGCTTGTAAGTTATAACTGAACATATTCATGAGTTTAGGATCAGTCGATTCATTCTATTCATGAACTTTAAATATGCCAAGCTTACATGTCATCAAGCTTGATTCACTGATGCTTTGTTTGCTTAATCAAATGGAATTGACATGGAACAAAATGGTTATTCTTTGTAAATATGATGGAATAGGAACAGAAATTGAGTATTTGGTTCATAAAATAATAATTCCAGCACATGAGAATCAAGGTTTAACGTCTATCTTTTTACTGGTTGGAACGAGATGGTGCCTATGACATATTGAGGAGTCACTGACACTGATCAAGAGGAGGACGAGGAGGGGAATGAAACGCAAGAGAAAGAAAATAGAAGGGATGTTGTACCAGTTTTCAAGCCGTACTATGGCTCTCATATGGGAAGAAGATGTTTCAAGCTGACATAGTCAGATACTAGAGGGGCTTTTGCCCATGGATTGAGTTGTTCTTGGTGTAGCCCTCAATCGTGGAATACCACACATCTCACAAACTATGAAGCTGGAGGAGTTGCTCGTGTCATGGAAGCCTTGAGTGATAAAGAAGTATCCACGAGGAGGAAGACCCTCTGCCTATGACTTTAATGGCTCTATCCATTCCACATGCACTGACCGACATGGAACACAACTTTAAATAATGATAAGAACATATATTCCTGAGCTTTGGTACAATTCATTCTCATCTTTTCTGCTTGTGCACCACAATACTGTACTAAAGTTTTTTGAACATGTACTGAAATTTGTTCAAAGTTTCATGCTTCTAGTTACCCTGTTGCATATTATGTAAGAAACTATTACGGTGTTATAAAATTTCTTATTTTATTGTATGGAAATTCATTAGAGGCATTTCTGTAGTACATATTGTTATTTGTTAGGCCAAGTTTGAACTTCAGATTTACCGTGTGCATGCAGCATGGTGGTTCCACTGATGCATATACAGCGTCTGAACACACAAATTATCATTTTGATGTAAATGTTGATTCCTTCGAAGAAGCCTTGGATAGGTAAGTTTATACTCCAGCATTGTTTTGAATGAAGTCTATTATGATCTAATGCATTACTGAATTGGATTTTTTAAAATGAACTATCTCCATCTTATGTGGCTTTTCTAAAGAACAATAGGATACAATGGTGCATAAATTTGTGCTAATGTTATACTAAATTCTCCAAAATGACCATGACTTTTAATTTATAAGATAATTAGTTCCAGTAATGTTACATGACATATGTGGTCAATCTACCAATCAATTGGTATTGCATAGATGCGTTAGTCTTAATGAAACAACTACAAAATTTAAGTGCAGCTAATTCCTGAAATTAGGAGGCAATGAATTACTGAAAAATAATAAGTGAGAGTAAACAGAGTATGTGACCACAAATATAATCATGCCAATCAAAAATCGCATCAAAATATCAACGATGCACCACACCCTACTGATTATTAAGAATATAACAATAGAATTACTAACAATCAAAAACACTATTAGAATTGATTGGCTATCCATTGATAGAGCTCAAGCTATTTGGCAAGAAACCAATTTATATATTTATTTTCTTAATACCTTTTTTTTATACTCATTTGTCTCAAATCCAACACTTGAATTGTTGAGATAATTATTTTTGGCATAGGTTGGATTCGAAACTTTGGATATCCATCCCTGCTCTATTTTGATACTATGTTAGAGATGAGTGACTAACCACTTACCCAAAAGCTCAAGTTGTTAGTAAATGAATCAATTTATGTATCTACATTCTCAATACATATAACAAATGAAACCATGCAACCAGCAACTAATGCCAATGCAAGTTTCAAGTCAAATATGTGCATCATGCCCATGGCTGTCATCATTGAAAATTTACCTGTATATGGTGAGAGGTTCATATCCTACAACTTAACCAGAATGGTTTTTTTGGAGAAGTATATTCAATATTAGAGAAGAGGAAAATCATGGAGGAGGCAAGGGTTTATTGAATAGGTATCTTTTCTTTCACCCCTTCTCTTCTTCCACCTCAGTTCCTCCAAATCAGTGTGTGCCACCAACTGCCAACAAGTCTGCACAAGGGATGAAACTTTAAACGTGTATGACCATTTGGGGACTTCGCTTAGCTTGATTCTTTTGGATGATCCAAAGTGCTGAGAAGCAGCACAAAATCAAAGGTCTATTATAGGAGAGGAAATTCCTAGAGGAGGCAAGAGGCTCCTAGGAGATTATTTAATGGTGGTTCTAATTATAATGCTTCTGTATGAGAATCAACTGTTGCAAGATGTAGAGATGACTATGATGCAAGTAGAGAGGGTGAAGCATGGATTAAAATATCATGTTGAGCTGGTCGAAATGGGTGAAACATTTTATTCTACTTATTGATAGACACGACCTGACACCAGGCCCTGCGGCCTGCCGGAGTTGTCACGTGATCCCCGCGCCTGCGTCGGAGGGTCACGTTAGGTTGGCGAGCAGTCATTTTTTAATTAAACTTGAAACTTAGGTTGATTATCTCAATTAACTCCTAGCTATAATAGGGATAATCCAAAGAGACTTAATTAAATCCTAATAAAATTATCTAATTAATTATATTTTATTTATTTATCTCCATATATATATATTTTTAAATTATTTTTTCTTTTTTCTTTTTAAATATTTTATTTTAAATTATTATATTTTATATTTAAAAAATACTAGGAGGAATCACGTGACTCCTGCTGCCGTGGAGTGGTCGCATGAGTGGGTCAGGGGATTTTAATAAAATTGAAGTTGATTATCTTAATCAACTCCTAACTATGATAGGAATAATCTAAATAGACTTAATTAAATCCTAATAAAACTATCTAATTAACTATATATTTTATTTATTTTAATTCTAAAAATATATAATAAATTATTTATTTATTTATCTCTATTTTTTTTTTAAAAAAATTATTTTTTATGTATTTTTATTTTTTTAATATTTATGTTAAATATTTTATTTTTAGTTAATATAATTTATATTTAAAAAATACCGAAAACATATCGGTACGGTATGATACGATACCGAAATCATATCGTTCAGGTCATATACCGTGATACAGCTCAAGATTTTAAACGTTTGGGTGAAGTAGTTTTTTCTTTCAGGAATCTTGTATGTGAGATCTGACCAGATCAGATGGATCTGATTTGGAACTTAGATTTGAGAAAGAATTATGTAGAGCCCAATTGTTCTGATTGGTGAAGAGATGGATTGAGAGGGGAATTCTAATCCTTCTGGTTGGTGGAGAACAGTCGTGATGTTAGATCTGATGTTGCAAGGAACCCAATGATGATTGGAAAAACTCGCCTGTTGAAGGTTGCCTGAAAGATTGAGACTGCAGAACTTTTGGTGATGGATGATTTGGCAATGCCTACAGCAGAACACCTGGAAAGAGAGACAGAAGCAGTTAGATCCTGGAGACAGTTGGTAATCTCCACCTGCAGAGATCAGAACAGAAATCTACAGTTGCAAGTTGCAGGAGCTCTTCACCTGCAGAGATCATTTCCAAAGATCTGCAGATATTTTGCTTGAAGGAGATGTATTTTGGGTAGAAGGACCATCTGATGGCAGAGAAACACGTGCTGGTGAAGAAAGGGAAAAAGAGGTGCAGGAAGACGTCTGGTGATCTGATTCCATGTTAGCAGGAATTGGAGATTAACTCCTAATTGTCCCCTTCTACCCATATGTATATATAATACCAAATGATGCCACTCCTGTACCTCAAATCTTCACTATTAGTTCGTCAACAAAAATAATTGGTGGTTCCCACTTTCTTACTGAACTATTGGTGCAACTATGGTCAAAATTCATGCTCATGAATCTGTTGGCATAATTTCATGATGACAACTAGAGCCTAATGGGATTCTCTATCTTTTATATCTGTGTTTGCAGTCCAACATCAGCAGTGTTACTTAGAACTATGACTCCATTTCTTGATTAACAAGATATGTTAACCTTTTATTTTCCTCTGTTATGTATTTTGCAGATTTGCTCAATTTTTTATCAGTCCTTTGATGTTTCCTGATGCTACCCTTAGGGAAATAAAAGCTGTTGATTCTGGTAAGTGACTCTGAACCAATGACATGCTTTTTTGTGTTTGGCTATCTTATTGAATTGCCATTTTAAGACAATGTTCATTTCTTTAGAGAATCAGAAGAATCTACTCTCTGATGGTTGGCGGATGTCACAGGTGCTGGTTTTCTCTTTTATTTCTCAATATATCCCATTGCCTAATTTAGGAGTTGGAAACATTTGTATTGAGTTTATTACATTCTGCAAATTTTATAATAGGACAATTCTGTGATATCAGATGATTTTTCTTGATTTTCATTAGATGATTATTTTATCCAACCAAACTCTGATCAAGAATATTCTTCTCCGTCCATAGACATGGTTCAGTTCTGCCTTGGAAATGCAAAATGCAAAACTACAATTTTCCTAGACTTGGGTGAAAAATTCTGATAAAGCAATTTTTTTCTTAGAATTCTTAATAAATTGGAATTAATTATAAAGGGCGAGGTACAAAGTTTGACAACTATATCTGTATGACACAATAAACCATCAACACCACTAACTATAAGTTGTGGTCCATGTAGTTAGAGTCGGCTAATTATATGCATGTGTTTAGGCATAGAAAGTTGAGATGCAAAAGCTCCATTTTGACACTTGAGTTTTATAGATAATACTCTATCAATAAACATTCAAGAAGATTATTAATTCATGCCATTTCAGTATGAAGTCATTTCCTTTCTTTTATCTAAAATTTTATTATTTTGTTAGAGGTTAACATAGTATCAAAACCATTTTGCTAGAGTTAGTTTTACAAATAAGAAAAATCCTCTACGGAAGGCTCATGATTTCATCTCCCCTCAATTCCAACATCTCCTCTCAATCATATTTTTGTAGTGTTCTTTTATATTTGTGATACATATTTCCTTCTTCTTTGTGCCCAAGAAAGCTCCCTATAAATATTATAAGATTCCTTAGTCTCAATCAACATATAAAATGCCGAGCTGTGTGGGCCAGTACTGTTTTGGTGGCCGAAAGGCACCGACACGATGAGGCCGCGGAGGCAGCCGTGACCTCGCAGCAGGTCATGACGATAGGCTGTTATGACTGACCCATTTTTGTTTCTCTTTTCCTTTCTTCCGTTTCCCCAATTTTTATGTTTTTATTTTAAATTTTTTACACAAATAATTCTAATTTCTTTTTAAATTTCGTTCCTTGAACTATTTTTTTCCCTCGTTCATTCGTTAATTTTTTCCCTCCTTTATTGTTTATTTTTTACCTCCTTCATCCCTTAAATAAAGAGGAAAAACCCCATTAAACCTCTTTTAGGATGGTTGTTTTTTCCCTCTTTCTTTTTCCCTTATTTTCCTTTTTTATTTTTTTAAACAATTAATTTCAATTTCTTTCTTTTTGTTAATTTTTTTCTCTCTTTCATTAGTTCACTTTTTTCCTCCTTGACGTTAATTTTTTCCCTCGTTCTCCTTCATTTGTCTACGAGGTTAAACAGAGAAAAAAAATTTCTTGATCTCTTTAAGGATGGATATTTTTTCCCTCTTTCGTTTATCTATGAGATAAATAAAAAAAATATATAATATAATTTCTAACTTTATAAAATATACTGCAACAACGATATCTAAATCTTATCCCACTGGAAGGGGGTTTATTGTATGGATTCTTCTATGTCATTAGACTTTATCTCCTACTATATGATCATCTATATTTAAATAAATTTTAACCAATTTCATCGTTGCTAACCAAGCTATCTTTGGTTTTCCTCTTCCTATTAAAGGATATTTAATTTTTTTTCCTCCGTTTGTCCATGACATAAAAAAATAGAAAAATATAATATAAATTGTAACCTTACAAAATATATTACAACAACAAGTTTTGTCACGCTCCAAGGAGTCCTAGCCAGAGGAAAAATCTGGTAACATCTCCCCTGTACACGTGACAATCTGAATCATTTCTACATCCACAGATATACATCAACCACACACGGCTGGAATATATACACAACCACGCAGTTTATATTCAACTCACTCGGCTATAACAACAAAAATACAACCACGCAGTTATATATATATATCTAACAACCCACTCGACTGTACTAAAAAGAAGAACATAGCGGAAATACCACAGAAAATCATTACAAACCAAAAGAATAACTACTAACCGGCTAGACTTACACAACACAACAAAACAACACAAGATACCACATTACAACAAACCAGAAACAAATCCGGAATATACAAAGCTAAGTACACCGAATACATAAACCAAATAAAATACAAATCAAAACTAGAAACAGGTCTTCGGATGTGACGTGGGAACCGGCAGACAGGATACTCCAAGCGACTCCAAAAATCTACCTGCTACCTGAAATAGAAATAGCTCAACGGTGTGAGTTCAAAGAACTCAGCGGATATCAAGTTAACATGCCTAGTAAGATATAACTAACAGTAATAACCATGGAGTACAGTCTTCTGATCAATAAGAAGAAATGCAAACTGAAAAGATAACAGAAGAAGAACTGTACTCACCAAGACCTCCTATCAGATGTAAGAGTCGTCAGACCAGATATATAATGTCTCCTGTATGCATGTCAATCATATGCAATACTAAAATGCAGCAAACAAAGTGCAGTAATCACAAACAATAAATGCAATCAATGCATATGATGCAAAAATGACATGTGTCACCCCTGACGCCAGTCAACCATCTCACACGCAATGGTGAGACCGAGTGGGTAGGGCTATGATAACTGTGCACTCTGCCATCACTGCTTTTGAGTGACCGAGTGGACAGGATGTTGTCGGAGTACACCTATCCTCTTACCCAAACAGAGTGGGGGAGCTCAATGCTCTCATCTCCCTGAGTCAGTCCCGAGGAGGGATCCCTGCCCACTACACGCTGTAATCATCGCTACCCATAAGCGGACCAGCGGAGCCCTGACAGAGTAAACTGCAACACACACCCTATCTGAAATACCACTAACCCATGAGTGGTTGTGTGTGCGCAGGTTATGTAACTGGCGATACGCTCAGCAATAATGGAGCCGACAATCGCATATCATGCAATCATGCAAGATGGTGCATGACACTAAGCATGTAAATCCTAACCATAATCACCTCCACATAATATGTAGCAAATAGGAAAATAAATCATACCATGACCTAGGTATCACAGATCTAAGTACACATGTCAGATAATAAAATTCAGAATACTAGTCCTATACTCAGTGAAGCCTAGTATGTCATTTACTCTAGGAACTAAGGTACACATGGCAATAATCAAGAGATATAAACATGGATACATAACAGGCAACAAACAGAGCATACTATAGGTATCAAATAGTGACATACCAAGGGCAAATCTAAGCATGATCATTGCTACTAGCTATAAATTACCATGCATATCAAAGTGACAATATCATAAAAGATAAGTCAAGAGATATCTGCCTTTATATGTAGATCGTGTCAAACCAATTCCATGTCGAGACGCTCGCCTCGAATCAAAGTCCTGCGATCACATAATGTATTTAGTTAATATATATGTAGCAAATAGCTAAATAAAATCCCCAACCTAATTAGGGAAAATCCTAATCGAAATAATTAACCTAATTCATTACTCCAATTAGGATTAACTCAATCCACAGTTCCTTCACTTCAATCCTACTTATGAGTTAATCAATTTAATCATGGTCATCTTCTAAGATCAATTCACACTTAGTTCATTACCGATTCATCACTCATCAACAATTAACCAAACCACCACATAATAACACATTCTAAAACTAATATCAATATATTTATTGATCGGATCAATGCTTACCATGAAAACTAACCTTAATAACCACCTTCTTTCCAAATCTTTCCAAATACTCAGCAGAAACAAGATCGCCACCGCAATACAAAGCCCTGAATTAAAATCAACACATCCACCTCAAGGTATCAACCCAAAACTCAATCCAAAAACTCACCCAATCTGGATGCGTAGCTGTTGCTCCCTCGCAAATGGTTGATCCCTGCAGATGCTGTTGGCTACTGGAAAAATATGGCCGAAGGGTGATATTTGGTGATTGCGGCGTGCCACTCACGACCATATACCGGCTGGAGAGAACCAGGTGAGAGGAAACTCGGTCTCCATCCAAGGGTTGGTCGGAGCAATAAGCTCCGGTGGTTAAAATCGCAACAAACAGGTGTGGCGACAAGGATTTAAAGCTAGGGCTTGGATCCCTTTCCTCGTGACCGGAAATCAGCCTGTGCTGGAGCGGGGGCTCGGAAGGAAGATGAGTCGAAACTCCCAGCTGACAGTGTCACTCCCCACGCCGATAAGGGTTGCTGTGTTGCTGACAAAACTCAATGTGGATGGCCGGCGATAGTGGCGTCAACGTGCGATGAAACGAGGCTGGGAGGGCTTAACGATAGATCTAGGGCGGAATGCGTGAGGGCTGGTGCTGACCCTTCCTTCCGGCGATGGCTGCACTTGGCGACGACGGAGACGACAGAGGAGAGGATCGGCGATGGATCGGGGAGAAAGGGAAGAGCTAGACGGTGTGCGGCTCGGGAGGGAAGAGGAGATGAAGAGAAAAGGGAAGGGGTTCGGCGACTGGAAATCAAGGAGAAAAGATGAGAAGGAAGGGGCAGTCGACGTTTGGCGTGGGGCGATGCGCGGAGAAGAGGTGCGGCGTCGGGCGCAAATCGCACGGGAAGGAGAGGGGTTCGGGTGGAGGAGAAGAAAAAGAAAAATAATAAAAATTAAACCTAGGGTTTTAATTATATACCTAAGTTAATTTTCTCAATCAATTCCTAACTAAATTGGGACATTAAAACATGCTTCCTCGTAGCCAAATAATTGATCCCCTTAACCTACATTATACGAGCTCCGAAAAATTCCTAAAAAATTCCTTTAATATTATTCGTCCTAAAACTTTATTATTTTATTATTATTTGATTACGGTATTTTATAAATTTTATCCCACTAGGTGGGGTTGGCTATATGAATTCTTTTATGTCATTGGGCTCTATCTCTTTCTATATCATCATCTATGTTTAAATATTTTTTTAATAAAAAATACTATTGATGAATTAAATTATTCTATATATAAATTTGATTTAAAATTTTAAATTGGTCAAAATAAATCTAAATTAAATCCAATTTAAAATAAATCTAAATTAAATCCAATTTAAAACTACTTGATCATGCTAGCTAATCTTAAATTGACTTCTATTAACCCCAAATTGACTTTTACTCCATAAACATCAAATATTCCATGAGATAGTATCAAAACTTTAATTCAACATTCAACATCTGTAGTCACACACTATCACTTCTTGGATGCTGGCCCTAGGGCGTCTTCGCACTAAAGACACGCAGAGTACTTGGAGGATAGGCAATGCGCATTTTGTCGAAAAGTGTTGTAGACGCAGGAGCATTTGTTTTTTGAGTGCTCCCCTACTGTTGAGTTATGGAGGAGGGTCAGAGACGGGCTTCATATGCGGTAGGAGATGTCCACTTTCAAACGGACTCTAAGGGTGTTTCGGAGATGTTATCGTGGGAATAGGGTACTAACAAAGGCTTGACACTTGGCTTTGTCTTCATTAATACACTATGTATGGAGAGGTAGAAATAAATGTATTTTTGAGAATGAACAATTGAATATTGAGTGGATATTCAAGAGTGTGAGTATACATATATATGGGTCTTTAGGGGTGTATGATCTGATGTTGTGTCAGATATAAGTATCCGCTATAGATCATTTGCTGTACTCTTGATCTATGATAATGATATTTTTTCTTATCCAAAATAAAAAACATTAAACATCTCAAATATAACTCAATAGTAAACATCTATAATAATCAAATATTAGTATTTTTTTAATTAATATATTTTATATTTAAAAAATATCGTACAATATCGAAAATGTATTATTTTGGTCATAAATTGAAATTTCTGCTTGACTCAAATTTTAAACGTTGTCTCAATCCTCTTCTTAATAGTTAGAATTTTGATCTTGCAAGCCACTCGAGCTTCCTATGAGGCTAGAGCACTTGGTCGGTATGACTCTTCCTTGTCGCCAAATCCAACAAACAACTTCCTTTGCTTGTGATCCTTCTATGTGATTAGATCCATTTAAAATTGTTGTTGTCAACTGCCACTCTCCTCTTTATTAATTATCAACTCAGGAAGAAAAGGCTTGTGCAATCCCTAACCATACTCTCTTTAATCCTTAGGTGAAGTTTTATTGCCTTTCTTTTATAACCATTGTAATTCTACATCTCTTCTAGCGGATTGCACATTCTTTGCGAGGTGTGCTTCTATTTTAAATTTTGTTTTCCCTTCCCGACCCAACCTGCACGAGAAGAGGGATGGGGCTGGGATGGGGAAGAATGATTCCTCTCATGACCCGCCCTACTCTGCCCCACTTCACCCCACTCCATATATGTGGCTGGGATGGGAAATCAATGCTTCACCCCACCCTGTTATCATCCCTACTCTAACAAGGCTCTTAGGGCCTTCTCACCAACAACTAGCACTTCACTATCACTCATGTTGCCTCTTGTAGGAGCTCAACACTACCCAACATGAATTCAGTTCTTTTTTCATGTCTTTTTCACCATGTAAAAACATAAGGATCTACACTTTGGATTTTTTTTTTTTTTTGAGAAGTTCATGAAGCTGTTAACATTGGAACTTCAGGACATCGAAGCTATGAAAGAGGAGCCAATACAGCCACATGGGGGCATACAAAAGCTCACTGCTGTGGATCAGAAGCTGATAAATCATATCAGATGCTTTCTATACTTTTCCTTTTCCATCTTTCCTGTCTCAGATTCTTCAAATCAGATTAAATAACTTCGGTTTGTGTTTCAGTCATTCTTCAGCTCATTTCGGATTCATTCATGGTGCAGTCTTCTTCTGGTAGTTTTTATTCTCTTAGTTCCCTACCTGATCTTGGCTTTCAATTTCTTATCTCTGTACACCCATCTTGTTAAGGTTGTGTCCTGTGGGGGAGTCAGTATTTGTCTTCCTTTTCCTTCCTCCAATCCGTCATTTTTTTTTTCTTTTAACATATCCTTTTTTTTTCCAATGTGTTTTACATATGTGCCACTGCCACAAAAATCTGGACAAAAAGCCTAACAATTCTGATTTGCTAGCAAATGATGGAGCTGTAGTTTCTCATGTTCTAATTTTGCTAAATCTAGAAACGGTCATTTTGTCTTTCTTTAGTCTTTTGTGTTGTTGTAGGCACCGCTTCAGGGTGAAGCACACTTGAAATTTTTGTTCCTGAGATATGTCTTCATTCTCATTTTACTTATTGCAGTATACTAGGCATACATAATACCTATGCTCTAGTTTGAGTTGAGTGTTGGAAGGATTAGGTGTTAATAGGGTTATTGGTGATAGTGAGATTATCCTCTACTGGTTTTTCTACATTTTCCTTTCGTCAAATTCTACATATTTTCCCTTATATTGTTAAATATTATGATCTCTTGGAAATATAGGTAAATTCTTTTTCTGAAAATAATGTGCTCACTACATGCATCTTGTATAAACAAGTGAATTTGTGTGTCATATCTGTACGAATATCTTGAGTAATTAAGACAAGAAATTCATTGTGCTCAGTTTTGATTTATATTTTCGTACTTGTGTCTCAGCTCCAGAGTCATTTATCTTCGAGAAACCATCCATATCATAAATTTGGTACAGGTGCGCAATTTGATGGTCTTGAGATCCTTTTTTCTTCTAACTTCATCTGGGGAAAAAATAATGACAAGTTTAGTTTATTGATTGATATGAGAGGATTGTTTTTACATGATTCTTTTAATGCAATTAAATTGCAATTACGTCCATTCTGTCCTTTCAATGCAATTAAACTGTTAATTATTGTGTTTATGCATTCCTTTAGCCAATTTATTTCTGCATAGTGACCTTGTAAGTTCTTAGGAAAATTAAAAAAATAGTAAATTTATATGGTTCTCATCATCAATAATATAGCCCTTGACCTTCTTGGTGCACTAACAAGAGAAATTATTTGCAACAATAAATTAACAACTAGAAATTAGCTGATTGAACTTGACTTGTCTTTGTTTTCCAACAAGTGTTGAAATGCTAGCTGAAGTTTCTTAACAACATATTAATTGTGACAGTCTGTCTAGTTATTCAGAAAGGTGAGCTTCCAATAAACAGTTATAGGCAGTCATTGGTAAGAAAAAAAATTGATTAATATTTGGGTTGATGTCATAATAGTTGGTGTCAGGGATTGATGGGTGATTGAGGGGAGCAGAATAGCGCTTTAACATGAAAATTAGAAATTCACTTTCTCTTGCAAATAACTTGTTATCGGTTCACACTGTGCTTGTGTATTTATTCAAGTTACGGTAAGCAGAAAGCAGAACTAAATAATGATAATAACAAATATAAAAATACAATGCTAACAAAAGGATTTACGTGGTTCAAGCCTCTGATTCTACTCCATGATCTAATGATTTATTAGATGGATTAAACCAAAAAATCGCACTAATAGAAAACTCAAATATCAGAGGTGGATAAACCTTAACAAAAAATAGGAAATTAAAAAAAGAAAGAAGATAGTACCAAAATGGCCTTAGAAACCTAAGAATACCTAAGAATAAGCTTACTTAGGATGAATACTTGTTGTGTGAGAGTTATCCATCTCAGTTAATTCTTGATAGGCATGATGTATTCTAGGTAGAACACCAATAGTATTGCCTTGATATTTCTCTTGGAACTTCTTTTCTAGATGACTTCCAATTAAAGGTGGCATTTTCCTGTAGAATTTGCTGGAGAGTTCTTCATTTATAAACTTTCTTCCAGTCTTTGCAGCTAATTCCTTGTATTGATTCATATATGAGACTAAATTCTTTGTATCAGGACATGTTAATCTTTCAAGATCTAAGTAGGCCTGATTCTGCTCTGCAGTTGATCCTGATGTTGGATCCTCCAGGGTAATGATTCGTCTAATTTGAGCTAGCACATTCTGAGTCTCATCAGCTGCTTCAATTAACCGATCATATTGAGTAGGGAACATCATCCTCCATTGAATGAAAGTCTTTTTCTCTATTTCTCCTAGCAAATTTTCAATGTATTGGACCTTGGTTCTGTTGTCAGTCCAAATTTTTGAATCTACTACATTAGTAGTAATAGATTCCCACCTGGAAATCACATCATTATATAACCCAATATTATCAGGAAGTACAAGCATAGCACCTGTTGATTGCTGGGCTGATGGAAGTTTCCATTGTTCATTGTTATAAGCCCTCTTTAGTTTTCCAATTTTTGCGCTGAAGTAATCTGGACTTTCATATACGTTCGGGACTTTAGGCCTTTCACCAGTTGCTGGTGCATATTGGGGAGGTCCCATGATTGAATCAGCCTGTGGATTATAAGTAGAAATGGCTGAGGAAGAGGCAAATATGGCTTCCTTCTGGGCAGGATAATCAAGTTCAGGCTCACTATCATCAATCATCGCAACATATTCATCCATTTCCTCAGAAAATGCAGATAAATAGTCAGTGGAAAATGAATCAAAAGAAGAAGAGGGATAGCTTATTCCACCACCTTCCGCAAATGGGTTAGTCCATTCCTGTTGTTGTAAAACATAAAGAGAGTGATGATGCTGTCTACTTGGAATATCATTTATTGGAGTCTTCATCACAGGTAGCAGCTGATTCATTAAGTGGTCCCACTCTGGAGTATGCATTTGTCCTGTTGAAGTGGTAGTATATATTTCAACCTCATCGTCTTTAGGATGGTTGTCTGTTGATCCAAAGCCTCCAGATCGGGAAGTGGAATCAAATTCTAGAACTTGGACCAATGTAGGAGTACTAATGACTTCCAGAATTAATTGAGCCACTGCTTCACCATGTTTGAGAAACAAGACATCATATGTCAAATTAAAAACGACAATTTTTACCTCATCTCGGTAATCCGAGTCAATTACGCCAGCCCCTATGGAGATGCCTTTCTTCCATGCAGCACTTGATCTAGCTGCAATTTGGCCATAGTGTCCTTCAGGAATATGAAAAGTGTTGTGAGAAGCAAGGGTAGATTAGTCTTTTTTATCTTTTGTTAATAAGTTGATGCTTAGGGTTGTGTGGCTATATAAGCATATGTAATTCTCCTGAAATATGATGAATATTAAAAACTCTTTATTACAACATGGTATCAGAGCAAAGTTCCAATCCCTAACCCTAACCCTAGCCGTCGGCGCATCTTCTTCCTCTTTGCCCTAGCGTCGACCAAGCTTTCCTCTTCCTTTCTTCATCGCGATCTCTTGGCGCCGACCAAGCTTTCTTCCCTTCTCTCTGCCACGTGCAGATCTTCTTCCCGAAGGTGCCCACAAGGTTGCCACCGCCCCAACTTCATCGGCAAAGCTGCAGTGATCTGCTGGTCACCGGAGAGCAGCAGCTTTTTCAAACTGCTGTGAATTCCTGCACTTCACCTTCTCTCGAATTCTTTTTCTTCAGCCCAGTCTACTGCCGCTACCCCTTCCAGAAAAATTTTAATGGCGGACAACACTAACGAAACCTCGGGAATTTCTGCGAACCCTATGTCTTCTTCAGGACAGGTACAACCGATTTTCACAATGGCAGGCACGGGAGGGTCCGGTCTTCAGATAGTATCAGAAAAGTTGTTTGAGACAAATTATGCATCTTGGGCAGTTGCTGTTGAACTTTATGTCGAAGGCCATGATAAACTTGATATTCTTCATGGCACTAAAGTGAAACCAGATGAAAAGGATCCTAGTTTTCGCACTTGGCGGCGTGACAATATTCAATTAATGACTTGGATGCTTAACTCTGTTAATTCTGGCATCAAACAAGTCATTCTTCATAACAAAACAACGTATGACATGTGGAAGACACTGGAGCAGATGTATGGACGCCGACATGATATTCTGTGTACTTATCAGATCAGCAGTCAAATTTTCAAACTTGAACAAGGTTCTATGTCAGTCACCAACTATTTTGCTACTCTGAAGGGACTGTGGGATGAGTTTGACTACTACCGAATGGAAAATTGGAGTTCCATTGATGATCATCAGAGATATTTAAAGCTTCTGGAAAAAGACAGAATTATTAAATTTTTAGATGGACTTACTGCAGAGTTTGAGAGTTTAAAAGGGCAAATTCTTGGGCTTGATCCTACTCCTTCTCTAGAACAGGTTTACTACAAAATTCTAAGTGAAGAAGGTAGAAAAAGGACCATGAACAAGAAGGGGATTTCCACTGGAGGTCCTCCGATTAGGGAGACCTCTGTCTTTATTGGTTCTGCAAACAAGTTTCGGCTTGGTGGAACTAAAAGACAAGGGGACAGATTTTGTCGGCACTGCAAGAGAACTAATCATGATTCAGATTTCTGTTGGGAAAAATATCCAGAAAAGAAACCTGAAAAATTTAAGCACAATGCTAAGAAGGCTCCTAATAGTAGTAATATTGCTATCCAAAAGTTAGAAAGTGAAGAGACTATTGGTTCCTCTGTGTCCTCTATCACAGGATTGTCTTCTACTGATATTGTTAACCTCCAGCATCTTCTCTCTCGGCTTCAGGCTTCATTTTCGGCCTCTACTCCTGCAGATTCTACTCCATTTCAAGCGCACACAGGTATCCGGGGCCTAGGATTAAGTGTTACAGCCCCTGGGTCATTGATTCAGGAGCTACGGATCACATGACAAATGCTGCTAACTCCTTTATTTCTTATTCTTTATCCTCTGGGCAGGAGAAAGTGATCATTGCAGATGGAACCAAAGCCACTGTTGCTGGCAAAGGTTCTATAAAACTTATAGATCATTTTTTCCTATCCTCTGCACTTCACGTTCCTTCCGTCTCTATTAATTTACTTTCTGTTAGTAGCATTACTAAACGACTACACTGCTCCGTAACCTTTTTCCCTGATCATTGTGTCTTCCAGGATCTCGAGACCAAGCAGACGATTGGGATTGGCCGTGAAGTAGGGGGTCTTTATTATTTCCAGCTTGAAATAACATCTGCTCTGAAATCTGCAGCCAAGTGTTTGGGAACTAAGCATCAAGAAATTCTTTTATGGCATTCTCGGTTGGGACATTTGTCTTTTCAGTCTTTGAAAATTTTATTACCTAGTTTGTTCCTTTCTATTTCTCTTCAGTCATTTCAATATGAAATCTGTCAGTTATCCAAACATTGTAGAACACATTTTTCTGAGTCTTTAAAGAAGAGTTCGTCTCCATTTGATCTTGTTCATTCGGATGCGTGGGGGCCCTCTCCTGTGACTTCTTTGGATGACTATCGATATTTTCTATCTTTTATTGATGACTACACCCACTGTACATGGCTGTATTTGATGAAAACCAGGGAAGAAGTTCCTCGTCTCATTCAAAATTTTTGTAGAATGGTTGAAACCCAATTTAACTCAAAGGTGAAGATTCTTCGTTCTGACAATGCCCGTGAGTACTTTGCCCAGTCTCTAAATACTTTTCTTGAAGACTCAGGAATTCTTCATGAGTCATCTTGTTCCTACACACCACAACAAAATGGAGTGGCCGAGAGAAAGAATCGTCATATTCTTGAAACAGCCCGTGCACTTTTATTTCAACGTCACTTACCCAAATATTTCTGGGCTGATGATATTCTTGCCGCTGCTTATCTCATCAATCGATTGCCATCTAAAGGTCTTGGGAACCGGTGTCCTCTCACTATTCTTCATCCTAGCGTAGAGTTGTTCTCCCTTACACCTCGGGTTTTTGGTTCACTTTGTTTTATACATGTTCTTGATCCCAAATCTTCTAAACTTGATCCTCGTTCTATACGAGGAGTTTTTATAGGGTATTCCACTTGCCAGAAAGGCTACAAGTGCTTTGATCCTATTACTAGGACGAGATATATCTTGAAGGATGTTACTTTCTTTGAGTCTGAGTCTTATTATTCTCCTCAGTCTCATCCTCAGGGGGAGAATATTACCTCTTCCTTTGTGCCTCAAGTGGTCGTTCCTCAAGTTCTTCAAGTGATTTCTTCTCCTATTCCACTGGATGTCATAGAAAATAGAAAAGATGCCCCATCACTGGGAAAAGATGCTCCATCACTAGGAGCACAGTCTTCACCAGATATTATTACTTATAAACGACGAAGACACAAGCAAGAACCTACTATTGATCGGCTGGTTGAATTGGATGCTCTGGCTCCTGATCCTGTGAAGCAGTTATCCTCATCAGTTGAGTCAACCGCACCTCTAAATATGAACGAGCTGGACCTTCCGGTTGCTGTTAGAAAAGGTGTCAGGTCATGTACTCAACATCCTATCTCCAACCATGTTTCATACTCTCGTTTGTCTCCTTCATATCATGCATTTGTTTCACAATTATCAAACCATGCTATACCTTCTTCCTATTATGAAGCTGTAAGGGATTCAAGGTGGCAGGAAGCAATGAACGAAGAAATGGAGGCTCTTAACAGAAATGGTACTTGGGAATTAGTTGATCCCCCAAAGGGGAAGAACTTGGTTGGTTCTAAATGGGTCTATGCTATCAAGTATAACTCAGAGGGGGAAGTGATTAGATATAAAGCCAGACTTGTTGCCAAGGGATTCACCCAAACATATGGGGTAGATTACTTGGAAACTTTCGCACTAGTTGCAAAGCTAAACTCGGTTAGGGTAATTCTTTCTCTTGCTGCTCAATATGATTGACCTCTATTTCAGTTAGATGTTAAAAATGCCTTCTTGAATGGTGACCTTTATGAAGAAGTATACATGTTGCCACGGCCTGGAATTGAAACAAAAGGAAAGGTTTGCAAGCTAAAAAAAGCTTTGTATGGGCTTAAACAATCTCCCATAGCATAGTTTGATAGGTTTTGCAAAGTCATGATATTGTTTGGTTTTAAACAAGGGAATGCTGATCATACACTCTTTATAAAAAGGAAAAAGGATAGCACTACCATTCTTTTGGTTTATGTTGATGATATGATAGTTACAGGGGATGATGAGGTAGAAATTCAGGCTCTTAAGTCCAAGTTAACATCAGAATTTGAAATTAAAGACCTTGGATCATTGAAGTACTTCCTGGGTATTGAAGTCGCTCGATCAAAGAAAGGGATCTATGTATGTCCGAGAAAATATGTGTTGGACTTACTCAAGGAGACAGGGAAGCTGGGTTCTCGGCCAGCGTCTACTCCTATAGAAGTAAATCATGATCTTACTAGTTCTAGTGGGGAAGATCTTACAAGTCTGGAAAAGGGAACGTATCAAAGGCTGGTTGGAAAATTACTCTATTTATCTATGACTAGGCCTGACATCACCTATGCTGTTAGTGTAGTAAGCCAGTACATGCATGCTCCTAAAAATATCCACATGAAGGCTGTTGACAGGATTCTAAGGTACTTGAAATCATGTCCTGGAAAAGGCTTGCTGTTTAAAGGAGGTGGTGATCTGAAGGTGGAATGCTATTCTGATGCAGACTGGGCTGGTTCTCGAGATGATAGAAGGTCCACTTCTGGCTATTACACTTTTTTGGGAGGAAACTTGGTAACTTGGAGGAGTAAGAAACAAAATGTTTGTGCACGGTCCAGTGCTGAAGCTGAATATCGAGCCATGGCACATGGTCTTGCAGAGATGTTGTGGCTAAGTTTTCTGTTGACAGACATAGGATTAAAGGTTGAATTACCTCTCAGGCTGTATTGCGACAACAAGACAGCAATCAATATTGCAAATAATCCAGTACAACATGACCGGACTAAACACATTGAGATTGACCGTCACTTTATTTGGGAGAGACTTGATTCTGGAGAGCTATGTCTGCCTTATGTTAAGTCTGAGGATCAACTTGCTGATATGTTTACAAAAGCTATACCCCAAGTTGTGTTTGACTCTTGTCTTAGCAAGTTAAACATGTTTGATATATATGTTCAACTTGAGGGGGAGTGTTGTGAGAAGCAAGGGTAGATTAGTCTTTTTATCTTTTGTTAATAAGTTGATGCTTAGGGTTGTGTGGCTATATAAACATATGTAATTCTCCTGAAATATGATGAATATTAAAAACTCTTTATTACAACAAAAAGCTAATCCTGTGGATAAGAGAGCACAACCTCCAGCAGGTATCTCATAATTCCCAATGATAGAGAGGTCATATCCTGCTGATCCTGCAATTTTTCTTTTAGGTATAACGACATCTGGATGTAGTGTTTGAACCTCAAAAAGCAATGGTTCTTTTATAATTAAGGGAGCTAGAATTTCCTGCTCTGGTGAACCAATTTCTTCATCATGTTGATTGACTCGTACTGATGGTTGCTCCGAGATAAGTGTATATCCTTCAAATTGTAAGGATATACTTCCATCTAATAACGTTCGAGTTTGGACTCGTGTAGGTGCCACCGGATTTCTTTGAATTGATGGTCTTAGGATCCATCTCTGTTGTTGTAATTGTTCAGTTGTGAACCTGGTGCCAGGTAATGCATGCACCCCTCTACTAGCTAATTAATCTGTCACATTCTGCACATTATAAGCAAAATTAGTGAAACTTATATTAGTCAGCCTACCAATTAGCATTCTGGTAATTAGGAGATTGCTTGATCCTCCTTGCCATTCAGTATAACCATGTGTTTGAAAAGAGATTTCCACATGATTGGCAAAAGTCTTCAATGCTCATCATTACATCTGGTATAACATGGACCATTTGCGTGCCACGCGTTAGATCCATTTCCATGGTGGCGATGATCGAATGATCATCTCTCCATCGAGTATCCCGTAATACGACCAATGCCAAGACTCCGGTATCTCTTCTATGTAAGGCATAGATACGAATCATAATAAGGCCGATATGAATATGATGAAATCCAGCTTCATGTAAAACCTGCTGACTCTGCTCAGTAATAAGTGGCAAGTCTACTTGATTATTTTCCACACATAGAATGTCTTCTTCAGAGAAGTGCTGATAAACCCTATGCTGAGTTGGTCTATATCCTGTAGAATACAGAACTTCAGCCGACACCATCCCAGCTCGCTGAGATATGGAGAGTTCGAGTTGGGCTTCAGGACTTAATTGAGTCTAGGGGTGGCAATTCGGTTCGGGTTGACGGGTTCGGGTTGGCAGGTTGGCGAATTAGCAAATGACAACCTGAACTCGACCTGATTATTAATTCGGGACAAACTATTCAACCTGAACCTGATCTGTTTATTTACACTTAACCTGAACCCGACCCGTTTGACCCGTTTAACCCGTTTGACCCGAACATGACCTGAATTCATTAAAGAAATTTTGTATATTAAATTAAAAATTAAAAATAACATTTATCTACACAAATTGAAAATCCATATCATAAATGATAAGTCATAGCAACATTGCAATCAATAGCATATCTCTATGTTTAGGGTTTTTAACTTTTTTAAATTTGTAATTTTAGTTTAAATTTGTAATTTTAGTTTAAATTTATAATTATTTATAAATGGGTTCGCGGGTTGTAATTGGATCATTTCAGGTTGACCCGAATCCGACCTGTTTATTAATTGGGTCAATTGGGTCGACCTGATTTCGACCCGAATCCGAAACTACTCAACCCTAACCTGATTTTTTCGTGTTCGGTTCGGGTCGTGTTTTTATGTCAGGTCAAAAATTGTCACCCCTAATTGAGTCTCAATAGTTCTTTTGAATCGTCGCTGGCTTGGTAGAAGACGTCTTTGCATATTATATAGTCGTCGTTGATTTCGACGGTAGTCCCTGATTTGATCTTCAGTACTAGGGACGGTTGCTGCTGTTGTTGTAACAGCTGGGGGACGAGTAGAAGTACTCATCTTCGCCTCTCGTTTTTGAGAATCTCTGCTGAGTCTTTAAAGACCAGAATAGCTCCTTTCTTTTTTGGGATTATAGGATCACTTCCTAAATTTAATCCTCCAAGCCTTTTGGTGAGATCAGCAATTGATATTTCCAGCTCTGTTGAACTTGGCGTTGGGACAGTTACTGGTATAATCTTTCGTATAGCTGCTTGCAAGTCCTGCACTTGAGTGGTTAGATTAATAAGCAAAGAGATTATTGTATTATTCTGTCTCACTAATGCCCTTTGCAAGTCAAAAGTTGTTTTTAATTCAGCTGGAGCAAGAAAACCAGAGGCAGGTGTTTCTATTGATTCGGTGATATTTAACGCCTTTTTATAATCAATATTAGCTTGCTGCTCTTCTAGGCTCATCCACCTATCACTGTTTTTACTTCCTTGAGCAAGTATTCAACCTTTCGAACACTTTTCTTTAATTCTTCAGTAAGTTTAAGAGCCTCTTTTTCGACTAACTTTGGTTGTTGTGCTATTTCTCTCACCAACTCCCTTACCTCAGTTTTAGTTAAAGGTTTCTGACGTAGGACCTCCTTTTCTAGGTTGCCAACTACCTTCTGAAGTACGAAAATTTCGTACCTCAGTATTCTGTTTTCTTCCTTTAAAGCGTAGGAGTGCTTTAATGAAACTTTTGAAAGTAAGGACACTCGATCATATACAACTCCTATGTTGTTAGCTATCGTCGACGTTTTTGGTTCAGGGGTATCTGCTAGGTCAAGATATTCAAGGCTTACGGTTCAGGATTTTGTTATATCACTCTCTTATACTCTGTTCAAAATTTTCAGTCATAAAGGAAATACTAACATTTAAGCTTTTGTTTATGGCTTAGGAATCCATAAAACTTTCATGCTCACCTGACTGGCTATAGCCCTTTAAGAGATTTACGTGCACGACAGTTTTTTGCAATCAGTTAACAGATTCGGTCGCCTTATCACAAAAGACTCAAAGTTAATATTTTGTTTTTATAAAAGGTATATGAAGATATCAACTAGTTGGGCCTTCCAGCTTATCGTCTTACGCACTTACTAGCCTTGCGGGATTCCGGACGAAGGATGCATGTCGAGTCTCCACCTTTCAGCCCTTTAGTTCTTCTTCAAAGAATACCTTTTATTTGAGCTATTTAATAAGATTTCACAGATGAATAGGGTGGTTAAACAAGTGCCCCTTACCTTAGCCTTGAACTTAGAAATTTAGCCTGCCATGAGCTTACAAACAAAGCTCTGATACCATAAAAGGATCGTCTTTCAGGAAATGAAATGAAACCTGAGCTATGCCCAGAGAGTTATTTCCCTCTGAAAGAAAAGACTTACAAACCCACAAGTACACACAAGCTCTTAGGCTAAAGGATGAACGTCTTGGTGATTCTCAAGACTTGATCAAACTTCTCACACTTATGATCGTTTTATAAGGAAGAAAAGGTTGAACCATTATTGAGGCGGGTACACTTTATTTGCCCCATCGTCCCTCAGATAAGATTCCCTTGTCTCCAAATAAAACTTTACAACACAATCCTCACTTTACACACACTCCTATTATCTTTACACTATTAAATTTATTAAAGGATCGACTCTCCGAGGCTCAAATCCTTTTAAGTAGTAAGCATAATTTGGATGTTGTGGGAAATGGGCCCACCATTTGCTTTTTATGGTGGTACCTATCTTATCTCACGGCCTATCTGTTGCATGCGCTGGACCTCATTAAACAGGTCCTTTCTGCTTTCTATCACATCATCATAATGGTTTCTCCAATAATTATCCACTCCTCCTTCCTTATGCCGACGCGCGTTGAAATCATATTCCTTCATTTGTAAGATAAGTTCCAGCTCACGCATTTTGTTCAAGACGCCAATAATTGCTTCATCTTCAATTCTGGCCATACGATTTCTTTTGTCATGTTCTTCTTTTAAGAATATTTTGGGAAGAGTGTCATGGATTAAGTCGTTATATTCCGTTAGTAACGGAAATCTTGTGGACGCCGATGCTTCTTCTTCAGCTTCTATTAAGACAGCCAGGGATTTTGGTTCTTTCTACTAGGCATGATAAAGTATCTGCGAGAATGTTAAGTTTTCCATCTATTGATAGATCGAATTAGTGCGATAGAGGGGGGGGGGGGGTCAATATCGCGTTTTTAAAAACTTTTCTTTATCCTTTTAAAATCAGAGTTGTGCAGCGAAAAATAGAAAGAGATAAGTTCATTTACTTCGTTCGGAGCCTAGCTCGACTCCTACTCGAAGGCCCGTGATCCTTGATCGCACCGATGAGCAAATCACTATAACCCTTCTTTCCGAAATCCTTCGGAGAGAAACAGATCGTACAAATGAGTAAGATAGTAACACCCTACTATCTTACTAAATAATAAGTACAATGCAATATAAAATATTATACCGATAGAAATAGAATATGAAGCGCAGTCGGTACTTCTGGATAGTGTGGCTTGTTGAGCTGATGAAGACATGTAGCACGAGTTGCTTGCAGAACAGAACTTTTATTGATCAGAGAGTATACCTGAGCCTCGGACCTCGAGCTCCTTTTATAAGTGTCATTGTTGTTCGGTCGACCGATCCCTCTGTTCGGTCGATCGAACCCGCTCCCTTCCTTCATGGCTGGAGTTTGACGCTGGCTCGATCTTTTGCATTAACTGATCTTTAATGGTTCGGTCGACCGATCCCGTTGTTCGGTCGACCTAACAGTGATCTTCCTTGTTCGTCGAGATCCGCACTTAATGCTCCATTAATGATTTTATTGTTCGGTCGACTGATCATCTTGTGATACCATGTTTGCGAGCCTGAACTGTTTTGCCAAATTTGCCTGTTTGGTCGACCGAACCTTTTTTCGGTCGACTGATAAAATGCCTTGATCGGTCGACTGAACCTCCTGTTCAGTCGACTGGACCCTTGGTAAATTGAAGGTTTCTGAGTGCTGGACGCGTGGCCACTGACAGAGCCTGATTCTGAGTTCTGAGTCAAAAGTTGCGACCCTTTGAAGCTCAAGGGGTCATATGATTCTGCAACACAAAGTTAGTTCGATATAACAATAGTATTCCTATAAAACAAAGTTAGCACAGTTATAATACATGAGTAGTAATATGCATGAGTATAACAGTTATGACTGTCTTGATCTCAACTTGGAAACTTTCCTGGTTTCTTCAGTTGGATCAGCGACCTTAGGTTGTTCCTTTCAGGAATCCGACCTCACTGGCGCTCCTCCAGTTATTTATCTCAACCTACCTGCCAAACGTTGGGTCCTCCAGACATGTTTAGACTTTACTCTCTAGCCGTGATTAGGCCTTTCTCGATTGAGTTAATAGCCTGCACACTTAGCCAAATCATCAGATCATGACAAGACTTAACTTGAACCTTTGACAACATCAAAACTCAGGTTTGATTCTGGTGCACCTTGCACCAACAATCTCTCCCTTTTTGATGTTTGGCAACCAAGGTTCACAGTTAAGTTTAAAATGTCACGCCCCAGAGGAGTCCCCGTCCGAAGAAATTTCGGCAGCATCTCCCCTGTACGGTGGACAATCTGAAATTTCTACATATCACATATACATCAACCACAGGCGGCTGGAATAATAACAATAAATAAAAAAAACATTCACCACGCAGTTTATAATAGTAACATCACAATAATACTCTGACTCAAAATCCACCCTACTCTACTACACTCGTAAAAAACTCAAATCTGACGAAACTCACCTCTTCTGTCGTCCAGGCAGGCATGTAGTAAAAACATATCAAATAGAACATCCATCAATATCAAAAGAAAAACATACGATGTCCAAATATCCAAATAACCAAGTACACACATAATCAAATAGGAACCAAACTAAATGATAAATAAATCATCGAGGTCTGCAGGGATCTAGCACTATATGCAGTGAGGACTAGCGACTGGAACTCCCTCCTGACAGCATCAACCTGAAAATAATAACAATTGAGGCGGGGTGAGTCCAAGACTCAGTAGGTACAATTGATATACAAAGTAAAGAAATAACACCTAGCACTAATCATGCGTACAGTCTCCTGATAAAATAAAGGTAAATGCAAACCGAAGTAAAACAGGAGAGAAACTGTACTAACCAGGACCTGGGTATCAGGACAAACAGTCCGAGTGATATAGAAATCCTGTATGCATGTCAAACATAGGTATCCAAACAATATGCAACATATAAATGCAGCAAACACAAACACAAGCAATAAATGCATCATGCATATGATGCCAATGTCATGGTCACCCCTGACGCTAGTCAGCCAACTCACAACAAAAGTGGGACCGAGTGGGTAGGGCTGTGACGACCGTGCACTTTGCATCACTACCGCTGATGAGTGACCGAGTGAACGGGATGCTGTCGGAGTACACACATACTCCTACCCAAATCATAAATGGGGGAGCGCAATGCTCTCATCTCCCAGTACACTATGACGGGGAGGGATCTCTAACGTGCTACACGCTGCGTCACACTATCCATGAGCGGACCAACGGAGCACCGGAAGAGCAAACTGACGTGCTACCACGCTGCGTCACGCTATCCATAAGTGTCACAACGGAGCACCGAACAGTGATGAAACTGGCGATGTGCTCGACAATAATGGAGCAATCTATCACACAGCATGCAATTATGCGAATGGTGCATGACACTAAGCATGGTAATATACTGAATCAATCTATATACATATATGATGTGCACCGTAATCAATAAATCATATCAAGAGTTCACAGATCAGATAGGGTATCACACCTAGGTCCTGAACATGGTGAAACATGGTTATATCACTACCTCTAAGCATGTGTAATCAGGTAAATAATAACATGAGATGCAAAACAAACAAACAACCAAACATATAACTGGTATCGGGTAGTGACTAACCGAAACAAATAAGAAACATAATCTTTGCTATTTGTTAAATTCATTACTATGCATATCAAAAGACATAAGTCAAAAGTACCCGCCTCCAATAGGAATGTCCAAATCTGACATCGAGCAACTCGTCTCGCGTCAAAGTCCTAAGTCACGAACAATCAAATATATTTTATTTAGCTACAATTTACATAAATAGCTAAATAAATTCTTAAGATCTATTTAGGACAAACCCTAAACCAACCTACTAACCATATAATCAAAATTCACTACAAAATGTACCACGATCCTACACTTTACCTCAAATCACAGCCGCTGCGGAAACCAGGTGCTATTGGAGGGAATTTCTACCGGAAATCCCACAGAACAAAACCTTGCCTCACTGAAAACAACCGGATACAGAGAACAAGATTAGAATCCAACACATCAACCTATCACCAACACAAGTTTAATTTGACCTCCTTACCACAGATGAGTGTCAACAGTGCAAGGACCAACGATGGCACAGATCCATTATCGCGTGGAAGCACGGAAGAAGGCACCGACTCGATCTGGTGGCACCGGACCAAACAAGGGTTTGTAGATGGCACGACAGAACTTGGTGATCAGCCTTGTCCTCGGCGCACACTCCCTATCCCCGGTGATCTAAGGCACGAGTCGCTGTGAGGCAGGCTCGACTCTGATGAGAGGAGATCGGGGAATTAGGGCACGGTGTGGAGGAGGTCGGCACAGAGGAGGTCGGAGAGGGGCGGTGGCGCTAGGTCGAACCTAGTGGCCGGCGAGGTCTCGGGAAGAAGAAAGGAGGGAGTCGCGGTGGCCGGCGCTGCTTCGGTCCAGAGAGGGCAGCAGTGACGCTGTGCAAAGGCTAGGGCAGAAGAGGAGAGGAGTTCGACTCGGGGGAAGGAAGAAAATGAGAAGAGGGGAAGAAATCGGCCTCGGAGAAGAGGAGGAACCGCTGGGCCGGCGGTTAGGGCACGCCGGCGGCTCGGTTGCGCGAGGGAAGGAGCAGCGGGCTCGGTATGGGTTCGGCGTCAAGGGAAAAAAAAACGGAGAAAAGAAATAAGAAAAAGGAAAAAGGAATTTATAAAATAAACAATTCCTCGTTTAAATGGGTAGCCTAAACAGGCTTTTTTCCCGGCCCCGTTCTTGTCCCCGTTAACTCGTCCATACGAGCTCCAAAAAATTCCCGAAAAATTTCTAAAAATTCTGGAAAATTCCCTTATCAATATTTGCCTATTTTCCAGTATTTTACATAAAATATACAAAGTTAAGTAAACAAGCATTTAACTCTCCCCCTGAGTTTAATAACTCTCCCTAAATTTATTTTCTCTCCCCCTTTGACACACATCAAAAATAGGTGTAATACTAACCAACCCCCTTTAATCAATAATAGTAAAATTTTTTTTAAACTTCATAAAATATTTTCATAAAAACTTAATTGAATTAAGTTAAAATTTTTGAAAATGTTTTTATAACAATTTAAAATTTTCATGAATAAGTGTAAGTAAAAAAAAAAGTAAGAAAGGATAAATTTTATGATTTAATAGAAAAATTTCCTAAGGAAAACTTTAGAAAATTTTATAAGAGAAAATAGTGAACTAAGTTTTGAAATTAATCTTTAGATTTTAAAAAAAAAAACGTTGATTCAAAAGTTAGGTTTTGAAATGCTGAAGCAAAATATTCTAATTAAGAACATTTTTACTTTTTCAAGAAAATAAGTGTATAATTTTTGAAATAGCTGGAAAGAGAATTTTAAAAATCCATAGGTCTAAAAGAAATATTTAACCAATAAGTTTTGAAAACATGATATTTTAAAAAAAAAAAATTCTAAGAAAGATTGGTTTTTAAATGATGTTAAGGCTCCCCCTTAATTAAATAATCCTAAGGTCCAAGCGGGATATGAAAAATATATGTTAGACCAAAATTTTGGAATAGTTTTTAATTTAATTAATTAATCTCACCATTTCTAAGTCATGACACTAAATAAACCTATAGTTGTGTGAGATGATTCAAATTATTTTGGTAATTAGGTTAAATTAATACTTAATTAAAGTTTAATTTATGGTTAAAGTTTAAAATTAATTTAATTATTGTTTTAATTAAAATAAATTAGGTTTGAGATTAAAAATTTATTGATTTATTTAATTTCTAATTTATTGTATAATTATTTAGAATTAATTAATTAAGGATTACTTTAAAGTTTATTTTTAAGTTAATTATTTAAAACATAATTAATTTAGGTTTACAAATTGATTCATTTATTTATTAGATTAATTGATCAAGTGTTTTTTTTACTTTAAGTTTATATTTTTAAGTTTTAATGAATTAATTTATTAACCTTGAATTTAGTTAAGTTAAGTTTTAATTAATTTAAGTTTATTATTATTATTATTATTATTAATAAAATTATGTTTTATATTAGAAATTTCAAGATTAATTGTTAAAGAAAATTAATTAATTAATTAGTGATTTCAAGTTTAATTAATTGATTAATCATTTAGTTATGAATTTAGAGTTGATTTAGTTTTCCTTTAAGTTTACGATTTTAAGTTTTAATTATAATTGTTAAAAAAAATTATGTTTGAGTTTAATTAAGTTTTAATAAAGTTTTAAAAGAAATTTAATTAAGTTTTTAAGAAATTTAATTAATTTTTGAAATAATTTAATTAAGTTTTTAATATTTTTTTTTAAAAAAAATAATTAAGTTTTAATTAAGTTTTTTTTAAAAAAAATAATTTTAATTAAGTTTTTAAAAATAATTTTAATTAAGTTTTAAAATAATTTTTTAATTAAGTTTTAAAATAATTTTAATTAAGTTTTAAAAAGATTTTTTTAAATTTTTTTAATTAAGTTTAAAATAATTTTTAAAATAATTTTTTAGTTAAGTTTAAAATAATTTTTTTTAATTAAGTTTAAAATAGTTTTTTAATTAAGTTGAAAATATTTTTTTAAATAATTTTTTAATTAAGTTGAAAATGTTTTTTTAAATAATTTTTTAATTTAGTTGAAATTTTTTTTAATTATTTAAGTTTTAAATAATTTTTTAATTAAGTTTAAAATAATTTTTTTAATTAAGTTTAAAATATTTTTTTAAATAATTAAGTTTAAAATAATTTTTTTAATTAAGTTTAAAATATTTTTTTTAATTAAGTTTAAAATAATTTTTAATTAAGTTTAATATATTTTTTTTAGTTAAGTTTAAAATAATTTTTAATTAAGTTTAAAATATTTAAAATATTTTTTTTAGTTAAGTTTTAAATAATTTTTTTTAATTAAGTTTAAAATATTTATTTTTATTAAGTTTAAAATAATTTGTTTAAGTTTTAAATAATTTTTAAATTTTAATTAGATTTGAAATTTAATTAGGTTTGAAAAAAGTTATTGAACCTATGTTAGATTCAAACTTAGCTTTGGGTTAATCAAGCAGGCTTCCTAAGGATAAGCTTTCAGTTCAGTGGCGAGGGTTATGGCCTTCTTGTGTATCAACGGTGGACCACTTGCTGAAGACTTTCCAAACTGTTCCCGCTCAAAGAACTTAATACTAAATTTTGGTCCAACTAGCCCATGTTTGATTGGGGTAGCTTCGGTCAGATCCACTAAGTCTAGTGCACCAGGTAGAATTCCATATTCAGCCTAGACTTGCCTTCGACAAAGCTTCCTTGACGTACTATCATCCCAATCCATTCCGATGCTATGTTGTAGGGTTTGGTAAACCTTTTTCATCTAACCATTTTTAGCAGAAAATAAACCTAATTCTAAGTGTATGAGTTTGGTTAATCAAGTTGGTTGTATTGTTTTTCTACTTGCTCCCCTGAGTCATAGCTTAGATAAGGTCTATCTAAGTAATGAATTTGACTCTTAGGGATTAAGTAGAGGTTTGGTTTAATTGGTTTGGTTAAACATTTTATTGGAACTCATGCTTGGACTTGACTTCTAACATTTTGACTGATTAAAGATAAGTATGGTTTGTTTGTTTTATTTGGTTTATAGCTGAGTCCCGATTTGTTGTACACAGCTCGTTGCGACCCAAGTACCATATTTAGACACTTGGATCCCAGTTCAAACTTTTCCAACATTTCCTTGAGTTGCTTGACTTGTCCTTTCAAGTTGGAATTTTCTTCCTCAAGTTTTGTAACTTGAGTCGAAGTTCCAACTTGAACTTGATTAGTCGAGTTACTCAAGTTAACTTGCTCCTTAAGGTGGTCTATTTCCTTAAGTAGCTAGTTTTTTTGTTTTTTAGATTTTGTTAATTTTTTAAACAAGCATTTAATTACTTTTAACATTTCAGACTTCGAATTGAAGGTTACCTTATCGGGTCCTTTTGAAACGGATGCAAATCGATGGCTTATCTCAGACTCGTCGTCGGACTCTGACTCATACTCATCTTCAGACTCGGATTCAGACTCTTCAGTCTTTGCCATAAATGCTATATAACTTAAGTGCTTTGGTTCTGGTTTTGGTCGGGGCTTAGCTTCCTTGTTTGGCCCTGCATACAAAGCTAACCCTTTCTTGGCTTGACTCAAGTTAGTCTGTTCATGTAATGTTAATTCACAAAATAATTCGTCTAATTTAATAATGGAAAGATCCTTCGCAAATTTATAGGCATCTATAATAGATGCCCATAAGGAGTTTCGAGGGAATGAGTTAAGCATATACCTGATGATATCACGATTCTCAAGTTGATGGCCGATGATATGTAGTCCATTTAGGATGTCCTTAATCCTCATGTGTAGTTGGCTTGCCGACTCACCATCTAGCATTTTAATATTTAGTAATGAATTTAATAAAAGATCACGCTTTATTACCTTTGTATCATCTTTGTATCATTTGTCCCTTCATGTAGTTTAACTAACTCATCCCACAAATCTTTTGCATTGTCGAAGGGGCCGACTCGTTTTAATTCTTCTTTTGATAATCCACATTGTAAAGTGTTGAGTGCCTTTGAATCAATTTGTAATTTCTTCTTTATTTCTTCTGTCCATTCCTCTGGATTGTTGACTGGTGATGTGTAGCCGCATTGGATAATGAGCCATTGATCAATGTCTGTTTTGAGAAAAACTTCCATCCTCTTTTTCCAGTATGGGAAATCGCTTCCATCGAATAGCGGAGGACGCACGATTGAATATCCCTCAGATTGTGTCATTTGTTCTTGCACTAAAAATTGAGAAACAAAAAGAATTTCCAAGACTCTTGTCTTGGGATTAGCAGTGCTTGAAAAATAAAAAAAATATTTTAAGAAAAAAATGAAGAAAAGAAAAAGTTTTAAAAGATGCTTTGAAAAATGGTTAAGTAATTTCAGAGCTAACTTGGCTTTGATATCAATTGATAGATCGAATTAATGCGATAGATGGGGGGTGAATATCGCGCTTTTAAAAACTTTTCTTTATCCTTTTAAAATCAGAGTTGTGCAGCGGAAAATAGAAAGAGACAAGTTCATTTACTTCGTTCGGAGCCTAGCTCGACTCCTATTCGAAGGCCCGCGATCCTTGATCGTACCGATGGGCAAATCACTATAACCCTTCTTTCCGAAATCCTTCGGAGAGAAGCAGATCGTACAAATGAGTAAGATAGTAACACCCTACTATCTTACTAAATAATAAGTACAATGCAATATAAAATATTATACCGACAGAAGTAGAATATGAAGCGCAGTCGGTACTTCTGGATGGTGTGGCTTGTTGAGCTGATGCAGACGTGTAGCACGAGTTGCTTGCAGAACAAAACTTTTATTGATCAGAGAGTATACCTGAGCCTCGGACCTCGAGCTCCTTTTATAAGTGCCATTGTTGTTCGGTCGACCGATCCCTCTGTTCGGTCGATCGAACCCGCTCCCTTCCTTCATGGCTGGAGTCTGACGCTGGCTCGATCTTTTGCATAAACTGATCTTTAATGGTTCGGTCGACCGATCCCGCTGTTCGGTCAATCGAACAATGACCTTCTCTGTTCGTCGAGATCCGCACTTAATGCTCCATTAATGATTTTATTGTTCGATCGACCGAACCTCATTTTCGGTCGACTGATCATCCTGTGATACCATGTTTGCGAGCCTGAACTGTTTTGTCAAATTTGCCTGTTCGGTCGACCGAACCTTTTTCCGGTCGACTGAACAGGATGTCGACTGAACCTCCTGTTCAGTCGACTGAACCCTTGGTATTTTGAAGGTTTTTGAGTGCTGGACGCGTGGCCACTGACAGAGCCTGATTCTGAGTTCTGAGTCAAAAGTTATGATCCTTTGAAGCTCAAGGGGTCATATGATTCTGCAACACAAAGTTAGTTCGATATAACAATAGTATTCCTGCAAAACAAAGTTAGCACAGTTATAATATATGAGTAGTACTATGCATGAGTATAACAGTTATGACTGTCTTGATCTCAACTTGGAAACTTTCCTGGTTTCTTCAGTTGGATCAGCGACCTTAGGTTGTTCCTTTCAGGAACCCGACCTCACTGGCGCTCCTCCAGTTATTTATCTCAACCTACCTGCCAAACGTTGGGTCCTCCAGACATGTTTAGACTTTACTCTCTAGCCGTGATTAGGCCTTTCTCGATTGAGTTAATAGCCTGCACACTTAGCCAAATCATCAGATCATGACAAGACTTAACTTGAACCTTTGACAACATCAAAATTCAGGTTTGATTCTGGTGCATCTTGCACCAACATCTATGTGTTCAAAATTTACCTTGACTCCTATTCCCGTGATGTAGTCAGTGAAGGAAAGCCATCTAACTCTTGATGGTTTATTCTTTGCAGACTCATTATGAAAATTGATTATTGCTTGACAGTCCGTCTTCAAAGTGATTTCCTTCTTATCCATGTAGTGAATTTTTAAAGCAGACATTGTCTTTTGAGGGTCCCTTGCACCCTTATTTATAATAGTAAGGATAAGGATATTTATTGACCTCCCCTCCAACCTTTTTGCTAATTAAGTCAACTCATATGAGTTTAGTCAATTGAAATCCTCATATGGAGCCACATCTTCTCTTCAATCGACTCAATTTTTATCTATTCAGTTCAAATCTATTTCAATCGATTCACTTCATTTCAGAATAAATCACAAGCTTATCCACCAATGAATGTCACCTTTAGTCGAGCTTTAGTTGACTTAAATCCAACTTAATCTACTCAAACCTTTTCAGCCAACTAAATTGATCGTTTTAGCGAACTAATCCATGAACAAATACTTTTGAGTTGACTCAATGATATTTCATTTGACTCAATTAAACATAGAACAAACCTTCTCTTTTGTCGATTCGACATTCTTGTCATTTGGACACTTATGAACTCACGCAAAATTTCGGGATTATACCTAGTCATAGACTATAGCCAGGAACTTATTGTTTCTTAGTCAAAGGATCTCAATCAAGTTGACTAACCTAAAATTACGAAATCCGAGATTATAATTCCCACATTGTGTCTCATAGCTCATCGTGTTTAGGTCTTCACTTCCTTGCTGGTTTTCACCATATCACAGCGTTACATTATCTAAGAGTACACCTCCCATCAGGTCTTTCGAATGCACGAAGTCTTCGACTCATTCCACTTGTCATTATTAGGTCACTTATGTAGTACACCTCTTGTGGTTGCCATCAAAGCTATCGAATCAATTTCATACTTGTTATCTTGTTCCTCGAATGTCCCATACCATCTTTCACCAATCTATTGTCACCAATCTCCAACAGTCCTTTAAGCTATTGAGTCAAACTAACTTGGCTATGCCAAGTCACCAAGTAAAACTCAACCTCTTTGAGTCGAAGCTCCATGAGCATTATGTGCATCTTAACAAGTTCCTGCAAACTTCATGCACACATCAATAATACAAACAAATCTAACTTAAATCCTTTACTAAGCACGTCAAAACATCTTGATGGAACACAACTACTTGGGGCACAATTACACCAATAGTTGATTGGTTGATACACAATTAAGGATCATTTAATGTTTGTCCAAACTTCAATAATAGTAGTGTGATTTACATAAAGAATAATATCTAACATTTGAAAAGATTATATGTGACGATTATGCATAGTCTCGTAAATTAAACTACTTGTACTTGATCAAGTTATAATTGTTCTCTTTATAGCTTCTCCATATTGTCTCTCCTTGAAATAAAAATGTCATTGTTGAGAATTATGAGTATATAAGTCTTTTTCTTTCTTAATAGGTTGAGATTCTGAAATAAGTGGTTAGTCAATTAGCTTTAATATTGTAGTAATGTCTTTCTTAATTGCTTCAGAAAAAGGTCTGGGTTCATATCAACCGGTGTAAAAAAATCATCAGTGTTTGGTTGGGCAAAACAAGTGAAGTATACCGCCCATAAATGAAAGGGAATGCTAAGAATATTGAAATATAAATTGATCTCTTTCTTTATAACTCATATCTTTTGGGATAAATGATTAGCCAATCAATTTTAACAGACTTTGAATACATTCGACCTCCTTGTTACTTCTAATTATTTTCTTAATATGGATTCCTAATTGATTTTGGTTATACATATATATTACTATTGTTATTTGTCAAATCACGAAATTTGTTCAAATTGTACATGTTGCTAAATAAATATGTCAAAAAGTTGTTATCATAGATTAGTTACTGGCTTTGGTATGTCCTACAGGATAAAGGATAAATCACAAAAGGTTATAGTTAGGGCACATAACAAAATAAAGTATCCTACAGGATATGCCAAAGTCAATGGGTAATACTTGACAGCTACATTTTGACATTTATTTAGTAACTAGTGCAATTAGGTTAGCACAATTTTTTTGATTATTGATTTAGTTGTTCTAGCAGATGGAATGTAGGAAATTATACTTGGATTAACAACAATAAATATATAAAATTTCCCTCTAAATTTCCAATTACTTGCAATAGTAAATTTGTAATTTGGCCAAACTCATGAAACTGCAATGATTTGTTATGCTTACTCAAGGAGGAATAATGTAACAGGCAATTGGAACACATTGGAGGTTCAACCAAAATTGAAAGGCTTGGATACAAGGCTTGAGCTTATTAAATTTTACGAGAAGAATTATTCTGCAAATCTTATGCACCTTGTTGTTTATGCAAGAGGTTGGAATTGCAATTTTGTTTCTGTATTTGTTTTTTATTTTATCTAATCAACTTAAGTATGTTAGACGGTCTTGATGCCATCCAAAGCCTGGTTGAACAAAAGTTTTGTGATATTAAAAACAGTGGACGAAATAACGCCTATTTCCCTGGTCAGCCTTGTTCGCCTGAACATCTGCAGGTACACTAAAGTCAGCATGCAACTCAGCCAGGATGAATACTTTACATAAAGATGATGCTTGTTGCAATAATTTTAGAAATAATACTTAACTTCTAAATTGTCATCTTTGGTCTTCAATTGCTTTATTATGCAGATTCTTGTAAAGGCGGTTAGGATAAAGCAAGGACACATACTGAGGGTCATTTGGCCAATTGCACCTAGCATACAGAACTATAAAGAAGGTCCTTGCAGGTACTTAAGTCATCTTATTGGACATGAAGGAGAAGGATCTGTCTTTTTCATTCTGAAGCAATTAGGTAATTTTAACTTTTGATTGTGTAAACCACTTTGTAATTTTTGGAGTTCTGTAATCTATTCATCCTAGTCATATTTCATTCTTCATATGGTCTTTTCTATTGACTTTTCAAGCCCAATCTTAATTAGTCATCATTCTCGAAGATGACAGAAATAGTTGACTAATAGGTTGTGGGAAATCAAAATCAAATATAATGAGTGTCATAAAAATTATCCTAATACAAAATTAGCTAGGTCTAATCTCATCAAAAACTTGCTTTAATTGGGCACTCTAGAAGGAAAAATGAGAGACTGAGTGAAACAAGAAAGAATGATGAGAGGTTGGCTGCTTTTGGATGAAGCCATTGAAGTTGCATTCTTGTCATACCCTGTAGTCCTCTTGTCCGTTGCTCCAGTTGGGGTATAAGTATTTGACACATATTTAGATTTAGCTCAAGGATTTAAATATCAGTATGTTTCAATTGACAAGTATGAACAGTGTTCCTCTCATGCAATGAGATTGAACAATTTGCCGTCATATCACTCATTTTGAGTGATTCATGGATATTTAGTTGTCTTTATTGGACTCGATTGGTGCGGAGGGTCATTAAAGGCAAGTAACAAATAGCATGATCTCCAAAGGCGACTCCAAGCTCTTCCTCTTCTTCTAAGTCACCTCTAGCTGGAAAGGATTTCACTTTCCAATTGCCTCCTCTCTTAATGTCATAGGTCATGAGCACAAAAGAGAAGTCATGATGAACATTGATTTGATCACCTCTTTGTTGTCTTCTAGGGACCGAATGAGACCCCTCCCTCGTATATATATCTTTGCGCTTGATGGATTTGTTAAATTAATGAGTTATAGTTAACAAAACCTAATGGTATAAGTGGGCTTCTCTCTTGATGTCATAGGCCATTATCACAGAAGAGCAGACATGATCTACATTGATTTGAGCGCCTCTTTGCTGCCTCTAGGAACTGAATGAGACCCCCTCCCTAATATATCTTAATGGATTTGTTATGTTTACACGATGAAGTTAACAAATCCTAATGTTATAAATGGAGGTTCTGGTTCTTGTTGATAGATGAGTGGTTTCTGCAGGAGTGCTGATTCCTGTTGTTCAACAAGGAGCAATTCTTGGAGGAACTCACCTCATTTCGGCGTGACTTTACATTTTCCTCTTTTTCTTCCTTCATTGCCTCCTCCACACCACTATAGCAGTTTGGCATGGCTGATCTATTGCAACCTGTTTTGTCTGTTGGCATAGGTTGAGCTATATTCAGAGCTCTTCCTGTCAGAGATCAAAACTATTATGAAACTGATATTTTAAATTGTGAGAAGGGGATTTAAACAATCACAATCATCAAGTGAGAACATAGTGTACTTAAATGGATACTTAATATTTCTATCGATCATGTGTAAAAAATTCTAGAAATTGCTGTGCCAGACACTCGGATTCATATTCATTTTAGATACTTGTATGCAAGTTTGAGGAATATGGGTGTCCTCTATTGATCCATGGAGGGCATCTATGTCACTTACACCTTTGGGCCTGAGCTCAGGTGTGGCCAGTTTGAGACACCCACCTAATCATCCCACCCACTGTGAAACTAGGCAGTAGTTAGCTTGCAAATCCATTTCCACTGAGAAGCTTGTTCGCCAAGACAACCTCAGCAATCATGATCACACACCATCTTGCTGGCCACCATAACATTATGGAGCTTAAAGGGCTTATGAAGACCAACAATTGATCAAACTTGTGATAGAGCTCTATGAAAGCGGAGAACTCTTTTACTGAGGTGGGTAGAGGAAGCCATGTAGTAGCTCGAGGGGGTTGGGTGAGAGGAGGGCCTTGACTCTCTTTTGACTGAGGCAATCAAAGGTGGTGATCACGTAGAAGTAACTAGGGTGGGGTGGGAAACTCTGAGCTGGGTTCCCCTCTGTCTGAGATGGGCAGTGACAGACACAAAGGAAGTTGTGAAAGAGTGGGGAATAAAAAAGCCATCCGTGGGATGGCCATGGGTTGCATGCAAAAGAAACCCAAGTCACTCTTCAACTTCTAGTACAAATATATTGTGATTATATAAAATTATAAACATTTAAAAGGTGAACCACATGGGTCATAATTGCCAATCATAAAAAATCTTGTTAAAATTTTGAATTATTAGTATTGATGGAAGTGCTAGCTGGCCTTATCTTACCACCAGACAAAAACATCTGAGAAGATTGTGCGCATTTCAGTATAATTTAGTTTCTTTTTCATGTTTCTTTGCATATGTAATTTTTCTTTCTTATGACTCTGCAGGATGGGCATTAAGTTTGGAAGCTGGGGAAGGGGATTGGAGTTTAGAATTTTCCTTTTTCAGTGTTTCTATTGAACTCACTGATAAAGGTCATGGTTAGTTTAGATTCTCATGCTTCATTTTCCTGTAAACACACTCCATTAGGTTCCTATTTAACTCTAATATTTCCATTTTCTGTGGAACTAATTATTCACTGCATATCGTGTTTATCATTTTCTCATTTTGTTTATTCAGAGCATATTGAAGATATTGTTGGGATATTATTCAGATATATTGATCTTCTGCAGAATTCTGGAGTTAATAAATGGATTTTTGATGAGGTAACTGGGTGATTTGATATTATAAGATGATCAAACGATTCAAATCTCTGTAATTGTGTTGTCACTTCTTGACATTACTGTGACATGTCTGTCTCATATATGCTCACAAATGTGGAATGGGGAAGGCAAAATTTCATTAAAAAATTCTTTAGTTATCATCTAGATTGACAATGGAGGCAAACTCTTAAAAGCTATTGATCAGTCATTCTACAATTGTATTTCTGATCTTCAACTGAATCACTAAAAGAGAATGGAAAATTGTGGGTGTTGTGAGAAGCAAGGGTAGATAAGTCTTTTTATCTTTTGTAAATAAGTTGATGCTTAGGGTTGTGTGGTTATATAAACATATGTATTTCTCCTGAAAGAATAATGAATTCCAAATCTCTTTATTTCAACATGGTATCAGAGCAAGGTTCTGATCAACCCTAACCCTAGCCGCCGGCGCATCTTCTTCCTCTCTGCCCTAGCGCCGACCAAGCTTTCCTCTTCCCTTCTTCATCGCTGCCCACTGGACGCGTTTGGCCTCTGGTGTCCTGCTGCCGACCACAAGAGGCGCCTCTTGCTTCGCTGATCGCATGCCGGTGGTCCTACCTTTGCTTCGCCGATCGCCTGCCGGTGGAACTGGAGAAGGCGAGAGAGGGGAACGACGCCCTCTCTGCTCGCGCACGTCGCCGCCGCCGCGGACGCCTCCCGTCCACCCAATACCGCGGACGCCCCTGCCACCGGCCAGAGCCACCAGCCGTAGCCTCTAGCAGTGCCGGACATAAAGCACAAGAAGGAGAGTCCTCCCTGCGCCGCTATTTCAACCCTGTACATCAGTAGTGTTGCCGCCTCCGGCGTCTCTCCGGCCTCTGGAGCCCTCCAGAGTTCTCTGCCTCCTGCACTTCACCTTCTCTTGAATTCTTTTTCTTCAGCCCAGTTTGCTGCCGCCGCACCTTCCAGAAAAGCATTTTTTTGTGTGTGTGATTTTAATGGCGGACAACGCTAGCGAAACCTCTGGGATTTCTGCGAACCCTATGTCTTCTTCAGGACAGGTACAACCGGTTTTCACAATGACAGACACTGGAGGGTCCGGTCTTCAGATAGTATCAGAAAAGTTGTCTGAGACAAATTATGCATCTTGGGCAGTTGCTGTTGAACTTTATGTCGAAGGCCATGATAAACTTGATATTCTTCATGGCACTAAAGTGAAACCAGATGAAAAGGATCCTAGTTTTCCCACTTGGCGGCGTGACAATATTCAATTAATGACTTGGATGCTTAACTCTGTTAATTCTGGCATCAAACAAGTCATTCTTCATAACAAAACAACGTATGACATGTGGAAGACACTGGAGCAGATGTATGGACGCCGACATGATATGCTGCGTACTTATCAGATCAGCAGTCAAATTTTCAAACTTGAACAAGGTTCTATGTCAGTCACCAACTATTTTTCTACTCTGAAGGGACTGTGGGATGAGTTTGACTACTACCGAATGGAAAATTGGAGTTCCACTGATGATCATCAGAGATATTTAAAGCTTCTGGAAAAAGACAGAATTATTAAATTTTTAGATGGACTTACTGCAGAGTTTGAGAGTTTAGAAGGGCAAATTCTTGGGCTTGATCCTACTCCTTCTCTAGAACAGGTTTACTACAAAATTCTAAGTGAAGAAGGTAGAAAAAGGACCATGAACAACAAGGGGATTTCCGCTATAGGCCCTCCGATTGGGGAGACCTCTGTCTTTATTGGTTCTGCAAACAAGTTCCGACCTGGGGGAACTAAAAGACAAGGGGACAGATTTTGTCGGCACTGCAAGAGGACTAATCATGATTCAGATTTCTGTTGGGAAAAATATCCAGAAAAGAAACCTGAAAAATTTAAGCACAATGCTAAGAAGGCTCCTAATAGTAGTAATATTGTTGTCCAAAAGATAGAAAATGAAGAGACATTTGTCTTTTCATTCTTTGAAAATTTTATTTCCTAGTCTTTTCTTTTCTGTTTCTCTTCAGTCATTTCAATGTGAAATCTGTCAGTTATCCAAACAATATAGAACACATTTTTCTGAGTCTTTAAAGAAGAATTTATCTCCATTTGATCTTGTTCATTCGGATGTGTGGGGGCCCTCTCCTGTGACTTCTTTGGATGACTATCGATATTTTCTCTCCTTTATTGATGACTACACCCACTGTACATGGCTTTATTTGATGAAAACCAGGGACGAAGTTTCTCGTCTTATTCAAAATTTTTGTAGAATGGTTGAAACCCAATTTAACTCAAAGGTGAAGATTCTTCGTTCTGACAATGCCCGTGAGTACTTTGCCCAGTCTCTAAATACTTTTCTTGAGGATTCAGGAATTCTTCATGAGTCATCCTGTCCCTACACACCACAACAAAATGGAGTGGTCGAGAGAAAGAATCGTCATATTCTTGAAACAGCCCGTGCACTTTTATTTCAACGTCACTTACCCAAATATTTCTGGGCTGATGCTGTTCTTGCAGCCGCTTATCTCATCAATCGATTGCCATCTAAAGGTCTCGGGAACCGGTGTCCTCTCACTATTCTTCATCCTGGTGTAGAGTTGTTCTCCCTTACACCTCGGGTTTTTGGTTCTCTTTGTTTTATTCATGTTCTTGGTCCCAAGTCCTCTAAACTTGATCCTGGTTCTATACGAGGAGTTTTTATAGGGTATTCTACTTGCCAGAAAGGCTACAAGTGCTTTGATCCTATTATTAGGACGAGATATATCTTGAAGGATGTTACTTTTTTTGAGTCTGAGTCCTATTATTCTCCTCAGTCTCATCCTCAGGGGGAGAATATTACCCCTTCCTTTGTACCTCAAGTGGTTCCTCAAGTGATTTCTTCTCCTATTCCACTAGATGTCATAGAAAATAGAAAAGATGCTCCATCACTGGGAAAAGATGCTCCATCACTGGGAGCACCTTCACCAGATATTATTACTTACAAACGACGAAGACACAAGCAAGAACCTACTATTGATCGGCTAGTTGAATCGGATGCTTTGGCTCCTGATCCTGTGAAGCAGTTATCCTCATCAGTTGAGTCAACCACACCTCTAAATATGAATGAGCTGAACCTTCCGGTTGCTGTTAGAAAAGGTGTCAGGTCATGTACTCAACATCCTATCTCCAACTACGTTTCATATTCTCGTTTGTCTCCTTCATATCATGCATTTGTTTCACAGTTATCAAATCTTGCTATACCTTCTTCCTATTATGAGGCTGTAAGGGATTCAAGGTGGCAGGAAGCAATGAACGAAAAAATGGAGGCTCTTAACAGAAATGGTACTTGGTAATTAGTTGATCCCCCAAAGGGGAAGAACTTGGTTGGTTCTAAATGGGTCTATGTTATCAAGTATAACTCAAAGGGTGAAGTGATTAGATATAAAGCCAGACTTGTTGCCAAGGGATTCACCCAAACATATGGGGTAGATTACTTGGAGACTTTCGCACCAGTTGCAAAGCTGAACTCGGTCAAGGTAATTCTTTCTCTTGCTGCTCAATATGATTGGCCTCTATTTCAGTTAGATGTTAAAAATGCCTTCTTGAATGGTGACCTTTATGAAGAAGTATACATGTTGCCACCTCTTGGAATTGAAACAAAAGGAAAGGTTTGCAAGCTAAGAAAAGCTTGTATGAGCTTAAACAATCTCCCAGAGCATGGTTTGATAGGTTTTGCAAAGTCATGATATTGTTTGGCTTTAAACAAGGGAATGTTGATCATACACTCTTTATAAAAAGGAAAGGGGACAACACTACCATTCTTTTGGTTTATGTTGATGATATGATAGTTACAGGTGATGATGAGGTAGAAATCCAGGCTCTTAAGTCCAAGTTAACATCAGAATTTGAAATTAAAGACCTTGGATCATTGAAGTACTTCCTGGGCATTGAAGTCGCTCGATCAAAAAAAGGGATCTATGTATGTCAGAGAAAATATGTGTTGGATTTACTCAAGGAGACAGGGAAGCTGGGTTCTCGGCCAGCGTCTACTCCTATAGAAGTAAATCATGATCTTACTAGTTCTAGTGGGGAAGATCTTACAAGTCTGGAAAAGGGAACGTATCAAAGGCGGGTTGGAAAATTACTCTATTTATCTATGACTAGGCCTAACATCACCTATGCTGTTAGTGCAGTAAGTCAGTACATGCATGCTTCCTAAGACTATCCACATGAAGGCCGTTGACAGGATTTTAAGGTACTTGAAAACATGTCCTAGAAAAGGCTTGCTGTTTAAAGGAGGTGGTGATCTGAAGGTGGAATGCTATTCTGATGCAGATTGGGCTGGTTCTCGAGATGATAGAAGGTCCACTTCTGGCTATTGCACTTTTTTGGGAGGAAACTTGGTACCTTGGAGGAGTAAGAAACAAAATGTTTGTGCACGGTCTAGTGCTGAAGCAGAATATCGAGCTATGACACATGACCTTGCAGAGATGTTGTGGTTGAGTTTTCTGTTGACAGACATAGGATTAAAGGTTGAATTACCTCTTAGGCTGTATTGCGACAACAAGGCAGCAATCAATATTGCAAATAATCCGGTACAGCATGACCGGACTAAACACATTGAGATTGATCGTCACTTTATTCGGGAGATACTTGATTCTGGAAAGTTATGTCTGTCTTATGTTAAGTCCGAGGACCAACTTTCTGATATGTTTACAAAAGCTATACCCCAAGCTGTGTTCGACTCTTCTCTTAGCAAGTTAAACATGTTTGATATATATGTTCAACTTGAGGGGGAGTGTTGTGAGAAGCAAGGGTAGATAAGTCTTTTTATCTTTTGTAAATAAGTTGACGCTTAGGGTTGTGTGGTTATATAAACATATGTATTTCTCCTGAAAGAATAATGAATTCCAAATCTCTTTATTTCAACAGTGGGCATAAAGGCTTTCATACTGTTCCTCTGGGGAATCTGATTGATTCATTATCCTGTTTGATAATTGCATGGCCAATTTTTTTTACATGTTTAAGTTGATATGATCTAACTTAAATATAAATCATTTCTTATAATTCACAGCTCTGTGCAAATGAAGAAAGGTCCTTTTCTTATTAGTTTGAATGTGTTGTACAGCGTTCTTTATTGTTCCACCATTCTTTCAAATTCTACAATAATTTGGCAGGAAACAGATTAACTTTCTCGCCGTTATGCTAGTCTCCAGTTGTTCTAATTTGAATATCTTAAATGCCTGTTTTTCGATTTTCTAAAAAGATGATAAACCAGAGAGAAGTGATATGTTACTGAATATTGTTTTACATATTAACATCTTTATTTTAGACCTTTTGTAATTAATTCTGATTTGTCCCCTTTATCTGAAAGCTTGTTGCAATCAGTGAAACACAGTTTCACTATCAAGATAAGATCTCCCCAGGCCGTTATGTTGTGAATATCGCATCAAACATGCAGGTGAACTGACAAAATTAACTTTCCAGGCTATGCCACCTCATTAGTTTTTTGAATTTCAAATCTTTGGAACTTGAACATTTATATTTGCTTTATAAATTCAAAGGTGTTGTCTATATAGAATTATTCCTTTATGGTAACCAGACATACTTGTGTTTTATGTTTGACTTGCACCTGATATATCTGGTCCTAGCAAATTGACATGGTTCTTATGTGTTACATGTGACAATCAATATAAATGATTTTAATACCTTGCTATTCTATGCATAACCTTGGTTTGTTAGGTATCACCCTTTGTGATTTGTTGGATTGCCACTGAATGACATCATAAGACAGGCTATATAAAATTTTAGGTGAAGCATGTGCCCTGTTCCACAGACCATACTCACAGTCCTCTTCCAATATGCCTGCCAAACTTGTCAGGATCAATTGATTATGATCCAAACCAATCAAGTTGATGGGCTCGCCTCAGCGCGTCTGGTTTCTGAAAAAATGTACATAGGATGGTCAACTTGCTCTATTCAACTTTAATATGCAGAAATTAGAATTGACGGACTCAAAATTGTTCATCATAAATTTTGTATACTTCAGTTAGCCTAATTGATTTGCAACTCATCACAGCTTATTCTTGCTGATACTAAAAATTAATTTTGAAGTCTCTTTCCTGTTTTTCAATCAGAGGTGGTGCTCCCTTGCATCTCTATAAGACAATAAATGGTAAATAAGAAACAATAATTGAGATTGAAAATAGAGATTCACGAACTTGCATTTTGTATTTTTTTTTTTTGTTTGCTTCCTCTTTCTATTGTCAAAATAATCCTAAACTATCTGTTTTGATCTTGTGAAAGTATAGATAAAGAGTCTGACCTCTCTCTCTCTCTCTTGTTTTTTTATGTTCACTTTAGAATTTTCCACCTGAAGATTGGCTTGTCACATGGTCATTGCCTTCAAATTTTGTTCCAAATACAATTCAGAAGATATTGGATGAACTGACCCCAGAAAATATCAGGTGAACTTTTAACATATGAGTCCAATAGTTTTTCATGATTCCAATGCTGCTAGAAGTTTTTTTGGCTTACATCATTCTTGTTAGATGTCTCACTTAAAATTTTGTAGATTAAATTTAACTGTCATCTTTTGCTATGGAATTATTTTATACTTCTCATTTAGCCAAAAAAAAATTGTAGTTTGATTAATGCCATGTAGTTTATAATTTAATTTAGCCAAAACGTTTGTAATTTAGAATCTACAAGTAGTTCAACAAATTTTCTAAACTCTTGAAGAAATATTAGTTTTGTATAATTGCTGCTTGTTCTTTCACTAAATTTCACAAACTATTTCTTTGACGGTGATTGCTGTGAGGACGAACCTATTTGATCAATAGAATAATTTTTGTAAGCTTTTAGTTAGTAGGTTTTGACAATGTATTCTATGTAAACTTTTTGGCTAATGTCACTCCCCAAGTTCAGATGAAAATAAATTGAGAATTGCATTAGAACTTAATGGTCGTTGTAAAAAGTGTCTAAACCCTATGAGCATCAACATGTTTTTTAATCATATTTAGATGGCGAAAGGAAAACATTTATAGGGAATAGGGTTATGGTATAACCTGTCATATTTTATATTTTACAGATTAGAATGTTTGTCATGAAACAGCATTTAAAATAATAATGTAGTAAAGTCTATGATGAATTTGCTGAGATACTAGAAAAGCCAAAATTAATACTATTACTATCCAGAAGCAACTAAGTGTACCAAAGAGAAGCTAGATGATATAGTATGCACATTTTCAATGATCATCACATGTTATGTTCTATAGTTAGACAAGTTACAATGGTAGAGGAAGACCAAAGGAAACTCTAATTCACATACTGTGACATGATTTAAGAGATTTGAGTGGTATAGCCTATCATAGATAGCAATGGAGGGATAAGATTCACATGGCCAACTTAGATAATTGGGACTAATATGGTTGTTGAACTATGATTATAAGTTATTCTGTTGCTTAAATGTGTGATGTCAAAATGAGAATAATTAACATTCACCTAATGCTAGGTATTCATTTCAGAATGTTCTGGGAGTCTAAAAACTTTGAAGGATGTACAGACTCAGTTGAGCCTTGGTATGGCACTTCTTACAGTGTTGAAAAAGTCACAGTTTCTACAATCAAGGTTCAATTCAGTAACTAATTTGACAACTTTTCCATTGTCTGTACCTTTCGTTTTCTTTCCATTTATTGGACTATAAATATGAGCTAATTCAATTTAAGAAATTTTCTTAGCAATGGATAGCAAAAGCTCCTGAAGTTGAATTGCATCTTCCAAAACAAAATGTATTCATTCCATCAGATTTGACAATAAAAAATCCTCAAGAGAAGGTACAGAACCATAACCTCAATAACCTTTTAGTAAATCATTTGTCAGTTTAGCAATAACATATTATGTTCCTTAGCAGGTTAAGTACCCCATTCTCTTGAGGACGTCAAGTTTCTCAAGATTGTGGTATAAACCTGATACCATGTTCTCGATGCCTAAAGCTTACATCAAAGTTGAATTTAATTGCCCGCAGTCGATTGTTTCTCCAGAAGCTGAAGTTCTTACTTATATCTTTACAAAATTACTAATTGATTATCTAAATGAGTATGGTAAGCACCTATTTGACACGTAATTCTGTATACATGTGTACACAAAAATAAATTGGCTCTTACGATTATTATTCACCATATATCTTGCTCGATGTTGCATTTTTGGTGTTCTTTATCCGGTGAAGGAATTGCCATTCTAGCAAAGTACCAAGAAAATTGACACTAGGAGCTTGTGGACCATTATATGCATCCATGATTTAACATGTATTTTTGCTTTGATGTTTACAAGGTTGTGGCTGTTTATTGCTTTGTATGCATTTCATTTTAGATGAAGTTTAAGGGTTGTGGTTATTTTCTGTTCTACGTGTTTTTTTTTTTTACTTTTTAAGTTTTCTTGTACTGGGTAACTAATTTTCTTCTTGATAAGGTGGTTCAAACCAAATTTGACTATGATTAAAAACTGAAAATTAAATATTAAGATGCCTTCAAATGTTTAGTTAAGGTTGTAGCTCATATGTATCAATCTAACTGATTGCAAGAAAATTTGCCACATGTCTAAAGTTGGAATAGGTAAGAATCATAAGATAAAAAAAAAGGGTTGCCCGGTGCATGAAGCTCCCGCCATGTGGGGTCCCGGGGAAGGATCCATTATATGCAACCTTACCCTGCTTTTTGCAAGAGACTATTTCTAGGATTTGAACCCGTGACCTTTAGGTCACAAGGCAACAACTTTATCGTTGCGCCAAGGCTCCTCTTCGTAAGAATCATAAGATACATATCATTATTGTAGAAAAATTGAATTTTGATAATCAACTTTGCATTAGCCAAATTCTGTTAAGAAATTCAGATACCAAAAGTTAAAAAGATTCTTTTAGGTAACCATTTTAACTAAAATTTGTTTGCATACTGCACCAGGTAATTTGGATGGTATTTGGTTTCTTTCACTTGTAGCGCATTTTCTCTGTTAAAATTATAATTTCAATTAATATATTCCCAAAATTTTGGTATGGCATAGTTTCCATGATATTAGGAGTTTTATATGAAACCCTTCTCCAGAGTTCTATAAGATAAACAAGAGTAGATAAATGAATCCTATTGGAAGTAAACGAGTAATCTCATAAAGTTTTTGTTTAAGTTATCCAATATTCCTTCTTTTGGTGGAGAAAAATCTAGCACCTAATGGTTTCTCAATGCTTTTCTAGCAAGAAATTAGTGTTAATTAATTCATAATTGTTATGGAGTCAAATCTTTACCCTCTGTTTGTATTCATGAAGGAATAGAGCAGCCCAATCAGTGAATTTTGACTAATCAACCTAGTGAAGTAGATAAGTAGATAGGTATTCAGGGCCTTATGTGGACAATTATCTGAAGGCTTGATTGAGTATTGGAAGATTTTGTATCATAGAGTTCTAGTATCTAAAATATGTACTCTAGCGATTGCATTGAATTGTTGCAACTTGCAAAAATGCATTCCACATATTTCAACTTCTTCCATGGTATACAATAGTAGGTCTGTCATGGGCCTCATGGCTTTACCAATATAAACTGCCTTCTTGCAATGCTATCTCTAATATGATGGTTTCAGCATACTATGCCGAAGTTGCTGGTCTTTACTATGCCATATACAACACTAGCTCAGGATTTGAGGTAATTTATTCAACATTTGTTCTTAGTTATCCATACTGTTTTATCATATTTTCTCTTGTTTGCCACTTATTGAAGATATATTTATTATGCTCAGATAGTAGTACTTTTTATCTTAGCATTCTCGTGAATGTGATATTAACTTTTTGTACGTATTTCCTCATTCCCCAACCCCTGTCAATAAACTATGGTCACACCATAGTCATAAAATTCCCTTTAGTTGTTCAGTACTCAATGATCACACAAGTCCTAGAAGTTCTTGTCCATTTGAAACAATCACTTTATTTCTTCATTAATATCTCCTTGATAAATAATATAATCAATATATCTCTATACCTCTACTCATAGGAATTTCATTTTATTATTTTGTTTTTTTTATACAAATGTTTGATTTTATGTTGTTCATCTTAAATATGATTGGTAAGTTTATCGAGTGCTAATATTAATATGAAATTAAGAATTAAAACCGACCACCCTTGATGTACAGTTCAGAGTCATATCTACCTTTGACTTCTACTTTATATTTACCCTTGTGTTGTATTTTCAATACTAAGACTTGGCCATGATATCTACAGAATCTGCATAACAAGGCATATTAATATGTCTTGTCATATCTAGTCCAGAATCAACCTTTAGCAATTATACTTTAAGCTCTGTTTGCTTGGATGGAAACTCTGGAGGGGGAGGGAGAAAGGCTCACAAAATTACTTTTTGAGCTTCATCATTCATGTACATTTTTGTGTCACTTTCCCTTGCCCCCTTGATATATTCCATCCGGTCCCCTCGGGACGGTCCAGTGGCTAGCACATGAGGTGCTGCCAACTTGAGGTCTGGGGTTCGAATCTTGGCATAGCCAAGGTAAATGTCTCCCTCATGCGCTAGTCACTATTCCAAGAGCTAGTAGCCACCCGTGATTTACCTCCTCCATGTTGTCCTTGGGACGGGTTGACGGGAGCGCTGAGGGTGAGCGCAGTCGCCTTTTGCCAACCTGATATCTTCCATCCAAGTACGGACATCTTTAATCAAGAAAATATTTTGGTTATCATTTGGTAGACCCAAAGTTAGACATGCATTTTATAGACATCCTTCCTATCTAAATGTGAACTAACATATTGATTGATGGTTTAGGTGATTGTGGTGGGTTATAATGACAAGATGCAAATCCTCTTAGAAACAATAGTTGGTAGAATTGAGCAATTCGAAGTGAAGCCTGACAGATTTTTTGTGATCAAGGTAAGTTTTAATACATTCAAAATTCACTCATCTATCACTACAGATAAGTGATTTTTTTAAATCACAATATTGGTTTTTGATCTTTAAATATTACTTCGGTCCAGAAATCCTTGCATTGAACTATTGAGCTCTGAGATATGTTTAAATATCAGACATCATGGTGTGACTTGAGTATTGTACAATAGCAAATAGAAAGTTGTGCTGCAAATATGGTTTTATTGTGGTCTACTGTTATAGATGACAGATGTAACGTTAACAATAAGTTGGTTAAGAATATTGTTACTCTTGATACCCAACCTGTTCAAGTCCGGGTACTCTTTTGTGCTAATCTGAACGTATTCTGTTTTTATCTATTTGATTATTTGCAGATAATATGCAGGTTCAGGTTTATGCTAATTGGAATACGGAGACCTGAAATTATATTATATTATATTATATAATCTAGTTTTTAAAAATATTTTTTTAGTGATTGTTGTTTAGATGATTTTAATAATTAAGCATGATTATAGTATTAAAACTACTGGATTTATTGATGTTTTACATGTGTGTTGCAAAGTTTATCTTTAGTACATATTTAGCAAAAGTTTATATGTTTAGGTGTCAGGGATACCTTTTTGTTTTGGTAATCTTGTTTCCTACCTTACCTATTTCATGTTGATTTCTAGTACCCAACATGTACTCTAATTAAAGAGGTATGGGCAAATTTTACTCAGGTTTTAATTTGTTGGGCATCTGTAAAGTAAATGGGTGTATGTTCTAGTGGAGGATAAAAATGCACACACTATATCCGTTGCGTCTCTAGTTAGTAATGTGAGACATATCACTACCTAGTTGTTGCTAAATAAAAGATCAGGATTGGAGCTCTAGAAATCATGGTTTAAAATCTCGAGCCGTGCCGAGGTTTCGGTTCCGGACTGGAATGATACGGTTTCGGTACCGTATCATGTTGTTGCAACATAGTTTTGGTATTTTTTAAATACAAAATATATTAACTAAAAAAAAATTTAATATAAATATTTATATATAAAAAATAATATATATATATATATATTAAATTAATGGGATAATGATATTAGGCTATAGTAAGCCTATTTAAATTATCCCAATCATAGTTAGGAGTTGATTAAAATTATTAACAAAGGTTATTTAGTTAAATTAAAACCTCCCCCCAGCCCCCACCCTGTTTTAGCCAGTGCGATGCGTTCATGCGTTCGGAGGCGTTGCGCGGGCTCGATGAAGCATCCGGAGGCATCGCCGGGCCAACACAATGCATCCATGGGGCCTCGGGGCGTGCCAACACCGGACGTAATGTTTCACCCACGGCACAAGATTTTAATCCATGCTTGAAATGACTCATGACATTGTGATTTTAATGGGAAATAAAAAAACTGGTTTTCTCAGATGTTTCCTATGGATGATAGAATGAGTCATCAAACAAGATTAGCTTCTACCACAAGGGAATTACAAAGTACAAGATTTTAATCCATGCTTGAAATGACTCATGACATTGTGATTTTAATGGGAAATAAAAAAACTGGTTTTCTCAGATGTTTCCTATGGATGATAGAATGAGTCATCAAACAAGATTAGCTTCTACCACAAGGGAATTACACAGTACATTAATTGATCAGGAGAATTTAACAGTTTACTTCATTAGAGGCTAATGGATAGGATAGAAAACTGAGGGATTAGGAGAATTTGTATAATTTTTTTCTTGGCAACTAGTGGATTATGGAGAAATCTTCAACCGGATGCATTTAATACCTAAAATATACATTAAATAGGTATATTTCTGGATAAGACTTCAAGAATTTTATTCTAGAGGATGGAGAATTAGTCAGATTCCAACAATGTGTAGCTTTTAGGAAAAGTGATAGCATGTGAGATAAATTCTTAGACACGAAAAGGATTGGCTTTACATACTGATTTCCCCTACTAGCTGACACATTTTGCCTGGTGATCATGTTAAAGAAAACAAACAATGGTTAATTATTAGGATAGTATCCTTTTGAAATTGAAAAAATAATTGATATCTACAACGCCTGCAGCACAGGAAAGTACAATCATAAATATGAAGGAATTCCCATTTTCATATGAATCATGGAGGAGAAGGGGAGCCTTAGCGCAACGGTAAAGTTGTTGCCATGTGACCAAAAGGTCACAGGTTCGAATCCTAGAAACAGCCTCTTGCAAAAAAGCAGGATAAGACTGCGTACAATGGATCCTTCCCCGGTACCCCGCATGGCAGGAGCTTCGTGCACCGAGCTGCCCTTTTTTTTTGTTTATATATGAATCATGGAGGAATGCTTGCCGCCACGGGTTGGCGCAGTTGATATTTGCATGGGTAGTTGCTCCAATAGGTTTTGGCATCAATTCCAAGCGAGTGCAAAATGCCTCACTGGTCCTAACCTCCTCATGCAAAGGGTCGTTTCGCTAGGGCAAATGTCCCCCGTGATTTACCTCATTCCAAAGAGTGTGGGGCCGCCTTAGAGGGGCCGCTCAGGTGACGACTTCACCTTTCCTCCAATGGAGGAATGCTATGAAATTTTTCATTAGGTAATTTGCTGATCTCTAGTCAGACCAGCACGTAGAATGTACATGTACTTAATGTAGTACATGGTATAATAATATTTGAACCTAGCCACATGTAGGCTGTACGTCCATGGTATATGTTGCTTACAAAATCCTGTTTTGATGAGAAATACCTGTGAGATTAGCAAGTCAATCTGTGAAAACTTTAGTAATAAATAGATGGACTGATTGCACCAAAGAAGTTGGTTTCTTGAGTGGTAATATTCAACAAGAATAAAACATAGGCTGTGTCCAGACTTTGCAGAACTAAAATATGGTTGTGAAAGTTGAGATTGCGATTTCAACATTATATGTTCCTGAGATGGGAAAATGTACTTTAAAGACAATTTTGACAAGAAATATGCCTTATGGAACAGAATGTTGGTGTGCAAAAAATATTCTTGCAAAAGGTTAGTGAAGTCGAATTTGATTCACGAGTTTACCAGGAAAATTATAACAAAAATGTTGTTGTTTAATAAACTATAAGAAAAATTGTCCGCCTTTTGTAGGAGGCTTGTCCTTCATTCGTTCCATCTTATCTATCCACTTTGGCATTTCCATCTTCCCTAGGTAGAGTCATGTAGATTTCCAAAGGTAAAGTTCTATAACATGAGAAAGTTTGAAAGATAAGGAAACATGTGGCTGCTAGTTGATTGGTTGAAAGTATTATCAAACAAAAAAAAGAGGCCATCTGTGCTCAGAAAAAAATTTACTAATTTATCGCGTATGATCATTGATTTTTTTTTTTTTCAAAAAAAGGATAAAGTATATATGACTTTTTCTTGCTTTGCCTATTTTGTTGAATGTTCAGATTCATTAACAGACAATTAGTTCATTTTTCTACATGTTTATGAGCATTACAGTTCCTACCTTTATGGTTCTTTGATGATGATGCTCATTTATTTATTTGGCTGTTCTTCACCGAAACTTACATTGTATTTGCTTCATATTAATTAGGAGTCTATTACCAAAGAGTATGAGAACTTCAAATTTCAACAGCCATATCAGCAAGCATGGCATTATTCTTCATTATTGCTGGAGTACAACACTTGGCCTTGGAATGAAAAACTTGAAGCTCTCCCACATCTAGAACCAGATCATCTTTCTAAATTCTCAAACATCTTATTGGAAAAGGCATTTTTAGAATTCTATACTGCAGGTAAGCATTAGTCATGAAGGTAAAAATATCAATCTTCCCATTAATTTTCACGTATCATGTTATTTATTATTTTATTGTAGGAAACATCGAACCAAGGGAAGCAGATTCAATTGTTCAGCATATTGAGGACGTATTGTTTAAATCTACTCATCCTAAGTGCAAACCTCTCTTCCCATCCCAGCATCTTGTAAACCGAATTATAAAGCTTGAAGAAGGTTTACGTTACTACTACCCTGCTGAAGTCTTGAATATTAAAGATGAAAATTCTGCCCTGATCCACTATACTCAGGTATCTTTCTTCATTCCTTTTGTCAGGTTTTAGGCTGTTGTTAGTTCATGCAGTTGTGCCTTCTCTTCATGCATGATGTCATTTAAGGAAAAAGTGTTTGTTTTCTTAGTGTAATTATTAATATCAAATATGTCAATCATAGTGAATAATTTTTCTTAATATCCTAGAAATATAACATCAGATATGTCAGTGGTAGTGAATAATTTTGCTCAATATCCATGAACAAGAATTAGTTTTGCTTAGACACAAGGGAACTCTTCATTCTAGAATAGTATGGCACAGGATGCTTTTCCGTAGTTCTATAGATATCCCACAAAATTCACCTTATCAGCAGCTGAGCAATCAAAACTTATCTAATTTTTTTTCCCAGTTATCATCCTTAACATAAAGTTGCAATTTGATAGACTATCGGACAGTCCCGCAGTAAGAAACTGCAATATGATAGATAGGAGGAATAATAGATAACTAGGAAAATGAGAACTTGAGATATAGGGGCCAACATAGAAATCATCACCATGATTAATTGCAAACTAGATGAGAGAATGCCAATTTGTCAATGAGCCATGTTTCCACTTATTTCTTGACCATGTTCTCAAGCATGCAAATTACGTTTTATCAGATCATAAAGAATGAACATTCCATCACGTGTCAAAAGTCCAACAATCTACTTGTCTACATTCCTTGCTTCTCACATAACACAATAACCTGGTTCATTCATGGAATATACTGCCTCAATATATGGGGTTGAGGCTAGATAAAGTGTACCAAAAACATAACATAGCTAACGTGGCTAGAACTCATTAATGTAAAAAAAAACTATTCAACTATCTCTTAATTTGGAGTTTGAAAATAAATAATGCTTAGCCTGTCACATGGCTTGAAGCAAGAAGTTACCCAAAGCTTAGTGCAAATTGCTCCATTAGAGGATAGAGTTACAATCATCCTTGACATTGTCACATTAAGAATGAAGTGACAATCTGCCTTTGTATGCTTGGTGTGCTCATGAGAAACATGATTAGTATATGTATCATGTTGCTTTATTGTAAAACATGATTAATGTATATCATGTAACTTTATTCTCAATGCATAAACGTTGGTTCTGAAATTTGATGCCAAATTCTTCCATCAGAATTCCAAATATTCTCACTAGCAAATAAGTCATAGCTCGATCTATGTAGATAGCGTCATGTGACATATGGGCTAAAGCCCTTACATGTGATAAACGACGATATAGCGCACTCGCATATATAAATACTTAATCGTGGGTGACTCACGCTACCATGCCTTATGCACAGTCAGGTATTGTGTTAAAAGGCTAGGATAAGAGTTTCATTTTTTAATATTTACTTTTGTCATTTATACCTATTGTTAATTTTAAATCTTTATTATGCAATAGTTATTCCACTTTGGGTTTACATATTATTTAATTATGTCATTCTCAAATAATGATCACTTCGAAGGACTAAGTAGCGATTGAAATACTATTCCGTGCCGCCCGACACAGATGGATTTTACCGTTCTGCCGATGAACTGAAATCGGCACGTCACACGCGCGCGTCTCGAGCAGCAGGGAGGCATCGCCGAACGCTTCTGGTGCCGCCGGAGGCGTCTGTTCGGAGTCGACATCATGGACGATGGCGTCTGCGAGGCGTCGCGATGCGATGGCGGAGCATGGGACACTTTCGGCAGCGCAGGAAGCGTCGCTGGACGTTTCCGGTGTTGTCGGATGCCTCCGGCGCCGTTGTGGGCGCACGGGAGTCATGAGCGGGTGGACGTCGCGAGCGCAGGGGTGTCACGAGAGTGCAGGCATCGCGAGCACGTAGGCGCGTGGGGGCGCGGGCGTCGGGATTGTTACTGTGCAAAACTAATATTCCTTTAATAAATCAAACAATTCTCATTCCCAAGTGTGATATTTTAAAGAGACTTTCATAAATCCTAATTAAATTATTCCAATAAAATATAAAAAATATATTTAAAGTTTTAATAAATTTTATTAAATAATATTCTGAAATTGTTTTTAGTATTTTTAATTTTATTTATAAATTCTAATTTTTTTAAAAAAAAATCTAAAAAATTTATAAAAAATATAATAAATCAAATTTATATTCTGATATATATTTTTTAATTATTTTATATTTTTTTTACTATTTTAATGTTTAATTGATATTGTAATTTTTTTACTATTTTAAATATATATTATTTAAATTATTAAATAAATAAATAAATAGTTAATTTATATAATTATTATATATAAAATAGTACAACAACAACCAAGCATTTTCCCACTAGGTGGGATCGGCTGTATGAATCATTTTACGCCATTGAGCTCTATCTCCTATTATATCATCATCTATATTTAAATAAATTTTATCTTGTTTTATTATTGCTAACCAAGTCTTTTTTGGTCTTCCTCTTCCTTGTTTGATATGCATGTTTATCATAGTTTCACATCGCCTAACTGGAGCATTTATTGGTCGTCTAAGTATATGTCCGTACCATCTTGAACGTGTCTCTCGGAGTTTTTCCTCAATAGATGCAACTCCGACTTTCTTTCTAATACTTTCATTTTTTATATTTTCATCCTCGTATGTCCACACATCCACCTTAACATCTTCATCTCTGCAACTCTCATCTTCTGCTCATGTGCTCGAGTCATAGCCCAAAATTCAGCTCCATATAACATAGTAGGTCTAACTGCGATTTTATAGAACTTACCTTTAAGTTTAAGAGGTACTTTACGGTCACATAAAACACTTGACGCTCCCTTCCATTTCACCCATCCTGCTTATATTCTATGTAAGACATCTCTCTCAATCCCTCCATCATTTTGCAAAAATAATCCTAAATATTTAAATCTCTTGGTTCCGGGCAACTCGTCCTCTCCTATCTTAACAATTGTTTCATTACTTCTAATATTGGTAAATTTAAATTCTATATATTCTGTCTTTAATCTACTAAGGTTAAAATCTTTCCTTTCTAGTGTTTCCCTCTAAGATTCTAGTTTAGCATTTACTCCTTCACGTGTTTCATCTACCAAAATAATATCATTTGCAAACAACATGCACCACAGTACTGTATTGAATGTGTGTAGTGAGTTTGTCCATAATTAGTATAAAAAGATAGGAACTTAGAGCTGATCCTTGATGTACCCCTATCTTTATTGGAAATGCTTCAGTTACTCTGCCTGAAGTCTTTACTCTGGTCGTTACATCCTCATACATATCCTTAATTAGTTCAATATATGTTATGCTAACACCTCTCTTTTCTAAATTCTCTATATAATTTCTCTTGGGACTCTATCATAAGTTTTTTCTAAGTCAATGAATATCATGTGTAGATCTTGTTTTTTCTCCCGATATTTTTCAATTAATTGTCTAAGAAGATGTAACGACCCGACTCCTGGGTACTAAGCTGTGAGCCGGATCGCTACCTTAACTACTGAAGCTACTGTGCTGTACTGAGCGGAAACTGGGTAAAATAAAACATTACCAAACTATGGTAGTTGCCTCTATTAACACTGTGAGAGGGATTTTATACTTAACTACCTTCTAGATATTCATAGCTATCTTTGGGTGACTGGAACTTTGGATCGGTCAGTGGAGCGATCCACTGAGGCGTTGGTGGATCGGTGCCGGCCGATCCTGCTCATGATCGGTCGGTGACCGATCGATGATTTCGTCCGAACTCTGTTCGCGGATGGAGCGGTCGGTGACCGATCGGGGAGATCTGATGAGCTCTGTATCGATCGGTCGGTAGACCGATCGAGAGAATAAATAACCTGGATCGGTCTGGCGACCGATCCAGCTGCTCCTGAAACGAAATCAGAATTTCTGATTTCCAGCACTGATTCGTGCCCATAATCACATACATAAGCTCTAGATACATGAAAAACACTCTAGCATGTAAGTACTAACATTCTAAACATGATAAACTAAACAAGACATAGTTTACTAAGCTATAACAACCAGTAACAAGACTAAGTCATAAAACTAGACATGTTAAGTACTAAAACTAAGATAAAAGCGTATAGATCCCAAGGATCTTTATTCCAGACCCCTTGCACACACACATCATCGTAGCATCGCCCTCCAGCCTCCGCTAGTCCACTTTTCTTTTACCGGTATCTGCAGTATAAGAAAAGTAGCATCTGTAAGCTAAGAAGCTTAGTAAGAAACCATCTACCTCACAAAAATATGCAACGATGCGATAATGTTTTTAAAACATGCTGTTTGAAAACTGAACTGAGCATGGTAACATGGCATGGCATACAAACATGTACTGAACTAATCATGGCATACAAACAAGCTGAGCATAGCATACTGTATCTGAAATTAAGCATGAATATTGAACTGGTAATGCATATACATCGAACTGGTCATGAACTCAAATCATGAAACTTGACTGAGATAATTAACTGAAACTGAAACTAAGTTAGTGTTTCCATCACTGATTACATATTTGGAAAACTATATATAATAATAGATGAAAATACTAAACATCTTCTTTGGGGCAATCAGCATTGTATCACAAGATCCCTACGAGACACAGGATTGCAAGTTCGAATCCGCGGGGTTACTAGGTTATCGCACCTAGGGACGATGTGGGAGTCCACCCATGGATATCGATCCAAGTACAGTGAATAAAAGTAAAATCTTGAATCTTTATTTTACTTTGCTGTTCTAGGTTATCTAAACCTAGAGCTAGGTTATCTAAACCTAGAGGCTACTGTGGGAGCCCACCCAATGGATATCTGATCCATATAGCTGTAATAACTGGTAATAAGCTGAATAAAATGTTTCTAATACATTTTACATGCTGTTAGGACGCCTACTGGTGCATCCTTCTGAACTGGGCGTGCACTAAAAGCACACCCTAAAACTGAAAACTGTATAACTACTGAACTAACGCCAAAACTAACAAGCGAGAGCAATTATACTGCAGGTGAGGGGTTTCTTACCTCCTGTTCGTAATTTCTTACGATTCTATTCGCTAGGATTCCTGTGGAGATGATCTTCTCGACGATCCGCTCACGTCTCCGCGTTCCTCTCGCGGAGAAGAACCTTTTTCGTGTTGGAGTCGTCGCCGGAAGATGTTCCCTTGACCCTTGGCTTGGTGTGCCGTGCGTGAGGAAGAGGGGAAGAAGGAAGAAGCGGCGGTTTTAGGTTTCGGGTGAGGAAAAACTACGGTGAGAAATAATCTAAAACTTCTCACTTAAATCCTTATTTATATTTACTGATTAATTCATCCAAAAATCAATTATAAATATAATTGATTCCCTCTTCTTTCAGCACGGCCCTGCTGGGTTCAACTGGTTACTAGCATTATCCCTTACACCATAGGTCTCGGGTTCGATTCCCGCCTAAGCTATTTTGCGGTTCTAATTATTTTTGCTATTTCCGCTACTCGGAAAAAGTTCCGGAAAAATATCTAAAAATTCCAGAAAAATCATAGAATAATTTTAATGCAAGTTTGAGAATTTTCGGGCGTTACAGAAGATGTATAGCTTCTATTGTCAACCTTCCAGGCATGAACTCAAATTGATTTTCTGTCACTGTGGTCTCCTTCCTTAATCTTTTTTCTATTACTTTTTCCTAAAGTTTCATAGTATGACTCATTAGTTTAATACCCCTATAGTTTTCACAATTTTGTATGTCTCCTTTGTTCTTATATAAGGGAACTAGAGCACTTATCCTCTATTGATCAGACATTTTTTTCATTTTCAATATCATGTTAAATAATTATGTAAGTCATTCAATACCTTGTTTCCCTAAGCACTTCCATATCTCTATCGGAATATCATCTAATCCAACAGTTTTTCCATTATGCATCTCATTTAAAGTTTGTTTTACTTCTGAAGTTTGAATTCTACGATAAAAATTAAAATTTCTATGCTCATTTGACCTACTTAAATTACTTAAGTTAAATTGGTCACCTAAACCTTCATTAAAAAGTTGATAAAAATACCTCTTCCACTGCTCTTTTTTTTCTCCATCGTTTACTAATACCCTATTACATTTATCTTTAATACATTTTATTTGTTTAAGATCTCTTGTTTTCCTTTCTCTCACTTTAGCTATTCTATAAATATCTCTTTCCCCTTCTTTTTTATCCAATTTTTGATATAACCGTTCAAAAATTCATTTTTTGCTTCACTCACTACTTTCTTAGCTTCTTTCTTGGCTATTGTATATTTTTTTAAGTTTTTCTCGTTCTTATAAATATATAATTCCTTATAAGCTATTTGTTTTTTCCTTTACTTTCTCTTGTACTTTTTCATTCCACCACCAAGATTCTTTACTTAGTGTTGCATGTCCCTTTGACTCACCGAGTACACTCTTAGCTACTATTTTCAATTTTGATACCATCTTATCCCATATTGTATTAGAGTCATCGTATATTTCACCTAATGCTTGTACTTCTACCTTCTCCTTAAATATATTTTGCTTCCCATTCTTTAACTTCCATCACTTAATTCTAGGAATTATATATATTTTCTTTCTATTGATAGTACTTTTGAGGCGTATATCCAACACTACTACCCTATGTTGGGTAGTTAAGCTTTCTCCAGGGATGACTTTGCAATATCTATAAATCTTTCTATCCTTCTTCCTAACCATAAGAAAGTCAATTTGCGATTTATTTTTCCCACTTTTGAATGTGACTAAATGTTTTTCTCTTTTCTTAAAAAATGTATTAGCTAATATAAGATTATATGCTATTGCAAAATCTAATATAGTTTTCCCTTCCTCATTCCTTGTTCCAAACCCATAATTTCCATGTTCTCTCTCAGATTCCTCATTTTTCACTCCGACATACCCATTTAGATTACCTCCTATTAAAATCATTTCATTTGGTGGAATATTTTGTAATATTTCATCTAAGTCCTCCCAAAACCTTGATTTGGTAGCTTCATCTAATCCTAGCTGTGGTGCATATACGCTAATTATGTTCATAATTTCTTTCGCCACTATTATCTTAAGGGCTATAATTCTATCCCCTTTTCTAACTACTCCTACAACTTCATCCTTTAACAAATTATCTACAATAATACCCACTCCATTTCTTGCTTTACTCTTTCCAGTACCATAACTTAAAACCCGAGTTCTCTATCATCTTTGCCTTCTCGTCTGTCCATTTTGTCTCTTGGACACACAAAATACTAATTCTTCTCCTAATCATCATATCTACTACCTCCATTGATTTACCAGTGAGAGTTCCTATATTTCATGTTCCAAATCTTAGATTATTAGTTTTCCTATCATATTTGTTCTTATCTAACCTATGGTGTGAGAACTCTGGCCTATTTAACACTACACCCAAGTTCTCATGGAAATGTAGCGGTCCTTGCTGAGACGTTACAGTCGGATCCTGTAACACGAACTCTTGCCTATTTAGCACTACACCCGAGTTCTGGAGATGTAGCGGTCCTTGCCGAGACGTGCAACGCGTTCCTTCCGAGAAACAACCTAGCATTAGCACAATAGTTTAATGGATCCATTCATTGAATATTTGTCATAGTTTGATGTTAGCTGGCAACCTAACGCAACCCTCCTCCTTTATCCGAACTTGCGATCGGCCATGACCGGTCGTCATGGGCAGAATTATTATATATAAAATTGTATTTTATATTAATTTATATAATTATGATTATTTAATCTGGACATTGAACTATAAAAATTATGTATCAATTTTAATTTGAGTTATTGATAGATCAATTTTCTTTAAAGAAAATTTTAATTATTTTTTTAACAATATTAAGTTGTTTAATAATAAAGAACTTATATGAAAACAATATACAATTTATTTTTAAATTATATACAATAAATATATTTATCTAATAATTATTATATATAAATAAAAAAAATACCGAAATCGTATCGACATGGCACGATACGATACCAAAATCGTACGTTCCGGTCTGGGACCGAAACCTTGGCACGGGTCGAGATTTTAAACCTTGGGACTAACCTAAGTCAATGTTTGACAAATGTTGCACTAATTTAACCATATATTAAAAGATGCTATCTAGATAACAAGAGGGATAAGGATGATGGTAAGCAACAGGGTGTTTCAAATCATGCATGAACAGGGTGAGAGAATATGATGAGGGGTTGCTCCTAGTTGTACATGAACATGAATGGGTGCAAAATAAGGAATCTGCTCAGTAGCTTTTTTTTGTTAACAAGGCCTTCTCTTCACAAGAAGGTGGCAACAAGAGATAAGTGGTGGGGGAGTGGGAAGATAGGACTTCATTTATGAAGGAGGAAGACAACACTCAGGATGTAAGTATGGGCTTTTAGTGGTAAAGTGTTATGTTGCTTCAGATGAGCAACACTCAAGATGGGTCGGTTGCAACAATAGAAGAATCCCAACAAGGTGAGGCGGTGTGAAGGACATGTGAATCTGGCTTTGGATCTATATTCAGCGAGCCTACTTCTAATATCAATTGTGCACGAGTAGTGTGCCTCATTCTACAGCCATGCCATAAGAGAATAAAAAAAATGAGTATGAAAATAATTTTATTTCTTTAATAACTAATATGGCATTATAGCATCTTGTACAGGAGTTTACAACAATCTGATCTTGTTAGACTCAAACAAAATAGATTATGAGTTGAAAATAGAGAAAGGAAAAGGAAGTTATTTAAATTTTTCTAATTTGTTTGCATCATAAGATCAATAATGTATGGCTTTGTGGAACAAAAACAATTCATTTGTCAATTTGTGTGATAAGATGATCAATACAAGGAAAAGGAAAAGAGACATATTCATAATCATAAACTTAACCTAGTGTATGGAAAATTCACAAGATCGAGACTGATGAAATTTTAGGAAGAAGAAGAAAGCCCATTCAATTTTCTTTGCATCTTACCTCCTCACTTTGAAATGCAATGTAATTAAAGCAGAAAAGGTTATATTATATACTACAAAGCTTCAAAGTGCTTTCTTTTTAATTAGTTTTTACCAAATGTAACAAAACTTCCTCTTCCTTTTTATATATGCTCTGATGAATGTTTTGAGTTACTAGTGGTTCACTTCCTAAATATAAGGTTTCAATCCACTGTGTATTGTAGTTAAAAAAACTAACAAATGGTCCCCAGGGCGTAGCACAAATGGGGAGTGCATGGTTCTGTGGCCGAAAGGTCCAGGGGTCGATCCCCGGGGTGTCACTGCCTGGGGTTAACGTCTCTGCCATGCACTTTCTACCTGTGTACCTGTATTTACCTCCCTCTATATCCGTGGGACCGGCTCTAGGGGGGCCGCTGATGTGGCGGTTCCACATTTTTTTAAAAAAAAACTAACAAATGCTTGGAAATTTAATTAGGCATGGAATCAAAGTTCAAAATCTTAAGCCAATTGATATTTTGGTCTTTAACTAAGACGATACTATGTCGGTATGGTGTTGATAGTAAATTGAGGATGGAAAGAGGAAAGAGATGAAGCAACAGAAAAAGATAAACAACTACATAGTTCAGTGTTTCTTTTCCATCTGGAACGTTATGATTTTGGCATAATGTTGTATGGAGACAAACTACAAAATAAAAAAAATAATAACATTATCCCAATTTTAGCATACTAAGGGATGTTGAGTGTTGACATGAAATGATACTCGTTGATATGATTGATACAACAACATCAAGACATTGTCTTGGGGCTGAGTATCGAGTTTTGGTAATGTATCGGAATCATGCATGGTACAAGACTTCAAACCATGCATGGAATTCAGATGAAATGTTCATGTTAAATAATACTTCATTTTTAGTTTCATCACTGCACATCCTAGCATTAACAACTTATATTTTATATAGGCACTGTTCTCCAATAATTGTATTTAATTGAATTTTAGATGACCTTTTTTCACTCTGATGAAAATATGTTTGATGTAATGAATGTGAAGTCAACTTGATATAAAGTTTATGTATTATGTTCGTTAGAATCTTTTTTTTCCTTCAGGGAAGGTATTTTATAGTCATGCCTCTGGCTTTAGTTGTAGTTTGAATCATAATCAAAATGTTTCTGCCCTTGTTCAGAAAGCTCATTTTGTCTTCTTTACCATCAAGAGTGATATGAGACACAAAATATGAAACTGATCGTGCTATCATGTTGTATTTTTTTTTATTGTGATTTGGAGGATTATGGTTCACATGAATATCATGTGCAGATACATCAAGATGAGATCAAGCTTAATGTTAGACTTCAATTGTTTGCCCTAATAGCGAAGCAAGCAGCATTCCATCAGCTTCGAACAGTTGAGCAACTTGGTTATATAACCGTGCTTACGCAAAGGTATGAAAACTATGTTTTTTACTGGCTCTGTGTAGATTCACTCTTTCATGACTAATAATAGATAATGAACACTCAGGAATGATTCAGGCACAAGAGGAGTTCAAATTATAATTCAATCTTCAGTAAAAGTAATTCTGAACTTATGTTCTTTTAGTATTATGTTTGTTTTCCTTTTCTGTCAATAATAACTTTTTTTTAACTTTCAGGATCCGCCATACCTTGAGGCTAGAGTTGATGCTTTTCTAGAAATGTTTGAAAGTAAATTTCATGAAATGACAAACGAAGAATACAAGGTTGGTGGCATACATGTTTTTCGACATATTTCTTGCTGCCTCGTTTACTTTTCATAGGAAATTAGAATGATTAGATGTATGCGAATACTGGTGCTTAGGACTGCAAATCTTTTAGTCAGGATATAGGGAATTTGCTGTTAACATATTGGAAACTACTGGTCTAATTTGATATTAACTACATGGACATACTGAAGAAGTTTAAGCTTGCTAGTTTTCACATTGCATATTCTTGGAACAGTATTTATATAAATGAAGTTGATTAAATTATGTATTAAGCTTACTGATTTTGACATTGCATATTCTTAAGGTTAATTAGATTACGTAGTTACTTTACTCTCTTAAGTCTAAACAGCATTGCAGCATTACTACTATTTGTGTATAGTCAAATTTATAAATTAGCAATCCACCTGTCCATATCGAGACTACGGAAAGTCTTGTTGCTTCTTCTTTTTTAGCCCTTCTGGGATTAATTATCACTATCATTTGCAAGTGAAAGAGAGGAATACTCTTGAAAATCTTCTCATTGTAATGACAGAACAGCAAACTTGTACTTTGTAAATCAGGGAGTGGTATAATACTAAGCCATGACACCCAAGTATTTTCGGTTAATTACAACGATTATCCCTCCGTGAGAATTATTCCTATTAATATAACATGCTCGTAAATCTGAACATCATTGCATCTTTATTTACAATTCGTGGATAGTCAAATTTATAAATTAGCAATGTACCTCTTCATGACTACAGAAAATCTTGTTGCTTCATTTTAATTTTAATTTTTTTGCCTTATGGGAGTAATTATCATTAGCATTTCAAGTGAAATAGAAGAACACTCTTGAAAATGTTCTGAGTGTAACCAACGAGCAGCAAACTTGTACTTTGAAAATGTTCTCACTGTAACCAAAGAGCAGCAAACTTGTACTTTGTAAATCAGGGAGTACTATAATACTAAGCCATGACATCCAAGTATTTAGGGTTGATTACATCGATCATATCCTTCCATAAGAGAATTATTCCTATTAATATAGGCACATACGTATAAGAATTTGTTTTAGTTGGAACAAACGGCTTGGTTCAGGAATGGTTTAGCATTTGAATATAGAGGTTTGAGATCATCAATCTAGCCAACTATTATAAGTAATTGAAAATCTGATCCTGTGACAAATTAGTGAATAGTAGCTCTGGATCCCGTCTATTACTTCTCTGAGAACAATGCATAAGATAGAGGACTAGACACTAAGGTAAGAACCAAACAACACATTGGTGTATAAAGCGTCAGGGCATTGTCCTGCTTTGACATCTGGACTGACAATTGCCAGCTTTACTGCTCATCAATCTTGTAGTTAAATAATGTGAAAGGTCCCCCTGCTTCGATGTGCCAAGTCTCATCAGAAGGAATTGATGAATGTGAAGCACACTCCATGATCACAACAAGAAGTTGATAACTGAATTGACTGGTTGATTGACCTTATTATATTCATGTAGCTGAGATTTGGAGAGCAGAGCCCCTTTAGTTGCACTTAAAAGTTTCCATCAGGCTGAGGCTGCAGATCCTATGAAGCCTTATTCTTTGATGAATCTGATCTAGATAAGTAATTTCATCAAATGCTTTTATGTTTTTAGATCTTAACGAAATTTTTGGTTTAATTTTTGGCCATTTCTTACACTCCCTGATGTTGTGAATTGCCTGATAGATTTCTTGGAATTCTGATTAGCGATATTTCTATCACCATTGTTTTAATATGTTAATGGCTCAATTTTCAGAACTACGTTAATGCCCTGATTGATATGAAACTTGAGAAATTCAAGAACTTGTGGGAGGAGTCTGCATTTTATTGGAGAGAAATTGTTGACGGAACTCTCAAGTTTGATAGGGTAGACTCTGAGGTATGGGCTCTGGAGATTGCATTGTGCATCGTTTGTTGACTACTATTGTGCCTCTAAGTTCTATGTATGTCTTACAGGTTGCAGCATTAAAGGAACTTGACAAGGATGAACTGATAGATTATTTCAACAAGTTCATCAAAATCGATTCACCACAAAGAAAAACACTGTGTGTCCAAGTCTACGGCGGCCCCCAGACTGCTGAATACAAGAAGGTGATCCAACAAGATGATGCGCCCAAACTTCATCAAATCAAAGATATATTTGCCTTCAGAAGATCAATGCCCTTGTTTGGTTCCTTCAAGGGAGGCCTCAGCCTCACGAAACTATGAGCTCTTTTAAGATGAACAACAAGCACAAAGCCTCCCCCCCATTCAAACCTCATGTTCTCATTCTTAATCCATTTTCTTGTGATAATTTTATAAACAAGTCAATACCGACTACCATATCATTTCCCATTCTGATTGTCGCAAGGAATGTAATATACAATGACACTCCTTTCCACTCTATTTGATTGTTTCAGGATGCAATTAAGGTATTTACCACTACACTTCCTCGTATAAGAGAAGCTCTTGCTAAGTGGTAATATATTCTGGGTTTTCCTGCTAGACCACGAATTCTAGAAAAATACAACAATGTGCTCCTATGACAAGGAAACTTAGCAAATGAGAGAACAGTATAGAACACCCTATGGTTGGCATCGGACCAGGAATGTAAGGAATATAATGGAATTGTTTTATTTATTTGTTTGTTTTTAGTTGTTTGATTAGTGGAATAAAATGAGACAACGATTCATTCTTATTTTTATGCTTGATTTATCACAGTATTGTGGATGCTAAACAAAGAATGATGTACAAAACTAAAAATTCTTAGAAAAAACATTTTGTTCAGGCTGGTTGCTTTGTCAGGTTCTCGAATACCACTAAACCGACTTGATTTATGCAGTACACTTACCTCGAACCATTTAGCTTGTATGGCTCGTCTGGTTTATTTGGGTCATTTAACTTGCTCTATTCATTTGGATCAATATTAGGCTTCTTGGTAACTACCCTCTAATTTTGTCATGCATTCGTCTCAACAATTATTTACCATCTAATTTTCATTGTAATTAACATTTTATTAAGTATGTTTAATTGGCAATACATAAACTAATAAATGTTACTTGTTTGGCTTTATTTTTTTTCCCACCTCTTATCAAGACCTATGAATGTTGATTTCGAATCTAGGATTTTTTTATATATAGATCATTTCAAATTTTCAAATATTTATTATCTATTAAATACGTTTCAGCTATGAAATAAGATATAATTTGGGTGTTTTAATAAGAAACAATTGACACGATTGATGAGAGTAAAGTTAATATCATTCCTCCTAAGTGGATGAGTATCATCAGCCTTACGGTAATATATAGATAGGTAAATTATAATGGAAATATTTTGTCCTAACGCAACAGTCATTTGTATGAAAATGTTAGATATCTAACGAGATATTTTATCTCCGTTGAAAATTAATCTTAAGATTTATTAGAACGTTGTGTAAGTACCCATCATGTCAATCTGTGAGGATATGATTCATTATAATAAAAGGTGAAATTCGTCATCCCAGTGGCCTCATATGGTCGTCTCCATGATCATCTGTGAAGAGGTAAATCGGGAAGTTGCAAATGACCATTGAGGAGGACATTTGTTTTTTTTTTTTTTTTTTCTTTGAAAGAATCGACCCCTTGTTCATTATAGTGATAACTATCTTGTAGTAGTTAACTCAACCTTGTTCGGAGGCATAAGGATATGATTCATGTTCCATATAATTCGAATAGTCTTCCTACCCCGTTGTACCATATTCTTAGCAAATCAAATTGCACGGGCTACAGGACTGGTATCAAAGCTAAGCTTTGGCCAAAAGGAACCAAATTTGGACGAAATTTCAAGCAAGATGGCTGGAGGCAACCACGAAATCAGAGAACGAGTTTCCATTCTTGAAGCCTTGATCGGTGCTGTCCCTGAAGGCGATGTTGCTAATTATAATTTTATGGAGAAGATTGCTTATGTGGAGGCTTCGATGGAGCAAATTCGGGGGTCTTCGATGGAGGAACTCATGCAAATTCACAAGGCCTATGATGCCTTGCACTTTGAGATAGATGAGTTTCCATTCTTAAAACCTTGATCGTTGTCCCTAACCCTAAAGGAGATGTTGCTGATTACAATCTTATGAAGAAGATTGCCTATGTGGAGGCTTCGATGAAGCAAATTCGGGGGTATTTGATGGAGGAACTGATGCAAATTCGCAAGGACTATGATGTCTTGCACTCCGAGATAGTTGTTCTGCGAAGAGCAGTTTCTACAAGTGCAGAACATGGAAGGGATCGTCCTGTGGTCAAAGTTCCATAACCCAAGTCCAATGGGGGTGCACGGAGTGCCAAGGAACTTGAGAACTACTTGTGGGGCATGGAGTAGTATTTCCCTACTGTTCGAGTGCCTAAAATAGAGAAGGTGACAATTTCCAGCATGTACCTTGGTGGTGATGCGAAGTTATGGTGGAGAACTCGCATGGTGGATGATGTCGATGCTGGTTGGGAAAAATAATTAATACTTGGGCTTGGTTGAAGAAGGAATTGAAGGCACAATTTCTTTCAGGTAATGTCTCGTGGATGACACGAGATAAACTGAAATGTCTCAAACAGAAGGGCTCTGTTAGAGACTATGTCAAAGAATTTACTTTTTTGATGTTGGATATTTCCAACATGTCCGAGGAGGACAAACTATATAACTTTCTATACGGTTTGCAACCGTGGGCATACATTGAACTTTGAAGGCATAATGTGAGGGATCTTCCCCGTGCTATTGTTGTTGCTGATGCCTTGGCCAATTTTCACTCCAACAAGGAGAGTTTGGAGGCTTCTTCACCTCCCAAATTTATAAAGAATCGAAAGGAGGAGGAGGCAGAACGGAACAAGGTTCAGCTAACAATCGGTGGAATGGCAGGAAGGATCATTCTGTAGCCCAAGGAAACAACAACTTGAAGAACCAAGGTTGTTTCCTATGCAATGGGCCTCACTTGGCAAGGGATTGCCCCAAGTAAGAGAAGTTGAATGTTCTCTTAGCAAAAGAAGATGATGGGTGCCACGAACAGGAAGTTGTTTCTCTGGTTAACCCTTTACATTTACTGAATTCAATTATTAGTATTGATGCTAACGAAAATGAAGGAAACATGAAGGTATACGCAGAGAATACTAACAAAGTCGTGGGGACTATGCTAGAGCGGGAGGCCAATCTATGGAAGTGTTCGACGAGGGCGGCAAATTCTTCTAGTGGGGGTGGTTTGTTAGCCCCCTAACTTTGGACAGCGTGGGGCTGTCCAAGCCAAGTCTTGCAGGAAGGAGACTTGGTGTTTCAGCAGGCGTGACATAGGCGCTAGCCATGACAAGCAGCTGATCGACAGTGCGTGGGGCATTGTTTAAGCCCAAGTCTGCAAGAGGTAGACTTGGCTTTCCAGCGGGCATGGCATGGGCGCAAGCCATGACAAGCAGCGGAGCATTTGGGCGGCGCAAGGTTGTCCAAGCCCCGGTATGCAGGAGGCAGACTTGGAAAAGAAGTGGGTGTTACATGTGCACAAGACATGCCAAGCAGCTAGTGGAACGGCAGCGCGAGGCTGCCCAAGCCCAAGTTATGGAAAAGGCAAAGACTTGGCAATCCAGCGAGCATGGCATATGCGTAAGGCATGCCAAGCATTGGAGCGGTGCACGAGGTGCTGCTCAAGCCCAACTATGCAGGAGGCAGATTTGGCAATCTCCCGAGCATGACCTATGTGCAAGGCATGCCGAATAGTGGAGACGTGTGACAGTACGTGGGGTGTTGTCCAATGCACCAGATATGCAAGAGCAGACTTGGTGATCATGCCGGCAAGGCATGTGTGCTGGACATGCCAAGCAGCAAAGGAGCGGATAGATGCACTTATCCGTCGTGCGGGCAGATGTACTTGTCCGTGTTGCCAAAGGAGCGGACCGATGGACTTGTCTGTGGCAACAAAATGTGCGGACATATGGAATTGTCCGTGACGCCAAGTGAGCAGACAGATGGACTTGTCTGTGGTGCTAAAGAGACAGAACCATGAGCTGAGCACTTGGTGTGCATACAGACTTTGGCGCGGGGCCAAAGAAGTGGAGCCATGGATTGAGGGGACAGATGGACTTGTCTGTGGTGTGGACAGATGGATTGTTCGTGATGCCAAAGGCGGATAGATGGACTTATCCATGGTGCCAAAGATACGGAGCCGTTATGTGAACACTAGGTGGACAGATGAACTGTTTGTGGTGCCAACGAAGCCAGTGTGCAGATTGGCACTTGGCATGAACCAATGCAGTGAAGCCATGGGAGCGAAGCACAAGTGGTGCATGCTGCCAATGCAGCATGATGATGGGACAAAGCACAAGGTGTGCAGGCTGCTACTTGGCATGGAGCCAATACAGCCAAGACATGTGGACAAAATTGTTTTATAGAAGTTGAGTCGGTTTTGTACATATGGCATTGGTGGTTGGGGGCAACTACCATGTAACTTCCTTATAACCACTTGCCTATGCATGATAAATAGGCAAGGTGGGTCATTGCCAAGAGTAGTGCTAAGGAGTGCCAAGAGTGGTGCCAAGGAGTGCCAAAGGGGAGAGACATTGAGGCAAATCTTATTCTAGATTCTAGGCAACTACCAAGGGGGCTTTGTTTAGGTGGATCGTGAAGAATTGTGAGTAATATCGTGAAGGATTTATATGGGTGGATCCTAAGCGATTTGTAAGCAATTCTGTATTATTCCACTTGTATTCCTTTGTTATCGAGTTAATAAAGGCTGGGAGTTTTACCATACTCGTTGGTGTTGCTGGCTAGCTTGAGGCTTTTGTTGTGCCTTTATATTGAGCGTTCTTCGTACCTCGGTGGTGCATTCGTTGGTAGGCTGAGTCAAGTGCGGGACTTGATTGCCACACAGGGAATTTTCTAAGGTGAAAATTTCCTCCTGCATACTTGGGCTTGAGCAACGCCCCGTGCATTGCTCCAATGCTTGGCATGCCTTGCGCACATGCCATGCTCGCTAGATTGCCAAGTCTTTGCCTTCTGTATGACTTGGGCTTCGGCAGTCTCGTGCTGCCGATCCACTGGCTGCTTGGCATGTCTTGCGCACATGCCACACCTGCTTCTTTGCCAAGTCTGCCTCCTGCAAACCTGGACTTGGACAGTGCCCTGTGCATTGCCAGTCTGCTACTTGGCATGGCTTGCGCTCATGCCACGCTCGCTGGAATGCCAAGTCTGCCTCTTACCAGACTTGGGCTTGGACAACCCCGCGCTGCCCAAATGCTCTGCTGCTTGGCATGGCTTGCACCCATGCCACACCCGCTAGAATGCCAAGTCTGCCTCCTACAGACTTGGGCTTGGACAGTGCCCCCACATTGCCAGACTGCTCGCTGCTTGGCATGGCTAGTGCCTATGCCACGCCCACTGGAATGCCAAGTCTCCTTCCTACAAAACTTGGCTTGGGCAGCCCCGCGCTATCCAAAGTTAGGGGGCTAACAAACCACCCCTACGTAAGCTAGCAACACCAACAAGTACAGATAAACTCCTAACCTTTATTAGCATGATAACAAAGGAATACAAGTGAAACAATACAGAATTCCTTACAAATCGCTCATGATCTGCCCATACAAATCCTTCACGATCTTGCTCACAATTCTTCACGATCCACCTAGACAAAACTGCTTGGCACTTACCTAGAATCTCGCATAAGATTTGCCTCAATGCCTCTCTCCTTGCCAATGACCCCCTCTTGCCTATTTATCATGTATAGATAAATGGTTACAGAGAAGTTACACTAACCACCAATGCCACATATACAAAACCGACTCAACTTCTACAAAACTGTTTTGTCCACATGTCTTGGCTGCATTGGCTCCATTCCAAGTGGTAGCTTGCACACCTTGTGCTTTGCCCTATCATCATGCTACATTGGCCCATGCCAAGTGTCAACATGCACCGTTTGTGCTTCGCCCCCATGGTTTCACTACATTGGTCCACGCCAAGTGTCAATCTGCACACCATGTGCTTGACCACGATCTGGCTTTGTTAGCACTATGAACAAGTCTGTCTGTCAGTCTAGTGTTCGCACAACGGCTTCGTATCTTTGGCACCATGGACAATTCCATCTGTCTGCCTTTGGCACCACGGACAATCCATCTATTCGCACTATGGACAAGTCCATCTGTCCACTCAATCCATGGCTTCGCTTCTTTGGCCCTGTGCCAAAGTTTGTATGCACACCAAGCGCTCGGCCCACGGCTCTGTTTCTTTGGCATCATGGACAAGTCTATCTGTCTACTCCCTTGGCGCCATGAACAAGTCCATCTGTCTGCATTTTTGTTGCCACAGACAAGTCCATCTATCCGCTCCATTGGCAACACGAACAAGTCCATCTGCCCGCACCACTGACAAGTCCATCTGTCTGCTCCTTTGCTACTTGGCATGCCCAGCACACATGCCTTGCTCGCATGATCACCTAGTTTGCCCTTGTATATCTGGTGCATTGGACAGTACCCCGTGTACTGCCACACGTCTCCACTATTCAGCATGCCTTGCGTATAGGCCATGCTCGGGAGATTGTCAAGTCTGCCTCTTGCATACTTGGGCTTGAGCAGCGCCCCGTGCACTTCTCCAATGCTTGGCATGCCTTGCGCACATGCCACGCTCGCTGAATTGCCAAGTCTTTGCCTTCTACATGACTTGGGCTTAGGCAACCCCGCATTGTCGATCCACTGGTTGTTTGGCATGTCTTGCGCATATGCCACGCTTGCTTCTTTGCCAAGTCTGCCTCCTGCAGACCTGGGCTTGGACAACCCCACGCTGTCGCTTCGCTTGGCATGCCTTGAACATTTGCCAAGTCTGCCTCCTGCAAGACATAGGCTTTGGGCAGTGCCCGGCACTGCTAGTCCGCTGCTTGTCATGACTTGCGCCCATGCCACTCCCACTCTAATGCCAAGTCTGCCTCTTGCCAGACTTGGGCTTAGACAGCCCCACGTCGTCCAAATGCTTCACTGCTTGGCATGGCTTGCGCCCATTCCATGCCCGCTGGAATACCAAGTCTGCCTCCTGCAGACTTGGGCTTGGACAGTGCCCCGCGCACTGCTAGTCCGCTACTTGGCATGGCTAGCACCCATGCCACGTCCGCTGGAATGCCAAGCCTCCTTCTTGCATGACTTGGCTTGGACATCCCCGTGCTATCCAAAGTTAAGGAGCTAACAAACCACCCCCACCAAAAGAATTCGACGCCCTGGTCGAACGCTTCCAAAGGTAGGCCTCCCGCTCTAGTATTGTTCCCACGAACTTGTTGGAATCCTTCGGCGAGAACCTCCCAAATGAAGGACAAATCAACATTTTTCTGTAAATTTGAATATGTTCATCTATCAGAGACCAACGAATTTGCTCCTTTGAAGCCTCCCCCTTGGCAATCTTTCCCATCAGATTGTAATTAGCAATTTTCTTCTTAAAAGAATTGATTAAGACTTCGAGCAATGTCATCCGTTCTTTGATTTCATGGTTGCTTCTAGCCATCTTTTGTTGAATTTCGCCTAAACTTTGGCTCATTTTGGCCAAATTTTGGCTCTGATAGCAGTTATCACAAGGGCTGTCAAATCTTATAGAAGAAAGACTTGGCAATGATCCAGGCGTGGCTTGTGCACAAGGCACGTCAAAGTAGCAGATACGGTAGTGCATGGTGTGCTACCAAAACCCAAGTCATGCATATGACAGACTTGACAATTGGGCAAGCAAGGCATGTGTGCTGGGCATGCTAAGCAGCAAAGACTGTGGACAGATAGACTTGTCCGTGGTGCCAAGGGAGCAGACAGATGGACTTGTCCGTGGTGCCAAAGAAACAGAACCGTGGGTTGAGCACTTGGTGTGCATATAGACTTTGGCGCGGAGCCAAAGAAGCAGAGCCATGGATTGAGCGGACAGATGGACAATCCGTGGTGCCAAAGGTGGACAGACTTGTCTGTGGTGCCAAAGATACAGAGCCGTTGTGCGAATACTCCGCGGGCAGACAGACTTGTTCGTGGTGCCAACGAAGTCAAATCGTGGTCAAGCATAAGGTGTGCAGATTGACACTTGGTGTGGACCAATGCAATGAAGTCATGGGGCGAAGCACAAGCTGTGCATGCTGACACTTAGCATGAGACTAATGCAGCATCATGATGGACAAAGCACAAGTGTGTAAGATGTCACTTGTCATGGAGCTGCATGATTTAGTCGTGCAGTGTTGACGACAGAACTCTATTCAGATTTACGTTGTTCAAGTTGACTTTACTACTGGCCTTTTTGTAATATTAAAATCAAGAACACTGTATTAATTTTAATCTTAAGAAGACAAGGGGTGTGTTACACGCTTGGATTTCTAAAAGACAAAATGGTTTGTTAAATCAAGGTTTTGTGAACTATTGGTGATGCTAGGTTGCTACTGCATGAGTTACCATGTTTTTAGATTTGTTGAATAAAATGTGGGGTTACACCATCTATCTTGGAATTAGTCAACTACCTGGTTAAAAAAAATTAGATGAAGTTTTGCCCTTTCCAAAAGTTCAGATAACCATAAAGTCACACGTAAATTACAAAATAAGAGTTCTCATATGAATTGGTGAAATTCAAATCACTGCCACCTCAAGAACCAATGTCTATACTCCAAATTTTTTAGTGCACTTTGGTCATAAATCGTTTGGCAGTATACTTCTTGTCGACATGGTTGATCTTTTTATCAAATCTGAAAGGAATACATTATAGTTGATCTATTATGAAATGAAGTTATAGTATTCAAATGATTTTTTTTGGATTCTATTATTCCAAATAATCTAAAATAGAATATAGACTTTTATGTTGTATGAGGATTAAATCATTATACGAGTTTAAAATCATTTGAGTAATTGGAACCCCCACACACACAAAAAAAGAGCTCATCCATGCCTTTGGGCAAGTGCAGCAGTTAGGTCCTTCAAACAGTTAATTAAATATTAAAAAGTTGAATCCTAACTATGACTCACTGTAGAGATTTTTCTTAAGTGAAATGATACTCTAAGAATGATGACCACTTGGATGAGCATCGGAGCTTTTTTTGATTTATTTTGGTAGTTGGTGGAAAACTTCATTGAGACCGAACCTATGATCTTTAAGATTAATCGGTTCAGGTCAAATGACCTCATCCATCTAACCAAATTACAATATCTAAAACAAATTTAATGTGTACACAATAATTTAAATCAAGAAGTCTTCGTAGAGATCCATTCATATGATTAACATTCTTAAATCCACTTCTTACTAAAAGAAAAAACCTCTTATAATGCACCGTAATCTAAAACTCAAACATTATATCCTTTAGTTAACCATTGAATTCGGCCCATTGCCTGGGACAATAACTTCATTTCTCATATATCAAAATCATTATGATTGTTTTGAAAATGAAGGCCTATTGGAAAAGCCCCACTATGATTTTTTAGTTAGATTTATGAAAGATAATGTGAAATAATTATTTTATAAAATAACATGACGCAAATGGTTACGCTTGCAAATGCTCTCATAAACCTACCATTAAAAAAATTGCCAAGGACAAAGTCATTCGTAGACCTTCAGTTAAATCAAAGTTATTTCCTAGTTGTTTCTTGACATTTTTTTACTAGCCGAAGAAGAATTGCCGGGTGTTTTGACATCTTCTCATACAATGGTAGAAGGCGTGTTTAGTTCACCCAGGAGAGAGGAAGAAGGCGAACGTGGGGAGGGAGAGAGAGGACGCTCGGAAGACCGTGCAGTTATGACCGTAGGAGCATCGGAAATAGAGATTTTGAAGCCTCGTTGCGACAAACGAGAGTACAGGAGGATCGTTTTCCCAAATTTTTTGGAGACACTCATTATCAACAATCCATGAATGTCTCAGTTGGTTCCTTTAGCGATCCTGATGGCCTCGAGGGTTTGGCTCATTTTCTCAATAAGGGTTTGATGAATTTATCTTTCTCTTCGAAAGTATCCTGAAATTTCTTCAATCACATCAATATGTCGATGGCAACGATCCAGCAGGTAGGTTTTGGTTGAAGTCTGCTGTGATTTGAATTTATCAAACTAATAAAATACTGAAGTGTCGCCTTAACATCTTCCCAAGAGTCTTGGCCTATTCGACAAAAGAAGCAACACTTCACAATTGAACAAGATAAAGTGATTCATAACGAAGTTACCAAACTCCTGCTGGTAGGGCATATCCGTGAGGTTCAATTCCCATCTTGGTTGACGAACATGGTCCTGGTACCCAAGCCGGGGAGGTAAGTGACGAGTCTGCATTGACTTTGTGACGCCAACAAAGTCTGCCCCAAAGAGTGCTATCCGCTCCCTAGGATCGATCAACTAGTGGACTCAACCTCAGATTGTGAGCTCATCTGCATGCCTGATGCATATTAGGAATATCATCAGATCCCTTTGGCCACAGAGGATCACAAAAATGTCAGTTTTGTCACATCTGATGGGACTTTCTGCTATACAATTATGTTATTTGGACTAAAGAATGTAGGAGTTACCTACCAACGGCTTATAAATCAGGTCTTCAAGCACCAAATTGACCGCAATGTTGAGGTCTACATGGATGACATATTGATCAAGTCGGCCCAGGCTGAGAATTTGATTAGTGCATTCGAGGAGACATGCAATACCTTATGAAGGCATGGCCTTAAGTTGAACTCGGCCAAATGCTTGTTCGGCGTCAAGAGTGTTTGTTTTCTTGGCTACGTCGTCACCAAGCGAGGAATAGATTCCAAACTTGTCAAAGTTGAAGCCCTACTGAATATGGCGCCCTCGAGAAGCACCAAAGAGATCCAGAGGCTAGTCGGGCGAATTACTACATTGTCATGGTTCATCTCTTAGTCAGGCACAAATAACTTTACATGTTTCAAAATACTACTCAAGGTAACCCGGTTCTATTGGGACAAGAAGTACGAACAAGTTTTCACATATCTCAAGGCATACTTGACAAACTTGTCCATTCTGTCCAAGCCTATAGCAAGAGAACCTCTATGGCTATACTTGTCAACTTTTGAAGGAGCCCTCAACTCAGTTCTGGTGCAATAGGAGGGCAACTTATCTATTTATCGAGTCATCAACTGAAAGACATTGAAACTTGTTACACCATATCGAAGAAGTTGGCCATGGCGCTAGTGCTAATTGCCCACTAACTTCAACCTTACTTCCTCTCGCACCCATCACGGTGCTCACCAATAGCACCTTAGGTAAGGTGCTACCAATCTAGAAGATTTCAAATGCATGATAAGTGGACCATTGAACTCGGCGAGTATGACATTCAGTACTAGCCGTGGATGGCTATCAACACCCAATCCTTAGCCGTCTTTCTGATTGAAATGTCCAGTCCAAAGTCACAAGAGACCTAGAAAATCTTTGTGGATGGATCGACCACCAAGCAGGAAAGTGGAGTCGGGGTATTACTCTCGCCTCGTGGAGCTGATTATAAAACTCTACTTTCGAGCAGGCCGAGTATCAGACCTTGCTTGTTGGCCTTCAAGCAGCTAGACATGCAGGAGCCGCTCGAGTAATCATCCACTCGGACTCGTAGCTAGCGGCTCAGCAGCTCGAAGACACCTTTGAGATTTGCAATGACTGACTTTGACGTTATATTGAAGTCTTCAAGATGTTAAAAGCTAACTTTTAGGAAGTCATCCTACAACAGGTGCTTGGCCAAGATGACAAGTGCCTTGGCAACTTGGGAGCTAGTGGAGCCCATAGCTCGAGACCAACTGATAGCTCACATTCATCACATGCCTCACTCGAGTGACTAGGCTGATTAGACGACCCCCTTATCTCTTTTGTGTAGCATAAGACTCTGCCCGACAACTCTGAGCAATCTTGGACTCTCAAAAGGTAGTCTATACGTTTCACCTTGGTGGGAGACACCTTGTACAAGCATGTTTTTTCAAACCCCTTGTTAAGCGCCTAAGTTCTGAAGACGTTGTCTATGTTATGAGAGAAATCCATCAAGGTTGTTGCGAGAATCACACCGAAGGTCGGACTTTGGCGCGAAAGGTTCTCCTGCCGCCTACCTTACAAGCTGACATGTGGACACCTGTCTCAACCACCAGAAGCATCATCCTTTGCCTCATTATCCTATTGCTCCTCGATTAACCAATACCGGAGGGGTGGTTCTGCTCCGGCGCGGCAGTGAGTTCGCACATCTCTCGGCTCAAGGAACAGGCGGCTCAATCTAGGGTTTCCTTGTTTAAGTGATTTTGCTCCGGCAAGGTGTCCCTTCTGCATCTCTTCCTCATAGAATCCCCTGTGGCATGGTTGCAAGGGCAGAGGGTTCTTTCTCAAGCAATCCGGAGCCTAATCAATGGCTACATTAAAGCCAGATACCTCAATTTTTACCAACCATATCATTGCACCCCTCTCTTCCAAGCAGTTGGATGGTAAAAATTATATCTCTTGGGCATCTCACATTGAGCTTTGACTTGTTGGACAGAATTACGAGACACATCTCACTCAAACTGAAGAAGATGTTCAAGTCGTCGATCGTCCTTTATGGAAGAAGGTTGACGCTCAGTTGTGTTGTATTATCTGAGCCACCATCCATCCATCTCTTAGAAATATCTTCCGTACTCACAAAACCTGCAAAGTTGTTTGGACACAGGCTCAACAACTCTTTACAAACACCTCTCAGGACTCTATCAAGTGTGTGAAGATCTCATGACCATTCTCAGTGCCCATCAGATCAAGGATTCAATGTCAACTTATCTGGGTTCTGTCTCTAGTCTTCTTTGTGACTTCAATGAACTGCTACCACTTGCCGCCAATCCTGTTGAAGAACTTGAAAATCGAAAGAAATTTTTTATGTCTTTGGATTTATATGGCCTGCCCGCAGATTATTCTCATGTTCGTGATCAGATCCTGGGCAGTCCCACAGAAGCTACCATGGACAATACTTGGGTGACTCTCCTTCGTGTCCCGACCAAAGTCTTGACGATGCCTCCTTCCGTTCCTGTTGACTCGTCAGCTTTGGTCTCTCAACATAACAACAGACCTCCGCCTCACAAGGGTGGCAAAGGTCATCCTTGGTGTGATCATTGCCACCGTCCGGGCCACGTGATTGATAAGTGCTGGGGTCTGCATGGTTGACCTCCTCGCGTTGCTCAAATCGTTCAAAGTTGTGTTGCTTCTTCAGCTTCCACTTCACAGTTAACACCGGATCCAAGCCCACAACCTTCTTATAATGACTTTTTGAAATGGTTTGAGGATCGTCAGACTTCTGATTTCACTGCTACTGTTGCACACACTGATAATTCCTTTACTTGCATATCTCGCTCTTCAGATCCTTGGGTTCTTGATTCTGGGACTACCGATCATATCACTGGTAATAATTCTCTATTTTCTTTTCTCACTACTTCTAGTTATTTATCAATTGTCACCATGGCCAATGGTTCCCAAACTGAATCCAAGGGTATTGGTATTGTTCATCTTTCTTCGTCTCTTCCCATTCATAATGTTCTTTATGTTCCCGGAGCTCTCTTTAATTTATTGTCAATTAGTCAACTTACTCGGTCTCTTGATTGTGTCATTTCTTTTACTAAAACATTTGTTTCCTTACAGAACCGGAGTACGGGGAGGATGATTGGCTTCGGATGTGAGTCTCATGGCCTTTATCGGCTTCAACAACCCTCTCTTGTTGGTTCGGCGGCAACATCTCCACTTCTTATTCTGGGACTACCGATCATATCACTGGTAATAATTCTCTATTTTCTTTTCTCACTACTTCTAGTTATTTATCAATTGTCACCATGGCCAATGGTTCCCAAACTGAATCCAAGGGTATTGGTATTGTTCATCTTTCTTCGTCTCTTCCCATTCATAATGTTCTTTATGTTCCCGGAGCTCTCTTTAATTTATTGTCAATTAGTCAACTTACTCGGTCTCTTGATTGTGTCATTTCTTTTACTAAAACATTTGTTTCCTTACAGAACCGGAGTACGGGGAGGATGATTGGCTTCGGATGTGAGTCTCATGGCCTTTATCAGCTTCAACAACCCTCTCTTGTTGGTTCGGCGGCAACATCTCCACTTCTTATTCATGCTCAGTTGGGTCATCGAGGTCTTGATAAGTTAAAAAAAATACATCCTAGGCTTTCTCACTTAGAGTCTTTGTCTTGTGAGTCGTGTCAGTTAGATAAGCATGTTCGTAGTTCTTTTTCTCCTCGCACTGTGAGTCGGGCTACGCCCCCCTTTGCTTTGGTTCACTCTGATGTTTGGGGTCCGAGTCATGTTTCTTCTACATTGGGATCACGATATTTTGTTACTTTTATAGACGATTTTTCCCGTTATACATGGTTATATCTGATGAAGGAACGTTCAGAATTATTTTCTATTTTTCAATCTTTTTTTCATGAAATCAAAACTTAGTTTGGTATTTCTCTTCAAACTTTGCAAAGTGATAATGCACGTGAATATCTTTCTACTCAGTTTCATTCCTTTTTAGCATCTCATGGTGTGCTGCATCGCACGTCTTGCTCTCATACTCCTCAACAGAATGGGGTTGCAGAACGCAAGAATCGTCATCTCCTTGAGACCACTCGGACTCTTCCTCCCCATTCTCATGTTCCTAATCAGTTTTGGGGTGATGTCGTACTAACTACGTGTTATCTCATCAATCGCATGCCTTCCTCCACTCTCCAGGGTAAAATACCTCATCATATCCTCTACCCTCATCATCCTCTTCATCCTTTACCACCTCGGGTTTTTGGTTCTATATGTTTTTGCTCATAATCTTGATTCTAGCATTGATAAACTCTCTCCCCGGTCTCATAAGTGTGTTTTCCTTGGGCACCCATGGTCTCAGAAAGGGTACAAGTGCTATTCTCCTACTCTTCGTTGGTACTTCATCTCTGCTGATGTCACATTCTTTGATTCGGTTTCATTTTTTGGGCCTCCCACTTCCCAGTCTGAGGTTTCTCCCTCTCCACATGCACCAGTGACTCTCTTTCGCCCTCCGGAGGCGCCTCTATCATCCCCGGCCTCGTCTCCTCCTTTGCAGGTTTATCAACGTCGTCCTTGTCCTACTTTACCGCCGACTAGCATTGATACTGCCGTGGATACATCTTTGGAGCCAAGTCCTTCGCCATTTCCTCCGGTCCCGTCTCTTGATTCGGATATTCCTATTGCACTTCGAAAGGGTATGCGTTCCATTCATAATCCTTCTCCTCACTATGTTTCTTTGAGTTATCATCGTCTTTCTCTTTCCTATTATTCTTGTCTTTCTTCCTTGTCATCTGTTTCTCTTCCTAAGACTGCAGGTGATGCCTTTGCCCATCTAGGATGGAAACAGGCTATGCTCGATGAAATGTGTGCTTTACAGAGTAGTGGGATTTGGGACCTCGTTCCTCTACCACCTGGGAAGTCAGTGGTTGGTTGTCGATGGGTGTATACAGTAAAGGTTGGTCCAGACGGTATGGTTGGTAGACTTAAGGCACGTCTCGTCGCTAAAGGCTATACTCAGATCTTCGGATTGGATTATGGGGATATTTTTTCTCCTGTTGCCAAGATGTCTTATGTACACCTATTCCTGTCAATTGCTGTGATTCGCAATTGGCCTCTTTATCAATTGGACATCAAAAGTGCATTCTTACATGGTGATCTGCTCGAGGAAGTCTACATGGAGCAACCTTCGTATTTTGTTGCTCAGGGGGAGTCTTCTGGTGTTGTATGTCGTCTGCGGAAATCTTTACATGGCCTCAAGCAATCACCCAGAGCATGGTTTGGTAGATTTAGTACTGTTATTCAACAGTTTGGCATGACTCGGAGTGAGGCTAACCATTCTGTCTTTTATTGTCACTCATCTACTGGTTGCATCTACGTAGTGGTTTATGTTGATGATATTGTCATCACATGTAGTGATCATCTTGGGATTTCACAGGTGAAACAACATCTTTCCAAATATTTCCAAACAAAGGATCTCGGCAAACTTAAATATTTCTTGGGGATAGAAGTAGCACAGTCTAAACAAGGGATCGTCATATCCCAAAGGAAGTATGCAATGGATATTTTGGAAGAAACAGGAATTTTAAACTCAAAGACAGTCAACAATCCTATGGATCCTAATGTCAAGGTTATGCCAAATTAGGGGGAGTCTCTTCCAGACCCTGAACGGTATAGACGATTAGTAGGGAAACTAAGCTACCTTACTGTTACTCGTCCAGATATCTCATTTGTGGCAAGTGTAGTAAGTCAGTTTCTCAATTCTCCATGCAAAGAACATTGGGATGCTGTGACTCGCATTATTCGATATATCAGAGGCGCACCAGGAAAGGGTCTTTTGTATGCGGACAAAGGATAGGATACTCTAATGCAGATTGGGCAGGATCTCCCATTGATAGAAGATCCACTTCTGGATTTTGTATATTTGTCGGAGGTAACCTTGTTTCTTGGGAAAACAAAAAATAGAATGTTGTGGCAAGATCCAATGCAAAGGCAGAGTATCGAGCTATGGCCATAACTAGTCAAGAACTTATATGACTAAAATGGTTGCTTCAGGAACTCAGGTTTGGGGAGGTTATACAAATGTCACTTATATGTGACAACCAGGCCACCATGCATATTGCCTCGAACCCAGTTTTTCATGAGAGGACAAAGCATATTGAAGTTGACTGTCACTTTGTTAGAGAGAAAGTCATATCGGGAAAAATATCTACTAGTTTTGTCAGCTCACATGATCAACTAGCAGATATATTCACTAAGTCACTAAGAGGTCCCCGAATTGACTACATATGTAACAAGCTTGGTACATATAATCTATATTCTCCATCTTGAGGGGGAGTGTTAGAATATTATAACATAACTAGGGGTATTATTGTAATTATGCTGTATATCCTCCTCTATATAAGTCAATAACTCTGTGGTGTCTAAAAACACAGATTTCTTTCATAACAGGGCTTATGAAGACCAACTATTGGTCAAACTTCTGATAGAGCTCTATGAAAGTGGGGAGCTCTTTTACTGAGGTGGGTGGAGGAAGCCATGCAGTAGCTCGAGGGGGTTGGGTGAGAGGGGGGCCATGACTCTCTTTTGATTGAGGCAGTCAAAGACCGTGCTCACGTAGAAGCAACTAGTGCGCATTGTAGTATAATTTAGTTTCTTTTTCATGTTTCTTTGCATATGTAATTTTTCTTTCTTATGACTCTGCAGGATGGGCATTACGTTTGCAAGCTGGGGAAGGGGATTAGAGTTTAGAATTTTCCTTTTTCAGTGTTTCTATTGAACTCACTGATAAAGGCCATGGTTAGTGTACAAAGCAAAATCTAAAATCTCGTGTGTATTTAGGAACCACGAGTTAGGCCTTTATATAGAAAAGAAGAAATACACCAAAAGACCAAACTACCCCCATACTTATTCTAATACTCCCCCTCAAGCTTGAGAATATAGATCATATACACCAAGCTTGTTACATATGTAGTCAATCCGAGGACCTCTAAGTGATTTAGTGAATATATCTGCTAGCTAATCATTTGAGTTGACAAAACTAGTAGATATTTCTCCAGATATGACTTTCTCTCTAACAAAGTGACAGTCAACTTCAATATGCTTTGTTCTCTCATGGAAGACTGGATTTGAGGCAATATGCATAGCGGCCTGGTTGTCATATATGAGTGACATTTGTGTAACCTCTCCAAACCTTAGTTCCTGAAGCAACTATTTTAACCATATAAGTTCTTGACTAGCAATAGTCATAGCTCGATATTCTACCTCTGCACTGGATCTTGCCACAACATTCTGTTTTTTGCTTTTCCAAGAAACAAGGTTACCTTCGACAAATATACAAAATCCAGAAGTGGATCTTCTATCAGAGGGAGATCCTGCCCAATCTGCATCAGAATATCCCACGACTTGAGTATGTCCTTTGTCTTCATATAGAAGACCCTTTCCTAGTGCACCCCTGATATATCGAACAATGCGAGTCACTGCATCCCAATGTTCTTTGTATGGAGAGCTAAGAAACTGACTTACTACACTCACTACAAATGAGATATCCGGACGAGTGACAGTAAGGTAGCTTAGTTTCCCTACCAATCGCCTGTACCGTTCAGGATCTGAAAAAGGCTCCCCCTGATTTGGTAGGAGCTTGACATTAGGATCTATGGGACTGTCGACTATCTTTGAGTTTAACATTCCTGTTTTTTCCAGAATATCCATTGCACACTTCCTTTGGGATATAATGATCCCATCTTTAGACTGTGCCACTTCTATCCTTAGAAAATATTTGAGTTTGCCAAGATCCTTTGTTTGGAAATGTTTGAAAAGATGTTGTTTTACTTGTGAAATCCCAAAATGATCATTATCTGTGATGACAATATCATCAACATAAGCCACTACATAGATGCAACCAGTAGATGAGTGGCGATAAAAAACAGAATGATCAGCCTTGCTTCGAGTCATGCCAAACTGCTGAATTACGATACTAAATCTACTAAAGCATGCTCTGGGTGACTGCTTGAGACCATATAAAGACTTCCGCAAGCGACATACAAGACCAAAAGACTCCCCCTGAGCAACAAAACACGGAGGTTGCTCTATGTAGACTTCCTCGAGCAGGTCACCATGTAAGAATACATTTTTGATGTCCAACTGATGAAGGGGCCAATGGCGAATTGCAGCAATAGACAGAAAAAGATGCACAGAAGACATCTTGGCAACAGGAGAAAAGTGTCTCCATAATCCAATCCAAATACCTGAGTATAGCCTTTAGCGACAAGACGAGCCTTAAGTCGATCAACCGTGCTGTCTACACTAACTTTTACCGTAAACACCCATCGACAACCAACCACTGACTTCCCAGGAGGTAGAGGAACGAGGTCCCAAGTCCCACTGCTCTGTAAGGCACTCATTTCATCAAGCATAGCATGTTTCCATCCTGGATGGGCAAAGGCATCACCTGCAGTCTTTGGAAGAGAAACAGAAGACAAGGAAGACAGGCAATAATAATAGGATGGGGAAAGACGATGATAGCTCAAAGAAACATAGTGAGGAGAAGGATTACGAGTGGAATGCATACCCTTTCGAAGTGCAATAGGAACATCAGAGTCAGGAATTGGCTCCAAAGATGTGCCCACAGCAGTGTCAGTGTTGGTCAGCGGCAAAGCAGAACGAGTACGACGTTGATAAACCTGCAAAGGAGGAGGCGAGGCTGGAGAAGATAGAGGCACCTCCGGAGGACAAAAGATAGTCACTGGTGCAGGTGGAGAGGGAGAAACCTCGACCTGTGAAGCGGAAGGAGCAAAAAAAGAAACCGACTCAAAGAATGTGACATCAGCAGAGATGAAGTACCGACGAAAGGTAGGAGAATAACACTTGTACCCTTTCTGAGACTGTGGGTACCCAAGGAAAACACACTTATGAGACCGGGGAGAGAGTTTGTCAACGCCGGGATCAAGAGCATGAGCATAACATATAGAACCAAAGACCTGAGGTGGTAGAGGATGAAGGGATTGATGTGGATAAAGTACCTGATGAGGTATTTTACCCTGGAGAGTGGATGAAGGCATGCGATTGATAAGATAACACGCAGTAAGTACGGCATCACCCCAAAACTGATGAGGGACATGAGAATGGAGAAGAAGAGTCCGAGTCGTCTCAAGGAGATGAAGATTTTTGCGTTCTGCAACCCCATTCTGTTGAGGGGTATGAGGGCAAGACGTGCGATGCAACACGCCATGAGATGTCAAGAAGGTACGGAATTGAGTAGACAAATACTCGCGTGTATTATCACTTTACAAAACTCGAAGGGAAGTACCAAATTGAGTTTTTATTTCAAGGAAAAAGGATTCAAAAATAGAAAATAATTCTGAACGATCCTTCATTAGATATAGCCATGTACAACGGGAAAAATCGTCTATAAAAGTAACAAAATACCTTGACCCCATTGTGGAAGAAATACGACTCGGGCCCCAAATATCAGAATGAACCAAAGCAAAAGGAGACATAACCCGACTCTCAATGCGAGGAGAAAAAGAACTACGAACATGCTTACCTAATTGACACGACTCACAAGATAAAGACTCTAAGTGAGAAAGACTAGGATGTAACTGTTTCAACTTATTAAGACCTAGATGTCCTAACTGAGCATGAATAAGTAGTGGAGATGTTGCCGCCGAACCAACAAAAGATGGTTGTTGAAGCCGATATAGGCCATGAGATTCACATCCGAAGCCAATCATCCTCCCCATACTCCGGTCCTATAAGAAAACAGATGTGTTAGTAAAAGAAATGACACAATCAAGAGATCGAGTAAGTTTACTTATCGACAATAAATTAAAGGGAGCGCCGGGAACATAAAGAACATTATGAATGGAAAGAGATGAAGAAGGATGAACAATGCCAATACCCTGGGATTGAGTTTGGGAACCATTGGCCATGGTGACCATCGGTAAAGTACCAGAAGTAGTGAGAGAAGAAAATAGGAATTTATTACCAGTGATATGATCGGTCGCCCCAGAATCAAGAACCGAAGGACCCGAAGAATGAGATATGCCAGCAAAGGAAGTACCAGCGTGTGCAATGGTAGCAGTGGAACCAGAAGCCTGACGATCTTCAAACCATTTCAGAAAATCATTATAGGAAGGTGTTGGAGTCGAATCAGGTGGTAACTGTGAAGTGGAAGTTGAAGAAGCAACAGAACTCTAAACGATCTGAGCAGCACGTGGAGGACGACCATGCAGACTCCAGCATTTATCAATCGTGTGTCCCGATTTGTGGCAATGATCACACCAAGGACATCCTTTACCACCCTTGCGAGGTGGAGATCCTTTGTGTCGAGAGATCAAAGCTAACGAGTCGACAGGAACACAAGAAGGCATTGTCAAAACTTTGGCCGGGACACGGAGAAGAGTCGCCCAAGTATTATCCATGGTAGCTTATGTGGGACTGCCCAGGATCTGGTCACGGACATGAGAATATTCTGTGGGCAGACCATATAAAGCCAGATCACGGACATGAGAATATTCTGGTCACGGACATGAGTTTTGTAGTGCTCCAACGACTCGAACATGAACCCAACAGGAGATGGGGAACTATTTGAACATCCTGAGAGGTATCGAAGGTTAGTTGAGAAATTGAATTACCTTACCATGACTAGTCTAATATTGCATATTTGGTTAGTGTTGTTAGGCAATTTATGTCATCTCCAATAATTCATCATTGGGCAACGTTAAAGCAAATTTTCTATTACTTGAAAAGAACACCCGGAAGGGGTATCATATATGAAAATCATGGGCACACTCATATTGAATGTTTTTCAGATGCAAATTGGGCAGGTTCTAAAATGGATAGAAGATTGTATCTTTGTTAGAGGTAATTGAGTCTCATGGAAGAGTAAGGAGTAAAATGTTGTCACGATCCAGTACAGTGTCAGATATAAGGCTATGACACAGTCTGTGTGCGAGATAATATAGAGATATCAACTCTTGATTAAAGTAGGACTTAAAATTTTAGTACCGCAAAACTGTGGTATGATAACAATGTTGCTCTTCATATGACATCGAATCTTGTGTTTCATGAGCAAACTAAGGATATTGAAATTGATTGTCATTTTGTTCGTGAGAAAATTCTGTTAGGACCCTTGGTGACCGGTTAGAGGGAGGTGAATAGCCCCTACACAAAAATAAAACAAAAAGAACCTTTCTCAGACTTATAACTTAATTAAAACACTTGCATAAACATAGAAAAAATAATAAACTAAAAAGATGAGACTCGACAAATTTAATTGGTTACAATTGGGGAGGTTGTAATCCAAAGCAGATAAAAAAGCGCACTAAAAATCTCCTCTGGACGGAGAAGCCTCTTACAGCATTCAAAGTTCAAAAAACAAAGCTAAACTCAGATAAACTCAAGCACAAGTGTTGTTACTCTGTAACTTTTGTTGTTTTTAGCTTCTGGGAGCAGGGTTGCTTATATAGCCCTACTCGGAATGCTTGCGTTCCAGGCTCCTGGAATGGGATAGAAATTTATCCCAACACAACGTTCTAATGCCACGTCATTGTGGATCAAAATTTTGGTCCCGGCCTCCTTCGGTTCCGCTCGCCTTGGTCCGGGTCTTCCGCTCCGGCTCCGCTCGCTTGAGTGGTTTCGACCATCTGGAATAGGGCTCATCCGAACCCAACTTCCAGCCTTCTCGAGCAAACTTCCACTCCGACTTCTCGTCCCTCGAAATCGCTGCTTGCTTCCTTCTCGTCCGCCAGCATTCTCTTCCAGAACTTTTCGTCCCTTGGGAAGCTGCGTCTTTTGCTCCTTGAGCAATCTTCCGCTCCGGCTTCTCGTCCCTCGAAAATACTGCACACTCCCTTCTCGTCCGCCGGTGTACTCTTCCGTAGCACCTCATCCCTCAGACGCACCGAGCCCGTCGGCTCTCTCCCGTGTTGTCCTCCTCTCTAGCTGCGTCTTTTGCTCGACTTCCTCCTAATGTTAGGGTTGATTTGTAGCTAGAGGGGAGGGGGGTGAATAGCTCGTCGCGCTTCGGTTACTTGCTTCGTGATGATGAAATGCAGCGGAAATACACACAAAGCACACTCACGACATTAACGCTAGGATTTACTTGGTATTCACCTCAAGAAGAGATGACTAATCCAAGGATTCGGCCCTCACACACACATCCACTAAGAAAACTCTCCTTTTTGGTAACTACTGGATGTGAAGAAACC